>NC_071985.2:19950000-20575000 GCF_028885655.2 Pongo abelii
GGAGATCGAGACCATCCTGGCCAAGATGGTGAAATCCCATCTCTACTAAAAATACAAAAATTAGCCAGGAGTGGTGGCACATAGTCCCAGCTACTTGGGAGGCTGAGGCAGGAGAATTGCCTGAACCCAGGAGGCGAAGGCTGCAATGAGCCAAGATCACGACCCTGCACTCCGGCCTGGGCAAGAGAGTGAGACTCCGTCTCAAAAAAACAAAACAAAGCAAAAACCAAAAAATGTTAACTACTTGCTCGACTTTTTGTTGGATGAGCTAGTCTTACTGAAGCCTAGCTTCCTTCCCCTTTTATGCCCACAAACTTTTTTCCTTTTGAAAGACCTTGTCTCTGAATATTCCCTTGACAGATAAAATAAATGTTATGAACTGAATAGTCATATTCCTTCTAAATTCGTATGCTGAAGCCTGAATCCCTAAGGGGATGGTATTAGGAGGTGAGACCTTTGGGAGGTAATTAGGTCGTGAAAGTAGAGCCTTCATGTTGTGATTAGTGTCTTTCTAGAAGAAGAAGCAGGCCAGGTGCAGTGGTTTAACTTCTTGGTCTGCCTCTCCATCTGCTCAGACATCTCCAACCAGCTACTGTCGCTGTCCTGGTTGAGCAGGGGACATAAACCAGGGCCGGGTGTGGTGGCTCATGCCTGTAATCCCAGCACTTTGGGAGGCCGAGGCGGGAGTATTACTTGAGGTCAAGAATTCAAGACCAGTCTTGGCAGCGTAGTGAGACCCTATCTCCCCAAATAGTTTTTAAAAAATAGCTGGGTGTGGTGGTGTGTGCCTGTAGTTCCCGCTACTTGGGAAGCTGAGGTGGGAGGATCACTGGAGCCCATGTGTTTGAGGCTGCAGTGAGCTATGTTTGGATCACTTCAGCCTGGGCCACAGAGTGAGACCCCAAATTGAAATAAATAAACAAAGAAGAAATGAGAGAGCTTGCTCTCTCTCAACCACGTGAGGATACAATGAGAAGACGGCCATCTGCAAACCAGGAAGTGACCTTCACCAGACACCAGATCTGCCCGTGCCTTGATCTTTGCCTCCAGAACTGTGAGAAATAAATGTCTGTTGTTTGGAGCTGCCCAATTTGTTGTGTTTTGTTATGGAAGCCTGAATAGATGAAGACAACTACCATTCCCATTTCTCCAGAGAGCTCTTTAAAGACGGAATTCCTCCTTACCCCTAAAACTTGCTGTTACATTCCAGGACAGAGCTATTTTCAACTAAATGTGTAACAAATACCCATTTATGACAGTACAATAGGAGGTCACATTCATGACCTAGCTGCAATGCCTCTTTTTTTTTTTTTTTGAGACGGAGTTTCACTCTTGTTGCCCAGGCTGGAGTGCAATGACGCCATCTCGGCTCGCCGCAACCTCTGCTTCCCAGGTTCAAGTGATTCTCCTGCTTCAGCCTCCCCAGTAGCTGGGACTACAGGCATGCACCACCATGCCTGGCTAATTTTTGTATTAGTAGAGATGGGGTTTCACCATGTTGACCAGGCTGGTCTCGAACTCCTGACCTCAGATGATCCGCATGCCTTGGCCTCCCTCCCAGCCTGCAATACCTTTTTTTATGAGCTGCAGGATGTTGTACTGTGGGGTTCATGATTATTTCTTATAAAATTATCGTATGTCTTTATTCATAAGGTGCAAAGCCTTGCAAGAGGCTGCAATGCTTTTTTTCTTTATTTATTTCTTTATACATTGTCTCATTCCAGGAAAGATTTAAAATAGTTTATACAAGATTATAGAAGAAAAAATAAGTAAGTGAATAAACTGGGACCTAAGACTGGAAAGCTAAGATACATGTAGGAGTGGATTAGTAGTACACAGGCAGGTGTAGAGTGAACCGTAAATTTGGTCAGAGACTATTAACAGCTATACTGGGAGGGACATACAAGTAGTTTTATGACTGATTAATCTTTGTGTGTGTGTGTGTGTGTGTGTGTGTCTGTGAGAGAGAGAGAAAGAGAGAGAGAGAGATGGAGTTTCCCTCTTGTTGCCCAGGCTGGAGTGCAATGGCATGATCTCAGCTAACCACAACCTCCGCCTCCCGGATTCAAGCGACTCCCGTGCCTCAGCCTCCCGAGTAGCTGGGATTATAGGCACCTGGCTAATTTTTGTATTTTTAGTAGAGACAGAGTTTCGCCATGTCGACCAGGCTGGTCTTGAACTCCTGACTTCAGGTGATCCACCTGCCTTGGCCTCCCAAAGTGCTAGGATTTCAGGCATGAGCCACTGCACCCAGCTAATCATGTCTTTCTATTCTGATGCTTAGATATTTTGGGAGCCTTACTGACCCTGGAAGACTGCTCCTCCCAGGGTTGGCCAGTTCCCAGAGATAGTAAAGGACTAGGACTCTGAGCACGCCCTTCAGAAGCAAAGCAACCGCTCCAGAGCCCACAGCCCCAGCCACCTTCTCTATGGGGCTGTCATATCTGGACCACTATCCCTTACCCAATCACCACAGGGCCGGCTACCAGACAACTGGGGACAGTTTCTATGTCCCAGAGCCTGCTGAAATAATAGACACCAGCCAAGCCCAAGCCTGCATGTGTTGCCTTCCCTTCCCTAGATACCTCAATCAAGGCTCTTGCCCACAGTTCTCCCCTCCTCCTGCCTCCTGACCCGCGCTGGTGCTTCACCAGTGGCCCTGCATGCTGTGATATGCCTCCTGTTTCTAGGGACCTGTGCGTATGAACTGCTTCCTTCCTGACAGTCATTTCTGTGCCTGTTTGTCTTACCATCCCTGAGTAAAACAATCCAGGTACAGTTTACAATAATTCATGGTGTCCAGTGAGAAAAAGAAGCCAATTGCTCAGAAGCAGAATGATTCATAAAAATGAGGCCAGACGTCATTGCCTCCTGTGAGCCCCCTTAAAAGAGAGGTGTCATGAAGTAAGCAAAGTCCTCAAAGCCACATCCATAGCGGAGCCCCTCCGGACCCATTAGAATGCTTCCTCAGCAAGGACTAGGAAATTGACTAAAAGGGGCCTAAACATCAAAGTTCAGAGGTAGAGTGGTTCCAGGGAATTTACAGCTCCAGCGGAGCTTGGCTTGTTTAGGATTTTTTTGGTTTTTTATTTGTTTGTTTTTGCTTCACCTCTGAGCACTTTCTGAGACTTAATAGATCTGTGTAACTTAACTTTGTGGGAAAATACTCCCTCTGTTCCCCAGGCTGGAGTGCAGTGACGCCATAATAGCTCACTGTAATGTCGAACCCCTGGGCTCAAGTGATCCTCCTGCCTCAGCCTCCAGAGTAGAAAGATTCGGAGGCAGGGGATGAAGCCCCTGCAGAAGGGCAATGCAGGCAGAGGTGGACTGAGGCCATCACCTACCCGCTCCCTAAACTTGCAGCATTGCCTGAGTCTCCCAGAGTCTCCACACATCCTCAGGGCACAGCAGGGTGAGGGTGGGGGAATATCTGAATTTAAATCCTGAAACAACTTCATCGTTAACCATTTAATGGAGTTGGTATGGAAATAACAAGATTATTTGCTCTTGGGAGAAAATAGGGGCTCAAAACAAAACTAAAACTTGATTATAGGAAAATCCGGCTTCATTTTCACATGGTTGAGCTCTCAGGTTCCAGGGAAGCTCAGCGTACAGTATTTTGGCATTTAGAGTGCAAACAATTGTCTTGTGCTCACTAATACCCAGTTCTATAGCTGTAGGCAGAACTCAAGATGAGCCTCAAATTTTCTCTTTCGTTCTTATAGGAAAATAGTTTGTCTGTATTTCTTCATTTTTATCATTTTTTGACAATGGGCATTATTGCTGTGGCATTTATTTGGTAAGTAAACACTCCTGAGGCACTGTTCTAGTCAGTGGGTACAGGTGAGTGAATAAAGCAGAAAGTGTGCACCCTCATTGAATCCTCACATGCGCATGAGAAATGGTGTTTTAATCCCAGCTCAACCATTTACTAGCCATAGAACCTTCGGCAAATTATCAAATCTCTTTGTGTCTTGGTTTCGTCATTTGCCAAGTAGGAAATGATAATAATCATAATTTGTTGTTTAGAGCCAGTGAGTTACTATCATAACAGTATCTGGTCTGTAGTAAGGAGGAATGAATGCTAGCTATGATAATGTATAATCTTATGGCCAGGGGTACATTTATTTGTGTTTTATTGGAAAAGTGTGAGATGATTAGGGATATTGTAATCCCTAATGGCATGGTACATCAGTTTGGATTAGATGCGGCTGTGAGTAAGAGACATTGTTAGTGACAAGATATAAATATATTTCTCTTTCCTATAAAAGTCTGGCAGTAGGTAGTCCAGGGCCAGAATTGTGAGTCTACTCCATAGAGTCCTCAGACACCCGGATTCTTCTATGTTGCTGTGCATGATCTCAATTCATATGGTTGCCTCCTGGTCCAATATGGTTGCACAGGTCCAGTCATCACACAAACATTCCAGCCAGAAGGAAGGAGGAAGGGAAAGGACATGAGCGGCTGTCTTTTATGGAAAACTTTTGGAAGCTGCCATGGGATACTGCCACTTACATCTCATTAGTCAGAACTTGGTCATATGATCATATGTTACTTCTGACTAAGAAAAGTAATTTTTATTCTGGGGGTGCATATGCTCAAATAAAAAGTGGGGGTTCAGTGAAGATGGAAGAAAGGAGAATGGTTTTGGATGGCAACTAGCAATCTCTGATGAACACAGTAGTTTAGGTATATTTTATGTATGTCCATATACTTAAAAAAAACAAAACAGTTATTGAGACCAGCCTGGGCAACATAGTGAAATCCCATCTCTACAGAAAATACAAAAATTAGAGGCTGGGCATGGTGGCTCATGCCTATAATCCCAGCACTTTGGGAGGCCAAAGCGGGCGGATCACCTGAGGTCAGGAGTTTGAGACCAGCCTGGCCAACATGGGGAAACCCCGTCTCTACTAAAAATACAAAAAAATTAGCCGGGCATGGTGGCAGGTGCCTGTAATCCCAGCTACTCAGGAAGCTGAGGCAGGAGAATCGCTTGTACCCAGGAGGCGGAGGTTGCAGTGAGCTGAGATTGTGCCATTGCACTCTAGCCTGGGCAAGAAGAGTGAAACTCTGTCTAAAAAAAAAAAAAAAAAAGAAAAAGAAAAAAAATTAGCCAGGTGTGGTGGAATGTGCTTGTAGTTCCAGCTACTCAGGAGGTTGAGAAGTGGGAGTATCACTTGAGCCCAGGAGTTCAAGGCTGCAGTGAGCTGTGATGGTGCCACTGCACTCCAGCTGGGGCAACAGAGTAAGACCCTGTCTCAAAAAACAAACTTATTGAGCATCTACTATGTCAAGCACTGGCAAGGTGGGTCCTAGAGGTTCCCTCCTGGGTAGTCTTTCATTCAGTCTCTCATGAATGATTGAGGCCACATTTTCCATCTGATTTGCTTTTGCAGACAGATTTATTTGTTTATTCTTTTTTGGAAGGTCATGCTAATCTTCTCTGTATCATTCCAATTTCAGTATACGTGCTGCCGAAGTGAGCACTCCGAGACAGATTTCTTTAAAAAATTTTCCACTAGTGATGTTGCCTGATGCTGAACTCTGAGGGTAAATCATTCCGTTTTACTTGCCTGATACTTTGATTTTTGCGGGGGAGTCACCCTTAGCCTATAATTACCCCTAGGTCTTGAGTGAAAATAATCGACGAGTATTAAATTTCAGCCGGATGCAGTGGCTCATGCCTGTAATCTCAGCACTTTGAGAGGCCAAAGGGAGTGGATCACTTGAGCTCAGGAGTTCAAGACCAGCCTGGGCAACATGGCAAAAGCCCATCTCTGCAAAAAATACAAAAATTTTCTGGGTGTAGTGCTGCCTGCCTGTGGTCCCAGCTACTCGGGAAACCGACTGGGAAAGATCACCTGAGCCTGGGAGGTCGAGGTTGCTGTGAGTTGTGATCACACCCCTGCACTCCAGCCTGGGTGAGAGTGAGACCCTGTCTCAAAAAAAAAAAAAAAAAAAATATATATATATATATATATATATATAATATCTCTGACCCAGAATCACAGAACCTTAAAGCTGGAATGGCCTACGAGAGCATTCAGCCCTGACTCCTCCTGATTCACACGCTGAGATGGGCAGTGGCTCCCTGGGGGTCCCCTTGCTGGTGCTGGGGGTGTGTGGCCCCATCAAAACCCCTCTGCCTCCCGACACCAGGGGAAGGGTCAGCATTCAGGCCGAGGCCAGCAGGCCTCAGTCATGAGGCACCAGGCTGCACTCAGGGAGGTTGTAACTGACGCTTGATTCTCTCTTAATCCCCCGGTGACCTGTCCCAGTTCCGCAGGTACACATTTCTGAGCCCTGCTTGAGGCAAAACTCTGCTTTGAACTTGTATCCTTTTGCTCTCTGAGCATCTCCTCCTCCTCCCTCCAGCCGCCCACTCCACTGTCTGCCCCACCACACTTGCCAACCTGTCATTGTACCCATCCCTGGGGGTGGGGAGGAATTCCATGCCCTCTGGCCAGGTCAAGGTGCCCTGAATAGCTGGATTGCATGTAGTTTGTTGCCCTAATAGTAAACAATCCAAAATGATTAATAGTAATAATAAACCATCTGCTAATGATTGAGCCTGTGTCTGATGGGTTAAGGTGGTCCCTCTATTAATGCCATTCTGACTCGCATTCTAGTAACCTTTTCTGGGTGGGCCAGAAGGGCTGGAGTTAGCCTGGCACTGGCACCCTTGGGCAGGCTGTCACAGAGGGGCACTCCAGCCTGGGTGACAGAGTGAGACCCTCTTCTAAAAAAATTTTTAAAAAGCAAATGTATGACCTGTTCTTAGAAAAACAACAGTTTTATAGTTACCCATGCTCCCAGTTAAAATGTAACTCTATATTTAAAGTTAGAGTTAAAATATAACTCTAATGTAATCCAATTAAAAATATCAACATTAATTCCTTTTTGGAAAAAAAAACCACTCTGGTTTGAACCATCCTTTAATGCATGGGGCAGGGAGGGACCTGATAAATGTCGGGGGAGAGATGGTGTCTATTTTGATCCAGAATGCGGTGGCGAAAGTGCTGCCTGATATGCTAGAAGCTCTTTTCCCCCTCCTGCTGCTTACTGTGTGTGTCAGCCCAGTGAGAGTGTTGTTTCCTGATGACTGGGCCTCAGGCTGCCTCATTGGAGTCCCCTGCGGGGGATGGGAACATGCAGATTCCGGGGCTCCCATCCAGTCAGCAGCTAGGGCAGGACACCTGGACCCTGCAGATTATCCAAGTCCCGGCTGACTCTAGTGGATGAATGTTGGTGAATGTTTGCTCCGGGGAACAGAAGTATCCGTCCCATCCCCGGCAGAGCCTAGGTTGCTACGGTCCATGGGCTTGTGCTGCTGCTGTAGCCCCAGGTCTTGGCCTCCTGACTCCTGGAATTGGGAGATGTGCTTCCCAGGATGGCTCTGACAATTAGCACTTCAGATCTTGGGATAAGGAAGGCCTACAGGGAATGCTGCCTAAAGGAAAAAAACAACTCAGAAGGGCCTGATGCGGGGACAAGATGGGGAGGGCCCTTCATGAACATCCCTTGCACCTCCAGCATTCGGCAAAGAGAAGTCACTCATGCAGGATGCGGGCGGCAAGGCGGCGGCCCCTGCAGAGCTGGCAGGCAGGACCCTGGATGCCAACCCAGGATGCAGCATTGATGTCCTCTGACGTGGCGGGTGGCAAAGTCTCCCAACAGATCCACCTTCAACACTGCAAAGAAATGTGTTTTTAGCACGGCAGGCTCTGCTCCTGCCTAGCCCCTGGTAGGGCATTGTCTTGTGACACCCCTACGGTGCACACACACACTCTATCCTGTGCTTGTAAAATGTGGGTGACATGTCATATACAGATCTAATCACAGGCCCCCCAGAGAATTATCGAGCAGATGGTGTGGTCCCCTTGACATTCACACCTGGTGGCTGCTGAAACCCTAGAAAGAGAGTGCAATTAGCAAACAAATCACCTTGGCTTCATATATTCATTTCTCTTGCCAAGTGAGAAATTTCACCCTTCAAGAAAGATTTTTCTTCCATGAAGGTTGTGTTTTTCTGCCTGCTCAGTGTGAGACTTTACAGATGGTTCCTACTTTAATTTTAAAGTAGATGATAGTAACAACCCTAATATGACCGCTGCCGCCAACAGCCACTAAGATGCCCTGCATGGGTAGAAGGACTCACACTTTGCAAAGCACTCTTCTGTAATGCAAAATCTATAGAGACAGGGAACAACCTGTTCTGCTCCCTCCCCTCTTTCCTTCTGCAAATTTGCATTGCGTGCCTACTATGTGAAGTGGGCTTTGCAGAGAGAAGAAATCCAGCTCCCAGTACCAAGCCAGCCACAGCATGTTGGCAGGACAGAAGCAAACAAACAGCACACGCCACTCTGATGAGGGCAAGGAGAGAGGTGCATGTGGACAGAGGGAGACTTCCGGAAAGGGGCACCGCCTCGAGAGAGCCCTGGGCATGGAGCAGTAGCTTCATAGGGAAACATACTGAGGATAGAAGGTTTCTCACCCAGAGATCTGTGGATGAGCAACCCGGCATTGCTGGAGCTTAGGCTAAGCGTGGGCTGGAGGAGATGAGGATAGAAAGGCAGGCAGAGGCCAGAGCAGGAAAGGCTTTTTGTATCCTGCCAAGGGGTTTGGCTTTCCCTCCACAGGAGCTGCCTAAGACCTTAAGCAATGGGGCATTTAGTAAGGTTGCTGAGGAAGATGCTGGAGGAGGCGTGTGCAGGCCTCATGCACAGCTGACAGCCAGAAAGAAAGACCTGGCAGATGAATCAGTTCTGCGCTTGATTTAGTAGAGGGAAGTTTGCAGACTTAAGCATCCATTATGGATCAGTTTGCCCACTACCCTTCAGGCTGCGTTTCAAGAAAGATATCAGTGTGCTGGATAGATTTGCTCAATGAAGACATCCCTCATGCCTGAGACAGAGGTGGCGGGACTGACAGAACCAACCACCAAATTCATCTTCAAACAATCAATGGGGAAAACACTTGCCACAATTTGAGAGACAGTTAATATATTCCTACCTGAAGAAAACATAAAATTAACCTTAAAAAGACCCAAATAGAAAAGCAAGCAAAGGACATATGTAAACAAATAAGAGCTTAAGGTAAATAATATATAGAAGCACTGGGAATATAAAATAAGAAATCTCTAAATCAATACACATGAAGAATATTTAACACTAGGAGTGACCAAGGTAGTGATCATCTAAGCAGCTTAGTCAGCCCTTTCACAAATCAGATTGGCAGACTAAGAACCAAACACAGACCTCTGAGATGTGCTAGGGAACTGCGGTGAGATGGGCCCTCCCCCACACTGTTGGAGGTATGGAAATTGGAAACGTTTCTAGAAAGCAATTTGGAAAATGAAAACCAAAAGCCATAAAAATGTCTTATTCTGTGATCTTACTTTCAGAAATCTATCTGAAGGGAATAATAAATGAGGCAGCAGAGATGTGAATACGAAGACAATGAGTGTTGTGCTGTTTATGCTAATCCTGAACTGAGTAGGAAGCGATGGGTCATGTAACAATACAGCCTAGCATGATGGGTCTAAGATGTACTGCCTGTGCTCTATGATGTACTGTGTGTGGCCACTAGAGGCATATACTCATAGGTTTTGAAGTGATATGGGAAAATGACTGTGATGCCAGATTCTATAAAAAAGCAGCATATTACATCATAAAGTCAGCATGCTCCCAGTTTTATTTTTTAAAATGTGTATAACCTGGGTGCAGTAGCTCATGCCTGTAATCCCAGCACTTTAGGAGGCTGAGACCAGAGGATCTCTTGAGCCCAAGACTTTCAGACCAGCCTGGGCAACATAGCAAGACCCCATCTCTACAAAAATCAAATATTAAAAAATTAGCCAGGTGTGGTGGTACAGGCCTATAATCCTAGCTAGAGGCTGAGGCAGGAGGATCACTTGATCCCAAGGTTTCGAGGCTGCAGTGAGCTATGATGGCACCACTGCACTCCAGCCTAGGGGATAGAGCAAGGCCCCCGTGTCTCTTAAAATACATAAATTAAAATTTAAAAACAAAAAATAAGTTGGGCACGGTGGCTCATGCCTGTAATCCCAGCACTTTCGAAGGCCAAGGCGGGCTGATCACCTGAGGTCAGGAGTTCAAAACCAGCCTGGCCAACATGGTGAAACTCCGTCTGTAATAAAAATACAAAAATTAGTCAAGCGTGGTGGCCGGCACCTATAATCCCAGTTACTCAGAAGGCTGAGGCAGGAGAATCGCTTGAACGCAGGAAGCAGAGGTTGCAGTGAGCCGAGATCTTGCCGCTACACTCCAGCCTGGGTGACAATGGGACTCTGTCTCAAAAATAAATAAATAAATAGAGAGATAAACAAATAAATAAATATAAATATAAATAAATAAAAATGTGTATGAAATAAATAAATACTAGAAGCACATGTCTCCACATGGGGAGGTTATGAGTGTTTTCTTTTAAAGGAATGTTTCTATTTCTATATATTTTGCCAGTTTTCTTTTTCTTTTTTTGAGACGGAGTTTCGCTCTTGTTGCCCAGGCTGGAGTGCAAAGGTGCGATCTCAGCTCACCGCAAACTTCGCTTCCCGGATTCAAGCCATTCTCTTGCCTCAGCCTCTTAAGTAGCTAGGATTACAGGCATGTGCCACCACGCCCAGCTAATTTTGTATTTTTAGTAGAGATGGGGCTTCTCCATGTTGGTCAGGCTGGTCTCAAACTCCTGACCTCAGGTGATCCACCCTCCTCGGCCTACCAAAGTGCTGGGATTACAGTCATGAGCCACCACGCCCAGCCTTTGCCAGTTTTCTACAATAAATATGACCTTTCTAATAATTATTTTTAAACACTTAGCCTAAAATGCATGTTTACCACACTCAAGTGGCCCTGGCAAGTCCCTGAAGGCGCAGTGAGTTGGTGCCGCCTTCGGCTGCGGTTGGGCCAGATGGAGTGTTGTGGGCTCTGGTTGGCCAGGCGGGCAGAGGGTTCTATTCGGGCTGCCTCATCTGCCCCTGCAGAGGGCCTGCGCAGAGGTGGCCACTCAGTGCTCCCCCATGGGTGAGGGAGAGACTGCCCTTCTCCCTGCAGGGGAGGCGGGGGCTTGGGCACAATTATACAGCATAGGGCAGGTTCTCTGGGCCCTCTTGCTTCCTTTTCTGTACCCATCCCCTACTCCCTGCACCCTCTCCTACCCTACAGGCTGGCTTCCAGGGCCTTCATGATGCCACCTGGCTGATAAGCACTCTCCCAAGTGGTAACGCATTTGCCCCAGTGAGCCGGTCTTAATTTCCAATCACAGAGAAAAGGGAGCGGATTATTCTCATCCTGGATAAGACATAAGTGATAAATTGACCGACTTTACTAAGTCGGGGATTCCTTGTATTTTAGAGTGTTTCCCAAAAAACACAAAAGGTCATTGTCTTAGTCCATGTAGGTGACTATAACAAAGCACCACAGACTAGGTTGTTTATAAACAACAGAAGTTTATTGTTGACAGTTCTGGAAGCTGGGAAGTCCAATCTGAAGGCACCAGCAGATTAGGTGTCTGGTGAGCGCTTCTCTGCTTTATAGATGGCGCCTCCTTGTTGAGTTCCCATACAGCAGAAGGGGTGGACAAGCTCCCTCGGGCCTCCTTCATAAGGGCACTGATCCCATTTATGAGGGCAGAGCCTACTTCCCAAAAACCCCAGCTCTCAATCCACCACACTGGGGATTCGATTTCAACACATGAATTTTGCGGGGACACAAATGTTCAGACGAGAAAATCATCTTTATGGAAGTATTTTAGGTCGTGGGACGGGCCAGTGAAAGCTATTTTGGAGCTTGGCTGCGGGACACTAGCTCATCACTCACTGCAGAGGCCTGGAGGGAGGTTCCTCTTTATCTTTCCGCCCTGCGGCAGAGGCGGGGGAGGCTGATGTCAAGAGTGGACTCTACCTCTTGGAACAGGTTAGAGAGCAGCTCTGAAAGCCTGACCCAGTGCTACAGTTTGAATATTTGACCCTCCAAATCTCATGTTGAAATTTGATTTCCAGTGTTGGAGATGGGCCTGGCGGGAGGTGTTTGGGTCATGGGGACGGATCCCTCAGGAGTGGCTTGCTGCTGTTCTCACAGTAGTAAGTCCTTGCTCTCAGTAAAAGAGCCTGCCACCTCCTCTTTCTCTCTCTCTCTTTTTTTTTGTTTGAGGCAGAGTCTCACTGTGTCACACAGGCTGGAGTGCTGTGGCACGATCTCAGCTCAGTGCAGCCTCCGCCTTCCAGGTTCAAGCGATTCTCCTCCCAAGTAGCTGGGATTACAGGGGTGCGCCACCACGCCCAGCTAATTTTTGTATTTTTAGTAGAGACGGCGTTTCACTATGTTGGTCAGGCTGGTCTCGAACTCCTGACCTCAAGTGACCCATCTGCCTCAGCCTCCCAAAGTGCTGGGATTACAGGCATGAGGCACTGTGCCCGGCCTTTCTCTATCTTTTCCTTTCTCTCTTGACGTGTGGTCTCTGCACAAGCTGGCTCTCCTTCCCCTTCCACCATGAGTGGAGGCTCCCTGAAGCCCTCACCAGAAGCAGATGCTGGCGCCATGCTTCTTGCAGTTTGCAGAGCCGTGAGCCAAATAAGCCTCTTTTCGTTATAAACTACCCAGCATCAGGCACTCCTTTACAGCAGCAGCACAAACAGACTAAGACACCCAGTGACCCTGGGATGCTGTTGGGACTAGGCCTGGACCGCCCCGAGAAGTTGACTCTTGTAGGGTGCCATTGGGTTTACATCAACATTCACGAGGTGTCTGCCCAGTGCCAGCATTGTTGCAGGCATTGGTAGTACCTATGGGCAGGTGTCTTATCTGTTTTGCTCACTGCCTGGAAGAATGTCTGCAGAGTGAACATGCCGTTAGAGACATATCCAGTTTCCATAGGCTCACAGCACAGACAATATTAGAGGGCTTCTTCTTCTTCTTCTTCTTCTTTTTTTTTTTTGATACGGAGTCTTGCTCTGTCACCCAGGCTGGAGTGCAATGGCACAATCTCGGCTCACTGCAACCTCTGCCTCCTGGGTTCAAGCGATTCTCCTGCCTCAGCCTCCTGAGTAGCTGGAATTACAGGCATGCAACACCACACCAGCCCAATTTTTGTATTTTTGTGGAGATGGGATTTCACCATGTTGGCCAGGTTGGTCTTGAACTCATGACCTCAGGTGATCCGCCCGCCTTGGCCCTCCCAAAGTGTTGGGATTACAGGAGTAAGCCACCGCACCTGGCCTGGAGGGCTTCTTTAAGAAAAGGAGACTGGGCGCGGTGGCTCATGCCTGTAATCCCAGCACTTTGGGAGACCGAGGTGGGCGGATCACAAGGTCAGGAGTTCGAGACCAGTGTGGCCAATATGATGAAACCCCGTCTCTACTAAACAATACAAAAATTAGCCAGGCAAGGTGGTGTGTGCCTGTAATCCCAGCTACTTGGGAGGCTGGGGCAGGAGAATTGCTTGAACCCGGGAGGTGGAAGTTGCAGTGAGCAGAGATCGGGCCTCTGCACTGCAGCCTGGGCGAAGGAGCAAGACTCCATCTCAAAAAAAAAAAAAAAAAAAAAAAGGAACACCAAAAAAAAAAAAAAAAAAGTTCAAAATAATTCATTTAGAGTGAAAAATCATAACAATTGCAGGTTTTAAAAAGCCTTGCAAGCCATGTTATCCTAAGATGTAGGACGATCACATATCTTTTTGTGAATTAGCTCACTTGCCTGTCTCCGAAGCGCTTGTCTGCAGACTAGCTTCTGGCACCATTGATTTCCACTCTGTTGTGCCACCTTTGCTCACATGCCCAGTGCTGGGCTCAGTAGGGGACATTCAGGCCATGGCACACCCCCTGTGCTGCATCGTGGCCTCCGGGCGCCCAGCGAGTCAGCACAGTGGGCAGGAGGAGGCGTGGGAGCTGTTCCCAAGGTGGCTACGTGTGGAAGTGACTATCACTTCCTGCTCATCATCAAACAGCCCGCCAAATCCAAGTTAAAGGATCTCCATCCCAACATCCCTCTAGCTAGATCCTGAATCCCCTGTGGCTACCCCATCCCATGTAGAGGGAAGTATAATCAAGGGAAAGTGGTAGGGAAGATATCTTACTTTTGCAAATTTTACCAAAACCTGACTTTTTACATAAGCATTGAAAAGTTCCTCCCAGAGTCTTGATAGGGACCTATGCAAATGAATGTCCCTAAAACTGAAGCTTAATTAGCTTTACTGGGCAGCCACATTGGTGAATATTTGCTGCAAATATTTGTTGAATTGAGTAAAAGACATGGGCTCAGGCTTTGAAAAGCTCACACCATAGTGCAGAGACCCAAACTTGCAGAACCCAGGACATCTTGTCCCAAGCTAGGTTCTGAGCCTACCTGAGCATGGCCTGTGCAGCAGACCGCAGAGCCAGAGAAGGCCTGGATTTGGCCTGACCACTTAGAGAGTCAAACACTATTCACTCTTTTAGAGCCTTCTTTCATAGTGTCTCTTCACACTCAGATATCAGGGCCCAAAGTCTTGAAGCTGGGGGCTGCTGTGCAGAATAACAGGACCACTTTTCCTAGTTTCCCAAACAGCATGGCAGTTTTAAGGAGCAGACCACAGAGGGGGCCAGCAGGTTTGTTCAGAGGACTTGGTAAAGTCTGAGGGCCCAGATTCCTGAGCTTGGATTAAAACAGGGCCAGCTCTTTTTCTTTTTTTTTTTTCTTTTTTTGAGTCAGGGTCTTGGCTGGACACAGTGGCTCACACCTGTAATCCTAGCACTTTAGGAGGCCAAGGCAGGTGGATCACTTGAGCTCCAGAGTTCGAGATCAGCCTGGGCAACATGGAGAAACCCCGTCTCTACAAAAACAAAAACAAAAACAACAAAAAAAGACTCAGGGTCTTGCTGTGTTGCCCAGGCAAGACTCGAACTCCAGACCTCAGGAAATCCTCCAGGCTCAGCCTCCTAAGTAGCTGAAACTACCGGCTCATGCCCACCATGCCTAGCTCAGAGCCCAACTCTTGGGGTTGGGGTTGAGGGTGAGGGGCAGACACAGGGAAGGTATTTTCATGGATTCCTGAGGTGAGTTTGGAAACCAAGATCCTTACATAGGTAGGTGATAATCATGATTTAAAGTGTAGCTGGGGCAGAGTGGGAGGAAGTGGGTGGGGTCGGGGTCAGCCTGAGAGACCAAGCCGGCTCACACATGCAGCTGGGTTCCCCGTGGACACCAGGTGGTGAATCCCTGTCTCTGGCAGGAGGTTCTGCTGTGTATTATCCAGTTGTCCCACTGTAGGCAGGAGAGAATTTCCAGCCTCTTCTTTAGAAATCAACACTCTTCTTCCCAAGAGGGAGATGACTCCTGGGTTTTGTACTGTTCTGTGGGGACCTGAAGCCCAGACTGTGTTAGTATACTTACTACTCTTCCTGTAAGCCTGGACTTACCCCAACCCCACCCCACAGCACTCCTCAGACAGGGAGAGGGACAAGGGATCAGAGAACCCTGAGTGACCTCATCCTTCCTGGGGGCTTCTATGGGGCTCCCCACCTTGCTCTGACCCAGCTGCACCCTCACTTCTTGTGGACCTGCAGGTGGGCAGCACAAACTGGACCCTGGCTCTGCTACCCCCTTGCTGCTGGGCCTTGGCCCTCAAGCCCTGAGCTCTGGGTGTGCATGCTCCCTGGGCAGAGAACACTGCTCAGTGGCCTAGGAATACAATGCATCTGGGGATGTGGTAAGCAGTAAGTATTGATAAGGGCATCAGTGTGGTGGTGTCCTACAGGGGAAAATCAATCCTTAGAGCAGCATTGCCTTGAGCTCACACTCCTGATCATGCAGAGTGCTAAGTAGATGGGTCAGCATCTTGGATGCCTTAGATCTGCAATTTGGATGTGTAAAGGAAAAAAGAAGATCTCAGGACCTCCCAAACTTAGGCAAAAGTGAAGATTAAGCTCTGAGGCCGAGTCATTGCAACATCCTCTTCCAAATGAACAGCAGTTACTGACATTAGCGTTCAGCCAGGTCCCCATGGAAAGGTAAAGGGAAGGCCTTAGGCATCTGCGAAGGACCAGAAGGGCTCCACCTCCACAGATCATTCATAAAGGAGTTATTTCCTGGCCTCCTATAAAAGAGGACATGCCAATTGTAACTTGAGGTCTACAAGCCAAGTCTAGCTCCTAAAATGAGTCTGTTCATTCCATACTGAGAATGTGGATTACATGCTTATCTTCCCAGGTGCAGAACAAAGACTCCTTCCTCCACCTTCCCTGCACAATTGACTCTTCCGTTACTCTCTTTTTTCTCTTATGTAAAAACATAGATTTTCTAGGCACTAACTAAAGTCTCACAAGAATGTATTAAGTTGGGGCAAACTAATTGTGGTTTTTGCCATTACTTGTAATTTTGTACCAACCTAACTATAAAACTGTTCCCACTTGTCTGCCCCTCTTCCTACATACCTGCCCCCACCCTCCTTTAAGTAAATGTATAAATACAAAACTTCCTGAAAACCTCTTTGGAAAAACAGCCACAGATGTGTCTGTGGCTTGTGTTTTTCCAGATGTTCCCTAAAGTGGCTGAATAAGCCTATGCCTCAGTCCCTCATTTCGGCTGTCAGGTGATGTGTGTCGTGTTTCAAACCACAGCCCTTGGTGTTCTACGAGCTGTGGATGGAAGCCCTCTGCCCGGGTTTAGGTGGAATACCACCAGGTAAGGATGTTTGCTCTCTGAATCACTTCTGCCAGGCACTCTTCAAGTAGATTCCATTCCTGTTTCTCAGGAGAAGCCGGATCTAGTCCTCCGTCAGTGGTTGTGAGAAGATGCTGTTGAGCTCTCCACTGAGGTGTTGTGAGAGGACTGGGCTGAATGCAATGGCAAATCAGAAAGCTTAGAAAGGGGCCAGACACAGTGGCTCATGCCTGTAATCCCAGCACTTTGGGAGGCCAAGGTGGGTGGATCACTTGAGGTCAGGTGTTCGAGACCAGCCTGGCCAACATGGCAAAACCCCATCTTTACTAAAAAAAAAAAAAAATACAAAAATTAGCCAGGTGTGGTGGCACATACCTGTAATTCCAGCTACTTGGGAGGCTGAGGTAGGAGACTCGCTTGAACCCAGGAGGTGGAGGTTGCAGTGAGCCCAGATCGCACCACTGCACTCCAGCCTGGGTGACAGAATGAGGCTCCGTATCCAAAAAAAAAAAAAGAAAAGAAAAATAAAAAAGAAAGAAAGCTTAGAAAGGGTTTCCAGCTTCTCAAACAAATTAGGTCATCAGTGTCTTTAGGAACTAAGTCATATATTAATATTCTATTTTGCATCTCAATTCTTTACATCTCCCCCTCAAACTTAGTTCCCCAACCTCTAAGGAATTTTTCCATCACATGCTGAATAATCCATTGTTGTCATAAAACCCCAGATCTGAATCCCAAAGGAAATTAATCTGAAAATCCTTGATTCTGTAAAGGGCTTGGTTTGCTACTTTCATTTCATGCAAACTGCCTGCTGAAAAAGAACTGTAAAATTTCTCTCCTTTCTTATCCAGTGAGTGCCCTTTTTTTGTGTGTGCAGGAAGGCTCCTAAGCCACTGTAGAGAAGTGGGGAGCTATTTATAAATGCGGCACACGATGATGCTGGGCTCGGCAAGTGCATCACCCAGAACTGGATGTTTAGGGAGGAGGACATGGTATCATTTACCCTCTAATCGGCCCTGGCCTGCTGCCCAGGGAATGCCATCTGAGCCCTTGAGGGAGCCCCATGGGAAAGTTCAGTCCCTGAGGACCCCAGCTGGTTGGTTTGAAAATGTCTGCAGCAGTAACTTGCACTGGGCATGGAGAACTCACTGGCATTCAGTTTTCTGTGTCAATTCACACCCCCAGAGAAGTTTTCATGAGTTACGATGGAGACCGGAGTTTCCCACAGCCCCAGCATCCTGAGCTGTCCTCTGAGGTAACAGCAGAGTGCAGGGCAGAGCGAGATGTTTTAACCAAGCTGCAGACTCCAGGCCCAGATGATCTAGAACTGTGCTTTCCGATGGTGCTCCGTGCTCCTGGATATAATTTGAAACTTTTTTTTTTTTAATGATTTTTAATGCATCACAGAGAATGGTAGAAGTATCAAAAAGATTAGAATCAGGTAGGCATCTCTTCATTTTTTTGAAAAGGAAAATAGAGTAGATCGTAAGAAACTGTCGGGTTGCTTGACGTAGCTTCCTGAAAACTCCTGGGGTTGATTGCTGAGCATATGATTTACGAACATTAGGAAGAAATACAGAGATTGCCAGGAATCTGTCCTAGTTCAGAAGAGCAGGCCATGCCAAACTCACACTGTTCCTTGTTTAGAGGGTGGTACTTGGTTCATACCTCAGAATAATCCCATAGAAAGCGTATTTTAACATTTTATACAGCATTTGACATAAAATCCCATGTATAAAATAAAGAAATATGGTCTGGGTGGTAGCACAATTGGACAGGTAAAAGAACAACTACAGTAAAAAACCTGCACTGTCCCAATTACTCTGATTTGCTCATTACACATTGTACACATGTATCGAAATATTACATGTATCCCCAAAATATATACATCTATGATATATCAATTTTAAAAATAAAAAATAAAATAAGAGAGGAGAAAACCCTTGAAGGCAAGAACATGGGTCATGTCTAAGGATCTCTTGATGTGGTTGCATAAGAGATTTTAGTTTGGGGTAGGTTAAATTTTAATCACTACATTCTCTTCCAACCACAGAACATCTATTCACAATGTAAATTTAAAAGGAGAAAACCACCTTGGGACTTTCAAAAATACTGCAAAGTGGTTAGAATCCTAGAGTTCTCAAGATTTAAATATGTCTACCCCATATGTCATTTCCACATTCCTTTTTGAAGATTTGCTGTATTTTTATTTCTCACTAAATTTGCATGGGGGCAAGTGTAATTATGTATATATAATAAATTATATAATACAAGGAAAAAAAACTGGACCAGTATTATCCTGGAGAATGAAGTAGTCTATTCTTGAATTTCAATGTTCAGAAATATTAAACTTGCTGCTAAATCTGTAAATAATAAAAAACTTATAGGGAAAGCTAGTATGTCAATGACCCAATTTAATTTAGAAGCTTGACAGGCCTGGAATGATGGGCTCAGACCAATGAGTCAAAAGCCAGCCCAGAGAAATGTCAAGTTTGGATTCAGATTTTTAACCATGGGGGAAACATCTTGGCAATTCATGTGAAAAAGAACTGGGGAGTCAAAATTAAAGAAACTTTTTTTTTTTGAGACAGGTTTTCACTCTGTCACCCAGGCTGGAGTGCAGTGGTGCCATCATGTCTCACTGCAGCCTCGACCTCCTGGGCTCAAGGGATCCTTCCACCTCAGCCTCCTGAGTAGCTGGGACTACAGGCATGCACCACCACGCCTAGTAAACTTTCAAAATATTTTTGGTAGAGATGAGGTTTTGCGGTGTTGCCCAGGCTGGTCTCAAACTCCTGGGCTCAAGTGATCCTCCTGCCTTGGCCTCTTGGAGTGCTGAGATTACAGGCATGAGCTACCACGCCAAGCCAGAAACTTTTTAATGTTTAAAATATATGTATGTTTTTAGTTTTTTACTTTAAGAAAACCAACAAAATGCATATTATAAAAATCAGGAAAAAATAAAGAAGCTGTAGAGAAGAAAATGTCCATATTCCCACCAAGGAGAAGCCATTTGTAAAGGAGCAAAGATGAGGCTGGGGAGGCGAGGAGTGAGCTTGGCCAGGGCTCAGGGGCACGGATTTGGCTTCTGAGGTTCCATTTCCTCATCGCTAATGCAAAGGGCTTGACTTGATGGTCTGTTAGGACCCTTCTCATGTTAGAAATGAATGACTTACTGATAGGATATGGCTGTCTCCAACAGCTGAAATGCTCTGAGGCTATCAAAGGAAGCAGATTGAGCAATGCTGTTCTGAATTCCACAAGATGAAACCCCATCAGTGGGTGAGGTGACACTTAAGTAAACTAAGAAAACTTTACTCTCTATTTCCGAAACTAGAGAGGGCTACTTGTGCTATGGTTTGAATATGGTTTGTGTGGCCTTGCCAAGGCTCAGGTTGAAATTTAATCCCAGTGTTGGAGATGGGGCCTGGTGGGAGGTATTCATGATCAGGTTGGTGCATCTGTCCTCACACTAATGAGTGAACTTTCCTTCTACCAGTTCCCACGAGACTTTCCCTGAGAGCAAATTGTTAAAAAGAGGCTGGCACCTCCCTTCTCTATCTCTTGCTCCCCTTCTCTCACCTTATGACCCCTGTTTCCCATTACCTCTCACCACGAGTGGAAGCAGCCTGAAGCCCTCCCCAGAAGCAGATCCTGGAACCATGCTTATTGTACAGCATGCAGAACTGTGAGCCAAATAAACCTCTTTTCTTTATAAATTACCCAGTCTCAGGTCTTCCTTTATAACAACTGACTAAGACAACTTGTCAAGTGTCAAGTACACTGATATGGGGTAAACCAATGATCACCTGTCACTTTCAGTTTGGCTAAGAGAAGATTTCTTTTTTTAGACAGAGTTTCACTCTTGTTGTCCAGGCTGGAGTGCAATGGCGCCATCTCGGCTCACCGCAACCTCCGCCTCCCAGGTTCAAGCAATTCTCCTGCCTCAGCCTCCCTAGTAGCTGGGATTATAGGCATGTACCGCCATGCCTGGCTAATTTTGTATTTTTAGTAGAGACAGGGTTTCTCCATGTTGGTCAGGCTGGTCTCGAACTCCTGACCTCAGGTGATCTGCCCACCTCGGCATCCCAAAGTGCCGAGCCACCATGTCTAGCCAGCTAAGAGAAGATTTCTAAAATTCCTCTAAATTCCTGAATCTCAACCCCTACAAAAGCCGCATTTGTCAGCGCAAAGTGGCTCATGCCTGTAATCCCAGCACTTTGGGAGGCCAAAGCGGGTGGATTACCTGTGGTCAGGGGTTCAAGACCAGCCTGACCAACATGGTGAAACCCTATCTCTACCAAAAATACAAAAATTAGCCAGGGTTGGTGGCGCTTGCCTGTAATCCCAGCTACTTGAGAGGCTGAGGCAGGAGAGCTGCTTGAACTCGGGAGGCAGAGGTTGCAGTGAGCCAAGATCATGCCATTGCACTGCAGCCCGGGCAGTAAGTGTGAAACTCTGTCTCGAAAAAAAAAAAAGCCTCGCTAATCCAGACACCATTTATTAAAAAACTGCATTTGTTGAGAAAGGAAATTCCTGCCAGGCCGTGGCTCATGCCTGTAATCCCAATACTTTGAGAGGCCAAGTCAGGTGAATTGCTTGAGCCTAGGAGTTTGAAACCAGCCTGGGCAACATGGTGAAACTCTGTATCTACAAAAAAATACAAAAATTAGCCAGGTATGGTGGTGTGCATCATGGTCCCAGCTACTCTGGAGGCTCAGGTGAGAGAATCAGCTGAGCCCAGGGAGGCTGAGGCTGCAGTGAGCTGTGATTGTGTCACTGTACTCCAACCTGGGTGAAAAGTGAGACCCTGTCTCATAAAAAAAAAGGAGAGAAATTCTTACTCAGTGCTAAAGGTGTTGAAATAATTCTTCCTCTGCATTTTCAAAACTTTAAACATAAAAAAGGAAAAAGTTATTAAATAGCAAGACTTTTTCTTCTTTTGAGACAGAGTCTCACTCTCATCCAGCCTGGAGTGCAGTGGTGTGATCATAGCTCACTGCAGCCTCAAATTCCTGGGCTCAAGCCATCCTCCTCAGCCTCCTGAATAGTTGGGACTACAGGTGTGCACTGCCATGCCTGGCTAACTTTTTAAATTATTTTTGTGGAGATGAGGGTCTCACTATGTTGTCCAGCTGATCTCAAATTCCTGACCTCAAGTGATTCTCCCACTTTGGCCTCCCAAACTGCTGGGATGACAGGTATGACCCACTGTGTGCCTGACAATACCAAGATTTTTCAAAGAGACCCCAATAAATTGAAGACCATTCCTGTACCTTTTCATGTTCCTGGTCTAACTACAAATGTATACATATGAAAGGTTTTCTGTTTTCATAGCATGCCACTACATAATGATGTCTAACTATGAAAGCCTGGTTATGCTCATTAATTAGTCCTATAATTAGCTGTACCATTGCAAAAACATGTAACCAACCTAAATACTCATCAACTGATGTGTGGATAAAGAAAATATGGTGTATATACACACCATGGAATACTACTCAGCCATAAAAAAGAATGAAACAATGTGTTTTGCAGCAACTTGGATGGAACTGAAGGCCACTGTTCTAAGTGAGGTAACTCGGGAATGGAAAATCAAATACCATATTTTCTTACTTGTAAGTGGGAGGGGAGCTAAGCTATGGGTACACAAAAGCATACGGGGTGGTATAATAGACTTTGGAGACTCAGAATGGGGAGGTTGAGAGGGGAATGAGGGATAAAAAACTACATACTGGGTACAATGTACACTATTCGGGTGATGGGTGCACCAAAATCTCAGACTTCACTGCTATACATTTCATCCATGTAACCAAAAACCACTGGTATCCCAAAAGCTATTGAAATTAAAAAAATATGTATTCGTCCCTTATCGCATTGCTGTAAAGAACTACTCAAGACTGGGTAATTTATAGAGAAAGAGGGTTTAATTGACTCACAGTTCCACAGGCTGTACAGGTAGCACAGCTGGGAATGCCTCAGGAAACTTACAATCATAATGGAAGGTGAAGGGGAAGAAAGGAAAGTCTTACATAGCTAGAGAAGGAGGAAGAGAGAAAAGGGGGAGGTGCTACACACTTTTAAACAACCAGATCTCATGAGAACTCTCTCACTATGACGAGAACAGCAAGGAGGAAGTACACCCCCGTCATCCAATCGCCTCACCTCCCACCAGGTCCCTCCTCCAATGTTGGGGATTACAATTCAACATGAGATTTGAATGGGGACACAAATCCAAACCATATCAATATATATAATAAAAAAAAAGGTGGATATTAAGGAGAAAAAATTAATTAGCTGTACCCAGATGCATTTTAATTTGCATTATACATTGCACTAACATCCAGAAAAATATAAACCTTTAAAAATACTATAATTCAAAATTCAAAAAATATAATTCAAAAAAAGAAGGCCTACTGGCCTTCTTCCTGCTTTTTCCTTTCTGCTTTTAAGTTTTCAGTGATAAGGAATTCTCAGTAGATTTCAGTATCAGCCATGATTTTAAGATGGTGATTTGCTTTGAAAATGCTGGTATTCCTGCAAGATTGGAAATTAAGAACTCTTGGATAAAGTTCAGGAAGGATAACTGCATGGATGACAGCTCTTGAATCCTGCTCTCTCACAAATGTCACACATGTCACAGGCTGGTGGGAATCAGGAAGACACGGGGGTCCCGTCACGAACTGTCTGACCACTCTCCTTCCTCCTCTCCCAGCCAGCTGTGGCATTTCTTCTCTCAGGCCTTTCATTTTTGTCACCTCTGCCTGGGGCTCATTTCCTTGCCATGTTTGCATAGCTTCAGTTTCTGCTCAAATGTCCCCTCTTCAGAGAAGTCTTCCCCCAGTTTATGTCCTTCAATCCCAGAAATTATCCTACTTGCTTTTTCACTTGTTTGTTCTGTGTCCTCCTGGAGGGTAGGTCTTGTTCATGCTGTGCCTTCTGTCCCTACATGGGTGCCAGGAACCCAGTAGGAGCCTCATCAGTATCTGTTGAGTGGATGTCAGGTCCCTGCCTCAAAGACCTTGCAGTTTGGTAGGGAGAGGCAAACAACATGGATTCCACAGGGTAATTCCTGAAATGCAAGTGTGTGCCAAAAATCATCTGGAAGAAGTGCTCCGTGTTTCCTGAGAGTTGGTGCTGGTCAGGGTCTTGAGGATTGAATTCTTGAGTTGAGTTTAAGGACAAGTCACAGCCCGGCCACCTGACACCAGGACAAGGGGGTTTCAGGGGGAACAGTGCATCCAGACAGAATCTCAGAAGTGTGGCGGCCCATCCCGCTTTGGAAGGCCCAGATGGCTGCCCTTGGCAGAGACAGAGCTCAGTGAGTAAATCCACAGGCTCCCTTGCACTTTCCATTTTTTCAGTTGAGTTCATGTGACCAGATCTAAAAATGATGCGTGATACTTCCTGGCCAAGGATATTAAGAGCTGGTGTGTCTCCTCCCTGGGACCACGGATGGCCATGTTGGGATGGCCGTGTGACAAGAAGGGGTCCTGGATCTCTGACTTACTGGCTGGTGGAGAGCCTGCTCTTTGTCTGGGTGAGAAATAAATCTGGAATTGCCTTCTGTAGATGCTGGCGGTGAATACACCTGTCTGATACACTGACCGAGTAGAAAATGCTCACAGGCATTGTCCTTATCCAGATGAGATGAACAAAAAGTAAAAACCTCATGTAGATTTCTCTGCGTTTCTAGAGAGTGAGCATTCTCACCTCAGTTTCATCTAAAACAACACTTTTTCTATCTATCTCACTTTGTCTTAGATCATTGGTGTTACTCTAAAGAAATATCTGAGCCTGGAGAATTTGTAAAGAAAAAAAGGGTTATTTGGCTCATTATTCTGCTGGCCGGAATCCTGGGCATCCGGTGAGGGCTCACGCTGCTTCCACTCATGCGGAAGTCAAAGGTGAGCTGGCATGCGCAGAGATCACATAGCAAGAGAAGCCAGAGAGAGAGCGAGAGGGGAGGTGCCTGTGTCTTTCTACCAATCAGCTTTCACAGCAACTAATAGAGTGAAAACTCGTTACTTCAAGGACAGCACCAAGCCATTCATGAGGGATCCATCCCCAGGACCCAAACACCTCCCATTCAGCCCCACCTCCAACTTTGGGGGCCATATTCCAACATGAGAGTTGGAGGGAACAAACATCCAAACTGTAGCACACTTGTTTAAGCTTTATTGATCAGATTTTCCTTTTTTCTTTTTCTTTTTTTTTTTTTTTTGAGACGGAGTCTCGCTCTGTTGCTCATACTGTAGTGCAGTGGTGTCATCTCGGCTCACTGCAACCTCCACCTCCCGGGTTCAAGCGATTCTCCTGCTTCAACCTCCCGAGTAGCTGGGACTACAGGCACGCACCACTATGCCCTGCTAATTTTTGTATTTTTAGTAGAAACGGGGTTTCACCATGTTGGCCAGGCTGGTCTTGAACTCCTGACCTCGTGATCCACTGGCCTCGACCTCCCAAAGTGCTGGGATTACAGGCGTGACCCACTGCACCTGGCCAATCAGATTTTCTTTAATAAAAGACTCATTTGCAAAAAAAAAAAAAAAAAAAAGCAAGGCATAAAATAAATGAAATTAACTGGTGTCAATGGAGGCTGGTTAACCACCTGCTCACAGTAAAGCCCTCAGTGTGTGTTATCTGGCTTACTCCTCATAACACCTCTGTGATGTAGATATTGTCACTATCCGCATTTTTCAGGTTTGGAAACTAAGTCTTACAGAGGTGGATGGCTAATCTGAGTGACACTGGGAGTGGCTAGGGAAAGCCGGGGTTTCAGCCCAGCTCTGTCTGACTGCAGAGCGCTTGCTCCTAACTCCTGAGTGACTCCACTGGTCTAATTCAGTCATTCACTGAAGGCTCGAATCTTCAACAAGGATCTTTTACTTCCTACCTGGAAGAACAGCCAATCACAGCTCTGGTCTTTTTTAATTTGTAAGAAAGTTCTTCTTTACCCAAAGGGAAAATCTGCCTCCCAGGACTCTCGTAAATGCTTCATGACTAGAGTCATTTATTTCTTCCTATACTGGGACCACTATGTTATGTATGTGTCTTTCGATTTTAAGAAAACAAAGGATTTGTCTAGGAAAAGGAAAGAGCTAATAAACTGTTTCCAGATATTATAGTTTTCCACTGCAGAGAGAGGAGTTATGTAACAGCAACAATTATTATAAAATAGTGCATTTCCACATCCTGGCAAGGAAAGCTTATGGCATTGGCCGTCGGTTCTAGGATCCATAGCCTCCCTGATGCTATAGTCTTGTTGGTCTTTTAACATCCTGTAGATCTAAATCGTGTATTTGAAACACCTTTATTGTGAATCATGGACAGCAGTATTCCCCCTGAATCATCCTAGGGGCTTAAATCAGGTGCACACTCTCAAAATACAATGTATATTCTTCCTGTGTGAATGACTAACATGACGTCATTCACGACAAATTCTAGTCTCAGCTCTGATTCCCAAGATCAAAAACTCATCTTCACTAGAACCTTATAAATGCGTTCTTGGCCGGGTGCAGTGGCTCACGCCTGTAATCCCAGCACTTTGGGAGGCCGAGGTGGGCAGATCATGAGGTCAGGAGGTCGAGACCATCCTGGCTAACACGGAGAAACTCCGTCTCTACTAAAAATACAAAATATTAGCCCGGCATGGTGGCATGAGCCTGTAGTCCCAGCTGCTCAGGTGGCTGAGGCAGGAGAATTGCTTGAACCTGGGAGGCAGAGATTGCAGTGAGCCAGGATTGCGCCACTGCACTCCAGCCTGGGCGACAGAGTGAGACTCTGTCTCAAAAAAAAAAAAAAAAAAAAAAAATGCATTCTCAACTTTCCAGACTAAGGGGATGTAGAGGAACCAATATCTCAGCAGCTTCTGAATTTCAGAAGGTCCACGAAAAAGGATTTGTTATATCCGACCTCTTCGACAGGAATTCTAACCTAACTTTGTCATATGATCAGAAGCCTCAGATACTTTTTTCTCAACCTCTGATTCCTACATCTACCGTGTGCTTTTGTTTAGTCTGTCGCAGTATAAAGTTAGGGGGCATGGTTCACAAGACTACTCTCACTTCAAACACCGATTGCAAATTTGAGGCTTCCCAAGACCACTGTCAAGGTTTGATAATTCTCTAGAAAGAGTCATAGAACTCGCTGAAAGCTGAAATACCCATAGTTACAGGTTACAGTTTTTTTTTGTTTTGTTTTATTTTTGTTTTTGTTGTAATTTTTTTTTTTTTTTTTTTGGACAAGATTTTGCTCTATCACCCAGGGTGGAGTGCAGTGGTGCATTCATAGATCACTACAGCCTCAGTCTCCCAGGCTCAAGTGATCTTCCTGCCTTCACCTCCAAGGCAGGAATGTGCTGGGACTACAGGCACATACGACCACATCCAGCTAATTTTTTTTTTTTAATTTTTATTTTTAGCAGAGACAGGGTCTTGCTATGTTGCCCAGACTGGTCTCAAACTCCTGGGCTTAAGTGATCCTCCTGTTTTGGCCTCCCAAACTGTTAGGATTAGAGGTGTGAGCCACTGCACCTGGCTGATTATAGTTTACTACAGTGAAAGGATACAGATTAAAGTCAGCCAAGCTGGGTGCTGTGGCTCACACCTGTAATCCCAGCACTTTGGGAGGCAGGGAGATCACCTGAGATCACAAGTTCGAGACCAGCCTGGCCAACACGGTGAAACCCCATCTCTACTAAAAATACAAAAAAATTAGCCAAGCATGGTGGTGGGCACCTATAGTCCCAGCTACCCAGGAGGCTGAGGCATGAGACTCGCTTGAACCAGGTGGTGGAGGCTGCAGTGAGCCGAGATCGTGCCACTGTACTCCAGCCTGGGCGACAGAGTGAGAACCCATCTCGAAAGTTTATGTCTTAAGGAATAGGAAAAAGAAGAAAAAACTTAACCCACAGCTAACGAGCAGAAGGAAAAATAAAAATCACAGGAGGGATAAATAAAAAGAGAAGAAAAACAACAGGCCTATTACAACCCCTGCTCCCGCCACCTCCACCAGAACAGGCACTGGTATCCATAGGTGAGAGACCCATAGACGATTCACATCACAGGACTCTGTGCAGACAACTCCCAGGATTAGCCCAGAGCCGGGTAGACTCAATGGGTGGCTAGACCCAGAAAAGAGACAACAATCACTGCAGTTCGGCTCGCAGGAAGCTACATCCATAAGAAAAGGGGGAGAGTACCACCTCAAAGGAACACCCCTTGGAACAAAAGAATCTGAACAACGGCCTTCAGCCCCAGACCTTCCTTCTGACAGAGCCTACCCAAATGAGAGGGAACCAGAAAAGCAATCCTGATAACATGACAAAGCAAGGCTCTTCAATACCCCCCAAAAATCACACTAATTCACCAGCAATGGATCCAACAAACCAAGAAGAAATCCCTGATTTACCTGAAAAAGAATTTAGGAGGTTAGTTATTAAGCTAATCAGGGATGGAGCAGAGAAAGGCAAAACCGAATGCAAGGAAATCCAAAATACGATACAAGAAGTGAAGGGAGAAACATTCAAGGAAATAGATAGCTTAAAGAAAAAGCAATGCAAAATTCAGGAAACTTTGTACACACATTTAGAAACATGAAATGCTCTGTAAAGTCTCAGCAATAGAAATGAACAAATAGAAGAAAGAAATTCAGACCTTGAAGACAAGGTCTTCGAATTAACCCAATCCAGTAAAGACAAAGAAAAAAGGATAAGAAAATATGAACAAAGCCTCCAAGAAGTCTGGGATTATGTTAAATGACCAAAACTAAGAATAATCGGTGTTCCTGAGGAGGAAGAGAATTCTAAAAGCTTGGAAAACATATTTGGGGGAATAATCAAGGAAAACTTCCCCAGCCTCACTAGAGACCTAGACATGCAAATACAAGAAGCACAAAGAACACCAGGAAATTCATTGCAAAAAGGTCTTCACCTAGGCACACTGTCATCAGGTTATCCAAAGTTAAGATGAAGGAAAGAATTCTACGAGCTGTGAGACAGAAGCACCAGGTAACTATAAAGGAAAACCTATCAGATTTACAGCAGATTTCTCAGCAGAAACCCTACAAGCTAGAAGGGATTGGGGTCCTATCTTCAGCTTCCTCAAACAAAGCAGTTATCAGCCAAGAATTTTGTATCCAGTGAAACTGAGCATCATATATGAAGGAAAGATACAGTCTTTTTCAGACAAACAAATGCTGAGAGAATTTGTCATTACCAATCCACCACTAAAAGAACTGCTAAAAGAAGTTCTAAATTTTGAAACAAATCCTGGAAACACATCAAAACAGATCCTCTTTAAAGCATAAATCACACAGGACCTATAAAGCAAAAATAGAAGTTAAAAAGTAAAAACAAAAAACCAAAAACAAAAGCACACAGGTAACAAAGAGCATGATGAATGCATGTTGAATTTAATACTAACATTGAATGTCAATGTCCTAAAGGCTCCATTTAAAAGACACAGAACTGCAGAATGGATAAGAACTCACCAACCAATTATCTGCTGCCTTCAGGAGACTCACCTAGCACATAAGGACTCACATAAACTTAAAGTAAAGGGGTAGAAAAAGGCATTTCATGCAAATGGACACCAAAAGTGAGCAGGGGTATCTATTCTTATATCAGACAAAGCAAACTTAGTTAAAAGAGACAAAGAGGGACATTATATATGGTAAAAGGCCTTGTCCAACAGGAAAATATAACAATCCTAAACATATATGCACCTAACACTGGAGATTCCAAATTTATAAAACAATTACTAACAGACCTAAAAAGTGAGATAGACAGCAACACAATGATAGTGGGGGCTTCAATCTTCCACTGGCAGCACTAGACAGGTAATCAAGACAGAAAGTCAACAAAGAAACAATGGATTTAAACTGTAGCTTGGAACAAATAGACTTAACAGATATATACAGAACATTTTATCCAACAACCGCAGAATACCTGTTCTATTCAACAGCGCATGGAACTTTCTCCAAGATAGACCATATGATAGGCCATAAAATGAGCCTCAATACATTTAAGAAAATTGAGATTATATCAAGCATTCTCTCAGATCACAGTGGAATAAAACTGGAAATCAACTCCAGAAGGAACCTTCAAAACCATGCAAATATACAGAAATTAAATAACCTGCTCCTGAATGAGCACTGGGTCAAAAATGAAATCAAGATGGAAATTAAAAATTCTTCGAACTGAACGACAATAATTACACAACCTATCAAAACCTCTGGGATATGGCAAACATGGTGCTAAGAGGAAAGTTCATAGCTCTAAAT
Source organism: Pongo abelii (assembly GCF_028885655.2). Lineage (NCBI taxonomy): Eukaryota > Metazoa > Chordata > Mammalia > Primates > Hominidae > Pongo > Pongo abelii. The sequence continues at coordinate 19,979,943 of NC_071985.2, forward strand.
GCCTACATCAAAAAGACTGAAAGAGCACAAACTGACGCTCTAAGGTCACACCTCAAGGAACTAGAGAAACAAGAACAAACCAAACCCAAACCCATACCCAGCAGAAGAAAGGAAATAACAGAGATCAGAGCAGAACTAAATGAAATTGAAACAAACAAGAAAAAAATACAAAAGACAAATGAAACAAAAAGCTGATTCTTTGAAAAGATAAATAAAATTGATAGACTATTACCAAGATTAACCAAGAAAAGAAGAGAGAAAATCCAAATAACCTCACTAAGAAATGAAACAGGAGATGTTGCAACTGACACCACCAAAATACAAAAGATCATTCAAGGCTACTATGAACACCTTTATGCACATAAACTAGAAAACCTACAAGAGATGGATAAACTCCTGGAAACATACAACCTTCCTAGATTAAATCAGGAAGAATTAGATACCCTGAACAGACCAATAACGAGCAGCGAGATTGAAATGGTAATTTAAAAATTACCAAAAAAACACAAAAAAGTCTAGGGCCAGACGGATTCACAGCAGAATTCTACCAGACATTCAAAGAAGAATTGGTACTAATCCTTTTGACACTATTCCACAAGATAAAGAAAGAACCCTCCCTAATTCATTCTATGAAGCCAGCCAGCATCACCCTAATACCGAAACCAGGAAAGGACATAACCAAAAAAGAAAACTACAGACCGATATCCGTGATGAATATAGATGCTAAAATCCTTAACAAAATACTAGCTAACCGAATTCAACAACATATCAAAAAGATAATCCACCATGATCAAGTGGGTTTCATACTAGGGATGCAGGGATGGCTTAACATATGCAAATCAATTCATGTGATACACCACATAAACAGAATTAAAAACAAAAATCACACGATCATTTCAATAGATGCAGAAAAAGCATTCGACAAAATCCAGCATCACTTTTTGATTAACGCTGTCAGCAAAATCTGCATACAAGGGACATACCTTAATGTAATAAAAGCCATCTATGTCAAACCCACAGCCAACATGATACTGAATGGGGAAAAGTTGAAAGCATTCCCTCTGAGAACTGGAAGAAGACAAGGATGCCCACTCTTACCACTCCTCTTCAACATAGTACTGGAAGTCTTAGCCAGAGCAATTAGATAAGAGAAAGAAATAAAGGGCCTCTAAATTGGTAAAGAGGAAGTCAAACTATCACTGTTTGCTGACAATATGATTGTTTACCTTGAAAACCCTAAGAACTCCTCCAGAAAGTTCCTAGAACTGATAAAAGAATTCAGCAAAGTTTCCACATACAAGACTAATGTACACAAATCAGTAGCTCTTCTATACACCAACAGTGACCAAGTGGAGAATCAAATCAAGAACACAACCCCTTTTATAATAGCTGCAAAAAAAAAAAAAAAAAAAAAAGAAACAAAAACCTTAGGAATATACCTAACCAAGAAGTCGAAAGACCTTTACAAGGAAAACTACAAAACACTGCTGAAAGAAATCATAGATGACACAAACAAATGGAAACACATCCCATGCTCATGGATGGGTAGAATCAATATTGTGGAAATGACCATACTGCCAAAATCAATCTACAAATTCAGTGAAATTCCCATGAAAATACCACCATTAGTCTTCACAGAATTAGAAAAAACAATTATAAAATTTGTATGGAACCAAAAAAAGAGCCTGCATAGCCAAAGCAAGACTAAGCAAAAAGAACAAATCTGGATGCATTACACTACTTGATTTCAAACTATACTATAAGGCCATAGTCGCCAAAACAGCGTCGTACTGGTATAAACATAGGCCCATAGACAAATGGAACAGAATAGAGAACCCGGAAATAATCCCAAATATTTACAGCCAACTGATTTTCAACAAAGCAAACAAAAACATAAAGTGGGAAAAGGACACCCTTTTCAACAAATGGTGCTGGGATAATTGGTTAGCCACAAGTAGGAGAATGAAACTGGATCCTCATCTCTCACCTTATGCAAAAATCAACCCAAAATGGATTAAGGACTTAAACGTAAGACCTGAAACTATAAAAATTCTAGAAGATAACAATGGAAAAACCCTTCTAAACATTGGCTTAGGCAAGGGTTTCATGACCAAGAACCTCAAAGTGAATGCAATAAAAACAAAGCTAAATAGTTGGGACCTAATTAAACTAAAGAGCTTTTGCACAGCAAAAGGAACAGTCAGCAGAGTAAACAGACAACCCACAGAGTAGGAGAAAAATCTTCACAATCTATAATCTGACACAGGACTAACATCCAGAATCTACAACGAACTCAAATAAATCAGTGAGAAAAAAACAAACAATCCTATCAAAAAGTGGGCTAAGGACATGAACAGATGATTCTCAAAAGAAGATACACAAATGGCCGACCAACTTATGAAAAAATGCTCAACATCACTAATGATCAAGGAATTGCAAATCAAAACCACAATGCAATACCATCTCACTCCTGCAAGAATGGCCATAATAAAAAAATAAAAAAAAGTAGATGTTGGAGTGGATGCAGTGAACAGGGAACACTTCTACACTGCTGGTGGGAATGTAAACTAGTACAGTGACTATGGAAAACAGTGTGGAGATTCCTAAAGAACTAAAAGTAGAACTACCATTTGATCCTGCAATCCCACTACTGTGTATCTACCCAGAGGAAAAAAGTCATTATTCAAAAAAGATAATTGCACACGCATGTTTATAACAGCACAATTTACAATTGCAAAATCGTGGAACCAAATCAAATGCCCATCAATCAGTGAGTGGATAAAGAAACTGTGGTATATACATATATGATTGAATACTACACAGCCATAAAAAGGAATGAATTAACAGCATTTGCAGTGACCTGGATGAGATTGGGGACTATTATTCTAAGTAACTCAGGAATGAAAAATCAAAACATTGTATGTTCTCACTGATAGGTGGGAGCTAAGTTATGAGGATGCAAAGGCATAAGAATGATGCAATGGACTTTGGTGACTTGGGGGGAAGAATGGAAGGGGGCAAGGGATAGAAAACTACAAATATGGTTCAGCATATACTGCTTGGGTGATGGGTACACCAAAATCTCACAAATTACCACTAAAGATCTTACTCATGTAACCAAATACCACCTGTACCCCAATAACTTATGGAAAAATAAAATAAAAAAGAAAGACAACAGAGAACGCCAATGAAAGGGGATTCTTGAAAAAGATCCACAAAATTTACAAATCTTTATGCATATTGACCATGAAAAAGAGAAGACTCAAACTACTAAAGTGAGAAATACAAGTGGGGACATATTGATTTTACAGGAATGAAAAGAATTATAAGAGAGTAGAGGAACAACTATATGCCAACAAATTGTATACACATAGATGAAATGCACAAATTCATAGAAACACACAAGATATCAAGAGTGAATCATGAAGAAACAGAAAATATGAATAGACCTTTAAGTAGTAAGGAGATTGTATTGGTAATCAAAAACCTCTCAACAAAGAAAACTCTGGACAATATTGCTTCACTGGTGCATTTGACCAAACATTTAGAGAGGATTTAACACCAAATCCTTCTCACATTCTGCTGAAATGTTAGAGAGAACACTTGTTAACTTAATCTTTGAGGCCAGTATTACTCTAACACCAAAGCCAAAGACAGCTCAAGAAACTACAAATCTGTACTTATAAATATTGATGCAAAAAAAAGAGCTTCAACAGAACACTATGAAACAAAATTAGCAGCATAATAAAAGGAGTATACCCCATGACCAAGTGGGATTTACTCTCAGAATGCAAGGATAGTTCAACTATGAAAATAAATCTGACCAGGTGCAGTGGCTCATGCTTATAGTCCCAGAATTTTGGAAGGCCAAGGTGGAAGGATCACTGGAGCCCAGGAATTCAAGACCAGCCTGGGCAACATAGTGAGACCTCATCTCTACAAAAAAAATTAAAAAATGAGGCAGGAGTATTGCTTGAGCCCAGAAGGTTGAGGCTGCAGTGAGCTGTGATAGTGTGCCACTGTACTCTCACCTGGGTGATGGAAGTGAGACCCTATCCCCCCCCAAAAAAAATCAATCAATCAATCAGTGTAATACTCCATGTTAACAGAATGAAGGAAACAAATCCTATGAACATTTTTATTGATTCAGAAAAATATCATTTGACAAAATTCAACACTTGTTTGTGAACAAAACAAACTGAAACACTGAAAAAAACTAGGATTGGAAGTAAACTTCCTCAACATAATAAAGGCCATATATGAAACCCTGCAGCTAGCATTGCCTTCAATGTTGAATGACTGAAAGCTTTCCCCCTAAGATCAGTTACAAGACAAGGTTGCCTTCTTTTACTATTTCTATTCAACATAGCATTGGAAGTCCTAGCCAGAGCAGATAGGTAAGAAAAAGAAATAAAAACCATTCAAATTAGAAAGGAAGAAGTACAATTACCTGTTTGCAGATAAATGATCTTATAAATAGAAAACCCTAAAGACATACAACACATACAAGAACTGTCAGGACTAATAAATGACTTCTGCAAAGTTGCAGAATAGAAAATTAACATAGAAAAATCAGTTGCGCTTCTATAATCTAACAATCAACAATCCAATGGGAAATTTTAAAAAATAACATTTACAATAGCAACAAATAGAATAAAATACTTAGGAATAAACTTAATCAAGGATACAAAAGACCTGCACATTTAAACTACAAATTGTTGCCAGGCATGGTGGTGTGTGCCTGCAGTCCCAGCTACTCAGGGGGCCGAGGTGAGAGGATCTCTTGAGCCCAGGAGTTTGAGACCAGCCTGGGCAACATAATGAGACTGTCTTTTAAAAAAACAGGTAAAATTATAAAAGATTGGTGAGAGAAATTAAAGAAGATACTAATAAATGGAAAGACATCTCATGTTAATGGATTGGAAGACTTAATAAGACGCTATTAATAAGACTTAATAAGATGCTATTACTACCCAAACTGACCTACAGATTCAATACGATCTCTATGAAAATCCTAGCAGTTTTTTTTGCAGAAATGGAAAAACTCATCTTAAAATGCATATGGAATTTTAAGGGACCTTGAATAGCTAAAATAATCTGGAAAAGAAGAACAATGTTGGAAGACTCACACTTCCTGATTTCAAAACATATTGCAAAGCTATAGTAGTCAAAACAGTATGGTATGGGCAAAAAGCCAGACATATAGACCAATGGAATAGAGAGCCCAATAATCAGCCCTCAGATATATGGTCAAATGATTTTTGACAAGGGTGCAAAGACCATTCAATGGGAAAAGTAAAGTATTTGCAACAAATAGTGCTAGGAAAATTGGATATTCACACATAAAAGAATGAAACTGGACCCTTACCTAACACCATAAACAAAAGTTAACTCAAAATGGGTCAAAGACCTAAATGTAGGACCTAAACCTTTAAAACTCTTAGAAGAAAATGTTGGGCAAAAGCTACATAACACTGGGTTTGGCAGTGATTTCTTGGATGTAACACTGAAGGCACAGGCAAAAACGTAAGAAATAGACAAATTGAGCCTTACAAAAAATTTTTAAAATTTGTTCATCAAAAGAAGCTATCAGTAGAATAACAGGAAATCTACAGAATGGGAGAAAATATTTGCAAATCATATACTTGATAAGGGATTAGTATTCAAACGCACCAAGAACTCTTAAAATTCAATAACAGAAAGACAAACAATTGAATTCAAAAATAGGCAAATAACATGAATAGACATTTTGCAAAGAAGATATACAAAAGACCAAGAAGCCCATGAAAAGATGCTCAACATCACTAACATTAGGAAAATGCAAATCAAAACCACAATGAGATACCACTTCACACACATCAGGATGGCTACTATTAAAAAAACAAACAGAGTATAACAAGTGTGGACAAGGATGTGGAGAAATTGGAATCCTTGTGCATTGCTGGTGGAGATAAAAATGGTGGCTGGGTGTGGTGGCTCATGCCTGTAATCACAGCAATTTAGGAGGCTGAGGTGGGCAGATTGATTGAGCTTGGGATGTCAAGACCAGCCTGAGCAACATGGTGAAACCTCATCTCTACGAAAAATACAAGAATTAGCCAGGTATGGTGGTGTGTGTCTGTGGTCCCAGCTGCTTGGGAGGCTGAGGTAGGAGGATCACTTGAGCCCAGGAGGGAAAAGTTGCAGTGAGCCGAGATTGTACCACTGCACTCCAGCCTGGACGCGAGAACCTGTCTCAAAAAAAAAAAAAAAAAAAAAAAAGTACAGTTTCTGTCAAAAATAGTATGGCAGTTCCTCAAAAAAAATTAAAAATAGAATTACCATATGATACAGTGATTCCACTGCTGGGCATATACCAAAGAATTGAAAGCAGGGTCTGGAAGAGATATTTGTACATCCATGTTCATAGCAGCATTATGTACAATAGCTAAAATACGGAGGCAACCAAAGTATCTGTTGACAGACGAATGGATAAGCAAAGTGTGGTCTATCCAGACAATACAATATTATTCAGCCTAAAAAGAGGAAAATTCTGACACATTGCTACAACATGGATGAACCTTAGAAGACATTATTTTAAGTGACATAAGCCAGACACAAAGGACAAATACTGTATAATTTCACTTACATGAGGTACCTAGAGTAGGCAAATTCATAGAGGCAGAAAATGGAATAGCGATAATTAGGGACTTGGGGCAGAGGAGAATGGAGAAATATCATTTAATAGGTACAGTTTTAGTTTGAGATGATGAAAAATTCTGGAGGTGGACATTGGTGATATTTGCACAACAACATAAATGCGCTTAGTGTTACTGAATTGTACACTTACAAATGGTTGAAATGGTAATTTTTTTCTTTTTTCTTTCTTAAAATGGTAAATTTTATGTTATATATATTCTACTACAACAACAAAAAATCATTTGCATTTTACAAGTTAAATCAATCCTTACAGAATTTAACATTTCCTAAGCAATAACCAAACAAAGGCACATGCCTCTAGAACAGGGTTTCTCAGGCTCAGCACTACTGATATTTTGAACCAGATAATTCTTTGTTGTGGGCAGTGTCCTGTGTCTTATAGGGTATGTGGTAGCATCCCTGCTGTCTTCCCACTCAATGTCAGTAGCAATCCCCTCCCCTGCTGTGACAACCAAAAATGTCTCTGGACTTTGCCAAATGCTGCCCGGGGCACAAAATCAACACCAGTTGAGAACCACTAATAAGAGTTCTGGAAATCCCCACTCAGTCCTGAATCCTGACAGTTGTCTAGGCAGCATCAGCTTGCAAGTCTATAGTCATAAATCCATTCCTTGAGACATCAGCAGTTAGAAGTATCTGGTACAGTCCTTTCTACCAACACTCTGAGACAGTCCTTCTTTGTTGTAGATCTAAGTTTTAGAATCTATAGCTTAGAGCAGAGCCAGTCCATATTACAAAGCATCATTTTCCTTTCCAGTGTCCATGAAATACTTTCTCAATTCACTTGAACTCATAGACAGACAAATGAGCAAGGTTTTTACCCAATTCTTTGTTGTATCTCACATGGCAGAGAATAGATTCACATCAACCTGCTATATCACAAAATGGTTGGATCATAAAACTACATTCCTAATCATTGCTGCCACCATTGGGGAATAAATTCTTGGCCATGTGCAAATCTGAACTGGAAACAAATTTGTCTAAGGACCAGAAACAGAAGCAAAAGTAATGAGATAGGGCAGCGGGGAGCGGGTGGTGAGATGCACAGAGAAACAGAGTCAAGGAAGATAAATTCTATTGGCATTTGAGACTCACTTTAGGAGCCAAGAAAAGGTGCTACTGGGCTTACCTGGCCAGGAAGTGCACTTTTTCGGTTAATTAAGTTTAACTGGTTCCGGAAGTTGAGTCCACTTGGACATCTCAATGAGATATCCAAAACTGTCAAAGTATGTGCAATGAACTGAATTGCATATGTTGAAGCGCTAATCCAAAATTCTTATGTTGAAACCCTGACCTCTGATGTGACTATATTTGGAGATGGGGCCTGTGAGGAGGTGTTAAAGTTGAATGGGGTCATAAGACTTAAGCGCTGATCTGATAGGGCTGATGCCCTCATAAGAAGAGGAAGAGACCCCAGAACTCTCTTTCAGCCATGTGAGGACACAGGGAGATAGGGGCTATCTACAAGCCAGGAAGAAAACTCTTTGCCAGAAACCAACGATGCTGGCACTTTGCTCTTGGACTTCACAGCCAGAACTGTGAGAAATAAATTTCTGTTGTTTAATCCACCCAGTCTATGGTACCTTTTTATGGCAGCTCTAGCAGACTAACGCAGTATAATTCCCCAAAAAGTTATCAACATGACTCCCTTACAAACACAAATATATATATTTTTTGAGATGGAGTTTTGCTCTTGTTGCCCAGGCTGGAGTGCAATGGTGTGATCTCAGCTCACCACAACCTCTGCCTACCAGGTTCAAGGGATTCTCCTGCCTCAGTCTCCCGAGTAGCTGGGATTACAGGTATGCGCCACCACGCCTGGCTAATTTTGTATTTTAGTAGAGACGGGGTTTCTCCATGTTGGTCAGGCTGGTCTCGAACTCCCGACCTCAGGTGATCCACCCATCTCGGCCTCCCAAAGGGCTGGGATTACAGGCGTGAGCCACCTTGCCTGGCCTGATTTATTTTAATCCATCAATGACGAAATCAGCATGATAACAAGCCTGGTTTTGTATTAGACTTTTTAAATGAGTGACTTATACCAGCTACATTCATTTTCTCACTATTCACACATTCCTTAGCTTCCCAGATTTCATGTTTACCCTCTCCCTTTATTAAACCTCATTTTTTTATTTTTTATTTTTATTTATTTTATTTGGAGACATGGTCTTACTCTGTCACCCAGGCTGGAGTGCAGTGGCACGATCTCGGCTCACTGCAACCTCTGCCTCCTGGGTTCAAGCCATTCTCATGTCTCAGCCTCCAGAGAAGCTGGGACTACAGGCATGCGCCAGTCATGATTGAATAATTTTTGTATTTTTTGATAGAGATGGGGTTTCACCATGTTGGCCAGGCTGGTCTTGAACTCCTGACCTCAGGTGATCCACCCCCGTGGGCCTCCCAAAGTGCTGGGATTACAGGCCTGAGCCACTGTGCCCAGCCAAAACCTCATTTTTTAAACAGATGGGTCTTGCTCTGACACCCAGGTTGGAGTGCAGTGGTGTGATCATAGCTCACTGCAGCCTCGACATCCTGGGGTCAAACAATCCTCCCACATCAACCTCCTGGGTAGCTGGGACTACAGGCATGCTCCACCACGCCTGGGTAATATTTTTTATTTTTTAAGAGACAGGGTCTTGTTACATTGCCCAGGCTGGTCTTCAACTCCTGGCCTCAAGTGATCCTCCTGCCTTGGCCTCCTAAAGTACTGGGATTATAGGCATGAGCCACCGTGGTTGGCAAAACCTCACTCTTGAAACTCACCAGTAAACTATTCTACTGTGGAACTCAAGTTTTCTTCGTTCCTCACTATCCTAAATTACATAGTACTAGTGACAACTCTTCACCTGCAGTTTGAAGACCCTAAGCCAGTTCTCTGCTTGTGTTTCTGGATACATCTGTTCTTTGTCATTCTTCCTTCGTATGTGGAGCCATCCTCAAAGCACTGGGGCCATCCTGCTTAACAATAAAAAGAGCTACCATTTATTGATTGCTTATTCGATGCAGACACAGTTCTCACTACTTCATAAACTGCAATTTTATCCAGTCCTCACAGGAACTGTTATTATCTCTGTTTCATGCCTAGGGACACTGAAGCATAGAGAAGTTACCTGACCAAAGTCGCGTAGTTAGTGGGAAAACCAAGATTCAAACTCAGGCAGTCTGGCTCTGCCTTGAGGCAGACTGCAGTCTCCACCTTCTCTATTTTTTGCCTCGGAGCGCCTGGCTAATTATCCCTCGGCCAACCTCGCATGACTATTAACTCCAGAGTCAGCCATCTCTGAGCTCCAATTCCACCACTGCTAGCTGTGTAATCTTAATCGAGTTCTTTATTCTTTATTAGGTCTAGTCCTCAATTTCATCGTCTGTAAAATGGGCACATAATAGATTCTATTTCTAATTCTCACAGAGTTGCTATGAGAATTAATTGAGCTAATGTGAGTAAAATGCCTGACATTGAGGAGGCATTGGATGCTAGTACTATTAGTCATCTAATTATATGTTGTTTGTCTGTGGAATAGAGCACGTAGGTTCTTTTCCTGGGATCCATAAGCCGGCATGGGGGAGGGTTACAGGCAGGCAAATGTTTTGTGTGTATATTTATTTTTTCTGGGGAGAAAGTCCATAAGTTTGATCATATTCTCAAAGGAGTATATGACCCCCAAAAGTTGGGAACCACTGAGCTTTAAATGAATCTAAAAGGCCCCCAGCATGGTGGCTCATGTCTGTAATCCCAGCACTTCGAGAGGCTGAGGCGGGCGTTCAAGACCAGCCTGGCCAACATGGCGAAATCTCGTCTCTATTAAAAATACAAAAATTCGCGCAGCATGTCAGCATAAGCCTGTAATCCCAGCTACTTGGGAGGCTGAGGCAGGAGAATAGCTTGAACCAGGGAGATGGAGGTTGCAGTGAGTCGAGATCATGCCACTGCCCTCTAGCCTGGGTGACAGAGCAAGACTCCGTCTCAAAAATAAATAAATAAATACATAAATAAATAAGCCTAAAGTTTGAGACCTGCGTCTTTTACATTTCCTGCCCTCAGCACAGCCAGGGATACAGCAAGCTTTCACTAATGTGCGTGGAATCAAATCCTCACTGGAACGTAGCAGCTGGGTCAAGGCCGTGGACAGTAGGGTTCCTGACGTTGTCACCTGTCTTCATTCCACACAAAGATGCCCACTGTGAAAAGTTTTCTGAAATTACTTCTTCAGTCCAATAACAACATTTCAAAGCTGAGTATTTCACATGCTGCATTGGGAAAGGGTGCTGATTACATCCCTCAAACTGCACAACTGTGACCGTCACTGCTGGCTTATACTTCACAGAAGGGCACAGGGGGCAACTGTTGATGTGGCAGGGCTGTGTTAGCATTCTTTGCCTTACCTTCGCTTGAGGACTTAAGATAATAGCAGCTACCACAGAAAGAATGGAAACAAAAACTCTTTTATTTTAATTTGTATCCATTCTTATGTTTTCTTTATACTCCTCCTCAATTCAAAATGAATCTAAGCACATTTAAATATTGATTCCAATTAAGATATTTAATATGTCTTATCTTCTGTGAACTAGTCCATTTTGCGTTGATATAAAGGAATTCCAGATATTGGGTAACTTATTAAAAAAAAAAGGAGGTTTTTTTGGATCATGGTTCTGCAGGCTGTACAAGCAGCACAGTGCTGGCATCTGCTTCTGGGTGGGGGAGCCCAGGAAGCTCACAGCCATAGCAGAAGGGGAAAAGGCAACAGGTATGTCACATGGCAAGAGAGGGAGCAAGAGGGATGCCAAGCTCTTTTTAACAGCCAGCTCCCACATGAGCTAATAGCATATTATTATGTCAGGACTTATCCACTTGGAAGTGACCAAAAAAAATTCAAACTAGCTTAAACAGAAAGGATATTTGTGGGCTCAGGCAGAGCTAGAGCCAGGGGTTCAACCAATGTCACTGGGACTCTCTTTCCTTCTCTTTGTCTTTGAGCTCTGCTTTCCTGCTGAAGGCTGGCCTCTTCTTCTCCCACTGGAAAAGGACTTCCTCCCTATAGCTGGAGAAAGTGCCACTTAATAGCCTCAAGCTTATATTGTCTGAGCCAAAGACCACCAGCAAAAGAGAACTTCTTGGTATTCCAATTATAGACAAAGATTCTTCCATCATATGCGCAGCTGTTGCCAGGGGCATGAGATGATCTGATTGGCCAAGCCCAGGTCACATCCCTTTCCCTATAGATGGGGACAGAGTGGGAAGCTGGGGTTGACAGCCCCACAAGAACCACAGGGGGGACAGGGAATAGCAGTGAGCAGATGAAGCAATACGTGTCCATTTATACATTTGCCTTTGTGTTAAAATAACAAGAACATGATGAGAAAGACCAAATTGGACAGCACTCATGGGGTGGGAAGGACTCCTCTCTGGGATATAATTGACCATATGTAAGGTCTAGATGTTAAACAATCTACTATAGTCATAAGCATAACCTATAAGATTGTATTTCTAGAACAGATGAGGTAAGCCTCCCTCCAGAGAATCCCTTGTTCGTACAGTACTGAAGAACAGCCACAATGGACGAGGGTGTCAATTTGTTCTGCAGATGAGATGAGGACCGATGAGCAGAGATTAAAAGATAGAACTGTGGCAAATGTTACTGGCTTGGGACTGGTTTCTTAAGCAAGAGGGAACTTTTAGGAATGACCTAAGGCAGTGGTCCCCAACCTTGTTGGCACCAAGGACCAGTTTCGTGGAAGACAATTTTTCCACAGATGTGGGGCAGCAAGGCAGGGTGGTTTAGTGATGAAACTGTTCCACCTTAGATCATCAGGCATTAGACAGATTCTCATAAGGAGTGCGCAACTTAGATCCCTCACATGCACAGTTCATAAAAGGGTTCGCAATCCTATGAGAATCTAATCCTGCTGCTGATCTGACAGGAGGCTGAGCTCAGGTGGTAATTGTTCACACGCCACTCACCTCTTGCAATGCGACCCAGAACCTAACAGGCCATGGATGGTACCAGGACCTCTGGCCTAAGAGGCTCGCAGAAAAAATGGAAAGGGTGGAAATTTAAGAGAAACCAAGGAGAATCCAGAAACCAGGCTGCAAGATCCAGGCATAGGCAGGAGAGGGAGGATTCGTGCCCTCAATTTTGGCAGACGAAGCCCTGGCTGAGAGGAAGCTCTGGCTGGGAGGCAGCCCTGGGCGAGGAGGGGCATCTTCCCCTGATGGAGATTGGGGAGCCAATAGAAAGGAAGATCTGGCTGGGCACAGTGGCTTACGCCTGTAATACCAGCACTTTGAGAGGCCGAGGCGGATGGATCACCTGAGGTCAGGAGTTCAAGACTAGCCTGGCCAACATGGTGAAACGCTCTCTCTACTAAAAATACAAAATTGAGCCGGGCATGGTGGCAGATGCCTGTAGTCCCAACTGCTCAGGAGGCTGAGGCAGGGGAATCGCTTGAACCCAGGAAGGGGAGTTGCAGTCAGCCAAGATCGCGCCACTGCGCTCCAGCCTGGGCGACAGAGTAAGACTCCATCTCCAAAAAAAAAAAAAAAAAAAGGGTCTGGAGCTGGACTCCTGAAAGATAAACAATAGATATTTGCCACACAGGCATACAGATTCCACAGGAGAAAATCTGCTGGCGACCGAGACTGGCCAGGAGCAGAACAGGCAGCCTCACAGGGACATGAAGGCTGTCCACCTCTCAGGGGGTGTGGCTGAACCTCTCGGAGCCCTTCCACCCTAAGCCTCTGGCAGTATCACTCCCTCAGCTTGCCAGCCCATCCTATCTCAATAATTTTCTTCTTCTGAGCCAGGGGAGGCCATCCTCCGAGGGCTTCCTCAACTTACGTCTTCCTTGCTTCTGAGAAAAAGCTAATCTTCCATCTCACGTGCTCTGTACCCACTCCTCCTGACTCCTCCCCAATTCACGTGCTCTGTACCCGCTCCTCCCACACAGTGCTCCTTCCCTCCTCTGCCCTCTCCTTCCCATTCGTCTCTGGATGGTGCTGTTCTCTCTCTCTCTCTCTCCCCCCGTCCCCAGCCCCTGACTGCCCCTTCCAACTACAAACATACTCAGGAGACATCCCCTACCTACTTGACACTTTTTATGAATTCCCATGCCAGTGTAGAACCTAGAAAAGCCAGATATTTGCAAGCCTCCCTTGTAAATAGGGTGCAGTCGCTCAGGTTAGAGCACAGTGGTATGATCTCAGCTTACCTCTGCCTCTCAGGTTCAAGTAATTCTCCTGTCAGCCTCCGGAGTAGCTGGGACTACAAGCATGCACCACCAAGTCCAGCAAATTTTTGTATTTTTGGTAAAGATGAGGTTTCGCCATGTTGGCCAGGCTGGTCTTGAACTCCTGACCTCAGGTGATCCGCCTGCCTTAGCCTCCCAGAGTGCCCTTTTATTTGTGTGTGTGTGTGTGTGTGTGTGTGTGTGTGTGTGTGTGTGTGTGTGTTGTGTTGAAGATTGTAAAATATGCCCGCAAATTCCTTCATCCAGTATGCAATCCCTTTTGGAATGTGAATTTGCTGCTCCTCTTATGCAGAAGGGAAGTTTATTTCTCACCCTTGACTCTTAGCCTTGTGATTTCTTTGAACGTGAGAATGCAGCAGGAGATGTATATGACCTTGAGATGCCAGTCCAGGCTTCTGGAGGATGTGACCAAGACAGCCCAGCCCACAGCCCACCCCACTGCCAGTTATGTGAGGGAGGTGTACTAGTTTGTTTTGTGCTGTTATAAAGGAATACCGGAGGCTGGGTAATTTATAAATAAAACAGGTTTATTTGGCTCATGTATAGCTCATGCAGGCTATACAGGAAGCACAGTGTCAGCATCTGCTTCTGGTGAGGCCTCAGGGAGCTTCCAATCATGGTGGAAGGGGAAGGGGAGCTATCATGTTACATGGAGAGAGAAAGGGAGTGAGAGAGAGAGAGGAGGACATGCCAGGCTCTTTTTGAACAACCAGCTCTCATGCAAACTAAAAGAGTGAGAACTCACTCGTTACCAAAGAATGGCACCAAGCCATGCATGAGGGATCTGCCCCCATGACCCACACACTTCCCTTCCCACTAGGCCCCACCTCCAACACTGGGGATCAATTTCAACTTCAGATTTGGAGGAGAGAATTATCCCAACTATATCAGGAGGTCATCTGGAACCTTCCAGCCCTGCTGTCTCTCCATCAGAATCCAACTGCGGAGGAACTGACCAGCTAACCCTCAGAATCATAAGAAGTAATAAATCTCAGCTGTTTTAAACCACTAAGTTTTGGAGTGAATTATGCAGCAAAAGCTGAAACCGATGGTGTCCTGCATGTCCCATAGAACTACATATAACCATTTCCCCACCTTATTCAATCTTTACTAAGGCTACTTTGGTTGCAAACATCAGAAACCAACCCCAGCCAGTTTAAACAAAAGGAAAGTGCATTAGAATGTCCCTAATGTAAGTCAAGGAACAGACAATAAAGTTGGGAAGGGGAGAAATCATGGCGTCCGCAGACTCATTAGCAGCAGGGTATCCTGGAGTTTCCGTCCAGAAAACTGCCATTAACACAATCCCGTGCTAATGACTGGACTAGTAACTTCAAGTTTTCAGAGCAGGCGGTCTGACTCGCCCCATTTGGGCCAGTAGCCGCCTCTGAATCATTTAGCTATGATGAGGTGGGGGGTGGTGGTGGGAGGCAGGATGCGGACACGTAGAAAGTAGGTGAATTCGTGGGAATCCTGACGTGGAAGCCGTGAGCGCTACTCACGGCCTGGGCCTGCTTTTTAACTGCTATATATATTTTGATTTTCCAAAAGTTTTTTCCTTTCAAATCTTTTTGCAGCTACTGTATCAAGGCTCTTTTTTTAAGAAAGGGAAAATAGTGCAGAACCACTTTTGAAAGTGTAACAAATGGAGACGGAGTCTTGCTCTGTCGCCCAGGCTGGAGTGCAGTGGCACGATCTCGGCTCACTGCAAGCTCCGCCTCCCAGGTTCACGCCATTCTCCTGCCTCAGGCTCCCGAGTAGCTGGGACTACAGCCGTTCACCACCACGCCGGGCTAATTGTTTTAATTTTTTTTTTAGTAGAGATGGGGTTTCACTGTGTTAGCCAGGATGGTCTCGATCTCCTGACCTCCTGAGCCACCCGCCTCGGCCTCCCAAAATGCTGGGATTATAGGCGTGAGCCACAGCGCTCGGCCGGATCTGTGAAGGTTTTATGAGCAAAAAGGGAAAACAGTGCGGGGCCACTTTTGAAACTGTAACAAATGGGGCAACGTTGTATACTTCTGCACAAGGTAACTGGATCTGTGAAGGTTTTATGTGTAAAAAGGGAAAACAGTGTGGGGCCACTTTTGAAACTGTAACAAATGGGACAACGTTGTATACTTCTGCACAACGTAAGTGAATCTGTCAAGGTTTTATGTGCAAACGGGTCTTTGAGCGAGTGAAATGGTTTTGATCAAAATCTAAAAGAATTTGGGGAGTGTAGACATAAAAGGGAGTTAAAGCCAGAATAACAGGTGTTGTGAACACAGAGAGGAAGAACGGGTAGGTTTCGAGTGAGGACAGAGTGTCGCCCCCGGCCGCAGCCTGGGGGGGCTGCATTTCTGGAGGGATCATCTCTTGCCCCTAACTGACGACTCCTGCAGAGTGACGCGTGCCTGGGGCAGCGTCTGCTGGGACCAGGGTGGACGGGCACCTCAAATAAGTGGGCCAGGGACCTGGGCCTGGGCCCCTCGGACTGGCAGGCACGCCCGCACCCCCGCGCCTTGCGCTCTGCACGGAAGCAGCCGCCCCCACGGAGCGGGCGGAGGCCCGGGGGCCGGGAGCGCGCGGGGAGGCTCCGGGACTGAGGCGGCGCCACCGCCTCCCGCCTGCAGCTGGAGCCGGGCCGCCTCGGCGACATCTTGCTCAGGAGGAAAGCGCGCGGGAGAGCGAGCTGCGCTTTAGCTGCTGCGCCACGCGCGCCTCGGGCCTGGGCACAGAGGATCGGCCGGGCGCGGCGGGAAGGAGGTAAGGCAGCCCCGCGGGACCGCACGCCTAGCTCAGGGGACGCCTCCGGAGACCCCAGGACCGCCAGATCACGGGCCCCGCCGCTCCCCTACCTCGCTCCTCCTCCCGCTCAGCCCCAGTCTCCCGCGGTCCTCTCGCCCCAGCCCGCAGCCTCCCTGCCTTCCGCCCTCTGAGCAGCCCTCCTCGGCTGCGCGCCCCTCGACCCCAGCAGCCCAGGTCCCCGCCTCTGCTCTCGGTCCCGGCCGCCAAGTGAGGCCGCCCCCGCCCCGCCCCCGCCCCGCCCTCGCCGGGACCCGCCCCCTGCTCCCGGCCGGGCGGGGCTCCGGGTTTAAACGTCGCGGCGGGCAGGGCCGGCGGAGGGGCGGGGCGGCCTCTGTGTCGTGTACCGGGTCCCGTAGGCTGCGGGCAGCGAGGAGCGTCTGGGGCTCGAGGCGGCGGACGGCACCATGTCCCCGGGGAGCGGGGTGAAGAGCGAGTACATGAAGCGCTACCAGGAGCCGCGCTGGGATGAGTACGGGCCGTGCTACCGCGAGCTGCTGCACTACCGCCTAGGCCGCCGGCTGCTGGAGCAGGCGCACGCGCCCTGGCTCTGGGACGACTGGGGCCCGGCCGGCTCCTCGGAGGACTCGGCGTCGTCAGAGTCGTCGGGCGCCGGGGGCCCCGCGCCCCGGTGCGCCCCGCCCTCGCCCTCGCCCTCGCCCCCGCCGCCCGTAGAGCCGGCGGCCCAGGAGGAGGCGGAACGGCGGGCGCGCGGGGCCCCGGAGGAGCAGGACGCGGAGGCCGGGGACGCGGAGGCCGAGGACGCGGAGGACGCGGCTCTGCCAGGTACCGGGCCTGGAGGGGAGCGCGAGGGACCTGCACGCAGGGACGGTTTGCTGTAAGCTCTGAGCAGCTGATCTCTTATTTCTTGCGCCGCTCGGGGCTGGCTCTTCCTTTTTTTTTCGGTTGACAGAATCCGTCTCTCTTGACAAAATAGGGAAGGTGGCAGCCTTTGCCACTCTTTATTTCCTTAATTAGGTGGCTTTCGGTCGAGCCAGCGGTGAACTCAATTGAAGCGCCGCTGGCTGAGTCCGGGGTCTTTCCTCGCGGGCCTCTGCGGCTTGGCAAACCACTGAATCCCATCTTATTTCTTGGCGAACCACTGAGTCCCATCTGCTTATTTCTAGGCGCCCATTTTTGATCAGAGGAGCCCCAGCTTTAATCAGATTCTCAAAGGTAACCCAAAAGGTTAAGAACCACAAAGCTAAGCTTTCTGTCTGATGAATGGGGCCGTTGTTTTCCATATTAACTCCCCGACCTCGCTACGCTGTCCCTAAAGAATGTTTTGCATTTGTTTACGTGGAGTGTTGTATAACTTGGCTGTGAGAGCATCTTTATAAGTGCTAGGTCCTCTCCCCTTCCGTCCCACCCCATCCTCCCTCGCCTCTCCAGATCCGAAAGCGCCGGTGGCGCTGCGCGTGTTTTCAGCCATGGCCCTTCACGTTCTTTCCTGCCCAGAGGCTTGCAGGGCTGGGGACCCAGTTGAACGCCTCAGTACAGCCTGGAGTAACCAATGGTTCCTTCCAGATCACTGGATTTTAAAAAGGCTCGAGTGAGGAAAACATGGAAAATGTATTGGGAGCCTGTTAGACATTCAGTCACTGATCTGGGAATATGTATGTTGTCATTTAATATTCAAAACAATCCCAAAAGAGACCATGCCTTAATCTGTGTGTTTTTTTTTTTTTTTTTTTTTTGAGACGGAGTCTCGCTCTGTGGCCCAGGCTGGAGTGCAGTGGCGCGATCTCGGCCCACTGCAACCTCTGCCGACATTCTCCTGCCTCAGCCTCTCGAGTAGCTGGGGTTACAGGCACACGCCACCACGCCCGGCTAATTTTTGTATTTTTAGTGGAGACGGGGTTTCGCTGTGTTGGTCAGGCTGGTCTCAAACTCCTCACCTCGTGATCCGCCCGCCTCGGCCTCCCAAAGTGTTGGGATTACAGGAGTGAGCCACCATGCCCGGCCCTAATCTCAGTTTTATAGATGAAGAAACGGAAGCTCAGGATCAGTGACTTTATTCATTTATGTGTTTATTTTTGTTTACCCGATTGCAAGCCAATCAGATTCTTCCTGGCTTCTCTGTGAGAGGCTGAGGAGGAGATGAAATTTCGGCTATGAGCCGGGTTGCTTTGCTCTTGGTTTTACCATCTTCAGCTATTTTCAGCTCATCATCGGAGGCAGGGCTGCCTCCTCCCATCATGATGTTACTTGTGAATCCCCACAAATCCTGATGCTTCAGTGATCACTGCTAGAAATGAAAATAACAGAAGGTGGAGGGGGTAGGGAACATGCCTTCCAGATTATTCCTGTGGGTACTGATCTGCTAGCTAAATTGAGATGTACTTTATCAGGCTAAATGGCTTTTCTCTCCCCGATCTTTTATTGTTTGTGATGGAGCTGTCAAATATTTGCATGCAATATAAATACGATTTTTAGGCAGCGTTGTGATATGGATGGTGCCTGTATTTACCAGCTCAGGTAAGCTCTGAGTTCATGATTATTTTGGTTTCCTTAAATATAGCGTCCTCTCAGTTATTTCTTCCCTGCTAACATTTCTGGTTTAGGCATCAGGAAGAAGAAAGGATGTTTTCTGCTTCCAAGACTCAATCGCAGCATCTTTTGTTTTGCTCCTACCTATAAGGCCCTCTTGACTCCTGTGTTGCTTGCACAAGATTAAATATCCTGGTTTTTAAGTGGATGGTTTTAAATACTAGTGCAATGAGCACTCTTCTGAGTTTCTACAAAATATAAAATTTCTTACTTTCCCTGAAGCCATATATGCACATAGAATCACATAGTTCCACCTGACTTATTACAAAAGCACATCAGCCCCATGCCATACATAACACCCTGGTTTTTCCTTTGGTATTTATTTCTGTATCTTCAAGTAACATGGCTTTTATTGACATTTGATTTTTTTTTTTTCAGTTTTTAACATTATCTATTGACTTTAATTCTTTTTTACTGCTCTCCTCACCCACACACACACGGCCCGTCTCCACACCTGCTCAATACAGTCCTCATAGAGTTTGTTGGATTCATAATTAGTATGTACCATATTGTGCCCATGGAAAAAGTTACTCAAAGCTGACCCATACTATTTCCCATGATTCCCTTTTTTTCTTTCACAATACAACCAACACATCAGGTTCACTATCACTCTCGTCATCTTAAGACGCCCCTCCCAGGGCCCCTGACCTACTTCTGTCCGGGCTGGCTGCTGCTCCTGTGGCCTGCTGCCTGGTTGGCATCTTGGGAGGGCCCTTGGCCATCCTCCTAGGACCTTTCTTGGCTTCTCTCTTGGGTTTGAGTCTGTTGTGTGGCTCTCATGTCATTTTCTTTCTTGGTTTACCCCTTCTTGGTGGAGCACATCTTCTGGTAGATTCCCGAGAAAGGATGGTTCAGAGGTTAGTTTTCTTTGAATGCCAAGAGATAGCTTTATTCTGCCCTTACAATTCAGTGAGTGTGGCTGGGCATGGAATTCTAGGTTGGAACAGTTGTCCGTAGAAACTCTGGAGGCATTCCTCCTTATGTGTTATGACTGCTGATGTTACAGCCTGCCTCGTTACGATTCTTGATCTTGATCTTTCGTAGGTAACGTGTCCCCCTCAGGAAGCTTTCAGGGTCTTCTCTTTGGCCTTTATGTTCTGACATTTTTCCTTGATCTAGATCTGTTTTCCTTTGCTTTGCTGGGCACTTGGCGGGTCTTTATAGACAAACTCATGTTTTTAATTCCCGGAAGTTTTCTGGAATTATTTTCTTATTTCTGTTTTTTTTCCCATTTCTTTTTTTTCTGAAGTCCTTAGTTGGATATTAGACTTTATCATTTTATCCTCTAATTTTCTAAGTTTTTTCTTGACAGATTTTCATCTTTTATTGTTTTGTTTTCTGGGTGACACTCTCAGCTGTATCTTCTAAATCTCTTATTACATTTTCCATTTGAGGGATCCTATTTTTCTTTTAAATTTAAGAGCTCTTGAATTGTTTTCTGGGCTGCCATTTATTCTCTCCCTTCCCTCCCTCCTTTCCTTCTCTTTTTATTTCTTTTTACAATACAGTATCTTGTTCCTGATTCATGCATATAGGGTTTTATCTTACTGAGGATATATATTAGAATTTTTTGTTTGTTTTCTTCTCTTTCTGTGTTTCTTCAGCACAATCTTTCACTTCTGCCTCTTTGTTTCTTTTTGCTGGTAATTCTCTATTTTCATGTTAGGCACTTTACTCAAATATCTAATGATCCTTCGTTTCTCATTCTTGTTTAAGGGATGGATACTAAAAAGCTGTTAGGAAATTCTGTGTGTGTGTGTGTGTGTGTGTGTGTGTGTGTGTGTATGTTGGGGTTTGGGGGTGGAAGTGCTTGTGAAGCGTGGGATTCTTTTCCTCCCATAGCCAATATGCTATGAAGAGTGTTCTAGACTGTCTCTGATTCCTTGCTTCATAGTCACGTTTTCTTTTTAGGTTAGATTTTATTTTTAGCAAAGTTTACATGTGCAGTAATTTAAAACATTTTGCTTAAAATGAAAAAAAACATGATCCTGCCCCATTTCCTACCCATGCCCCTTGCTCCTTTCACTCAGTTTTGCTTTCCTTTCAGCATTGGCCACCCTCTTTTTATTTAAAGTTATCTGTTGGCTTTTTGATTGTGAACATTATCTACTGACTTCCCATTATGGGAGATGAAGATTTAGCTCAGGATCTTAGCTCTGCCTTCCCTATTCTACCCCTAGACACATACCAACACCCATTTCCTCTTCCCCATATCCCCACAATATTAACTATATGATTGCTTTGTTTAATCTGTGTTCTGTGTTTGAATTATGGCCGTGTAAATATTTGCAGGTGAGCCATGTAATATATTCTGATTACATTTTTTGTTAAAATTTATGGTTTTCCTGAAATTAATAATTGTTCCACTTTTTTGTTTGCTCATTTTGTTTTTGTTTTTTGCTCCTACTCCAGTAATAGGTTTATTAAAAAATAAGCTACCTATCACTGTTTCTTATTTCTTATTTATTTTAGCTATCACTAATGCCTGAAATGGCCTGATAGTACTATGAAACTTGCCATTTGTCAGACATATTAGGTGTTCTATTCATCTGATTTTTTTTTTCCCTTGGAGACACGCACACACACATATATGTATATACATATATATATATATACACACACACACACATATATATACACACACACACACACACACACACACACATATATATATATATATATATTTTTTTTGAGCCCTTGATCTTGTTCCAGTCTAGATTTTATGCTGTCCAGCCCTGGCACAGCTGCTGAACTGGGCTTTCTTTACCATTTCCCTCCTTTGTGTGATTCCCTGCCTTGCACATCTCAAGTCTTCCTTTTGCTTGGCCTGTTCTTTCCTTTTGATGGAACACATCCTCTGTAGATCCTGTAAAATATTGCGTGGGAATTAGAAATTTTGTAACCTTGCATATCTGAAAATGCCTTTATTATATCCAGGATTGATATTTTGGCAAGGTAGATAATTCTAGATTGGAAACCTCAGCATTTGAGGCATTACGATAACACTGAATCCTAGCTTCAGGTCATAGTGTTGAGAAGGACCATGCCATTCTGACACCAGCTTTGTGTGTGTGACCCCCACCATGTTTGTTTTTGTTGTTTTGTTGGAAACTTTTAGGAGATTCTTTATGTCTTTTTAGGAGATGTTCTGAAATTTTGTGATGTGCCTGTGTGTGTCTTTTTTCATTCATTTGGCTGGCCCTTTTCATTCTGGAAGGTTCTTTCAGTTCAGTGATATTTCCTATTTTCCTGTTTAAAAATAATTTTCTCTGCTCCATATGCTTTATTTTCTCTTTCTATAATTATCCTTAGTTGGATGGTGTGCCTCCTGGATCAGTCCTCTAACATTTTTACTTAAAAATGTTTCTACATTGGAATTCGGAATTTTTGGTTCTATTTTCTGGGAGAACCCTTCAATTTTATTCCCCAACATTTCTATTGAAATTTTTAATTCTCACCTTAGCTTTAAATTCCGAAGAGATCATCTATTTTTGATCCATAATGTTCTTTACATTAAAAAAAAAATAGCATTCTGTTTTCAGATTTCTTTTAACCTACAAAGAAAAAAAGAAAAGAAAAGAAAAAGGCCAGAAATATCTTTTCAGAGCTGTCCTCCATTCCCTGCCTTGCCTTTTTCTGCATAATTTTGGTCTCTTCCTTACTAATAGAGGATGTACTCAGATGTTTGCTCTTAGCCTGTCTGCTCATATTTAAGAGTAAGGCCTGAAAGAGCTTTTTAGGAGCTCTGTGCACGGGGGATGCCTGTTTTCTGTAATTGGCTGAGGACCCAGCTGTTCCTCTGGGGACTGCAAACATGTATACCTGCCAGCGTCTCTTGAGTGAGCTGCCCAGACAGTGCATCTGCAGTCTCCTGTCTCACGGGGAATAAGCCTGGCACCAGCATCCCGGGAACAGAGGTGGACGAAGGTGCTGAGGAGGGGTCTCCTTTACCATGAGGCCTTTCACCTAATTCTGTTTTCAGGAAGCTGTTTCCCTTGGTTTCTTCTGTCCCTAGGGTCATCTGAAGTCCAAGCCTCCCCTGCTTCTGCTACTCGAGACTGAAATCCACAGACCTTCTGGGTAGGAGAGGAGCGACCACCTGGCATATGTGCTAGGGGAAAGAATATAGAAGTGTCAATTGCTGTGTAACAAAATTACCTTGAAAATTAGTAGCTTAAAACTAGTAAAAACAGTTGTCCCTTGGTATCTGTGAGAGATTGCATCCAAGATACCCCCATGGATACCAAAATCCGTGGATATTCAAGTCCCTATATAAAATGGTGTAGTATTTGCATATAACCTGTGCACATCCCTCGGATACTTTAAATCATCTCTAGATTACTTATAATACCTAATACAATTAAATACTATGTAAATAGTTTTTCTACTATCTTTTTAATTTGTATTACTTTTTATTGTTGTATTATTTTTTGTTTATTTTTCCCGAATATTTTCAATTCATGGTTGAGTGAGCCTGCAGATGCAGAACCCCTGGATACGGAGGCCCCCGGCCTGCTGTCCTCCTTTGCTGTTGCTCTGGTTTCCTGGGCTGGAAGTTGGCCCTGGGCAGTGAGATACCTTGTCTGCAGCCTGTACTGGAAGGCTCCAGTTGCTGGGACCCTCACATGCATGACCTCTTCCTGTGCCTGGCCTTCTTCAGAACACACTGGCTGGCCTGTAAGGACAGCGTCTGGAGACAGACCCAGGTGGATGCTGTGTTGCTTTTTCTCTTTTATCCTCAGGAGCTCTGCAGGCCCTTTCTCACCCCATTTTACCCTCGCTGGGGAAGTTATTACTTGGTGCAATTATTCTGACACCAACCTAATATAAAAGTCTGCCCAGGTTCAAGGGGAGGACCCATGGATCCCAACTCTCAACAGAGCACATCCATATTTTAGTCAGAAGAGCATGAGGGCTGGGGTGCTGATTGATGCTGAACTTTTGGAAAAGAGAATCCACTTCACTAGCCTTCTGAGGAAGCTGGCACCTCATACAACTCTTTCATTTTTTTTTCTTTCTTTTGAGACAGTGTCTCAGTCTGTTGCCTAGGCTGGAGTGCAATGGCATGATCTAAGCTCACTGCAGCATTGACCTCCTGGGTTCAAGCAATCCTCCAGCCTCAGCCTCCTGTGTAACTGGGACCACAGGTGTGCGTCATTATACCTGGCTATTTTTTAATTTTTATTTTTTAGTAGAGATGAGGTCTTGCTATGTTGCCTAGCTGGTCTTAAACTCCTGAGCTCAAGCAGTCCTCCCGCCTTGTCCTCCCAAAGTGCTGGGATGACAGACGTGAGCCACCACATCTGGCTCATGTGATTCTTTCTAGGACTTAGCTTCTGTCCTGGAGGCCTTTCCCTCTGGCAGTTAGGATTCATCCTACTCAGTTCTGTGAGGCCATTTTTACCTCTTCAGTTGCTTTTCTTTTCCTCCAAATTTTACTGATGCCTTTTGCCTGATGTCATCACCTCCCTTGCTCTCTGTCCTTGTGGCTTTATACCTTTTTTTCCTTCCTTTAGTAGGATTTGGAGAGGAAGAGACTATAAGCTTTAAGGAACAATAAGGCACAGGTTTTTAGTGCATATTTAACCTGAATCCTCCAATTTGCTATATTTTTTTAACTGATTTTTATTTTTACTTTCTTCTCTGTTTCTTGATCAGACTTACCAGAGGTTTGTGAATTTGTTTAGTTTTTCCCCACACTAAAGATTTGTGGTTTCTCTTTATTGTATATTTTCATTAATTTATTATTTTTTCCTTACTTTAATTTTCTTCAGGTTTATTTTGCTTTTTTCTAAACTTTTTTTTTTTTTTATTAAGTATTTATTGATCATTCTTGGGTGTTTCTCGGAGAGGGGGATATGGCAGGGTCATAGGATAATAGTGGAGAGAAGGTCAGCAGATAAACACATGAACAAAGGTCTCTGGTTTTCATAGGCAGAGGTCCCTGTGGCCTTCTGCAGTGTTTGTGCCCCTGGGTACTTGAGATTAGGGAGTGGTGATGACTCTTAAAGAGCATGCTGCCTTCAAGCATCTGTTTAACAAAACACATCTTGCACCGCCCTTAATCCGTTTAACCCTGAGTTGACACAGCACATGTTTCAGAGAGCAGGGGGCTGGGGGAAAGGCCATAGATCAACAGCATCCCAAGGCAGAAGAATTTCTCCTAGTACAGAACAAAATGGAGTCTCCTATGCCCACCTCTTTCTACACAGACACAGCAACAATCTGATCTCTCCTTCCTTTCCCCACACTTCCCCCCACTCCCCTCAACAAAACCGCCATCGTCCTCATGGCACGCTCCCGATGGTTGCCGTCTCTCCGGAGCTGTTGGGTACACCTCCCAGACAGGGCGGCCTGGCAGAGGCTTCTCACTTCCCAGACGGGGCGGCTGGGCAGAGGCATTCCTCACATTCCAGACGATGGGCGGCCGGGTAGAGGCGCTCCTCACCTCCCAGACGGGGCGGCCGGGCAGAGGCGCTCCTCGCTTCCTCCCAGACGGGGTGGCAGCCAGGCAGAGGCGCTCCTCACCTCCCAGACGGGGCGGCCAGGCAGAGGCGCTCCTCATTTCCCATATGGGGTGGCGGCCGGGCAGAGGCACTCCTCACTTCCCAGACGGGGCGGCCGGGCAGAGACGCTCCTCACCTCCCAGACGATGGGTGGCCGGGCAGAGGCTCTCCTCACTTCCTCCCAGACGGGGTGGCAGCCAGGCAGAGGTGCTCCTCACCTCCCAGACAGGGCGGCAGGGCAGAGGCGCTCCTCACTTCCCAGACGGGGCAGCTGGGCAGAGGCGCTCCTCACTTCCCAGACGATGGGCGGCCGGGCAGAGGCGCTCCTCACCTTCCAGACGGGGTGGCCAGGCAGAGGCGCTCCTCACTTCCTAGCCGGGGTGGCGGCCGGGCAGAGGTGCTCCTCTCCTCCCAGACGGGGCGGCCAGGCAGAGGCGCTCCTCACTTCCCAGACGGGGCGGCCGGGCAGAGGCGCTCCTCACTTCCTCCCAGACGGGGTGGCGGCGGGGCAGAGGTGTTCCTCACTTCCCAGTCGGGGCGGCCGGGCAGAGGCGCTCCTCACTTCCCAGACGGGGCGGCCCGGCAGAGGCGCTCCTCACATCCCAGGTGATGGGCGGCCGGGCAGAGACGCTCCTCACTTCCTATACGGGGTGGCGGCGGGGCAGAGGCTGTAATCTTAGCACTTTAGGAGGCCAAGGCAGGCGGCTGGGAGGTGGAGGTTGTAGCGAGCTGAGATCACGCCACTGCACTCCAGCCTGAGCAACATTGAGCATTGAGTGAGCGAGACTCTGTCTGCAATCCCAGCACCTTGGGAGGCCGAGGCGGGGCAGATCACTCAAGGCCAGGAGCTGGAGACCAGCCCAGTCAACAGGGCGAAACCCCGTCTCCACCAAAAATACAAAAACCATTCAGGTGTGGCTGTGCGCGCCTGCAATCCCAGGCACTCGTCAGGCCGAGGCAGGAAATCACAGGAGCCCGAGGCAGGGAGGTTGCAACGAGCCGAGATCACGGCAGTACAGTCCAGCTTCGGCAGTACAGTCCAGCTTTGGCAACAGAAGGAGACCAAAAAAAGAAGGAGAGGGAGACGGAAGAAAGGGGAGAGGGGGAGGGGGAGGGAGAGGGAGAGGGAGAGCTTTTTTCTAACTTTTTGAGATAGATGCTTATTGATTTTTTTGCCCTCGCCTTTCTTTTTTGATATGTTCATTTCAGGCTATAAATTTCCCTGTGATAACTGCTTTAGCTGCATCACGCATGTTTTGCCATATAACATTTTTATTCAAACTCATTTTCAAATTTTCATTATGATCTTTAAAAATAGTCACAAAAATTCATAAAATTTAACATTTATGTATAGTATCCACATAAGGAAACATTTATTTTTTAAAGAAAACATATATTCCAGCCTGGTCAACATGGCAAAACCCCATCTCTACTGAAAATACAAAAATCAGGTGGGTGTGGTGGCGTGCACCTGTAATCCCAGCTATTTGGGTGGCTGAGGCAGAAGAACCGCCTGAACCCAGGAGGTGGAGGTCGCAATGAGCTGAGATCGCGCCATTGCACTCCAGCCTGGGTGACAGAGTGAGACTGTGTCTCAAAACAAACAAACAAACAAAAAAACCTAATGCAAACGTTATGCTCAATGAGGAAACTAGAAACATTCCTAATAATATCAGAATTAAGAAAGGAATGCCTTCTATTACCACTACTTGGAATTTTGGAAAATGGTGCTGAAATATATAAAATACACGTTACAATTTTAACCATTTTATTATTTATTTGTTAATTATTATTAATATTGTTTGAGATGGAATCTCACTCTGTCACCCAGGCTGGAGTGCAGTGGCACCATCTTGGCTCACTGGAACATCTGCCTCCCAGGTTCAAGTGATCCTCCTACCTCAGCCTCCTGAGTAGCTGGGCCCACAGGCATGCGCCACCATGCCTGGCTAATTTTTTGTATTTTTAGTAGAGACGGGGTTTCCTCATGTTGCCCAGGCTGGTCTTGAACTCCTGAGTTCAGGTGATGCACCCGCCTCAGCTTCCCAAAGTGCTGGGATTACAGGCGTGAGCCACTGCGCCTGACCTTCTTTAACTGATTTAAAGTGTCCAGTTTGGCCGGGTGCATTTCTAAATAAATAAATAAATGAAGTGTACAGCTCAGTGGCATTAAGTACCTTCACATTTTTGTGCAACTCTGTTTTCACTTTGACGTATGGGTTATTTAGAAATTTTATTTTTTTTTTTTGCGATGGAGTCTCCCTCTGTCGCCCAGGCTGGAGTGCAGTGGCGCGATCTCGGCTCACTGCAAGCTCCACCTCCCGGGTTCACGCCATTCTCCTGCCTCAGCCTCCCGAGTAGCTGGGACTACAGGCGCCTGCCACCACGCCCGGCTAATTTTTGTATTTTTAGTAGAGACAGGGTTTCACCGTGTTAGCCAGGATGGTCTCTATCTCCTGACCTCGTGATCCGCCCGCCTTGGCCTTCCAAAGTGCTGGGATTACAGGAGTGAGCCACCGCGCCTGACCTAGAAATGTTTTTAAGTTTCAAAACTGGGAGGGATTTTTTGAAGTTTTTTTGTTGTATCTAGTTTAATTACATTGTGGTTAGAGAATACATTCTATATAATTTCAATTTTGTAAATATCTTAAGATTTCTTTATGGCCTTGGATATGCAGATTCTTATAAATTTTCCATATATGATTGATAAAAATTTATATTCTGCTGTTGTTAGGTACAGTGTTCTATATATCTCCATTAGGTCGTTTATTAATTCTGTTTAAATACATTTGAAAAATCAGATGTTCAGTACAGCTCTCTCTGTGATGATGGGCATGTTCTCCATTTGTGCTGTCTACCAGGGTAGCCATTAGCCACATGTGGGTATTGAGCACTTGAACGATAACTAGTGTAACTGAGGAACTGAATCTTTAATTTTATTTACTTTTAATTAATTAATTAAAATTTATATTTAGTAACCACGTGTGGTTCATGGCTATTGTATTGGACCGGCCAGTTCTAAATTGAGACTGAATTTATTTTTATTTGAATGTTCTGCCAATTACTGAGAAAGGGGCATTGTAACTGGTGGATAATGCTGTTTTTGCTTGAAGAAGTCTTTATTTTAAACTATTTTTTCAAACAGGATTTTAGAAACATATACTTATTGTTTGGAAAAATCTCTCAAACTCTTTCCTGTTGTCACACAACAACAATCAACACAGACTTCTGAAATAGCCCCAAAATATGTGGGGCTATTTTCCCACCAGCAAGCAAGCAATCAGTCCCAACACTGTCTGCCTGGAGATAGTGTCAGGTCCCACAGG
Source organism: Pongo abelii (assembly GCF_028885655.2). Taxonomy (NCBI): domain Eukaryota; kingdom Metazoa; phylum Chordata; class Mammalia; order Primates; family Hominidae; genus Pongo; species Pongo abelii. Next base: position 20,009,056 of record NC_071985.2, read on the forward strand.
TTGAGGGCTCAGTCTCACAGACTGCCCCCTCCTTCCCAGCAGTTGGAAGTCCAGGCCTTGGGAAATTCTGACCGACCAGCTTCAAACTAGGGTTCCCATGATTCCCGTTTAGGTTTGATTAATTTGCTGGAGTGGCTCATAGAACTCAGGGAAACACTTAATGTTTGCCAGTTTATTATAAAGGATATTAGAGGCTGGGCGCAGTGGCTCACGCCTGTAATCCCAGCACTTTGGGAGTCTGAGGCGGGTGGATCACCTGAAGTCAGGAGTTCCAGACCAGCCTGGTCAACATGATGAAACCCCGTCTCTACTAAAAACACAAAAATTAGCAGGGCGTTGTGGCGCACGCCTGTAATCCCAGCTATTTGGGAGGCTGAGGCAAGAGAATTGCTTGAGCCCAGCACACACCTGTAATCCCAGCTATTCGCGAGGCAGAGGTTGCAGTGAACTGAGATCGCGCCATTGCACTCCAGCCTGGGCAGCAGAGCAAGATTCTGTCTCAATAATAATAATAATAATAATAATAATAAAACGATATTAGAAAGGACACAGATGAAGAGATGAACAGGGTGAGATATGGGGAAAGGGGTGAGAAGCTTCCATGCTCTCTCGCCAGCCTCCAGGAACCTCCCGAGCTCAGCTACAATTGGAAGGTGTGGAAGATTAGAGTCCTGCCTGGGGGCAGGGGAAAGGAGAGCAGGAGAGATTCGGTTTCTGGGGGCCTGCCCCTGAGGTTTAACACACCCAACATTATAACAAAAGACTGGAACAAGGGCTATGGGAGTTAGGAGCCACGAACTATGGACAAAAATGAACACACACAGACACACACGTATATAATAATACCACACTTATATACAATTCTCTTGTGCCAGCCACTATTTCAAGAGTTTTACAAAAGAGTTTTATAAATATTAATGTTACAGTGATGAGTTTTACCTTTTCTCTTCTGTATTTTCCATCTTTTCTCTCCTCCTGTTGCAGATAATTCTTCTGTCTTTTTCTATAAGCACAGCTATTTTGTAGTCTGAATAAGACTCCTTGGATTTCAGGCCTCTTGCTTCTTCAGGTCCCCCTCTTTGCCTACCCTCCTGTGTGCCTGGTTATCTTTACAACACACTGGTCTTTGTGTTGGAAAAGCTTTTCTAGGAATAATTTGAGGTCTAAGGGTTTCCTGAGAAGATTTTAGTTTCTTGTGTTGGGTACCTATAGACATTTGTTAGCCTGGGGTCACTTTTGAATTTCATTTAGCTTTTCTAGGTCATCCTTAGTGGGGAGGGTGAGTCCAGTAGCCCCCAAGAACCAGGATGGGTAGGCTCCACTCTGTTCAGTCCTCAGCCAGCTGGGGTCTGGTTCCCCCACCCCACACCTCCCCTCTGGCACCAGTGACCACCGAGCTGCCAAGGCAAATTCTCTTCATCTTTATTGTACCAATCTCTGTAATTTTTGGACTGTTAATTGCACTTTCTTTTTCTGTTTTTTTTTTTTTCTTTTTGAGACGGAGTCACCCAGGCTGGAGTGCAGTGGCGCGATCTCGGCTCACTGCAAGCTCCGCCTCCCGGGTTCACACCATTATCCTGCCTCAGTCTCCTGAGTAGCTGGGACCACAGGCGCCCGCCACCACGCCCGGCTAATTTTTTTTTGTATTTTCAGTAGAGACGGGGTTTCACCGTGTTAGCCAGGATGGTCTGGATCTCCTGACCTCGTGATCTGCCCACCTCAGCCTCCCAAAGTGCTGGGATTATAGGTGTGAGCCACCACACCTGGCCTGCACTTTCTTTTTCTGAAACTCTTTGCTCAGCCTCTTTCCTGGTTATTCTTTTTCACTCTTTTGCTACCCTTCCTCTGCTCCCGTCTCGGGTTCTCCTTTCTTTGCCTGTGCATTAAATGACGGTGTCTCCGGGCCTCTTTGCACCTCCTGTCTTCCGGCTCTGTGTTTCTTCTGGGTGACCTGGTCCACACCGGGAGCCATGGCTTTCATCTCCATGCCATCTTCTCTCCTGAGGTCCAGTTGAAGGTCTGGCCGCCGGGACCACGAGTGTCTTGCATCCAAGGTGACAAGCACCCTTTCCTCATCCTTTAGGGGGCCTATGTCAGAGGACAGCATGACCATCCACTCAGAACACCTGCAGGAGCCACAGAACTGAGCGCCCACATGGTCCTTCCTGGTGTCCTCTTGGTGTCTGTCTGTCTGTCTACCTGTCAGTCTGATGCAGTGTTGCTGGGCTGTCTGCTTTGGAGGGTCCTTGTTTTTATTTATTTATTATTATTTTTTTTGAGATGGAGTTTTGCTCTTGTTGCCCAGGGTGGAGTGCAGTGGTGCAATCTTGGCTCACTGCAACCTCCGTCTCCTGGGTTCAAGCGATTCTCCTGCCTCAGCCTACCAAATAGGTGAGATCACAGGCGTGTACCATCACATCCGGCTAATTTTTGTACTCTTAGTAGAGACAGGGCTTTACCATGTTGGTCAGGCTGGTCTCGAACTCCAGACCTCAGGTGATCCACCCTCGTTGGCCTCCCAAAGTGCTGGGATTACAGGGTTGAGCCGCCGTACCTGGCTGGAGGGGCCTTGTTAAAAAAAACATCCTGGCACCACCTCCCAGCTGGTCTGATCAGTGTGTTTTTCTAACTGGCCTCTCTGCCCCTCTTTCTGATCTCACCCATCCTCCACGTGTGGAGCTAGGGGCCTCATTCCTAAAATACAAATAGGACCATGTCAGTTTTCAGCTTAAAGTCCTCCCATGATGATTCTTCATCTCCAAGATAAAATAAAAATGCCTGAGTTTGGCATAGAAAGCCTTTATTTCCCCCACACTATCTACCCCAGGCCTTCATCCATAGACTCTATGTACTTGCCATTTTGAACTATTTATAATTCCCTCTTTCTTCTTCTCTCCATGCCGTTGAAGAAGCCACTCCCTCTTTCTGGAATTCTCTTTCCTGTTCTCTGCCTGGCTAGCCCCAGATTGTCCTATCAATGAAATCCTTATTGCCTTCTGTGGGCAGGCTTCTCTGGGAGATCTGGGCTAGACACGCCTGGAACAGGAGGAAGAGAGGGGAAGTGAATCAGTGCAGATGACCGAGGTGGCTTCTGTTCTCTCTCTCAGTATCACTGTGCCACTGCACAGGTTCTTGCACTTCCCCACTTCTCTTTCCCTTTAGTCTTGGTCCTGATGATCTCTTCTTTCCTCCTCTTCTTAAACACCAGGGAAGAGGAGGAAAGAGCGTGTGGACACATCACTCAGATAAACGTTTGAGCAGTGAATTGATATTGTCTCATGATGAAATGGAAGGCTGGTGTCCTGCCTCATCCCCAGCAACTCCAGTGCTGGGTTTAAAGAGATGATGCACTCCAATGCAGAATATTACACCCAGATTCAGACATGAAGTGTCTGTTCCTTCAAATGCTTAGTAATAAATGTAATGGTTTGCTAGAGTCAAGATCATCACTGAAGGCAGATGTGGCAGATGACCTATAAAGGTTTCTTATAAGTATGTGCCAGTTTGCATGCACTGCCCATGCAGGTTCCCTCAACTTTAAAGGGAAGTAGAAATAGGCAAGAGAAGAGTCACAACTGAAAGTAATGGCAAAATTCTGTCCTACAGAGGTGATAAGACCTTATATAGATTGTAATAGCAGTCTATAAAATCATCACTGATGGCTGGGTGCGGTGGCTCAGGCCTGTAATCCCAGCACTTTGGGAGGCCGAGGCAGGAGGATTGTTTGAGGCCAAGAGTTTAAGACCAGCCTGATCAACATAGCAAGAACCCATCTCTACAAAAAAAATTTTTTTTGTAAATTGCCTGGGCACGGTGATGCACTCCTGTAGTCCCGCCTCCCTAGGAGGCTGAGGTGGGAGGATCACCTGAGCCCAGGAGGTTGAGGCGGCAGTGAGCCATGATCGCACCACTGCACTCCAGCCTGGGCGACAAGTAAGACCCTGTCTCTAAAAAATGAAACAAAAAAAATAAAATCATGACTGAGAGCAAAACTCTGGAGCATCTGAAACAAAGGGTCTCCTGTGGCCTAAACAACTGGGGCACCTCAGATGGAGCCCTAGACCCGTCACGAACTCTTACTTCAGCAGAACCATAGGTGGAAGGAAACACAGGCTCACAAAGTGTTTATACTGAATCGTACTGATTTCATAAAGAGAAAGGCTTACAAAATAATAAACAGGAAAATCATAAAAGGTAATTCAGGGGAATAGGTATTTTTTGGAGTACATCCTTGCTATCTGAAGTTCCCCTTAGGTGGGGCAGCCACATTCACCACCGGGGGTTCCCCAGAATTTAGGGCTGTGGTACAGACCCAGGCCTGATTTCATGGAATAATTTCCGTTGCAAGTGTTGGGGAAGCCCCTTAAAACTGGGGCCTTCTTTTTTTTTTTTTTTTGAGACGGAGTCTTTCTCTGTCACCAGGCTGGAGTGCAGTGGCGCAATCTGGGCTCACTGCAACCTCCGCCTCCCAGGTTCAAGCGATTCCCCTGCCTCAGCCTCCCGAGTAGCTGGGACTGCAGGCGTGCACCACCACGCCTGGCTAATTTTTTTTTTTTTTTTTTTGTATTTTAGTAGAGACGGGGTTTCACCATGTTGGCCAGGATGGTCTCGATCTCCTGACCTCGTGATCCGCTCTCCTGGGCCTCCCAAAGTGCTGGGAGTACAGGTGTGAGCCACCGCGCCCGGCCGGGGCCCTCATTTTTAACTCTTCGCACGGGGAATGCCTGGCTGCGCACCTAGGCGGTAACGATGGAAACCACTCCCTGTTGTGCGGAGGGGCTTTTGAATGAAGGAAGCGGCTCTCAGGAGGAGCACGGAAGGACGAAGGAGCATTTTCGGGTGGAGTAACTCAAACAGCAACCTCCAGCTGCTGGAGGATGACCACAAATCCAGATCTTTCCGTGAAGGAAAGCAAAATTGAGATGATTGGATTTATCTTGGGGGATTGTGGAGAAAGCCCTTAGGGTGTGGTGCTCTCTATCTTTTAACATTCCAGATGCTAAGTCTCAGAATCGGAGTGGCAGTGGTTGCTTTTGAATAAGCTTGGTTCAATCTTGGTATATTTGTTGTTGATTTTAAAATGAGATAAATGGTTTGGAAATTATGCTAACTTGTTCCTGTATTTCTACTTTAAGTGGATCGTATGAGTTGAGCCATAAGTGAAAATGTTACTGTCTTAATTATTATGATTTTTCAACATAAATATTTTAAGTAATTATATATAAATCTGATTTCAAAGTATTTTCATCTCATTTATCTCTTTTCAAAAGCACTGCCAGTGAAAGATGTAGAAGATAAACCTGAACAACAAACCAGAACAAGAGAGACTGACAAATCACCCACCAGTACTGAGCCTCGACAGCAACCAAGTGCCTTATTTGCTAGAGGAAACAGGAAAGCGGTCAAAAGTCCCCAAAGATCATCGAGTAAAATAAAAGAAAACAAGCATCCATTTGCTCTTTATGGTTGGGGAGAAAAACAGACGGATACCGGAAGCCAGAAGACTCACAACGTCTGTGCGTCCGCTCCTGTGCACGAGGTGCGCTCTGGGCCCTTGCGATTCTGTGTTCCCTTTGAGAGTGGCGAGCTGGGCCATGCGCCTGTCATCGGGCATCATGTCCTTTGGCCACTGGGTGCTTTGGGCCCATGGGAGATCTTAGCGGATAGCATGGTGGGCTGGGGAACTCCAGAATGGAGCCTCTGATTAACCAAAGGAGGATTCTGCATGTTAGTGGCCTGCAGAGCGAGGGGTTTTGGCTCGGAGTTACCCAGAAGGGTTTAGTGACACCAAGCCAGGTAAAGATGTAGATAGAGTTGGGGTTCACAAGTTCCTGGGGTGCCGGGAGTTCAGGAGGAGCAGCACAGCCAAGGCTGGTGATGGCCCATCTGGATTTGCCACTGGTCTCTTGAGCTGTTTCAGCTTCCTTCAGCTTCGATAACCTGGCACTTCTTTATCTTTGGTTTGTCTGATTGATTGATTGCTTGGCATCTGCCATAGACTCCCTTTTGTTCTTCTGATTAAATTCAAATGGCTGCATTTCCCCTGTTCATCCATAACGAATGCATTTTACTCTCAGGAGCTTTAGTCCTCCCCTGACTTAGCCTTAGCTCGTCTCTCCTGTGTCAAGACCCGGAAACATTTCAGATGAGAGGACCTTCATGTGTGTAGTCACAAAACATGTATGTTAGCATTAATACTGTTACGATAGCCTAAAGCAAAGGATGCGTTTAAGGAAGCAGAAAGAGAAACTGCAAACTGCTTGAGTTCTAGATAAATAGCATAATGAAAATTTCACTGAACAGACATCTGAACCCTAGCAGATGGTGTTATTTGGAGTGATATTTGAGACAACAAAGCTGCCGTTTAACAAAAGATCTCTGACAAGTCCGTGGGATTAATTTTAACAGGATTTGTCTGTAGTATAAGACATCTTAGGTGGTAAAATCTCTTGAGATGTCTTTGGTATACTGATGTTAAACATTTAAAGTTCTTTTACTTTCCCTGCTGTTTATGAGCTGTTTATAAGTCTTTAATTAAATACTTATGTTTAATGCTAAGCAGTTCGGACAGTTTTCCAGAGCCAACTCTAGAGGCACATGCAAATTAGTTGCTTACCATTTCTGTGTAACATTTAATTTGCTGTTGCTTAGTTTCATTATCCCTGATATGAATCAAGTGAGAACAGCATCAAGTGAAAATGGCTCTTCTGTGGAAGGTTTTATGTAAAGAACTATATAGAGAGGCAGGGCTTGACTCTGCCCTGCTGCAGTTGACCTGGCAGTAGCCAGCTTCATTGCAACCTTTGTTGCACATTAGTATAATAGCCCCTTAAGTTACTGTGTTTTTATTTTGAACTCTATTTAGATTCATGAATCGGCATTACGAGCCAAGAACAGAAGACAGGTGGAAAAAAGGAAACTGGTTGCTCAAAGGCAGCGTGCTCACTCTGTGGATGTGGAGAAGAACAGAAAGATGAAGGCTTCCTCCTCAGAGAACCCGTGGATGACAGAATACATGAGGTGCTATTCGGCAAGAGCTTAAAGAAACACTTGCGTGGACAGCCTCTTTTAAAAAGTGTAAATGACTGAAAGGAAAAACAAAACAAAAATCATCAAAAGAAACTGGACACAGGTTTAAGAAACCAACTGATTATGCAAGGTTTTTTTTAGGGAATTTGTAAAAGATTGTTTTATTTTGATGAATATTGGTCACCTACCTCGGCAGTAGGGCAGACAGTTGAAGCCATAGACATTTGGTTATTTATGAAGATAATTCCCTAAATCTTTGATATTCTTATAAGGTTTTTGTTTTAAAGCATCTTAATCTTTTAAGATACTGACACCAAATGCCTTTAAATGGCAACAGATGCTTACAGTTCAGTATTCTTTTCATAAGCTTAGGTAGAGCCTATTATCATCTTGTTCTAAATAACTTTCCAGATTCCATAGCTATAAGATCATTCCATCCTACAGCGTAAGACTCGTTTTCCTTATGTGCCGTTTTGTTTGTGAAAGAATATCAAGTCAAAAATGAGTGTCAGCACTACTATTGATTCCATGTATAATGAAACTAGAACTTTGCTAGTTCCTGAAAATTTTTAACTTATTTGTATTTCAGTTCAGCAGCATCTTTATGTAGATTGTGATATTTAAGAATTATCTGGGCTGGGCGAGGGTCTCTTTTTCTCTTTCAGTGATCATCTAGGCAGTTATTATTTAATAGTTTAATAGCTCAAGGACATTCCAATAGACGAAGCGCACACAACACAGTGCACACAACCCAATATGTGTGTTGAGTAGTAGTAAAGTTTCTTTTGAATAGTCAAAGACTCACTTTTTTTATTGCAAATTTTTTTTTTTTTTTAAGAATACATACTGTGGATTCAGTCCCTTGTCACACTTGACCTTTTGGCATACACCCACTGTGGACTTTTGCCTCTTCTGTAATGGCTGGCAATGACATTTCAAACTTATAATCTGGAATTGCACTTGGTACATTGGCATTGCTTGTTCCACTGGGATGGGGACCAGTGTGAAGATGCCTGTTAGACAGACTGCCCACCCCCACTTTCTCTTTTTCTTTATAGCACTTAACAATAACAAAGTCTTGATGATGTACAGTATTCAAACTTTAGGTTGAAATACATTACTCTTTGATTCCTAGCCAGTAGATCTTATCTACACTTTAATGGGAGAGAATGGCGGTGTGTGGGTAGGCACAAATTTATGTAAATAGTGCTCCTTCTCTTTAGTATGTTTGCTTTGGTGGTAGAAAAATGGTTTTAACAAACACTGGTTTCCATCAAATGAATGATGTCTTCTCCATCCTGTGGAGACAAGAATCTGCTAGAAGGATATGTGCTAAGTTCCTTATAAGAGATAATGGTGCTTTGCCTATGCCAGCTTGGCACCCGAAGATGTGTGAGTGGACGTGAGGCTGAGTATTACCTTAGTATTTTTCTCTGGGTCTTTGGAAAACCATAGTCAATTTTTAGAACATATTGCTTTCATTCCCCATAAAATCTTCACACATGATAACTGTTTAAGCTTTGAAAACACATACTGAAGTATTGTGAGCTTAAAAAACTTTTTAAATATTTGCATAGTTTTGAGGTGAATTTGTTTCCGTACAGATCTCTCCTAATCATTGAGATGTATATTTCAAAAGAGGAAATTTTACATGTTGTCCAAAACAGCCTTGCTAGTAACTGGTGAATTTTGGTATTAACTATTATTAAAGTCTTTAAACGACACAGGTACCTAAAGATCACCTTAATGTGGCAATTTGTGATGGTGTAGCTAGCTGATTGTGAAAACTGTTCCTTTAAAGTTGCTTCTTGCATGTTCGGTGTTAGCCATCCAGCTCAGGCTTGTGTTGCAGCTGACAATCTAGGAAAGACGGCCTTAGAGAGTGGTTCAGGCCCCACACTGACGGACTGCCTTAGAAACCCGACTTCCTCTAGACTTTGAACCGCCAGACTTTTCTCTTTAGAAAACAAACATATTTAATGTACTTACTACTTAAAACTCCAGACAGAGATAAAACGTAGAAGGCAAATATTGGCCAATTTTTTCCTCTTTTTAAGTGGAAGACAAATGAACGGGATTTTAAAAGTACTTTTAAAGTGTATGAATGGTTAATAAATCAGTATGAATTGTAAGCCTTCATCTTACGTCCAAGTCCTTAGTTGGTTAGGGTTTCTTTTCTTTCTTCTTTAAAGAGTGTCCAATTACCTTTTGAACCTGTGAAAATTTTATAGTTGTTAACAATCTGATGGTCCTAATTCTTTCTTTTCATGCTAGAAATGAATGTGGTTGTAATCATGTTCCTAATTCTTGGGACAACCTGCAAGACAGTGAGACAGTTTAAAAATTACCTTTCATGTTGAAAAAGTCTGAAACGGAGAACCCAATGATATTTAAAATAAATGCTACATAAAACTCTTTTTAAAATTTTGGTTTTAACTTCTTAATTAAAACAATGTCATAAATATGCTTTTTTATTTTGTTACTGCTTTTAATATAAAAGTAATAGAATATTGAAGCAATATTGTCTAGCACTCTGCTGGACATTAAGTCCGCAGGAGGAGAAGTGAATAGGAATCGATTCTTTGTCTTTTAACTGCCCTTAGTTAGGAGCTGTTAAAATACTTGGCACCTCTGGTTATATGTATGTTCTCCCCCCTAAAATTCCTAAGCACATTTATTCACTTTTAAAATGAATCTTTAAAAGATTATAGTTAGTAGTTATAGTTAATATTCTATTTACTTGGAAAAATATGAATAAATGAATCTTCAAAAGATTCATTTCAAAAATGAATAAATGTATAATAGGCTATAGGTGATCTTACTTGCGTATTAGGTAGGAGGCATATATTTATACCATTTCATACATAATATCTTTGTCATTGTGTTTCATCGAAGATCAATTGCTAGCAACTTGAAGGGTATTATACTTGGGTCACTTGAACTCAGCTGACTAAATTGTAAGAACGAGAGCAAGCAAGATGGCTGTTATTGGAAGCCATAACTTCCAGAAGATAATTCTGCACAATTCGTAAGTTAAAAAAAATCTGTAGGGTCTTCCACTATCCTTTTTCAGGTTGATAATGCTGTTCTGGGCACAGACTTTGTAAATGGAATGTTATGGTACAGTCGCCTCTCAGTATCCATGGGGCATTGGTTCCAGGCCTCCCTTAGGATGCCAAACTCCATGGATACTCAAACCCCTTCTATAAAATGGTGTAGTATTTGCATATATCCTAGACACATCCTCCTGTATGCTTTAAATCATCTCTAGATTACTTAAAATACCTAATACAATGTAAATGCTATGTAAATAGTTGTTATACTATATTGTTTAGGGAATAATGACAAGGAAAAAAAAGCCTGTACATGTTCAGCACAAGTGAAACCATCCTTTTCTCCCCCAAATATTTTCAATTGGTATTTGGTTGAATCCATGGATGCAGAACTCACGGATACAGAGGGCCGACTGTACTTTCTTTAAAGTGTTCAAAAGTATTACTAGCAAAGAGGAGGAGGAGCAAAGCATATATCAGAAGTAAAACAATTTTTCTTGTTGACTGCTTTGGTAAAAAACAGTTTGATGGATAGTTTTACATTTCACTGGACTAGATAAAAAATGGTGCTAATATTTATGTAGCTTGACGCTATAGTTGCTTTGGTATCAAACTTAATACCTAACCCATATAAGATCCTTATTAGATAATTTTGTGATCAGTAAAATGATATTTTAAAGAGTGATCTTAAAAATATGACCTGGTCATTTCACAATGTTTGCATTTGAAATGAATTTTTGTACTATAGGGTAGATATGGAGTTATTCAGTGCAAGTGTGTGCTTAATATCAAACCCTATGCAAGGAGCTATGTCTAGATTTTTGGTCCAAATTTGCCTCCTTCAAGCCTACTAGTGTGAGGTGGAAAAAAATCGATTGTTCTTTTAATATTATTTCCATTTTGAAATTCTGGACACTTGAATGAAGGCAGTAGAGGCCTCTTTTTGGATTTCTCTTCTAATAACAAAACTTTATTTAGGGAAGGTTTCCCTGTGCTATTGTAAGTTTGTTTTGAGCACTGCATTCACTTTAAAATTCTGGAGGAACAAAGGCTGGGCACATATAATCACAAAGCCCAGGCCACACAGTAATTCGGGGTTGTATTTTCTAAGAACTATGTATTGTTTTTAGCTTATAGTTAATATTGTATTTACTTGGGAAAATGTGAATAAAGTTAATTAACATTACAAGCTGAGACTCTTTTGTGAGAAGTAATTCTGCTTAGTACATAAATGACTTGAAGAAAATGTATGATCATATTGACTCCTAAATGGATTTTTCAGTAGATAAATGTTTAACAAGACACATTAGTTATGTCCAGGAAAAGATAAATAGTGTATATACACTTTGAGTTGAGCTATAATTTTTCCCAGTCTTTTCCATCACATCTTCTTATTGTTTTGAAAGTTACAAAAGTAATAATGCATGGTTAAAATAACTCAAGAAGTATAGAGTTGGCCGGGCGTGGTGACTCATGCCTGTAATCCCAGCACTTTGGGAGGCTGAGGCAGGCAGATCACTTGAGGTCAGGAGTTTGTGACCAGCCTGGCCAACATGGTGAAACCCCGTCTTTACTAAAAATACAAAAATTAGCTGGGTGTGATGGCACGTGCCTGTAATCCCAGCTACTCGGGAGGCTGAGGCAGGAGAATCGCTTGAACCCGGAAGGCAGAGGTTGCAGTGAGCCGAGATCATGCCATTGCACTCCAGCCTGGGCGACAGAGCAAAACTCCGTCTCAAAAAAAAAAAAAGAGTATAGAGTTAAAAGTGAAAGTTCCCTGCTCATCGAAATTCTACTCCTCTTCTTAGAATAAACCATTTTTAAGTTTTGTGTGTAAACTTGCAGACCTTTTTTCTAAGAATTTATCTATGGAGATACATGCACACATTTGTTTTTGCACAAATATCGGATAATGCAATAGACATTCTCCAATTTTTTTTCCCTTAATATCTTAGGGAAGATTCTAGTTCCAGGAAGATGGAGGAAGCACCCATTTCCCCCACTTTGTTCTTACTGAACACATCTATAAAATATGGACGGACTGTGTCACACAGCTATTTGAGGACTCTGAAAAGTAAATAGCAACGCACAGATTGGGTACACTAGACTTCTAAGGACCACTAAAGTGGTGGTGAGTCTTCCTTTTTTTTTCTTCTTCATGTATCATCCAGCCTTAACACAGGCCAAAACACAAAAGTGAGCACTGTGATGCGGAGATCCAGAAGCAGCCTGGCTCGAGGGATAGGAGGGGAAGGAAGAGCTGAAGCTCAGAGAGTGGGGGAAATGCCCCCCTTACCTCTCCTTTTCCCCATTTTTTCGTGCTGAAGCTCCCAGATAACCCCCTGGCTGACAGTGGGAGCCTGCAGGAGTCGGAAGCCTGAGGGAGAGCCTCGCACATCTCCACTGAGTACAGCTGCATCACCAAGAGCGTGGGGCTGAGCTAATGCTTTTTTTTTCTCTCTGAAGGATATGGCTTAATTGCAGAAGTGGGCAATTTTGGGCCACAGGACCAAAAAAGGGGAGCCCCAGGGAACTAGAAAGTGCTAGGGAGAGAGCAGAGAGAGAAGAGCTTAAGAAAGTGACTCCACAAAGTTATTTATGAACACCTGAGCCCTTCCCCACCTACTCACATGTTCACAGTGCTTATGGGTAGAGCTGATCCTAAGTCCATATCAAAGACAGCAGAGAACCGAGCTTGCAGGTGAGCCCTGTCAGGCCTCAGACTGACCACAAGATGGGGCCTATATGGGATGAATCCAAATAGCACTGCAAAAGCTTTGAAAACTGAAGTGACATTGGGACCAAAACTCACAGAAGGTTGGAGTTTTCGGCCTGAGCCTCACCAGATCAATTTCCTGCTATAATAAAACAATAGTATCAACATTTTCTATAGGACTTAAAAGCCGCGTCTTGTCATGTAACATTCAAATATCTAGAATACAATCCCAAATTATTCAGCATATAAAGAACCATGAAAATAATTCTAATGGGAAAAGACAACAGAAGCCACTATAGACTTTAGTTAATAATAAAAAGCTCAAATAAGCAATCACTCCTGAAACATATTAAAATAGAAATTATCAGTAAAGAAATAGATGATATAAAGCAGAACCAAAGGAAGATATTAGAACTGAAAAATACTATAACATTTTAAAAATTCACTGGATAGACTCAATGGAATGGAGATGACAAAAGAAAGACAGATTGATAAAATCATCCAATATGAACAGAAAAAAGGTCACTGAAAAATGAACAGACTTTCAGGGACCTGTGGGATGATACTGACAGGTCTCACAGTCATGTCACAGATCGATAAAAGAGTGTAGTGCTGGCTGGGTGCAGTGGCTCGTGCCTGTAATCTCAGCACTTTGGGAGGCCGAGGCGGGCAGATCATGAGGGCAGGAGTTCAAGACTAGCCTGGCCAACATGGCGAAACCCCGTCTCTACTAAAAATACAAAAATTAGCTGGGCGTGGTGGTGGGCACCTGTAATCCCAGCTACTCAGGAGGCTGAGACAGAAGAATCGTTTGAACCCGGGAGGCGGAGACTGCAGTGAGCCAAGATCATGCCATTGCACTCCAGCCTGGGTGACAGGGCGAGACTCTGTCTCAAAAAAAAAAAAAAAAAAAAAAAAAAAGTGCAGAGCTTTACAAACATCTGTATAATTAATGGCTGAAAAATCCCCAAGATGGGTGAAATCTTACAGATTCAAGAAGCTGAGTAAATCCTAAACAGGATAAATTCAAAGAAGTCAATGCCCAGACACATCATAAACTGCTGAAAACTAAAAGACATCTTGAAAACAGCCAGAGAAAAATGACACATTACCTATAGGGAAACAACAATTTGTATGACATCAGAATTTTCATCAGAAACTGAGGAGGTCAGAAGGAAGTGGCCCATTTTTTAAAGTGCTAAAAGAAAATAACTGTCAATTCGCAATTCCTAGCCAATGAGGTATCTCTCAGGAATGAAAGTGAAATAAAGACATTGTCAGATGCATGAAAACAGAGAGGACTGGCAGCAGCTGACCCACTCAAAGGAACTGCACAGGCAGCTGGTCCTTCAGAGAAAAGCAGCACCAAAAGGAAACCTGCAACATCAGGAATGAAGAAAAGCAACCAAAATGATAACTATCTGGGTAAAATAGGATAGACTAGTCTCCTCTTGAGTTTTTATAACATGTTTGATTTTTGAAAGCAAAAAATATAACATCATCTGATAGGGTTTTCAACCTATGTAGATGCAATATATAAGACAACTGTAACAGAAAGAGGGGTAAGTAAAGGGACCCACATGGTGGGAAGGTTTCTGTATTCCAAGTACATTTAAGTGACAAAAACGGTTCTAAATAGGCTGTTTTCCTTTCAAAACTTTATACAAAGATATAGTCAAAATCATAATAGATAAAATGGAATACTAAACATGTTCAAATAGGCCAGATGCAGTGGCTCACGCCTGTTAATCCCAAGACTTTGGGAGGCCCAGGCAGGTGGATCATCTGAGGTGAGGAGTTCAAGACCAGCCTGGCCAACATGGCGAAACCCTGTCTCTACTAAAAATACAAAACTAGCCAGGTATGGTGGCAGGTGCCTGTAGTCTCAGCTACTCAGGAGGCTGAGGCAGGAGAATCACTTGAACCCAGAACCCAGAAGGCGGAAGTTGCAGTGAGCCAAGATCACGCCACTGCACTCTGGCCTGGGCGACAGGGCGAGACTCCATCTCAACAACAACAACAACAACAACCACCACCACAACAACAAAAAGTTCAAATAACCCAAAAGAAAACGGAAGGGGGAACCAAAGAACAAAAAACAGAGAACAAAAAGCAACCACACACATTAGTAACTACATTAAATGTAAATAGTATAAACACACCAATTAAAAGTAACATGATTCAGCTATATGATGTCTATAAGAAATTCATTTTAAATGCAACCATATGAGTAAGTTAATAGCAAAGGACAGAAAAAGATGGACCAGGCCGGGCGTGGTGGCTCACACCTATAATCCCAGCACTTTGGGAGGCTGAGGAGGGTCGATCACTTGAGGCCAGGCGTTCAAGACCAGCCTGGTCAATATGATGAAACCCTGTCTCTACAACAACAAAAACAAATACAAAAATTAGCCTGGTGTGGTGGCACATGCCTGTAATCCCAGCTACTCAGGAGGCTGAGGCATGAGAATTGGTTGAACCTGGGAGGTGGAGGGTGCAGTGAGCTGAGATCGCGCCGTTGCACTCCAGCCTGGGCGACTCTGTCTCTAAAAAAATAAAAATAATGAAAAAAGACCATAAAAACGCTAACCAAAAAAAAAAGCAATAGCGAAGTTGATTTCAGAGCAAAGGAAATTACCAGAGATAAAGAGAGTTTTTATATAAAACGGTCAATTCACCAAGAAGACACAGCATGTTTAAAGGTATACGCACCTGGCAGCGGAACTTCACTGTGTATGAGCTTCTGTGTTCATAGTGCACAAGCATAGCGACACTCTCTAAAACCTGCTGGACTTATTGTAAGTGAGGCAAGCATAATCCCTAAAAAATGAGACAGTGCAGAACAATAGAACATAGGATTCTGCGTACGCCCAGGGAAAGCAGGGTTATGACAGGAAGCAGATGGCTATGGTGGACAGGTGAATTACTGGAAAAAGGCTAACATGACAAAGAAGATTGTGCTGAGGCAAAATATGTGAAAGAAATCTGACAACTCAAAGGAGAACTAGACAAATTCACCATTACAGTTGAAGACTTCAATACTCCTAACAGTAATAGAACTAATAGAAAATTAGCCAAGATGGAAGAACTGAGTATCATTAATCAAGTGGCTGTAATTGACATTTATAGCACTCCACCCAACAACAGCGTAATACATATATTCTTCCGAGGCCACATGGAACATATCTCTAAGACCATATCCTGGTTTATAAAATAAACTTTAACGAATGTAAAATAACTGAAATCATACAAAGTATGTTTCTGACCATAATGGAATTGAACTAAAATTCAGTAATAGAAGGATAACAGGAGAATCTGAAATTGCCTGGAAGTTAAACAACATAGTCATAAATAAATCACCAAAGACAAATTCTCAAGAGAAATCAGAAAATATTTTAAAGGGGAGAAAAGTGAAATTATAGCATATTAAAATATGTGGGCACAGATAATGTAGTGCTTAGAGGGAAATTTATTGCATTGAGTGCTTTTATTATGAAAGAAGGTTTCAGATCAATAATCTGAGCTTCCACAGTAACAGAAAACGATAAGTAAAATGAACCCACATCTAGCAGAACAAAGGAAGACAAAAAGCAGACATCAATGAAATTGAAAACAAAAATGGAATATGAATGAGGCCGGGAGCTGTTGCTTCGAAAAAATTATTGAGAAACCTCTAGTAAGACTGAACATTTTTTAAAAAGAAGCCATGCATATCAACATCAGGAATGCAAGGATTTACATTTTACTGATTCTTTTTTTTTTAAATAGGGTCTCACTTTGTCACCCAGGCTAGAGGGCAGTGGCGCAAACACGGCTCACTGCAGCCTGGAAATCCTGGGCTCAAGTGATCCTCCCACCTCAGCCCCCCAAGTAGCTGAGACTACAGGCACGTGCCACCACGCCCAGCTAATTTTTGTATTTTTTGTGGAGATGGGGTTTCGCCATTTTCCCCAGGCTGGTCTCGAACTCCTGGGTTCAAGGGATCCCAAAGTCAGGCATGAACTGTGCCTGGCCTTACTGATTATTAGTGATGTTACCATCTTTTTCTTATTAATCAGTCATCTTCTTTGATGAATGGTCTGCTTATGTGCTTTGCCAATCCTTTATTTTGGAAAAAAATGTAGAAAAGCGCACTGACTTTTTTTAAGTGAGTTTCTTTCTGTGTTACTGATCTTGTTAGAGTCTCTCTATATATCTGACATCCATCTTCGGATAGATATTTTGTGAATATTTTATACAGCCCATTGCTTTCCTTTATGCTTTCTTTTGTCTTATGGAAAATATCAATTTGCATACTCAAATCTCAAACTTTTCCCTTACAGATGGGGGACTTTGTGTCACTTTCAGAAAGACCCTTTGATTATAAAAAATGCAATATTGTCTTCCAATGTTTTAAAAGAAAAACTTTGCTTCTAGTTTTAGCTCTTTAATCCAACTGAAGTTAATTTTTTTGAATATGAATTAAAAATCCAACCTTCCTTTTCTTTTTGAGACTAAGTCTCACTCTGTTGCCCAGGCCGGAGTGGAGTGGTGTGATCACAGCTCACTGCAGCCTCGACCTCCCTGGGCTCATGTGATCCTCCCACCTCAGCCTCCCCGTCACTGGAACTACAAGCATGCACTACCATGCCTTGCTAATTTTTGCATTTTTTGTAGAGATGGGGTTTTGCCATGTTGCCCAGGCTGGTCTCGAATTCCTGGGCTCAAGCCATCTGCTGGCCTCAGCCTCCCAAACTACTGGGATTACAGGCGTGAGCCACCCTGCCTGGCCCAACCTTCCTTTTTTAATCAAATGGGTAGCAGATGGGTTTAACACCATCTGTGAACAGTCCTTACTGATATAAAGTATTACATCATTTAAAAAAAAAATTCATGGGAAGGTTTCTTAGATACATGGGAAGGTTTCTAGATGCTGCTCTTCTACGGATCAGTTTGGACAAACCTGAGCTCACTATATTCTTTTAAACTGCAAAACAAGTTTTGTAGTTTATTTTATATCTGGGAGGCCAAGTCTCCACATGCCCACCTTGTTCTCTTTTCTTGGTTATTTTCTAAATATGAACTTTAAAATGAGCACGTCAAATTCTATTTTTAATTCCATTTGGCAGTTTCATTAAACTGCACTGAATTTACTAATTTTGGAAGATTAACAGCTTTCTAATATTGAGTCTTTTTATCCCCAAATATAGTATGTCTCCATTTAGGTCGGTCTTCCTATATTTATTTCAGCAGGATTTAAAGTTTTCATGAATAAAAAGTCTTGCACACCTCTTGTTGGATTTGCTCCCCACCTCCATCAAATTTTCTAAATGGTTCCTGCCAATGTATAGGGAAAGGACTAAATTGGAAAGAAAATTATTACCTTTTCTGATAAATGAGAGGAGCATATCAGTGAAAACAAAAATTAAGGATGCTGTCATTAACTAAATTATTTTGCAACTACCTCAAAAGAGAACTGGAAATGACCCAATTGGAAATGACCCAGTTCATCAATAAGAAACTGGCTAAAGAAAACATTATTTCCACAAAATGGAACCCTATGCAGCCTTTAATGAGAAAGCTCTCAATGTACTGAGAAGTGGAAAAGCTCCAAGATAGAGTTTAGGTGTACAAAAGATGGTGTATGTAACATGTTATCTTTTAAGAAAGGGAAGGCTAATAAAAATATCTGTATCTACGTTAAGAACCTCTGGGAGGATTCACAAACTAACTAGAGGTTACCTGCAGGGCTAGAGGAAGAAATGGAGTGATGGGATGGGGAGGGAGCCTTCAGTGTTCACTTTTTCATGCGGCTTTGATTTTTAAACTGTTAAGAATGCATTAACCATTAAAAAATAATCCTAGAGAAAACAAAAGAGAAACAAATACACTCACTCACTCTTCAAAGATATGCCCTCCCACTGAAGATTCTCAGCTGTGTGATTCTTAAGCTAGACTAATAACTGAGCCACCTGGGGGGTCCTGTAAGTGAATGTTCTTTGGGCTCCTGCTAGGAGTTTCCCACTCAGGAGGCCACTGTCTGGCAGCAGAGAGGAGAACAGCGCGGGGCCCCTCCACTGCCTGCTGGTCTGGAATGGGGCTCTGGCACATTACAATATTTAAAACTCTGCATGCAATTTTTGGATGATAAGGTATAAATCCTGGATTTTCACTAAAACAATGAACTTTTTCTAGGAACAGAATTTTGACACGATTCTGTTAACCCACAACAAAATACACAGTACAGCATCTTCAGACTGCTGCTGATGCTCATCCAGCATTTCCGAAAGCCCTCGGTCTGACTTCATCTCCCTTGTTCTGGACCCAGGTTCTGCTCCACTTTCTTCCACAGCAGGGACTGTTGCCAGGGATTCCCACAATGTGTACGTCATAATGCAATGCTCCAGAAGCCTGTGTGACTGTTACTTGTAGAATAAAAGGACACAGTCTTCATGGCTACCATAAAATTGATGGCCAATATTACAATAAAGACAAAATATAAATCATAAATCTCTTTTAAAAAGTTGTGCATTTTAAATGGTTGGGCTTCCTGCTCTGTAAGTGGGAGTGTAAATTGGTCAAGTTCTTCAGAGGGCAATGTACCTTTATTGGTATTTAAAGAGTATGCCTTTGATTTAGCAATTTCGCTCCTAAAAGTTTTCTGATACATCCGTATGTGCAGATACACTGAACAAAGGTGTTCACATGGTACAGGACACGGATCAGACTGTGTCACATCCACACTGCCTGCCTCTAGTCATAAGCTGGACCTTGACGGGGAAATGCAAAAAAAGGAAAGCGTGGAACAGTCTTAAAGCATGCTAAGAACACAAATGGGTCAGGTGTCGTGGTTCACGCCTATAATCCCAATACTTTGGGAGGCCGAGGTGGGAGGATTGCTAGAGCCCAGGAATTCAAGACTGGCCTGGGAAGCATAGTGAAATTCCACCTCTACAAAACAAAACATTAGCCAGACATGGCAGTGTGCAACTGTGGTCCCAGCTACTTGGGAGGCTTGAGGTAAGAGGACTGCTTGAGCCCCAGAGGTTGAGGCTGCAGTGAGCTGTGATCGCACTACTGCACTCCAGGCTGGGTGACAGACTGAGATCCTGTCTCAAAAATAAAAACAGAAACCCACAAATGGAAGGACACTCTGCCTCCAGTATTTTCATATGAAAAGGGGTGTTCAGAGAAGTGTGTCTGAGGTCCTCACGCAAGCAGTTCAAGGGGCTAAGGGGTTGGCTGTGGGAGGTGAGCCTGCATCATCTGCAGCTAGGAATTGTACTGTGCACACATGCTTTTGATTTTACTAATGCAAGATGGTCCAAACCAGTTAAGGATGATTATTTTGGTCGTGTGGGGGTGGCTCACGCCTGTAATCCCAGCACTTTGAGAGGCTGAGGTGGGTGGATCACTTGAGGTCAGGAGTTCAAGACCAGCCTGGCCAACATGGTGAAACCCTGTCTCTACTAAAAATACAAAAATTGGCCGGGTGTAGTGGCGGGCACCTGTACTCAGGAGGCTGAGGCAGGAAAATCACTTGAACCCGGGAGGCGGAGGTGGCAGTGAGCCAAGATCACACCACTGCACTCCAGCCTATGCAACAAGAGCAAAACTCCATCTCCAAAAAAAAAAAAAAAAAAAAGAAAGATGACTATTTTGTGAAAATTAACATCGCTATTAGTTAACGTTTTACTGTTCTTAACACTTAGGTATTGACTAATACCTATGACAGCTGCTGCATCCATTTCTGTTTCATTGTTTTAGAGCTTCAGGATTTCAGAAGAACTGGGGAGTTCCTCTGTGTCCAGGTTGCTGTCTGGTCTTTGACGAGAACCTGGGAAGTCTGGACCAAGCACATACATCCTGGCAACAGCCTCCTAGGACAGCCTCTCGTGCTGCCCCATGGACAATGCATGGCAACCCAGCCTGCCCCTGCGTTGCCCTCAGGCCTTGACCTGTGCTCACTTGTGGATACTTACACTCAGCCCCCGTTTGTCATCTGTGCTTTCTACAATGACCACATAGCTAAATGTTTCCTTGAAGCCCAGCTCAAGTATTCCTTTGCTGTGTAGTGTCACCCAGCCATGGAACAAACCAGAGTAAAGTATCATCCCCACAGAAGATCCCTGTGAACAAACACCAGACCCTGTGCCTAAACTTCAGGCCACTAGACGTTTCCTAAAATGTAACTACATATGGTAGAAGTCTGGAGCAACAGGCTAGCATTTAAAGCCAAAATTATTCCTGGAAATAAAAAGAGGAAAAGAGGATAGCCAGTAGTAGAATAATTGCATAGTTACAGATTAAAGAAAAATTCATGAGTGAATAATGAAATTTTTCTTCTACTCTTGCTCAAGGACTAAGTAGAGATGAGTAGCACAGGTGAGGGCTAGCGTGGGTCAATAGTTTATTGGCAGACAGCACAGGAATGCCGCCAGAATGAATACACTAAATGCTGCGGCTAGAAAGGCAGATCCAATCACAAAGTGTGGAGAACAGCCTCCCCACGAAGGCCTCACAGGCACCTTCTCACCTTAACGAGAGGAAGATCTAACCAACACGTCAGTACCAGACTGCCTTAACCGCTGAGAAGTAGACGGTGACAGGCATTCTGAAAGCCAATTGACATGCGTTTTCACTCATGTACTTCCAACCCGTAATACTTTTAATTTACTGAATTCAATTTGCTTGAGGCAGAGTCAAAAAAAGCAAGCTACCAAACTTGCAAGATTTAAAAAAAAAAAAACATGGTTTCACAATGATGATAGAAGCTTACCCCTCACTCCAGATAATTTAGTACTAGCTGGGTGCTGTGGAGCATGCCTGTAATTCCAGCACTTTGGGAGGCTGAGGCAGGAGGATCACTTGAGCCCAGGAGTTTGAGACAAGCCTGGGCAAAATAGTGAGAGCCCATCTCTAAAAAAAAATAATTAGCGGCCAGGTGTGGTGGCTCACGCCTGTAATCCCAGCACTTTGGGAGGCCGAGGCGGGCAGATCATGAGGTCAAGAGTTCGAGACCAGCCTGACCAATATGGTGAAACCCTATCTCTACTAAAAATACAAAAATTAGCCGGGCGTGGTGGCACGTGCCTGTAATCCCAGCTACTCAGGAGGCTAAGGCAGGAAAATCGCTTGGACCTGAGAGGCAGAGGTTGCAGTGAGCCGAGATCACGCCACTGCACTCCAGCCTGGGCTACAGAGTGAGACTCTGTCTCAAAATAAATAAATAAATAAATAAAAATAATTAACTGGGCATGGTGGTGTGCTCCTGTAGTCCCAGCTACTTGAGAGGCTGAGGTGGGAGGACAGCTTGAGGTCAGGAATTCGAGGTTGCAGTGAGCTATGATTGCACCACTGGGCTCCTGCCTGGGTGACACACTGAGATCCTGTCTCAAAAAAAATTTTTTTTAAATGGAAAATACTCCTATACCAATTAAAATCAGAACTGCTTGTAGTTCTTAAAACAAATTTTCATAATACAATGTTGGGGAAAAAAAGATTCCAGTCAACAGAAATCCCAGTTCCTCGTCCACTGTGCCGTGCAGAGGGACCTGCAACCAAGGCTGCTGCCTGCTCCCTGGGTTTGGCCTTGGGCCAGCCCCTTGCCTGGGCGGCTCAGGCCCCTCATTTGTAAGATGGGCCTAATATCTGCTATGACCACTGCAATGGGTTGTTCTGAAGGTTAAATTAAATTCTAAATGTGAGAATACTCTTTAGTTGTAAAATATGCTATGCCCCTTCAAGGTTTTACTATCAGACATTTCAATTGACAGTATTATAAATAGGTTCTTGTTAAAATAAATATTATCTAGCGTTTCTCCGGCACATTATGGTTTTTAAAGAAGAAAAGAAAGGTGGGCATTGAGTCCTATATTTTGACAAGGGACGGGAGATGCAGTGAACAGCAAAAGGAGCCCTCGGCAACCGCAGATCCTCACAGTGGGCTCTCTCCAAGTGCAGGAGTCAAGTTCTCATAGCTCAGATAGGGCTGAAGTTGGAAAATCAGATAGAAACACACATAAAGAACTTAAATAGAATTCAGAATTTAAGTGTCAGGTGAAAAGAGTGAGTCTTAAAATTAGGGTAGGAAAACTATTTGTCATTCCTCTATTCCTTTGAAAAGGCAGCAGAGTTACTAAGTTTCCAAGATCTAATTATAGTTCTGGCCTCTGCTTCAACATGGGGACTTGTCAACTGTAACTTAGAGTGTGTAATTAACAGAAGTGAGAGATTCAACACATTTCACCCCTAATCATTTATGAGGCATCATAAAATACTACAACAGCTGATCATGGCTAGGCCTTAGATCAGAGGTTTATGGACAATTATATCCTCAACTGCATCTGACAACCCTCGAGCTAAAGCTCCCCATTCTTACAATATCGAATTCTGCTAAGATGGAGAACACAGCAGGCATAACTGCTTGTTCACAGGCTGTGCTGTGAGATGTGCCAAGAGTCAAGTAGGAGTGCACAGACAGAATCCCCAACATGTTGTTGTTTACCTGACAACAAAACATGAGGCCTAAATATTGTAAGCTATCAATCCCGGAAGGTCATCAATATTCAAAACCAAAGTGACCTACTGCAGGAAGGAAGGGTTTTAACTGCCTGTTTGGAAATTTTGCAAAGTGGGATCTTGCAGTGGAAAGGCTGCACCAGTGATATGCAGATACCCTGGAAAGACTTAGGGACACAGTTGGCTCTGTGATCATTTTTTCCCACAAGCCCTGGGGTCCCTCCTATGTGCCAGGCATCAGGCACACCAAAGCAGCCCTGTCCCAGGGAGCTCTTAGCCCAGGAGAGAAGACAAACAAGGACAAGGTACAATCAATGAGATCAATAACAAAAAACGAGGTCCGGACAGAGAATCAGGCGAGCTGGGTGTGCTCTGCATATGCTGAGGTCATATGAGAGCATATGGAGCTCTGCATATGCTGAGGTCAGAGAAAGTGCCGCAGCAGAGAAGTTTTGCACACTGCACCCCAAAGAGCAGCAGGCCTTCTGCTCGACTGACTTAGAGGGCTGGCTGAGGAGCATTCCAGGTGAGGAACTCGAGTCCCCACAGAGACTGTGAGAAAGCCAGAGGCGTTCAGAGAGGTGCACGAGTGTCCTACAAAAGCAGCATTTTCTGCTGGAAGTGAGAATAGTACAAGGGCATGGTAGGTACCTTTATGGCCACGCAAACCAATATGATGACTTTTCTGTAAAAGCTAATAATGTGGTAGATTTGCCTAAAATCAATCATATTATAAAATTTCCTATTCAATTTAAAATTATTTGAGGGCTCACACCCAAACATACAGAAATTAGCATTTTTACCATCATGCATCATTACTCGGTCCTTCAATATTTAGTAAACATAATTATTTTCATGACATTTTAGAATGTAAAATACTCAGAAATTAAGCAAGTTTGTTTTCTTCACTCTAGTTTTCTTTAAAATGAAGTTTACACATTGCATCAAGAAGTTAGAGAGTTTTGAGAGCACAGGCTTATCCAGTTTCCATGGAGTTTTCCATAGAAGTTTCATGACAATGCCCTTCAGCATGAAGGAGCACACCGAGATTACCGCAAGTTTAAGAAATGGAGGGCCAGGTGTGGTAGCTCACGCCTATAATCCCAAGGCTTTGGGAGGCCAAGGTGAGAGGAATGCTTTAGGCCAGAAGTTTGAGACCAGCCTAGGAAACATAGAGGCAAAACATAAAAAAAAAAATTAGCCTGGTGCAGTGGTGCATGCCTGTAGTCCCAACTACTCAGGAGGCTGAGGCAGGAGAATTGCTTGAGCCTAGGAGGTTGAGGCTGTGGTGAGCTATGATTGTGCCACTGCACTCCAGCCTGGGTGACAGCAAGACTGTGTCTCTGAAAATTAAAAAAAACAAACAACAACAACAACAAACAAAAAAAGGAATGGCTCAACCCCCCTTCTATACAGTTACATATGGTCCAGACAAGCATGCATCAAAGTTAAATGTTGCCTTTACAGTAAAATACATTCTTCAAATAGAGTAGTTTGAAGATGCGATCTTCAAATTTGTAGAGATGATTTAAAGTAAATATGCCTCATGTTATTACATTGGCAGGAGTGTTTTAAAACCAGTACAACAAGGGGTACCAGCCCTCCAAAGCCATGCTGGCTACGTATAGCAGGCTGATGGTCCTGGTGTCCCTGCTAAAGGTACAACTGCCCCTGGGCCAGGGAACAGCACTTCTGTACAACTGGACACATGCTGGGAAGTCACTGCCTCCAATGCTTCACGAAAGACACATTTTGCTGTTTTAGCACATACCAGAAAACCAACTTTATATGATTGCAAGATATGAAAAACATAAATAGCCTTGGCTTTGTAAGTTCCCAATGGTATGGAAATTTCATAAAATTTTTAGAAAATGCTATCGTCAAAGATGCATACTGACCTACTTTTTTTTTTTTTTTTTTTTTTTTTGAGATGGAGTCTTTCTCTGTTGCCCAGGCTGGAGAACAGTGGCATGATCTCGGCTCACTACAACCTCTCCCTCCCGGGTTCAAGCAATTCTCCCACCTCAGCCTCCCGAGTAGCTGGGACTACAGGCGCCCACCACCACGCCTGGCTAATTTTTGTATTTTTAGTAGAGACGGGGTTATACCATGTTGGCCAGGCTGGTCTCCAACTCCTGACCTCGTGATCCACCCACCTCAGCCTCCCAAAGTGCTGGGATTACAGGCGTGAGCCACTGCGCCCGGCCCTGAGTATTTTTGGGTGAAATGACAGATGCCTTGGATGTTTTCAAGTACTATAGCATGAAAATGCTGGGTAAAGATAAAGAAAACAAGATTGCAAAATGTAGGCAATTGTTAAAGCTGGCTGATATAGTGGTTCATCAGGCTATTTTTCTCTATATTTGAAAATCTCTGTTATAAAAAATTTATAAGTATATAAAGGGAGAATCTGGGGGGGCCAGGCATGGTGGCTCATGCCTGTAATCCCAGCACTTTGGGAGGCTGAGGTGGGAAGATCCCTTGAGGCCTGGAGTTTGAGACCAGCCTGGGCAACACAGTGAGACCCTCCCTGTCTCTACAAAAAATAAAATTAAAAAAAAAGAAAGAAAAAGAAAAAAAATGAAGGGGATATATGAAGGAAAAAAGTACACAAATGCTCTTTTAAAAGAAAAAAACAGATTCCCTAACCACATTATTTTCTATCAGTAGGTAGTAGGTAGTGTTTTCTAACCTTTGAGGCTGGTGACCAACAACTTGGGTCACTTGTCCTACTGAAAGTGGTAAATCTTGTGTTCTCAGATAAATTCCTCTAAAATTCTAAAACAACTCTTTAAAGAAATAAATACAATAGGGAAGTAACCAAGTCAACAAGTGGGACAAACTCAGATTGTATGTACAGGAGGAGTTAGATGGATCAGGAAAGAGGTGCTTCACAAATGGCACCACAAAATATTAAAAATTCACAGGTTTTTTTTAAAGCACCTCTAATGTGCCTCTCCAAAAACATAAAAAGATGACAGAAAATAAGGAAACATCATCTGCTGTGTCACAGTACAAATTACAAATCATTTAGGTTTCTAATTTTAGCATCAGATTCTTTAAATACTATTATTGATCTGCTAGGAATCAATGTTCTTGAATTCAGCCACTCTTATACAAGCCACAAGTAATGTTTTCAACGAAACCATTACAGCTTCCCAAATTGTGATGTTCTCATTTTCACCTAAATGCTGGACTGTAAAAGAATAAATTACAATCTCCAGTTTAAATGGTCTTTATAATCTTTTTCTAGGAAGACTGAATAATTACTTTCCTAGAAATCTAAATTAAGAGCTTCCTGAAAACTTAATGAGTTGCGGGAAATAGAAACATGACATTTATTACTAGCCTGAACAATACCAATTTATCTCCCCTCCTCATTCTCCCTAAAGGCAAAGCCTGATTAAGAACCACCATGGTTTGGTTCTCCAGCAACTTTTATTGGTCAAAGGATGCAGAAGGATATATGGTGTCTGTGGTTTAATTAACAGGATCGTCTATAAAACAACTTTACATTTATCTTATTTTTAAAATTCTTGCTTTTGAATAAGCTGATGTGTTAGAATAGACATGCTCCTATCCCATGCAAAAAGCTGTTCAAAAATGAGCAGCTTGCAAATCTATCATAAATGAGACATTGAATAAAACATTCTTACAGTGAGGTCTAAGAAGTAGTTCAGTCTGAGAATTTGCTTCAGATACTTTTTGAAATAAAATATTCGAGGCATAAAAAAAGCAAAACTCAAAATATCTAAAACAGATACATACTGATATTTTTATCCTAGTCATTTCCCAGAGTTTTTATGTGTCTCTGTGCTCTGCTGATTAAAATAAACAACAAAAGCAGTAGGCATCTTCTAACTAAAAGTTAATTTACTAGTCTTCAACTAAAAAGTCACAGTGGAAGAACATATGTAAGATGAAGAAAGCTTTTTAACCTTTCAGATTTAAATAATACTGCATTTCAACTTTAAAGAAAGGTTCTACCATATATTTTTTGCACTGACATTTTAAAATACAAGAACAAGTCTTTGTAATACAATATATACTTCAATATACCCAATATACCTTATATGAATTAAAAACATGTCAACTTGATAACTGTAGTAAGGCATTTAAGTATTCAGCAGAAGCCATAAAGAAATTTCTTAATGAGTGGTGTCCTTTTAATATTAACTGGATTTAGTAGGTTTCCTTAAAATGAACAGGAAACAAAAGATGTGAAAAACAGGCAGTGATGCCATTATACTGAATTCCAGAAAAAGCACAGTACAAACAATGTGTTTTCTAGCAGGGAGAGCAGCAAACTGGAAATGGATGAGTGGCCCCAGCTTACATGGTCTATTGTATTTTATCAACTGCTGAGAGAAGTATTAGTAGCCCAGTAGGTTTGGGTAAAGGTACCAGAATCCTTAGTGCTAGTCTCACAGCCTAAAACAGAGCAGGTACTCCAGATATACTTCCTGAACTGACCTGGATGAAGAGGCTTTAAAATCAACAGAGCTGGACAGTATAAAGTTCACAGAAAAACTCCATTTTTCATTTTATTTTGGTATATTAGTGAATGTCTACTGATCTAGTATTTCAAGTGTGGATCACGTAAACACCATGTAGAACGTAGTAAACGGAATTAAATAAGAAAACACACTGGCTATCAATGCCAGAGTCTTTGAATATCAGGTCATAAATATAACCAATTGTGCAATATAACCAACATGATGAGAAAAGCACACCTCACAATTGACAATTTTAGTTCATATGATTAAAAAAAATAAAATCTGAAACTGCATTTAGTGCCACATTCTATCATATCATACATCAGATTCCATGCTGTGGAGACACACTGGGCTACAGGACATACAGTACATAGCATGTTTTAAACCGAAAGTGAAAGGGAAAATATGAAACAGAAAATTTTTACATACACATCTAACGGTGTTGTCCATTTAATTCGATTTATATGATTTGCTGTGCCACTTTGACTGGCTTGCAGAACACCCCAAATTCTCTTCTCCCCATAAAGATCTACTTCCATACAGAGTAGAAAAGGATGGTGGTAAAAAAAACTTCAGATTCTTCAGGTTCCAACGATTGTGTCCCAAATGCCACTGTATGAACACCTAAAAAATATTAAGAACAATTTCAAAATCTGCGTATAAATGCAAAAGTAAATACAGCTTAAAGCCTAAAAGAGAATTCGTGAATATCTTGTCTTTTAATACTTGTCTGTGCCTACTACATGATGTCGACTATAAATAAAACGTCCACTGTGGTAAATGGGAAAAAAGAAGAAGCTTTAAAAAGTTAAAGGGAGACATTTGTCAATTTTATAAATGGGCCTCCTGTTTTAGCAAAAGGCACATTCATTTAGACCTCAATCAATCCAGGAAGGGCTCCTCACTGACATAAGGAATCAGGATATCTCACCCTTCCCGTCAACCACCAACTGCCCTTCCTTTCTTTCTGAACAAGAGCATGAGAATTTCCTATAGAGTTTCAATTCTTTCAGTTAGAACATCCAACTTTAACTTATGGGTTCTTCTCCTTCTCTTTTTTTTTTTCTGAGACAGTTCTCACTTTATCGCCCAGGCTGGAGTGCAGTGGTATGATCTTGGCTTACTGCAACCTCCGCCTCCCAGGCTCAAGCAACTCTCCTAAGTTTCATGAGTAGCTGGGACTACAGGTGCATGCCACCACGCCTGGCTAATTTTTTGTATTTTGTAGAGATGGTGTTTCACCATGATGCCTAGGCTGGTCTCGAACTCCTGAACTAAAGCAACTGGCCCACCTCAGCCTCCCAAAGTGCTGGAATTAGAGCCACTGCACCCGGCTGGGATCCTCTCTTTTTCATACTGCAGCTTCCCAAAGCTTTAACAGGCCTCTGCACTTCAGCTTGCCAGGAACTCGGGGCGGGGAGGTGTCCAAACCTACCTGTGTGCTCTCCCTTGGCTCCTAACAACCACACTCCTGAGCGTTCGGGGCCTGTGCACGCCGCGGTGACCTCAGCTGTCTCAAGGCAGCATCTCCGTACTGAATACCTGAGCCCATTCTTTCTGGGTCCAGCTCACCTAAGGACCAAGCAAGTCTTCTTTTAAAAAAGGCTTTATGTTTCTTTGATTCCAAAAATAGATTAAAAAAAAAAAAAAACCAAAGTACAGAACACTGTGTATATATCCCACCATTCTGAATAAAGAGGAAAAAACTATATATATGTTTGCTTGCACTGGCACAAAACATCTCTAGCAGGATACATAAGGAATGGCTGGGGACAGGAGGGGGTGGTAACAGGGGGACTTTTCATTGCATACTCTTTTATACTTCTTGAATTTCAAATTATGTGAATATATTATTTATATAAAATAATTTAAAATTAAATTACAAAGATACAATTTTTCACTTATTAGATGGGCCAAAAGTCCAAGTATGATGATACTACACGCTGTGGACATGGCTTTAGTGAAATAAGCCCATCACTAGGAGAAAATGTGACAGCCTCTACACCAAGATCCCAAATGCTTATGTTCTCTGACCCAGCAATTCCACTTCTGGGCATTCGTCTGACACACAGACTCATGCACATGTAAAAAAAAAAAAAACATATATATATATATATATATAAAATTATTTACTGTAACATTACTTATAATAGCAAAATACTGACAACTACCCAAATGTCCAAAGTAGACTGGCTCATGAATTATGGTAACATATAGGTTGAGCTGTCCTTATCCAAATATAGGTTGAGCGGTCCTTATCCAAAATACTTGAAACCAGAAATATTTTGGATTTTTTCAGATTTTGAAATATTTCCATTATACTTACCAGTTCAGCATCCCTAATCTGAAAATCTGAAATTTGAAGCGCTCCAATGAGCATTTCCTTTGAGTGGCAATGTTGGCAATTAAAAAGTTTCAGATTTTGGAACATTTTGGATTAGGGATACTCAACCCATATTACACATTACACACACACACATTATGTATGACATTATGTGTTATATATATGTACGACATTAGGTGTTATATATATGTACCTTATGTATTTATGTATATACGGAAACTATATGCTGATTTGTAATGATTTGTAGGTTATACAATAGTAAGTAAAAAAGCAAGGCGTGGTAGTCTATCATATGATACATTTTATATAAAAAAAAGGGAAGAAAACAATGGTTTTTGAATGTATTACCCATTAAAAAAATAAAAAGTACTGCTGAAGAATCCTGATTTATACCCTTATATTTTTTTCACCTAGAGGTACTTATGATTTTGATGATCTCAGAAAAAAACACATCTTGGAAGACTGTATATGAGTTGTTCTATCTGATGCATTCAGGGATACAATATTAAAATAGCAAGGTCATGTAAATACAACCTCATGCTGAGCTTAATAATACTCAACAGCAAACCAACTGTAATGATTTAGTAACAGAGTCTTGGTTTTTGTACCAAGCTTAGTAATTTTTTTTTCTTTCTGATAAAAAAAAAAAAATACAAAAAGATGACATGTCCACTTCTGTTGAAACCCAGCCCTTCCACCTGGGCCCGACTCTCCTCCCTCCTACTCCACCTAGCACCCTCCTTCTTCCCTGCTCTCTCCTCACCCATTCTTCTTTCCTTCCCCCTCAGCATTTAAACTGGAATTTCTCCCATCACCCACAACCCTGGCTTTAAATTAACCCTTTGCACCCTACAGTGCCAGCCTGCGCTTCCTCAGGAGAGGAGTGGACACTCTGCTTGCTCACCTCCTACTTCTTCCTGACGGACGGCCATCTTCTACCTTCATAATTCTGCTGAAATTGTTCTTGATCAAAATGATCACTGACTTTCTATTCCCCATCCAAATGTGTGTTTTTCAGCTCAGTCTT
Organism: Pongo abelii; assembly: GCF_028885655.2. Taxonomy (NCBI): domain Eukaryota; kingdom Metazoa; phylum Chordata; class Mammalia; order Primates; family Hominidae; genus Pongo; species Pongo abelii. The sequence goes on from NC_071985.2 coordinate 20,040,221, forward strand.
AGCTTATGAGGCTTCCCTCTGTTACTATTACATTACATAATGAACACTCCTTTGATTTGCTTATAATTAGGGCTTAAGTGATACCCACATTCCCTTGATTTTCTTCACACATTTCCGACCATTTCCTTTTTCATCTTTTTTGTAGATTCCTCTTCCTCTGCTCATCCTCCAACTCCAGGGTTCTGTTGATCACTGCTCTCCTTCAACATTGTTCTCTGGACGATCACATTGCTTCCACAGTTTTAGCTGTTCCTATATATTGATGGTTCCCAAACTTATACTGCCAGCCAGGAACTCTTCCCCAAGCTTACTAGATAACTCCATGTGCATGTCTCAGTGTTACCGCAAAGGCCGCACATTCGCAACAGAGCCATCTTTATTCCCTCACATTCCCTGCTTCTCCTCTGGCTCCACCCTATCTCTGTCTAGAGACACCAGTGTGATAGCTGTGAGTCATCCTTGGTTCCTCCTCCCCTGCTGGCCCTTCCTCCTCACCTTGTCCCACCTAAGAATCAGCTGTCCTGTCCCACTATTGGGCATATGAGTCGTAAGATGCTACTGCCTAAATATATCTTAGATCCATCTCTCTCTCTCCATCTCTGCTTCCATATCTTTGTTAAAGCATTAATCAGTCATCTCTTACTAGGATTACTCAAAAATGCCTTATAATTGGTATCCTGGCCTCCAGGCCTGTCCTCCCTTCAGTTTGTTTTCAACATAACCCCCTACATACATGACTTATCTCAAGTCACAACCCATCACATCACCCACCTGCTGACAACCCACCACCTACAGCACTGGTTCTCAATCTTGGATGAACATTAGAACCGCATGAGTGAACATTTAAAAACACTGGTGCCTCGACCATACCTCAGCCCAATTAGTTCAGCGTCTCCAGAGGCAGAGCCTGGGATTAGAACTTTTAATGCATCTCAGTGACTCTAGTGCTCATCCAGGGTTGAGAATTGGTAATCCACAAGATAAAGTTCTAGATCCTTGATGAGGACTGGCTGGCTCCTGCCTTTCTTCAACCTTTTCTCCTGCTATTCCCTCTTCCTCATTCCCTTTGCTGGCTCACTCTTCCTTATATTCTGAAAGATTGAGATCATCTAACACCTTCTCCTGAAAGCCCTCCCTGACACCTCCTCCATCCTCTGGCTGGAGCAGGTGCCCTTCTTCATGTTACCCTGAGCCTGTGCATCTCTCAATTACTACATCAGCCTTGTGATATTATAATTATCCTCTGACTGTCTCCCATGAAAGACAGTTTCTTGGGGGCAAGGGGTGTGATTTATTCATTTTTGTATCCCAGCATCTGACAAATAGGCACTCAGATGTTTGAATGAATCAATTAAAAGGTGATGCCCATATATAGTTACTTTAGTAAATGACAACTGCACAGTATTTCGTCAGCTGCCTACATTAGGATTATTTTAAATTATTTTAATAAGCAACAAATACAAAAACGAGGCATTTTATAATTGAGGCATGCTCAGTAAGCTTCAGAAATAAAATTACTCTGGACTCCATAGCTCCACGATGCCCAATCTGCAACAATCGACACTACCATGTACCTATAACTCCCTTACACATGACCACTGGCCCAACAGAATTAGCGTGCCATTGACAGAGTGGACAAAGGCCTATTCTTCCTCCGTTTAGTGAAGGACCAAAGAAAGACTATGGTTCTAAATGCAAACACTTCCTGAAACCTTGACTACCCTTCCACAGCTGAGCTGGTGTGCCCATCCACTTTCATCACCATGGAAACCATCCTGATAAGAACAGGACCTTTGAACTCATATGTGATGATTTTAGGTTGGCAGGTACAGAGAGAATATTCTTTACTAAATCACTCCTGAAACTATTAATTAAAAGGTGATCTACTGAGCTACAGTGTAAAATATGCAGAAGAAAAGTTGATTAATGGAAAGGCTTTTACCTGATTCGATTTTGTTAAGTATTTTTCTTGCACACTGTACAAAAGCCTCTTCTACATTCTCCCCTGTTAGCGCACTTGTTTCCAAAAACATCAGCTCTAAAATGGACATCAAACAAAAGTCATATTTAGAAAATGATCATAATTTTCACTTACAAAAGCCTGTGTAGCATTCTCTTAGAAAAGCAGACAAAATATAATTTATGACCTAAAACCATATATTTCTGTAAATATAAAATCAATATATGTCATTATGTGTTTTTTAAATGTTAGAAGAATTTTAGCCTTTTCTGAAAAGTAACTGCTATCTTGTGCTAGCACTTAACCTTGTGAAGGGGCTGAGCAAGCAACCAGGCTTCCCCAGCCAAATGACAGCCCATCAGGAAGGAGCTGGCTTGCCAAAATGGCCCTGCCATTGATTTCAGGGAAAGTTGCAATGTCCTTCTTCAAACAATCTGAGTGTCACCACAAATATGACCTACCAGTGTTTACACTTTTTAGGGGACTATATTGCAATCTGTCATACAGCCCATGAAGAGACAGTATAGGATAATACTCTTTCTACCCACCAGAGTGGCTGTTCATCTCAGCGGAAGGGCCTGTTCTGCTTGCCCTCTCAGCAAACCATGGCCTCTCTAGCCTCTTGTATCCTCACTTGTAAAAACGGGTTTAGATGACATCTAAATTCCTTTTCATCTTTGTTAACATTCTAAACTTCTGATTTCTAAACAGCTTTTTAAAAACTGTCATGATGGCATATGGATTTCTCTCATGTTTATTTTCTTAGCAAGAAACTAGTCAAGTTACAATACAATTTGGAACCTTAGAGTCCAAATACTGATATTAGGATATTCTAGTCTTTGGTTCTAAAAATTAAAGTTATTTAAAATGTCTGAATTTTTAAAAAATCATTCTCTTATCCATTAATTAAGCAATCATTAATTTTACGTGGCATTTTCATGTATTCGATATGGAAATTCAAAAACGTTTCAAAGTCGCCTATAACCAAATGACTTAAATTTAGCAAATGAAGCCAATGAGCCAAGTATTTCTTCTTCCGCTTCCCTTTCTATTTGGGCTAATATTTCACCAAATTTCCTTCAAAATACATTAAAAAATAATGACATCATTTGGTTAGAGTCTTTAAATATTATTGTTATAAATTTCACTTTAGCCCAAGATCTCTAATATTCAAAGACCTTAGACTGAAAAGTCATTACATAATGTTACTACATTTGCTTTTATCATTATAGTAACTTCTGCAGGCAGAATGCAATATACTAAAAATATGCTAAATAGGTCTAATTTATAGAAAAAAGCAATTGGAAATTCCACATTTCCTAAATCTAATTTAATCTTGAAATTCCAATTTTTTAAATTCAAAGAAATGCTATTATCCTCAAATATGCCATTTGAAAAATAGTAAGAAATAAAAGGTCACTTGCCATTTTCTTGAGCAAATCTGGAGGCTTCTAAGAAGGTAACTTCACGATCTGCATCCAGGTCCTTCTTGTTTCCACAAAGGATGATCACAATGTTCTGACTCGCTAGCATTCGGGCATCTGTTAACCAATTAGTAAGCGCATTGTAGGTTTCTCGGCTGTGTAATATAAGATTGTGAAAATAATACATGTATTTTATAAAACTAGCAACTCTTTCCAGTCATTCTCACTACTCATACCGCTTTTCAACATTTTAGGGTAATGGCACCAACACCTTTAAGATAACTCAGACAACGTGAATGCACCAAGTATATACCATACCCACAGAGTTTGTTTCGTTTTGTTTCCGGTAAAATGAGACAGTAAGTCAGATATTTTGTTATTTTTCGTTTGTCCAGTCATAGGGCAAAAGGAAAGAGATGTTCCTTCATTCATCTGACAAATATCTATTGAGCTCTTAGCATGTGCAAGGCACTAGACTCTGGCAGGCAAGATTTCATAGCTAATTGCTGCCACTTAATGAATCCTTGCAATGTGCCAGCACTTTGTTTTACAGGACTTTATCACATTGATTGTTTATAAGGATTCCATGACACAGACTGCCATTATTCCCCTTTTCTCTGAGAAATCCAAGGCCCAGAGAGATTAATTACGTTGCCCTAGGTCACACAGCAGCCAGTGGCAAAGTCAGGACTTGACCAGCTCTGTCTGACTCCAGGACCAACTCTCAGACTTACTATTTTTGGCCCTCATGTGTCTAAGGATTGAGTTCTTCTCGTGGCCCTTTGCTAGCCTGATTGATGACTTCACACTTTAGCAGGCTGAGCCTTTCACTGCCTGGGCAAGTGCAGGAAGGGCTGGGCCAGAAACTGCCTGCCTCCTCTCAGAACGCCTGGCTCCCGAGACACAGATTGGAAGAGGGAAGCGGCTGAGTGACATCCTCTCACTGGACAGGTTCCTACCCAGAAAGGGCCCCCAGGTGTTGCATTTAGATGACACATTTCTAAGACAGTGCTACTGAGATCAGCGCTGCTGAATGTGATTTCCTCATGGATAGAAATGTTCTATAATCTGTTCTGATATGGTAGTCACCAGCCACATGTAGCTTCTGAGGACCTGAAATGTGGCCAGTGCAATCAAGGAACAGAATTTTTTATTTTATTTCAGCTAAATTGCCATATGTCACAAACAGCTTGTGAAGATCTAAGTGCTTCACATTAACTAATTTAAACCTCCCAATAACCTCCTGAGGATCATGTGATTATTACTACCTCCATCTTACAGACAAGGAAACTAAGGCCCAGGCAGCTGCAGCACCTGGCCTGAGAGGGTCAACCAGCTAGTGACTGCAACTGGGATTTGAACCCAGCAGTCTCAGCCCAGAGTCTGTGTCCTCACCCTCTCTCAACTCACTTCTAATAACTTTCCATACATAAAGCTTTGTGAACCTTAAGGAAAGTGTCCAAGCATCATGTCAAGAAATGTAATGTAATAGCATGGATTGCTTTATCCACCTAAAACCTTACAAACACATTTCTCTGCAGGGGAAAGCAGTGGGAGGGGCTCATTCAAAGACCTCTGAGACCCCAGATGGAAGGGCTAAGGGTCTTCCTGGATGCCAGCCACACCACCATCCCTGGACACACAAAGCACACACTGCACGGAGGGCACCTCGCCAAGACCAGCCTTTGGGCTGCAGGGCACTGAGCACCCTTCTTCACCACGAGGAGCTGGCATTACCTGGTGATATCATAGACAAGGAGAGCCCCGGCCGCGCCTCGGTAATAACTTCTCGTCACGGACCTGGAAGAATTATACTGGTTTTACTTTCAACCAATTGAGACCCTTTACTGTATCCCACCTTCCCAAGAAAAAACACCCATGCTTGCTTTGTAAACCACAACACAGGGACAGACACTGGTTTAAAAGAGAAATGATTCAAAGATATCTGAACATACATGTGAGGGGTTATTCTGCCTGAAATCACATCACTGTGGCAAGTAGGAGATTCCTTCACAGCGGATGCAGTTCTCTGATGGATGTCTCGAGAACTCCTAGCAGGGTGAGCTGTCTGCAGGCGGAAGCCAGCACCACCCCTTAGATGGACACTAAGGGGCTCAGCAATCCACTCACTTCTCTGTGGGCTCCTCATCTACCCCACTCCCCGGCACAACTTTCTCCATCTCTTCCAGTTCTCGCCACCTCTTGGGGCAGTGGAATCCATAGTCACCACAGGAATCCACAGTCACCACGGCCCTGCACCCACCTGCGTCCCTGTCCCATGACTACGGGAAAACTGAGTGTCCCACCACGTCATACCCACTCTCACATTCAAGAAGGCGTCTTTCAGTCATACATGTTTTCCCCTACATTGTCAATCTCTCCTTTTTTGTGAGATTTTTCCCATTAGTGGCCGGATACCTATAATCCCAGCACTTTAGGAGGCCCAGGAGGGAGGACTACTTGAGGCCAGGAGTTTGAGACCAGCCTGGGTAACAGAGAGAGACCCTGTCTCTATAAAAAATTAGCCAGGCATGGCAGTGCACACCTGTAGTCCCAGCTACTCAGGAGGCTGAGACAGAAGGACTGCTTGAGCCCAGGAGTTCGAGGTGACGGTGAGCTATGATCATGCCACTGCACTCCAGCCCGGGCAACAGAAAGAAAAAAAAAAAAAGAAGCCAGGAGTTCAGGATTTTTCCTATTAGCAAAATAAAAATAAATTGGCTCTGGTACCGCCCATCTTAAAACACAAAACAGAAATATGCTGCACAATCTTTTCAGCTACTGCCCCACTGTCTGCTCTTCTCCACATCCAACTTTCTTTTTTGAGACAGAGTTTCGCTCTTGTTACCCAGGCTAGAGTGCAATGGCGCGATCTTGGCTCTCTGCAACCTCCGCCTCCCAGGTTCAAGCAATTCTCCTGCCTCAGCCTCCTGAGTAGCTGCACCCGCCACCACGCCCGGCTAATTTTTGTATTTTTAGTACAGATGGGGTTTCGCCATGTTAGCCAGGCTGGTCTCGAACTCTTGACCTCAGATGATCCACCCGCCTTGGCCTCCCAAAGTGCTGGGATTATAGGCGTGAGCCACCATGCCTGGCCCCACATCCAACTTTCTGAAAGAGCTGTCTTTACCTGCAGCTTCCTCTTCTTTACCCCCAACCTGGTGTTCATCTCTGCTACTCCCCAAAAGCCTGTCAAGGTCCCCACCCTCTGTGCAACCGAAGCTGGCGCGGGCATTTCTGTCCTCACTCACTCGTGCAGCCTCTGCGCCCTGCACTCTGCTAGTCTTCCTCCCGCTCACCAGCCACTTCTCTGGCTCTGGTCATTCTTCTGAATCTGCCCTGCTGGGATTGCGATTCCTCAGAGCTGGGTCCTGGGCTCTCTTAACATTCTACTCGAATTTTGTCTCCAGCTCAGATCCAAGTGCTGCCTCTGTATCTCCATGAGACTGCCTGATAAACATGTCAAACTTAACATCTGCAGAGCAGAACTCTTTTTGGTCCCACGCTCCAGGCCCATCCTGGCCTAGGAAGAGGCAACACCACGCACACTCTGTTTCTAAAGCAAATCAGCTCCACATTCATTCTCAATTCCTGTGCACCTCCACATTCACTCCGCCAGCCTAGTCCAGTCTCCTACACTACACAAATCTTGTGTCTGCCCACGCTGCTGTCCCTGCTGCCATGTGTGGCCCACAGTCCATTCTTCAGAGCAGCCCAACTCATCAAGGCCCACGTCAGGACATCCCCGTCACTGTACCTGGCCCTTTGGCCCCATTCTCTTCCCTGCTGCCAGCCCCTGCCACTCCCGTCTGGGCTCATCACACCACTGGCTTTCCTTGTCCCTTGGGTCTCATTAACACTGTCTCCTCAGCAACGTTCCCCAAGCACTGCCATCCAGTGGACCCCCTCTGTCTATCTCAGCGCACTGTCTCCTCCACTTGGTGGCACCATCCCACTTGGTGGGATGCTCTTTCTGTCTCTGCCTCTGTGTTGGCTGCCTGCCTCCCCTCCACGGGGCAGGGCTCTGCTGTCTCACTCACCAGAGGATCCCAGTGCCTAGCACAGGGCCTGGACCACTGCTAGCTAGACATTCCCAGAACTTAACTGTGGCCTAATTAAATTTAAAAAAAACATATTTGGTCTTCGTCCCAGGTTCCTGGCACAGAGGCCCAAACCCTATGATGTCTTTAGTGATAAAGGTGTCTTTTGTAAGCCAAGGAGATAATCGTGGGAAGAGTAGCAGGCTAGAGAGCCTTGGGATCGGGACTATGGCCGTGGGAGCCCTTGCCGTGTGAGGAGAGTGCTGGAACTTATAGCCTCACCTCAGCCCTCTGGGGAGGAAAGAGGAGCTGGAGATTGTCAATCATCAATGGATAATGTTTTAATCAATCGTGCCTTTGTAATAAAACTTCCACAAAAAAACCAAAAGGATGGGGTTCAGAGAGCTCCTGGGCTGGTGGTGGCATGGAGGTGCTGGGAGGTGGCCCATCCCCATACCTCGTCCTCCTGAGCATCTCCTCCACTGGGCTGTGCCTGAATTGACACCTATCTAACAAACCAGTAAATGCCAGGAAAAATGTTTTTCCTGAGTTGTGTGAATCATTCTAACAAATTCTCCAACCTGACAGGGATGTGAGGGATGGAGGGCGTGGGAACTGCCAGATCTGTAGTTGGCCAAGAAGTGCAGGAAGCCTGGGCACTCCAGTTGTGACTGGTGTCTGAAGCGGGGGTGGCAGTCTAGGAGACTAAGCCCTTAGCCTGGAGGGTCTCCATTAACTCTGGGTAGTGTCAAAAGTGAATTGAAGTGTTGGACACCCAGCTGGTGTCAGAGAATCCGACTGGCTGGTGTGAAGAAAAACCCCATAGACTTGATGTCAGAAAAAAAAAGACACCACAGAAATGAACTATCCTTGGAGAACAAAGAAACCCGTGGAGCTTGCAACAAACAAACAAACAAAATTCCTAATTACTACTTTGCTACTTGGAAAAGAGGAGCTACTTTTAAATGTACTTTTTAGCTCTTAGTCAGGAAGCTTCAAGGTCTTCATGTAGCTTGAAGCTTTTCCTCTCTGCCTTGAGACTGTTACCAAGAGAGGTACACGCTTTAAGGACTGGCGGCAGGTAGAGGTGCAGAGTGGACTGTTTGCTCTTCACCCTCTGCCCTCCTAGGGCAGGGGGAAAGGCCTCGCTTGTTCACATCTATTAAGAGACAGCGCCTTTCTATTCTTGCTCAGCAGGCAACTAGCTTCTAGAGGAAGAGGGAACTACGAGTTCTCTTCAAGACAAGCTGTATCACATCTACTTCTTAAAATTTTACTTTCAAATTTATTTTACTACACTGTCTTTTGACAAATGGTTTCTTATACAAATTACTCAAGTATACAAATTTACACATTTAAGAGTACTACTTTGAGGTGTTAAATTTTCTTACAAAAGTAATTTAACCAATATAATACATGTGGATAGTTTTAAAGTGAAATGTTACGAAAAGTCTCTAAATTAAACACAGCCATCTCCTGCCTCACTCCTCTCTGGGAGCCCTACTCTTCGAAAGCGAGGTGAGTTCTCTCTTTCTGGTAACTGGGTTTCCTTTAATTAAGTCATTAAAAGAGCACATACTGCGCCCCTGTGTGCTAGACACTATTCTGGGCACAGGGGAAACAAACAGAAAACTCAAAAACCCTTACACTCATGGATATTACAGTTTCTTTCTTCTCATTTCTACAAAAGGTTTAGGAAACTGAATTTCAGAGCTGTTTCTTCCCCGCTCTGACAGAGCTGTGAGCTCACTTACAGAGCCCCTCACTTGTTCCCCTGGTCCTCCCGGAAGGGCAGTGCCATCACATACTGACTGCTGTCTTCGTCTTCCCTCACCGTCCCTCTAGACCTGTGCCATTCTGAGCTGGATCTTCCGGCTGGCTTCATTTTCCTCTTTCTGGGTTCATGCCCTTGTCCTGGTGAATTATATCCTCCTAAACTTTCTAAGAAAGTACATTTCTAAGAAGTCTCTAAGAAAGATAATCTTGGCTTCCTCCTCATTCTTGCACATCTGTTACTATTCAGCCTTTACTTGCACACTTAACAGTTTGGCTAAGTTTAGAATTTTAGGTTGGAGAATTATTTCACCCTGAGTTTTGAAGGCAATGCTTCCATTTCTTTTAGCTTCCAATGTTGCTGTGGAAGGGTCCAAAGCAATTCCGTTTTTCACACTTTATATGTGGCTGCTTTTTCCCTCTTGGAACCTTTCTGGTCGTCTTTACTTCATCTGTGGTGTTCTGAAATTTCACATGACACGCTCTGGTCTGGACTTTTTCCTTACTATGTTTGATTTTAGGTGGGCCAATTAATCTGGAATCTCATTCCTTCAGTGAAACATTTTCTTCTATTGTTCCCTCTGCTCTTCTCTCTTCTGGAACTCCTAATAGTCAGGCATTGCATCTTCTGGATTAATTCTGGAGGATTCTTTATGTCATCTCTCCCATTTTTCACCATAAGTTTATTTAACATATTATTCTGATTGCTCTTTTTAAGTATGACTTTGTTTCTATTACATACTTCAATGCAATCTCTGCTCTTCTTCCTAAGGATACTGTGGTTTTAGTGTGTTTTTCTTATTCCCTCAAAGTTCCAGCTTCTTTACTTTGAGCTCTCTCTTTTGCTATAGAAACTTTCTTCAAACTTCTGCCTGATCATTAAGAGCAAGTAATGAAAAAGTCTAAAAGAAGCTCTTTATATGTGGGTGGAGCAGGTGGGCTTGGAGGGTTTTACTTTCAGATGACTGGACAGAGACTGGGCTGTTTGACTGGGAAAGCAAAATGTCAGTCCCTTCAAGCCTTTCCTTTCTGACTATTCATTTTTCTGCAGAGAAGGCTCCTTTCTCCTATGTGGGACATACACACCTGGCTGCCAGCGACCAGGGAAGAGGTAGGGGAGGTGGGTTGGGGCCCAGAGGCTTTCATTTTCACTTAATTTCCCTCTTTTCAGGCCTGACCCCACGCCCTCAGGTGGGCCTTATGACCTTTAGTCTAGACCCCATTTCAATGTAAAAGACTGAGCCTCTTATTTCGGGTGTAAACATGAACCTCTGTAACCTCTACCTCCTGTAGAACCTGATGCTTCCAAATCCTGACCTTTTCTGGGACTCTGGAGGAAGAAATGGCTTCTATTACAGCACTTAAGGTGGAGCTCCTTCTGCTGTCAGAGCACCATCTACCTCCTATCTTTAAGATTTTTTTGGAAATCTCTCAATCATAATTGTGCACTCACTCAATCTTGGCCTTTTTGAGTTAATTCAATTTCAGTTACTTAATAGATATTTCAGTGGGGTTCTGAGAGGGAAGACATAAATGTCTAATTGAATCCACCATGTTTAATCAATGCTTCCAGAAAAATGATGGTGATTAAAGGTGGTTATGGTATTTTTGAAGCAATTATTGAACTTCAATTACTTAATTAATTTTTGAGATGAGTTTTGCTCTTGTTGCCCAGGCTGGAGTACAATGGCGTGATCTCAGCTCACTGCAACCTCCACCTCCCGGGTTCAAGTGATTTTCCTGTCTCAGCCTCCAGAGTAGCTGGGATTACAGGCACCTGCCACCACGCCTGGCTAATTTTTTTATTTTTAGTAGAGAAGGGGTTACATCATGTTGGCCAGGCTGGTCTTGAACTCCTGACCTCAGGTGAGGAGGTCTGCCTCAGCCTCCCAAAGTGCTGGGATTACAGGCATGAGCCACTGTGCCAAGCCAAACTTCAATTATTTAATATACGACATATACTCAACTTCAAGTGAAATGTTTACAAATGGGGTGGATTTTATTTCATTGAATTATAAAACTATGAATATCAGTTCTGACTTTGTGCATCTGTGCAAAAACCACAACTAAAATATTAATCTATTTTCTTGCTTTAGTAGTTACAGAATACTAAACATGTAACCCCATTGCAATGACTGAAGTCATTCTGAGCCTCAGTTATGACCCTATTGTAAAAAAAGTGTGGAGAGAATATTTTGTGGAGTGTGTATCAAACATCAGAACATGCTCTAGTTAATGTAAAACAAAACAAACCCTCACAAGAGGTTTTAAAAAGTTCTTCTTTAAAGGAACACAGAAAAACAAGCTTGTGCTTTGATTTGAATCTAGAAACATACTGTACAATACACAGTGCCACATCCTCCTGAGAATGGGTCAGCCTCCGAGTTATAATGCAGTTGCCCAGAGATCCTCCTGTATTCTTTAGTAATCCATGCTGCAGAGAGCTAATCTGAATTTTAGCTGTCTTGTCAATCAAAGTTTCCAAAAATGAAGTTTCTGAGATTAGGACAAGGAAGGGGTGTGTTGGGGAGGGAGTGAGACCTTATATATTGAGAGAATATCATCAATTATTTTAAATCAAATTTTCAAATATTTTTATTAAGTTAGAGAAAAGCTACCTGAATCGTTCTTGTCCTGCTGTATCCCATATTTGTAACTTTACATATTTACCACCAACATTTATTATCTTTGAACCAAATTCCACTCCTATTGTATGATTTGAGTCATCTTTGACTAAAAAAGAAAAACAAGAACAGCATATTTAATTGTAGAACATTAACAGGCTTATAGATTTAAACAAGTGACACTAAAACCAAGAGTTACATCAATGGGGAATGGACATTACTCTAGCCATTCAATTCTCCAACATTCCACTGAGAAGATGCATTTAGTTTTAAAGATAATACACACAGCCCCTATTCTCAAAGAGACATAAAGATTTTTCTCAAAACCCCCAAACAAATCATACATTTAAAAACCTATGCCTGAAGGTAGCCCTGCCATATCCGAACCACATCCAACTGTGCACTGTTAAGATGCTCACAGATGTTGACTGCTGACATACCAGGGTACCATTCTGAAGGGCATAACGCCCAGTGACAGGTATGGAACTCAGTAAGTAATGAGGTGGAGACAGTTTCAACTACTGTATTTGAATGGTTAAATAGTCTAAAGAAATAACAGTGAGTGGAAGGAAAAGCAGAGGAAAAGGGAAAAGGAGGAAAAAAATTGAACCAAAGAAAAAACACCCTCCAAAAACCCCAAAACAAAGCACCCTCCAAAAAACCCCAAAACACCCTCCAACAAACCCCAAAACAATACACCCTCCAACAAACCCCAAAACAATATAGCCTCCAACAAACCCCAAAACAATACACCCTCCAACAAACCCCAAAACAAAACCCTATGCAAGCTACAGGTGTTTGAGATTTCATTAATCGTAGTGTTCTATGGAAATGATTTGGGATGAATTTGTTGGAGAAATTAGTACTATTTGAATGGGCAGGAGACAGGCAAAATAAGTATTTTGCTAAACCCAGTGGGAATACACTGCTTATGAAAGAACATTTCTGTGATGATAAACAGATAAGCTAAAATTGAATATCATGGCTAGGCTATACAGTCCATTGGCTAGTTTATATTTTGTAACTGCAGAACAAAATTTAATTGTTTCAGAGATCAGGGATGCCACTGGCAACTGGATTTATTATTTACAGGGCAGAGGGTAGATAAATGGTTACAGTGACTATGCTAGTCTGTTTCATGCCCAGACAGTATAGAACTAGTATGGAAATTCCATTAGGAGTAAACTACCAGGAAAAATGCAGAGTAAAATCCTTCAAAAAACAGTAACTAAAGGCCAGGGGCATCCTGGTTACAAAGAGAGACCTTCCGTTCATCACTGTTGTGAGAAGTTGCGGAGAGGACCATGCAGGGGAGTTCTCTGAGGAGGACAGAATGATTATATAAGCTGGGTACTTGGCCCAGAACCCTCTGGGTATTCTTTTCTAAGACTGTACCACACAAAGTCTTGGCAACTTGTAAATAAACTATCCAGTGAATGAATACTTGTTAAATTCAGTAAGGACCGGTTCTGTGACTAAGCCACACTGGGTCCATGTCACTAAACAAACAGGCTCCAACAAGCTCTTGGGTGATGAAAATGGAAGTAGCAGAGTAAATTTCTAGGATTTTATTATTCTTCAAAGCTTTCTGCCAAAACACCCCAAACTGGCTCTTTCTCCTTTTTACCCACCACCTACCATGCCTCACGTATACTTTCTTAAGATAAACTTAATAAGACACTCTGTTTTTGAGCCTTCACCCACCTGCCACTAACTAGACAGGTCTTTCTCCACAATTCTTCCCATTATTATAAAAGCATTTTTTGTTTTAAGGGCCTTTCAAACCTACAGTCTTCTACAGCCTTCCAAGATCTCACATTATTTGAAATAAAAAATTCAACCTCCTTTACCAAAACAGTGAAGATCGATGGTAAAAGATGGGCTGTGTGGTCAAGAGGTCTGTTTCTGGCCTGTAAAACAGAATTGATGACAGCAACTGCCTTAACTACAATACAAGCCCACTATGAGGACCAAATGTTGTTATTTTATCCAAAATGCATGCCTAGAGCTTCTCTGGCTGCTCTGTCAGGAAATGGGATTCCTGCCAGAGAACCCCTCTGCTATCTTCAACATCACTATATGATCTCTCAGCATCTGGAAAATGTACAGTATAAGTAACTGTACATTGAACCACTGTTAAATAGAAATGCTAACTTAATAAAAAATCACATCACCCAAAGTTTAATAACATAACCCTTCAAAATAGTTTCAAACTATTACATTTTCCTCTGAAAAAAGTTTAAGTTTTACTGTAAACAAATCTGAGCGAGAGGGCTCTCAGGAGACATGCACGGAAGAATGACTATTTGATGACACTTACATTTTTTTTCAATAAACTGATGAAGTAAGCAAGATTTGCCAGTTCCTGCATTTCCAATAACCAAGAACTTAAACAAAAAATCTGAAAGATAAAAAGAGACTGTGAAAATAACTTCAAAATGGTGCTGTGAATTTCTTCTTAGATCATGATCATAAAATTTAGTATCTTAGTTGTTAATATAACAGGAAAAAGAGGTAACTGAGTATCTTGTGAAATGACAATATACATGTTGACTTACCTTTTCACATTTAAGGATTTTAGATATTTGGCTGACATGTTAATTCAGTGGTTTTCCAAACTGTGCTCTTTGAATAATTACTTTGCAAGCTGAAAGTCTGAAAACTACTCTTGGAATGAATAAAACTTGTCCCTTTGCTAGCCACTATTCAAAGAAATATGCATATTCAGTTGGCAGCAAACTTAGTTTAGAAATTTCAAGTGTTTTCTGTACAAAAGAATAAATCTGGTAGACTTTGAAGAGTCTACTTCTTTCTTCTTTTTAAAAAGCAGGGGAAAAGGGAAAAGGAAAAAAATAAGTTTTGTCTGCACTTGCAGATTTACGTGGTCTTGCTTCTTTTCCCTCATCTGTAATTTGTAACGGCATAAGCCAAGTTTAGGTCAGCACTTCAAGTGTGAAATTTGTCTGATTCAATGACAAACTGAATAATTTCTTCTTTACACATAGTAATATATTTAATTTGGGATATTATTTTTTACAAAATGGAAATAAAAAGGATTTCCAAATGGAAATTGTTAATTAGCATGATGTAGTATCAGTAACTTCATATTACCCATGTTAATTCACTTTGTTTTTTCTGTTACCAAAGAACTGTAATTCTGCATAGCTTAGGAGCTTAGGAGCTCGGGAGTACCAGAACACCAACTCCCTCCTCTCCGTTTCACTCAGCTGCTAAGTCCACTCCTTACCCTTGCTCCTGACCCACCACTGCTAATCCCCACTGCTGCCTGACTCCTTCTGTGGCCTCAAAGGCTCTGCTCTGTATTCCTGGCTCCTCTATTTGTACCTTTGAAAGTGTCACCTCCACACTCTTTTCCAGATCAGACCAAGCACTCCCTCTTCAATTAAGCTCCAAGATGTGTTGCTTTACTGATGGCCTACCTCTGTCACCAGTTTCTTAAGAACTATGTTAATCACCACTGAGAGATGAAGCCTATTCAACCTCTCATAATATTCACACGGTTATAGGCAATCAAACTAAAAATAATGCTATTAGAATTTTGTTAGCATTAAAAAGTTCCAGGCTGAGCGTGTTGGCTCACAACTGTAATTCTAGCATTTTGGGAGGTTAAGGAGGGAGGATTGTTTGAGCTCAGGAGTTCAAGACCAGCCTGGGCAACATACGAAAATTCTGTTCCTCAAAAAAATAAAACTAAAAAACTTAGCCGGGTGTGGTGGCACACAGCTGTAATCTCAGCTACTCGCGAGGCTGAGGAGGGTGTATCACCTGAGTTCAGGGGTTCAAGGCCGCAGTGAGTTAGAATGGTGCCACCACACCCCAGCTTGGGTGACAGCGCACTCTGTCTGTAAACTAATTAGTCAATGGATAGGTTAAAGAGTAAAATGGACAAAACTGAGGAGAGAATTAGTGAATCACAATAAAACCCGGAGATTACCAGTAGGCAGTACTGAGAGCTGAGGACAGAACATATAAAAGAACTCAAGAGACATGGAGGATTGAAGGAAACGATCTAACATGGGTCTAACAGGAATTTTGAAATTAAAAAAACAAGAGAATGAGGGTAGAGAGCACATATTAAAAGAAATAATGGCTGAGAATTTTATAGAATTAAAATTAAAGGACTGTTCAAATAAAAAATAACTCTGAACCATGAGACGAATAAATAACGATAAATCTACACATAAATACACAATTGTGAAACTGCAGAATACACATGAAGACTGTAAAAGCAATAAGAAAGAAAGGAAAGAAGGCTTATAAAGAAACTAGGTGTCTTGATTCCAAAGGTCCGAAAGCAATGGGGTACTATCCTCACAGGGCTGAGAAGAGGGGCAAAAACAACCCATCATTGTTGCATTTGATGTGCAAAAAAATTACCCTTAAAGCCCAGGTGGACTTCCACTTCCATGACAATGGAGTAGAAGAACTTTTTCCTATTTTTCTCACTAAGAACAACGAAAAACCCTAGAAAAGGATGGGCGTGGTGGCTCATACCTGTAATCCCAGCACTTCGGGAGACTGAGGCGGGTGGATCACCTCAGTCAGGAGTTCGAGACCAGCCCAGCCAACGGCGAACCCCCATCTCTACTAAAAATACAAAAATGAGCCAGGCGTGGTGGTGGGTGCCTGTAATCCCAGCTACTCAGGAGGCTGAGGCAGGAGAACTGCTGGAACCTGGAAGGTGGAGGTTGCAATGGGCCAAGATCGCACCACTGCACTCCAGCCTGGGTGACAGAACAAAACTCAGTCCAAAAAAACAAAAAAACAAAAAAACAAAAACAATAACAACAAAAAAACCACCCTAGAAAAGAAATACCAAACTCTGAGGCCAGGCACAGTGGCTCACGCCTGTAATCCCTGCACTTTGGGAGGCCAAGGTAGGTGGATCATCTTGAGGTCAGGAGTTTGAGACCAGCTTGGCCAACATGATGAAACCTGTCTCTATTAAAAATAATAATAATTAAAAAAATTAGCCAGGCGTGGTGGCGAGCACCTGTAATTCCAGCTACTCGGGAGGCTGAGGCAGGAGAATCGCTTGAACCTGGGAGGAAGAGGTTGCAGTGAAGCAAGATTGTGTCACTGCACTCCAGCCTGGGCAGCAAGAAAGAAACTCCGTCTCAAAAAAAAAAAAAGGACTCTGAAAGAGTGGAGCAAAAGAAGGCCAGTGTACCAGAGATTTCAGTGAACCAGGGATTTCAGGGCCCAAGGAATGATTTGGAAGGGGTTCTTTTTGCCTCTTATATCCTAGGCTTGGAGCAGAACAGGCTGGCAACCCAGAAATGCCAATGGACGCAGACCAAAAAAGTCCTAGCAAAAGCCTGCTCTCTGTAGCCATGGGACCAAAAAAGGGGCAGCCAAGCAAGAGAGAGGAAAACTCTTACACAGTAATGACTCTATTCTAGCCAAGCACCACAGCAAAAACTATAGTCCAACCTGTATCCATGCCAGCAAAGGCCGAATGGGGAGCCTAAACTTCCACCCTTGCAAGGCTACAACCAGGCATATCAATATCCCCACAAAGATGGTGTCAGAGAAGACCAAGTAGGAAGCTAGGGCTTTCATCTCTGCTGGCTGGGTAATGAGCTATCCTGTGCCCCTGCCACAGTGTCAGTGGAGGTCACCAGGGAAAGAGGGACGAGAACATTCTAATCCTTACCCAGCAGTAACAAGATGAATTCCTCTCATGTGTCAATGGAAGCAAGTGGGGAATCTGAACTTCTAGATTCCAGAATCTAGACATGATGGCAGTGATAAGGTAGTGTCCAAGAGAGGAAGACAATTAAAAGATTTAAATAAAGATCTAAGGTCCTATAACATAATATAAAAATATCCAGGTTTCAGTTGAAAACTCCTCATCATAACAAGAACCAGGAAGACCTCAAACTGAAAGAAAAAAGATAATAGACATATTCCTATGTCAAGATGACAAATGTTAGAATTATCTGACGAAGATTTTAAAGCAGTCATCATATCCAACAAGTAACACAAGCATGCTTGAAACAAACAAAAAAATTAGAAATCGTCAGCAAAGAACTAGAAATCTCAGCAAAGAACTAGAAGATACACAGAAGAACCAAATAGAAATTTTAAAACTGAAAAATAAAACTACCAAAATAAAAGTTCAGTGGATGGGCTTGACAGCAGAATGGAAGTGACAGGAAAGAATCAGTGAACTAGATGACAAAATGATAAAGTATCCAATCTGAACAACAAAGAATAAAAGGTTGAAATGAATAAACAGAGCCTCAAGGACCTGGGGACAATGAAAAAGATCTAACATTCATGTCACTGGAGTCCTGGAAGGAGAGGTCAAAGAGAAAGTGGTTGAAAAAAGCACTCTAAGAAATAGCACTGAAAACAAATTTGGTGAGAGACATAAATCTACAGATTTGGAAAGCTGAATGAACCCAAACAGGATAAACTCAAAGAAGTCCATGACAAGATACATCATAATCAAACTTCTGTAAACTGCACACCAATAAAAAGTCTTAAAGGTAGCCAGGGAAAAATGATACCATATCTACAAGGCAAATACAATTCGAATAACAGCAGATTTCTCATCTGAAGCCAGAGAGGCCATAAGAGAGTGACTGTACTTTTCAAGTGCTCAAAGAAAGAAAACCTTTCAACCCAGAACCTTATGTCCTGTGAAACTATTTTTCTGGAATAAAGAGTAAATGAAGACATTCTCTGATTTAAAAAAAAATTAACAGAATTTATCACCAGGAAATCTACCTGCAAAAGAATAGCTACAGGAATTTCTCTAAACAAGAAGAAAATGATAAAAGAAGGAATCTTGGAACATCAGAGTGGAAGAAAGAACATGGAAAGCAAAAACATGGGCAAATACAATAGGCTTTCCTTCTTGAGTTTTCTTCATTATGTTTAACTGTTTAAGAAAAATAGTATTATCTATATGATTCTAAAATATGTAAAGGTAATACTTAAGACAATTAAAACAAGACAGGATAAAAAGATGACAACAGTAAACTATGATATATATATATAACTATGATAAGTTATGTATATATAAAGTAAGACATAGAGTGACCACTGAAAAAGCTATGAGCAGAGATATATTCCAAAGCACTCTTGGTAAATCAAACAGAATTCTTTAAAATGGCCAGTCAAGGCAGGCTGGAAAAGAAAACTGAGAAATAAAATGGCAAACCTGAGTCATACAATATCAATAATTACAATAATGTAAATGGAATAAATACATCAATTAAATGACAAAGATTGGAAGATTGACTTAAAAAGCATGACCTAATCATACGCCGTCTACAAGAAACTCACTTCAGTTATAATGACACGGGCTGCTGAAAGAATGGAAAAGGATGTATCATACAAACATTAATCAAAGAAAAACAGGGCTGGCTGTATTAATATCAGATAAAATAGACTTCAGAACAAAGAAAATAACCAGAGACAGAAAGGGCCATTACATAACTATTAATACAAGGGTAAACCCACCAATAAGATATAGGTATCTTGAACGTGTATATGCCAAACAGCTGTAAAATACGTCAAGCAAAAACTAACACAATTAAAAGGCCAAACAGACAAACCCACCATTATAGCTCGAGATTTTAACATTAAGTAAAATGTTAACAGTATGGTTGGCAGTTTCTTATAAAACTAAACATTTAACTACCATATGACTCAGAAACTGCACTCCTAGACATTCATCTCGGAGAAATGAAGGTTTGAGTCATATAAAACCCTGTATATGAATGTTTATGGCAGTTGTATTGGTATAGCCCAAAATTAGAAACAACCCAGATGTTCTTTAACAGGTAAACTGTTAGACAATCTTTGGTACACACATAACAAGAAATGCTACTCAGCAATAACAAGGATTAAACTGTCAATAGATGCAATAACCTGGATGTATCTCCAGAGAATTATACTGAGTGAAAAAGTCAATCCCCAAAAATTGCAACTGCAAGATTCCATTTATATAATATTCTTAAAATGACAAAATCATAGAAATGGAGAATAGTGGTTGCCAAAGGCTAAGGATAATGTGGTGATAGGAAGGAAGTCTGTGCCTATAAAAGGGCAACAGGAGAGATCTTTGTGGTGACCGAAGTGTCCTGTATCTGTGTCAACATCAATATCCTAGTTGTGATATTCTGCAATAATTTTGTAAGTTTTTCCCATTGGAGAAAACTAGGAAAAAGGTGCATGAGAACTCTGTATTTTTTCTTAAAACTATATGAATCTGCAATGATCTCAAAATAGAAAGCTTAACGGAAAAAAAAATACGTGATATCATCAGACAATGACTCTGTAAGTTTACTATGCACAGTCCCCAAACTGGAAGAACTAGCAAAGGATTCAAGAAGGAAACAATACTAGAAGGAAGGAGCAGCAGATAAGCAGCTGAGCTGTCCATCAATTCTTTTTCTGTGTGGTGATACATGTATTTAGATAACATAGATAAAACTATAAGGAGACAATGAATTATTCCTTGGTAGATGATGAGAATCCAACTTCATGAGGAGTTTCAGTTAGTGCTGAATTACCTGGATCTCACAGAAATCATTCTGGCAGGAATGCATCATGTTCTCTCAGAGTGTTCAATGTTTGCTGGTTTGCAGCAATGATGATCTCACTCATCATGACTCCATATCAGAATATGGCAGAATCTGTACTAGTTTTATGGGTTTATTTTGTATTTTTAATCTGTGGTTTTTTCTTTTTCCTTGCTTAACAGTGGATGACATATATATAGCATACCATGTGTATGTTTTATATGTTAAGTGTATAGTGCTTAACAACTACAGAAAGGCTTAACAGGAACAGGTGAATAGCCATATTACAGAGTAATTAATGAAGGGAAAATGCCTATGTAGGTTATATAAGATAACTAAGTGTGAACTCGTTAAATAATTGTGCCCACTTAAATTAGATTTGGTGTTTATTATAGTGAACGTTAACTTGGCTCAAATTCACAATAAATTTTTCTCATTCAGTTTATGATAATTACATTCACCTGATAACGGTTTCCTCCAGAGTGAATTAAGATTGAAGGGAAAGACCACACCCCAAAACAGAAAATCTAAAACAGATACATCCTTCTAATGTACTTTTAGCTTTTCGTATGAGAAATGTCAAATGAGATAATAGGAAAAGTATCAAATAATTAGAATTCAATCTTGGACAAATGTCAGCCATTCAGGAACACAGACAAAATAAAGACCAGGAAAAAAAAGGCCTCCTAGCCACTGAAATAGCAAACATAAAGCCAAAAAAGATTAACTCTACAGGAGACACCTCATTTGGAATTGACTGACTTGTTTTACATTCACTTCAAGCAGGCTGTATTACCTAATGCCTCAAACCGCAGCAGATCAAAGGTATATACTAAAGTAGGACTGTGAACTACAGGCACAAAGGCAGATGGGGACAGCAGGGGATGAGCTAGAAAGTGGCCGTAATAGCACAGCACATTCTGTGCAGCAGTCGATAGTCAATGATGACCTTGAGTGTTCAAGAAAATTAAGCCATATTCGGCAGACACGATGACCTCTGCCTTTCTAGTTTTTTCCCCAAGCAATGGCCTTGCTTTCAAGATTTCCAAATGTCAGAAAGGAAGCACAGATGTATGGCCTCTGACTGTATGATGCATTTCATGTGTCTTACTTCCTGGCAGAAGAGGCTAAGTGCTGTGGTATATAGCACTAGAATTTGGGTAGAATGGAGTCATTTAAAGAAGGTTTCCTTCTTTAGGAATTAAAGGCTTAGGGTCTGTGATTACAAAAACTGAAGTAAGAGATGCTGAAGGTTCTGAGAAGGAATAGGCTTTAAGGCAAAATAATAAGTTGCCAATTCAGAGATTAAGTTGAAAATACCCGAAGCCAACACAGTGGAGATTTGGGGAAGCAGTTCTTATAAGGGCCGAATATGAAAAGAGAAGCTAAGTAAGATAAAGGCTGCCAAGTGTCCACTGACTGATCATCAGCATCTCTGGTGAAACCAACATCACTTCAGGTAGGGGCAAAATCCTAATTACAGTCAGTTGAAGAATGAAGGAAGTAAGACACTGTTGACAAAAAGTACTGACAGCTCTTATAAGCAGCTTAGCTGTGAGGGAAAGGAGACAGAGGTGGTTAAAGGAGGAAGGCGCAAAGTCAGGAAGCTACCAGTGGAAAGGGAAAGGAGGGGAACAGATATGATGGGTGAAGGGGACCTGAAGCTTTAGAGATGGGGTCCAAAGTAGAAGGCTGGGGTTAGTTTTAGACAAGAGAGACCTTCTTCCGAGACAACATGGAAAGGGTTAAGGATGAGGTAAGCAAGTTTGCATACATGGCATCTTTTCCTTGCATCTACTGGTGGTCATCTACTAGGAGTGAGAGAATGGGCTTGAGGAGATGTGTGAAGGTTTAAAATAGCTGATGTGGAGAGACAGGTGGCCAGGATAAGAAAAATGATTGCTAAATATTACTGAGTACCCAGCTGGAAGCAGAGACCATACATCTGCAATGATCTCAATCTAAAAGGAGCTCTGTCTGCACAGCAGGCAAGGCAGATGGCTGGGTAGCCAGGGCTGGAGCTGTGCAAAGTGTGTGTAGTTGAAAGAAAAAGAAGGACGAGGTGGAAGGAAAAGCCATGAGTGTCTTATCTGAAGAGAGAGCAGCTCATTGCCTGAAAAGAAGAAAGGGGCCAGGCACGGTGGATCATGCCTGTAATCCCAGCACTTTGGGAGGCCAAGGTGGGTGGATCACTTGAGGTCAGGAGATTGAGACCAGCCTGGCCAACATGGTGAAACCCCATCTCTACTAAAAATACAAAAATGAGCCAGGCGTGGTGGCGCACACTTTTAATCCCAGCAACTCAGGAGGCTGAGGCACGAGAATCACTTGAACCTAGCAGGTGGAGGTTGCAGTGAGATGAGATAGTGCCACTGCACTCCAGACTGGGCAACAGAGTGAGACTGTCACAGAAAAAAAAAGAAGAAAGGGAGGAGATGGACCAGCAGCCTGAAGCTCTTACAGTGAAGACTGGATGGAGTTGGAGTGGTCAGAATGGGATAGGTGACAAAGTCCAGGGAGCAGTTAGGGAAGTGAGTACCTGAAGAGGTGGTAGAAGAGACCTGACTTCATCTTGACTAAACTCAAGGAATTGTGGAGCAGAGTTGTTGACTGACCTCTGCAAGGACACTGCAGTGACCTAGGATCAGTCAGGAGTTGGAGCAAAGAGCAAGACCATAGGATAGATGACCTTGTTGAAAAAAGACTATCCCCAGGGTCATCAGATAACAGCAACAGGAGCTGGCAGAGGACAGAATATAAGATGACATGTACTTTAAAGGACAAAAAGTTTTGGTACAATGGTCAGGGAGGAACTGAACAGTGGGAACCTTGATGAAATGCTGATTAGGAGAGGTGGAACGTTTGGGCAGCAGAGGAGCACACGACCTGTAGAGGAACAGGAAGAATAAGAAGTAAAGGAGGTGGAACAGGCAGCAAAAGCTAATCATGGGACTCTGCAGTGTGCCTGTAGGAGCCGCGGTTTACCTAAGCCTGAATTAAACGTTGTTGGCACGGCGGAATCCTGACCCTTGTAAATTTAACATTTGCAGCACAGACTCCCCAACAATTGCTCCAGGTTCGTGATTGGGTCTTTGATTTTCCTGACACATTTGTTGGGATCACACGCACTGAGGAGGCTGACGTGAGGAAGCCAGTTACTTAGCAGGCCAACTCTTTGTTACTTTCCACTGATATAATAATAATTTATATAATATAAATATAAATAATAATTATATATAAATTGTAAATAATTTATATATAAACTATATATATATTATATATCTATATTATATATAGATATATAGTTCTTCTAAAGTGGAAAACTACTCCCATCCTCGCCCAGGAGGCTCTCGTATCCTCATGAACCCAGGTTCCAGGTGCTGTGGAAGCTGCCTAGGGACAGTGGTGCAGATGCTGTGTGGCAAGCTGTAAGATAGTCAGCACAGCTGCTCAAGTCACTGCGACGAAGAACTTTGGAATGAAACCCAATTTTCTTACCTTTTAATCGTGTAAACTGGCCCTAATTTAACTTTTCTTTGCATCTTTCAGGGTAAACAGTAACTTAAACCATGTTAAGAAGTCAGCTCAAAAGACTGAAACCAAATAGATCCAGGAGGTAAGGAGGGGGAAGAATTAAAAATGGACTCTAACTTTATCTTCTAGGCAAACACAGGAAAAATAGAAGATGGGGTATAGGCGTGAGTAATTTGTTGGGTTTGGGACGTATTGCATTCAGATGCCTGTAGTCCACCCAGGTGTAGTTAGGTAGCTGAAAACAAGATCTGTAGTTTGAGTGAAGGATGTGACTAGAAATATAGATGTTACAGTCATCAGAGCATCAGCAGTAAAGTCACAGGCATGGATTGGAATACTTTACAGTTCAAATGACCATGAGAAAAAATAATATTTTGTTTTTTCAAAAAACCATGTTTTCAAAGTTCTCAAGAGTGGAGTCATTACATGCCTCCCTGGACCAACAGCACCTGTGCGGCCTGGGAGCTGGTCAGATGCAGATCTCCCTCACCCCCCAAGTCAGGATCTACATTTTAATACACCAGGGGACTCGTGTGCACATTAGTTTGATAAGCACTGGTGAAATGTTTCCCAAACTTTGGTACTTGAAATGTTCACCAGCTTTCAGTGAATGAGAACAAGAAAATGACAAACATGTATAATCATATATTTATTCAACTTGAAGAAATGTCCTTTGTTTTGGTGTTACAGGATTCCTTTGTTGACATGTTTACCTGTTCCATCTTTCATGAAATTAAGGTAAAGAGCAATTGGGGTGATTTCCCTAACAGCAAGTTATTTCATACTTTATTGGAACCAGGTGACTTTGAAATGCTATTTACAGATGGGCACGGGTGGCTCACGCCTATAAACCCAGCACTTTGGGAGGCTGAGAAGGGCGGATCATGAGGTCAGGAGTTTGGAGGCCAGCCTGACCAACATAGTGAAACCCCGTCTCCACTAAAAATACAAAAAAAAATTAGCTAGGTGTGGTGGTGGGAGCCTGTAGTCCCAGTTACTTGGGAGGCTGAGGCAGGAGAATCGCTTGAACCCGGGAGGTGGAGGTTGCAGTGAGCCGAGATTGCGCCACTGCACTCCAGCCTGGGCAACAGCGCGAGACTCTATCTCAAAGAAAAAAAAAGGAAAAGAAATGCTATTTCCTTTACCAAGGATATCTTCTTCACTCCATCTTGCCTTGTCATCCTAAATTTCTCCATGAATCGTATTTTGATGAGCAAAGCCTATATTTTAGTTTCTTAGGGCTGTCATCACAAAGAACCACAAACTCAGAAGCTTAAAACAGCAGAAGTTTATTGTCTCACAGTTCTGGAGGCCAGGCATTCAAATTCAGAGTGCTGGCAGGGTCAAGCTCTCTCTGAAGGCTCAAGGGAAGGATCCCTCCTTGCCTCTCTCTAGCTTCTGGTGGTTGCCAGCCATCCCTTGGCACTCCTTGGCTGGTAGATGCATCCCTCCAATCTTGGCCTCCATCCTCACATCTTTTTCTCTCTGAATGCATTTGTGTCTAAGTTTCCCTCATCTTATAAGGACACCAGTCACTGAATTAGGGCTCACCATAATTCAGTATGATGACCTCATCTTAACTTGATTACATCTGCAAAGACCTTATTTCCAAATGCGGTCACATTCACAGGTACTAGGGGTTAGGACTTAAACAGATATTTTGGGGAACACAATTCAACCCAAACAGCCTACAATGATACATTTTTAAGAAAAATATTCTGATAATTCTCAAAATTATATGGCAAATACTGTAATACTGTGCTGTTTTCAAAATGAAGCACAAAATAAAAACATTACGAGTATATTTTAATAAAAATGAGCATAGAACCAGCAATTTGAGTTGTATTCTTCTGTTTCATATGTTATTCCCATTGTAGACGGCATAAACTCAAAATATGTAGAGATTTTGTGTTAGATTTTTCCTCACTCTCGAACTGCCCCAGCACTTAATTTTAAAAGAAATTCCTGGCATTTTCCCACTACATACACTTTTTAGCTCCTTTCTGAACATCGCTGCTTAGCATCAAAATTACTTTCAGCCAATTTGTAATCTCCCAGGTCTCAGATGGCTGAAGCAGAGTTCCTTGGGAAGTCCCAAGCCATACTAACTGGCCAGGGCTTTAAGAATGTAGTGTATCTAATGGCATTTAGTAGAATTTTGTTTCATATTCAGATTAAGGGTTTCATCCAAAACCTAAGATTTCAATTTGTTTCACGATATTACATAAAGTACAGTATTCATGTGGTGACTTCAAAGCAACAAAAATGTTCAACACTACTTAGTCTATGGAAGGTGAAATACTGTTTTAATATGTTAAAAAGCATATTAAATGAACACATTAATGAGAGGTAGCTCATTAACAGTACATTTCAGCAGGGCAAGTGGCTCATGCCTGTGATCTCAACACTTTGGGAGGTGGAGGCACGAGGATCACTTGAGCCCAGGAGTTCTAGATGAGACTGAGCAACAGAGAGAGACCCCGTCTCTACAAAAAAAATTAAAAAAAAAAAAAACTAGCCAGGTGTGGTGGCATGCACCTGTGGTCCCAGCTACCCAGGAGGCTGAAGTGGGAGGATCACTTGAGATGGGGAGGTGGAGGCGGCAGTGAGCCGTGATTGTGTCACTGCACTCCAGCCTGGGTGACAGAGTGAGGTCCTGTCTCAAACAAAAAAAAAAAAAAAAAAAAAAGGAAACAAAAACCCAGTACATTTCATGCACTGGCCCTTGATTTTTCCTCATCTCTCTGTCAAGCTACACAGAGCCTCCTTTTACAGAAGAGCAAATGAGCACAGAGTACAAAGGAGTTTAAAGGTTAGGCAAACATTCCTTCACCAGCTCAGAGGCAAATGTCCAGCACAGAGCCTGACTGTTTCACTTTTAAGGAACAATGCTGTATAAATATGGCCACTGATACGTCAAAGTGACAGCCTAGGACTTGGTTCTAGGTGACTTTTACTTCAGCTTGGCAAACTTCAACTGTCCTGCTAGCTCCTTCTAAAACTCATTTTCTTTTTTTGAGACAGAGTCTCACTCTGTTGCCCAGGATGGAGTGCAGTGGCACAATCTTGGCTCACTGCAAACTTTGCCTCCTGGGTTCAAGCAATTCTCATGCCTCAGCCTCCCAAGTAGCTGGGACTACAAGCGTACCACCATGCCCAGGTAATTTTTTGTATTTTTAATAGGGTTGGGGTTTCGCTATGTTGGCCAGGCTGGTATTGAACTCCTGAGCTCAAGTGATCCGCCCACCTCGGCCTTCCAAAGTGCTGGGATTACAGGCGTGAGCCATCACCTCTGGCCTCATTTTCTATTTATCAGTTTCTACTAGTTTTCGATTAATTTCCTCTATTAGAAGAAAAGATTCAATTCAGAGTTGCAAAGTAAAAACATACTTGGAAGTTACCATGAAATAAGAATACTAATGGTCAAAGCCTTATGATCAGAATGTAATCAATCTGTGAAGCTCAAAAGTTCAGTTAACTGTGTCTGAAGTGGAGATGCCAAAGATATGCTCTATTTTATCAGTTGTTATCATTGCGTATACGAAAAATGAAACATAAAAGCTCTATCTCCTGAACTCTTCCAATCCTTTCTTAAGATTCATGACCCCCACTTGCTTTTCTTATTCGGACATTCCACCCTTCCCCTAGTGCTCCGTGCTCCTTACTCAGGTTAAAGAAACTAAGCCTGGGCTAAAGAGCCCTTGAAAATAAAGAGGTGTAAAGATGTAACCAAAAATTGCTAAAGAGCATGTTTTCCTTACAACATTTCTGACTGTGGTTCTCTACAGGAAGAACCAGACCACTGCCATTTCCAGAAGCATTTGCAAACACTTGTCCTGATGAAGGCATCGACTTACTGGAGGATTTCCTAAGCCTTCTAGGAACAGATGTCATGCCCCTCTGTCACCAAGAACAGGGCAGTACCAGTCACAGGAGTCACTCACTGAAGGTGGACCAAACGCACTGTGACCCCAGCATGGAAGCCCTTCCAAAAGTTCCCATTGTTTCTTACAAGACAAACTGACGCCTTCCTCAAGACCCTCTCCTCTCTGCCTCCTCATCCATCTCTCCAGTGTGGTGCTCAAAACACACCCTTCTTGAGTTACCCTTCCCACAGGCCTGAGATGTTCTGCGTGCTGCCTGGTTAATGCCTCCCTGACACCCCTATCTGGGTCATCTTTCTTTCTAACACACTTTCACGGACCACACTCCTTCAGAACTCTTGCCTGGTTTTTAATTATTCACTCATTAGTATCACAATTGGATTAATACTGCATTCCCTCAATAGACTACGCTCCATGAGACCAGAGCCGTGTCTGCTGTATTTCTGCAGGACTTACAGCCCTCCCAGCACGGTGCCCGCTTCCCTAATGTCATTCCACAGTATTTGTTGCAGAGAAGGAAGCAGCATGCCAGGACAGATGGAGACAGGACTAATTTGGCTTGAGGTACGTAATTTTGAACTTGAGCCTCTCTCTGGGACTGTAAAACTCCAAATCAAAGTCTTAACCTGAGAATACATACATCTGAAAGAGTGATTAGGGACTGGTAAACATCTATTAATATTCAACTCTGATACAAAGTACAAGTTGTTTATTCTTACCACGCAAGGCCAAAAAAGGGGAGAAAAAAAAAGCACACAGTATATGCACTGGGAAAGCTTTCGCTTATTCAAAACAGTATTTGTCAAGCACCTGCAGGTCTGGGTGCTGCAGGGGAAACAAAGATTAAACAGCCAGGGCTTTGCTTCCAAGGTGCTTACGGACTTAAGAAAGAGACAAGACACGTTTATAAATAGCCAAAATGCAACCCAGAAAAGGCTAAAAAACACTGAGAGGGAGGGAGAAATAAACGAAACAAGAGGTCTCCGGAGGAAGAGATGAATTAGTCTATCAATAACTCCTCACTGTAATCCCAACGTAAAGCAAGGAATTCCAAACCAGGAAAGGTCAAACTGAAGTATTTGAGGAACACAAGCGTCGCCCTAAACCCTTCACAGGCTCGCTGGGGATAATATCGCAGCTGAAACGGAACATCAAGCTGGCTTTCCAAACCTTCAGTTATTTACATTAGACTGAGAGGGGAAAAGCGCTAAGAGTGTAAGAGCAGAGAAAGAGCAAGAGGAAACTTGAAAAGGCGGATCACGCCAATGCGCTGTGCACAGCACCCCCGCGCCCCGCGCACCCGCTACCCCACCCGAGTCCCCAGCGTCCCGCGTCCCTCATCCCGGTCCCAAGCCCAGACACCTCCAAGATCCGTCCCCCGGCTCCGGCCGGCGCCACCGCCACCCTCAAGACCCCCGCAGCCCAGGCCCGGCCCCGCGCCGCCGACGCCCCCCGCGGCCCAACCCGCGCGTCCCGCCAGCCCGGGCCTCGTACCGTAGGTTTCGGACATGGCCGTCTGCGACATCTTGGGAGCGGCGCCGCCTCTCGCCGGGTCACCGGTTGCACTCGCCCGCGGTCCGCCGGCGCGTCTCGGTGGGGAAGGACCTGGGGCGGGGGACCAGAGGAGGGAGGGGCCCGACCGGTCCCCACGGCAACCGCCGGTCTCCCAGCGGCTGCGGCCCAGCCGGACTCCAGCTCCGCGCAGGCGCAGGGCCCTCCACCCGCCGTCCGGCCGCGACCGCCAGGAGGAAGAGGAGATGGGCTACGCGAGGCCCGGCCCCCGCCGCGTTCGCGCGTGCGCACGGGGAGGCCAGGGCGGGGCGCATGGGGACCTCGGCGCGCGCCGGAAGCACGTGCGCGGGCTGGGCCCTCTGGCGGTGCGCGCCGTGGTGGGCAGAGCGGCAGGTGGGGGCGTTGGGGGCTGAGTCCCGATTTCCCTGAGGGAGGGTCGGGTAGAGGCGGGCGGTGGGCAGGTTTGGGGGTGACAGAGGGCTGGGGACAGTGGGGTCCAGTTGCCGGACAGAGGAGGAAGGTGCCCGCACTGGGGAGGAAAGCAGTCCATTTGCCAAATTGGCCCGTCTCAGTTAAGACGTTGTCTTCGGTCATCATCTGTGGCTGTCAGCCAGGAAAAAACTTCCCTGACGCTGTTACGATCGAGGCCAGAACTTGGTTAATGTGTAACAAGGAGGCAGTAGGCCCCAGGTGTCCAGCCAGAGGCCGCCCTGTGAATGGGAGGCAGGTTCATTTACCCGTTGGGAAGCTAAGCTTTCACTCCAAACTGCCGGGCCCTCTTGGATGGAGCTGAGCGGGTGTGGGCGGAATGACAGAAGCGCAAGATGCCCAGGGGCTGAAGGGTCATCGCAAGACTACAGACAGCAGCCTCTCCACATCCCGTTTTAGAGGGTTCTGGATTACGGTTGAGAAGTATCTCCTGGCCCTCAGCTGGGGATGTGTTTCCAAATTTAGGAGTTTTTTTTATTTTTATATTTTAACAGGGTCTGGCACTGTCAGCCCAGCCCAACCGATTCTCCCGCCTCAGCCTCCTGAGTAGCTGGGACTAGGGGCACACACCACCACACCGCGCCAGTTTTTAAATTTTTTGTAGAGGTGGGGTCTCGTTATGTTGCCCAGGCTGGTCTTGAACTCCTGAGTTCAAGCATCTTCCCTCCTTGGCCTCCCAAATTGCTGAGATTACAGGCGTGAGTCATCTCACCTGGCTTTGGATAGTTTGGTTTCAGAAGCAAAACTGAGTTAGAATCCCCTTCTGTGGGAAATGTAGAGATAAACATTTATGGGAAAGAGAATTTTGGTTGAGGATTTGGCACATCTGAGCTTGATCAGGGCCACATAGCGCCTCATAGTTCCCAACCTTGTTCACAATAGGTAGTCGAATGCTCAAAATATCCTTGGCTAAGCTCCCAAGTGACCTGGACTGTGTGGAAAATGCCAGTACATACTTTTTTTTGTGTGTGTGAGTCAATTTGGCTCCATCCTCCACGTAAATTGACCTCAGAGCTTCCCTCCTCCCCAGTGGCTATTTGGGTCAGTATTTTTCTCTTGTCTCCGATCCTAATAACAAATAAATGCAGTTTATTCTAAATCACAGAGAAGGCCCCATGGTGAAAAGTTGTGAGAGCTGTAATTCCTAAAATTGTTTTGTATATATTTCTCGTTCAATGGCTCAGATCATTTGTTGCTTTCTTGTTTGTCTCTCTGCATGTCGTTTTTGATTTAGGCCCTGAGTATAACAGATTGGTTCTGATTAAAACCATTTCAGAGGAAAGACAGTGATCCCAGGAAGCGGGAAGAAAACAGCATCACCTGAAGTTATTCCTATTCGTTAGATTTGTTTTCTTCCTGCGAAAAACCGCTATGTACAAGAAAGAAGTCAGTGAGCTGCAGTGATAGTTAGCGTTATTGACTGAAACTGGACCAGAGATCCCTGAAACCTGGACAAGGTGGTAGAAATACAAATTATGCTGCCATTTCAAAGCTGTGGGCAGTTTTCTACTTTGTGGAAAATGAAGACTTAGGTAGGCCTTTGGGAAAGATGATTTGTTTTGGAAAAACCACCCAAAGGGATCCATTGGTTTGCAAATGTAACTGCAGTATCACAACTGGAAGAAGAAATATGCAAGGGCGAAGTTTGAAGGAGCCACTCAGTATCCTTGGATGATACTGTGGAAGATTCTTTGCATCTCAGTAACTTTGGATCTTTGAAAGAAAATACATTTCTTCAAAATATTTTTAGAGACTGCTTTGATTCTGAGGCACTGCTGATTATATGGAAGAAAAAAATAGTGCAAAATTAATTTGTGGTTTTCTCCAGTTATTGTCTCCCTTCTCTTTGGGGGAGGTTTATGACACAGTAAAAACAGATATACAATAGCCTAGGCATGTTGGAGATTTGCCTACGGGAAATGTAATTATGAAGAAGGATTTTTTCAAGCTGAAACTAGATCCCACTTTTTTCCAGGTCAGTGGGTCCTTCAAGTATCTGGTACTTTCCTTCCTGCTTCCTGACAATGCTAAAGAATGTGGCATGACCTTACATTTAATGCCCATCGTGACGAGCCCTGGGGCTTGATGCATGAGATTCTTGGAGCTAGGCCTGGTGGAGGGCACTGGTCACAGCCTTGGTGGAATGGTGACTTTCTTTGGTAACTGGAATTGAAGAAAATGAGTGGACTTGTGTCTGAGCGCTTGGGAACTCAGCAATCCCTGGGTGTTACCTTGAGAAGGAGCCAAATTCCGGACATACAAGTGGAGACTTGAAAATGGAAGCTCAATTCCACACCCAAGCTGGTGGAGACTATGACATATAACTCACATCTTCAAGAAAGTAGAGACCTCAGAGGTTACTGGGCCACTTTACCTTCCACTGTCAAAACTATGTCCATGATCAGATACCTCTGTTGCTAGGGAATATTCAGTCAGAATGGGCTAGATTAACTGCAGTAATGCAGATCTCTCAACCCATTTATGACTTACACAGCAAAGTTCCTCACTCAGACTACCTGTCCACTCCCACTAGCAGAGACTTGCTCATGGGCCCTCCTAGACCCAGGCTGACCGAGTGTGTTTTATCTAAATGCATCTCCACAATCACTCAGGTAGGAGTGGCTATGCATTAGGACCGATTGTGCGTTAGCTAGAGAAGCACTTACCAGGAATTGCTATAAGAACTTGTATTTACATTTCATGGGCCAAAGCAAGTCATGTGGCAACACTTAATTTCAAAGAGGACAGGAAATGCAATATTATTATGTCCCTGAAAGAATGCAGAAGAGAAAGTCTGTGGAAAGACATTATGACTACCACTGGAATTTTCACCGGTCCAGGTAGCTCATTGTGCTTTTATTTGAAACAATTTTATTGAAGTATGATAGGCATAACTGCACATATGTATGTATGTATTTATTTTATTTTCTTTTATTTTTTGAGATGGAGTCTTGCTTTGTTGCACAGGCTGGAATGCAGTGGCGTGATCTCAGCTCATTATGACCTCTGCCTCCCAGGTTCAAGTGATTCTCCTGCCTCAGACTTCTGAGTAGCTGGGATTACAGCCACGCGCCACCACACCTGGCTAATTTTTGTATTTTTAGTAGAGACGGGGTTTCGCCATGTTGGCTGTACTGGTCTCAAACTCCTGACCTCAGGTGATCCGCCTGCCTCAGCCTCCCAAAATGCTGGGATTACAGGCGTGAGCCACCGCGCCTGGCCTGCACGTATTTAAAGTGTACATTTTGATAATTTTTGATATATGTGTACGCTTGTGCTTGCTGCTCCAGGGGACTGCTATTTCTAGGCCTTTTCAGTGGACGGAGGCATTTTTGTGATTGTTTTATCTCATTTGTTGCTTAGGAAGAATAACTTCTTGTGAGGTTTAGTGGTGGTTTTGGGGTTGATAGTATAGGGCTTCATCACAGTCCACCTCCAGGTGATAATACACTACTTTATACAGAGTATAGGAAACTCACAACCATTTGCTTCCATCCTCCCTCAGCATCTGTGCTGAGGATGTTGTACTTCTACATATGTTGTACGCCCACATACATTGTTATTGTTTCTACTTAATAAGCTACTAATTCTGTGTCTCTCTTTTCCTTTTAATTGTGGTAAAATAGACGTAAAATGTACCATCTCAACCATCTTGAAATGTACAGTGGCATTAAATATATTCCCATTGTTGTGCAACCATCACCACCATCCATCTCCAGAACACTTCATGTTGCAAACCTGAAACTCTGTACCTGTTTAACAACAACTCCCCATTTACTTCTCCCCACGGTGCCTGGCAACCACCATTCTACTTCCTGTCTAGGAATTGGCTTCTCTAGGTACAGTACCTCATATAAATGGAGTCATACAGTATTTGTCTTTTCCTCACTGTCATATTTCACTTAGCATAATGTCCTCAAGATTCATCTGTAACATTGTAGAATGTGTCAGAATTTCCTTCCTGTTGAAGACTGAATAATATTCAATACTTTGTACATATATACAGCATTTTCGGCGAATTCTTTTCAATAGATTTAAACAATAAGAAAAAAGTGTTTTATATTTACTCACATAGTTACCATATCTAGGACTCCTTATTCTCTTGTGTAGATTAGATTTCCATGGTCTCATTTCCCTTTTGCCTGAAGGGCTTTCCTTGACAGATCTTGAAGTGTAGATCTGCTGGTGACTAATTCTTTCAGCTTTTATAGATCCAAAAAAGTCTTTATTTCACTTCTGTGTTTGAAGCTATTTTTGCTCAATTTCGATTTTTAGGGTTTTCAATTTTTTTTTCCTAACATGAAGATACCATTTCAGTGTTTTCTGGCTTATTTTGTTTCTGATAAGGAGTCAGCTGCCATTCTTATCTCTATTTCTTTTATGCAACGTGTCTTTTATCTCTGGTTTTAAGATTTCATCTGTATCACTGGTCTGAAGCAATTTGATTATGATGTGCCTTGGTGTTGATTTTCTTTAAAGTTTTTGTCCTTGAGTTTCACTGAACTTCTCTAGTCTTTGAGTTTATAGTTGCTATCAGATTTGGAATTTTTTCAGCCATTATTTCTTCAAATATTTTTTGTGCCCATGCCTCTCCTTTCCTTTGGCGATTCTACTACACAAATATTAGATCACTTGAATTTGTCTCACAGCTAACTCAGGCTTTGTTCATTGTTTGTCAGTCTTTTTTCTTTCTGTTTTTCATTTTTGTGTAATTTCCATTGCTGTGTCTTTAAATTCACTCATCTTTCCTATAGTATCTAATCTGCTGTCAATTCCATCCAGCGTATTTTTCCTCTCAGGCATTGCCATTTCACCTGCAGAAGTTTCACTCGGTGTCTGGACCTGCATCTGGGTCCTCTGGTTTCCATGTTTAGTGCTCAAGCATATGGAACATGTGTCATTTCTACTAACTTTATCACCTAAGTAATTTCTGAGATTGTTTATATTGATTGGCTTTTCTCTTCATTGTAGGTAATATTTTCCTACTTTACAAGCCAGATAATTTTTTATTGAATGCCAGACATTGAGAAGTTTACTTTGAGATACATATAATGTTTATTTTTATAAATATTTTTGAGCTTTGTTCTGGGGTGCAGGTAAGTTCCTTGGAAAGAGCTTGATGCTTCAGGTCATGTTTTTACACTTTTTTTTAGGGGGTGGGCCCTGAGCAGCATTCTACTCAACAAGTCCTTGAGTTATGAAGGTTTTCACCATGGTTGGTGGAATTAGGAGTTCCTCTGGGCCATGTGTGAGTGCTGGGGATTGTTTTCTCTAATATTTGCAGGTGATGCTTTATCTAGCATGGGGTAGGAGTGCCTACCACAATAGGGAATTGAAATGCAGTTATTTCTTCACTTGCCTGCACTGCTCAGTAGAAGACTTGAAGGGAACCCTCTGCAAACCTCTGGCTCTCTCTCTCTCTCTGTACAACTCTGCACAACCCCCAGCTCAGGGAGTGCTGCTTCTTCCTCCTGTCTGAGTCCAGAGCTCAGTCTGTGGCACTCTTTCTCTGCAGTCACTTACTTGCTCATTCATTTCATCCGGTCTTAAGGCTTTCAATATGATCTAAAGCTGATGATTCCTTAACTTCTAGCTTGCCTAGGCTTCTATGTACAATTGCTTACTTGATACGTCCACTTGAATGAATGCCTATTAGGTTTCTTAATACTAACGAAATAAAAACCAAGGCCGGGCACGGTGGCTCACGGCTGTAATCCCAGCACTTTGGGAGGCCAAGGTGGGTGAATCACAAGGTCAGGAGTTCAAGACCAGGCTGGACAATATGGTGAAACCCCGTCTCTACTAAAAAAAACAAAAAATTAGCCAAGCGTGGTGGCGCGCACATGTAGTCTCATCTACTCAGGAGGCTGAGGCAGGAGAATCGCTGGAACCTGGGAGGCAGAGGTTGCAGTGAGCCGAGATCATGCCACTGCACTCCAGCCTGGGCGACAGAGTGAGATTCCGTCTCGAAATAAATAAACAAACAAACCAAACATCCAGATTTCTTGACCAAACCAGTGCCTTCTGCAATCTTTTGTATCTCAGTAAATGGCCGTTTGCCAGGTGTATTAGTCAGGGTCGGGGTTCTCTAGAGAGACAGAACTAATAGGATACATGTATATATGAAAGGGAGTTTATTGAGGAGAATTGACTCACACGATCACAAGGTGAAGTCCCGTGATTGGCTATCTGCAAGCTGAGGAGCAAGGAAGCCAGTGGTGGATCAGTCCAAGTCCTAAAACCTCAAAAATAGGGAAGCTGACAGTGTTGCCTTCCATCTGTGGGCAAAGGCCCAAGAGGCCCTGGCAAACCACGGGTGTAAGTCTAAGAGTCCGAAAGCTGAAGAACTTGGAGGCTGATGTTCGAGGGCAGAAAGCATCCAGCACGGCAGAAAGATAAAGGCCAGAAGACTCAGCAAGTCTGCTTTATGCTAGCCGCTCTGGTAGCCGATTAGGTGGGACCCACCCAGATTGAATGTGGGTCAGCCTCTCCCAGTCCACTGACTCAAATGTTAATCTCCTTTGGGAACACCCTGACGGACACACCTAGGAACAATACTGTGAATCCTTCAATCAAGTTGACACTTAATATTAAACATCACACCAGGGCCAAACCTTGGAGTCCTGTCTGACTTCTCACGCCCATATTTGATCCATCAGCAAGGCCTACAATCTCTACTGTCAGAGCATCCAGAATCTGCTTTTGCTACTCACACTGCCCCACCCCCCAACCCCAACCACCTCCTGCACCAGCCTGCCTCACCTCTCTCCTGCCTTTTGCAGCTACCTCCCCTTCCTGCTTCTATGCTTCTCCCTGTGTGGTCTTTTCTCAACACAGCTGCTAGAGCAATCCTATTAAAATGTAAATAAACAAAACCAAAAATAAATAACAATTGTCCTTTAAAACAGCCAGTGTTGCCTGTAATCCCAGGACTTTGGGAGGCCAAGGTGGGTGGATCATTTGAGGTCATGAGTTCGAGACCAGTCTGGCCAATATGGTGTAACCCCCACCTCTACTAAAAATACAAAAATTAGCCGGGCGTGGTGGTGGGTGCCTGTAGTTCCAGCTACCTGGGAGGCTAAGGCGGGAGAATCTCTTGAACCCGGGAGACGGAGGTTGCAGTGACCCGAGATCACGTCACTGCACTCCAGCCTGGGCGACAGAGCGAGACTCTTTCTCAAACAAAACAAAACAAAACAAAACAAAACAGCAACAAAAAAACAGCCAGTGTCAGGGGCAGGAGGGTACTATAGGTCCCATCAGGCCACCCTCTGCTCAAAGCCTCATCTCACAATGGCCTGTAAAGTCATCCATGGTCCACTCCCCCAAACCCCTCATTCTCTTGACTCTGATCCTACAGGCCTTCTTGCTGGTTCTTGTACACATCAAGCAGCCTTTGACCTCAGGGCCTTTGCATGTGCTTTTTCCCTCTTCCTGGAATGCTCTTGTCCCAGATGTCTACATGGCCCTCACAGCCCCCATGTGTTCTGCTCACAGGGCACCTCATGAAGGGGTGCTTTTCTTTTCTTATATGAAATAGCGACCCCTCTCCATTTCATCCCCCCAGCACTTCATTTGCCCTCTACTTCGTTCTGTGCCCCACTCCATAGCATTTAACATCACTTAAAATACATATCCTTTATTAGTTTATTGTGTGCTCCCTCTCTAGATTATAAGCTCTATAAGGGCAGGAAATGCTTTGGCCTTGTTCCCTGCTCCATCCCCATGCCTAAAATAGTATTTGGCACATAGTAAACCCTCAATCACTCGGAAGATGTTGAATGAGTGAATTAATGAAAGAAAACTCAGCAGCTCTCTATGGATTTAATGTAACGAACTTAACTGTAAATATGTTGATTTATGGGAAATTTAAAAGTGGGGGTCTCTGGCCGGGCTCTGTGCTCATACCTATAATCCCAGCACTTTGGGAGGCCGAGGCAGGCGGATCACTTGAGGTCAGGAATTTGAGACCAGCCTGGTCAACATAGTAAAACCCTGTCTCTATTAAAACTACAAAAATTAGCTGGATGTGGTGGTGCACGCCTGTAATCCCAGCTACTTGGGAGGCTGAGGCAGGAGAATCTTTTGACTCCGGAGGTAGAGGCTGCAATGAGCCAAGACCACACCACTGTACTCCAGCCTGGGTGACAGAGAGAGATTCCATCTCAAAAAAAAAAAAAAAAAAAAAAAAAATTGTGGATCTCTTATATGCCACCAAGTGATTGTGGGAAGGCTATAATAAAACTAAAGTATCATCTAATACTAGTATAATTTATTGAGTACTTGATAAACACTAGGTATAGTGCTAAGTGCTTTACATGTATTATAAAACCTAATTCTTACAACAGATTTATAAGGGAGGTATTATCCCATTCTACAGATGAAGAAACAAAGGCCCAAATGGATTACATATTTTGTCCAGTTTCCATAGCTAATATGTATCAATGTTGGAATTGCTATCTCAAACCAAAACAAACTGACACCTCTCCTTTTAAAAATGCAGTATAAAAAGCCCAAAACACAGAGCTATGATTTCAAAAGGCATTGAATTATTTAATGCCTAAGGAAAACAGCGCTCTGTTGAGCCAGGCCCTGTTCTGGGTGCTTTATGTCACTTTCCTTGATCCTTACACCACCTGACAAGGTTGCTTTTCTTATCTTTATATTATAGTCAAGGGTAACATCCAAACCAGGGCTCTTTATTGCACTGTGACGCCAAATAAGTATGGAGACACAGATGAGAAAGGGTTTGTGGTAGAAAACATTCCCAGAGCACTTCTAGAAATTCAGCATAAGCTCACGTTAGCTTTAAGATAGAAAATAGTCCTGAAGTTAACATCCAGTTCTCTAGTATTAAACTCAGATCTTTGAGTTTGTCATCCTCCAAAGCATACAGATTTTGTTTATCTCACAGGAATGTGCTACAAATGCTTGATGTAACAGTCTACAACATTAAGCCAAGGCTAGAGTTGTGGATAGAATTCTTGAGTTCAGTGATACGATCATTTCTTACCTTCACCTTCTCATTTGAAAGTTACCAGCAAATCTTCCATCAGTTCTAATGTGATGCCTCTCTGCTTATTTCTGCATTTAACAGCATTGATACCCAGGGATTATTCATTCGAGTCATTTAAATTCTTGTTTTGTATTCAGAAAAAGAGGATTTTCTGGTTCCTCTTTTCTTTTTAATTATATTTATGTGTTTCCTCCATATTCTGATAAAAGTACCATAGAATTATCTTTTATTTACTTATTTATTTTTGATACTGTGTTTCAAATTAAATGGCCTGTTTCAGCCTGGTTTCTTATTTAAAAGATAGTTTTCACAACAACTGCTTAAAAAAAAAATTCTCTGTGGCTCACGCCTGTAATCCCAGCACTTTGAGAGGCCGAGGCAGGCGGATCACGAGGTCAGGAGTTCGAGACCAGCCTGGCTAACATAATGAAACCCCGTCTCAACTAAAACTACAAAAATTAGCTGGGCATGGTGGCAGATGCCTATGATCCCAGCTACTCGGGAGGCTGAGGCAGGGGAATCACTTGAACCCAGGAGGCGGAGGTTGCGATGAGCCAAGATCGTGCCACTGCACTCCAGCCTAAGGAACAGAGTGAGACACCGTCTCAAAAATAAAACAAAATAAAATAAAATTGCCCCTGAACACCACCAACTGAAATTTTCTTTTATGGTTAATTTTAACATTTTAATCAGCTTTACTGGGGTATAATTTACATACAACAAAATTCACCAATTTTAAGTGTACAATGAGTTTTGACAAATGTACACGGTCATGCGACAACTTCAACCTCGTCCCAGTATGGAACTTTTCTGTCACCCCCAAGAGTTCTTTTATACCTTTTTGCAGCCCTTTCTGGGCTGATTTTGAGAAGTTTTGATAACAAATTATTGGCTTTCACATGGGAAAATGTAACCAGGAAACTAGGGTGGGGGTTTCCCCACTGCACAGACCACCCACCATACGCTCCACCTCTAGATCTCTCAGCAGCCTGTCTTTCTTGCCCTTTCAAACATCTTCATTTGTGTTCCACCAGCTTCTTATTAGGGCTCAGACAGTAGCCAATACCATTTCCATCTATCAGCTTGGTGAAATGTGCCCTTTAATGGAAGACTAATGAGACCTAATAGAAAAAGCTTCCTGAGTTTATTGATGTTCCCTGTGACTTTACAGGAGAGAGAGAGATTTAGGTCAGAGTCATTAAACTTTCTCTTCCTTTCCCTGAAATTGTGTGGACTAGCAGCCAGGCCAGCAGGCATGCAATCAGACTCTGTTGTGTTGCACTATGTCACCTTCCTGGATTAGATGACTGGGGCCGCTGTAACAAAGTACCACAGACTGAGTGGCTTGGACAACAGAAATTTATTGTCTCACAGTTCTGGAGGCCAGAAGTCCGAGGTCAAGGTGTCAGCGGGTTGCTTCCCTCCGAGAGCTGAGGGAAAATCTGCTCCAGGCCTCTCTCCTGGCTTCTGGTGCCTTACTGGCCATTTTTGGTGTTCCCAGCAAGCATTGCTCCTATCTCTGCCTTCATTTTTTTTTTTTAATTATTTCTTTTTTTGAAATGGAGTCTTGCTCTGTTACCCAAGCTGAAGTGCAGTGGCACGATCTCAGCTCACTGCGATCTCTGTCTCCTGGGTTCAAGTGATTCTCCCGCCTCAGCCTCCTGAGTAGCTGGGATTACAGGCGCGTACCACCATGCCAGGCTAATTTTTGTATTTTTAGTAGAGGTGGGGTTTCACCATGTTGGCCAGGCTGGTCTCGAACTCCTGACCTCAGGTGATCCACCCCCTCCACCTCGGCCTCCCAAAGTGCTGGGATTACAGCCATGAGTGCTGCGCCCGGCCGACCCCAGGTATTTCTAATGCAGGTGGTCCCACATTTGGAGAAATCCTGCTGGGGGTTGAGGAATGGTTTTGTTCCTAAAGGCACTGCCACTTGTGGAAAATGGAACAGGGAACAGCAGAGATTGAATACAGCATTAAATGCAGTGAGTGAGAAAATCCTTATGTCTGAGCAGTGAGGACATGTTGCTCGGAGATATTTTTCAGTTAGAAATATCTATGGGTTAGAAACATACTATGGGCTAAATGAGAGCTGGTAGAAAGGTTGGTTGTCAACTCCCCCTGCTCTTTCCTGAGTCTCACTCTCCTTCTTGCATTCTCCCTCCTTTCTTTCCTTCTTTTTTTTTTTTTTTTGAGTTGGAGTCTTGCTCTGTTGCCCAGGCTGGAGTGCAGTGGTGCGATCTCGGCTCACTGCAACCTCAGTCTCCTGGCTTCAAGCAATTCTCCTACCTCAGCCTCCCGAGTAGCTGGGATTATAGGCACCCACCACCACGCCCAGCTAATTTTTACATGTTTAGTAGAGACAGGGTTTCACCACGTTGACCAGGCTGGTCTCCAACTCCTGACCTCAGGCGATCCTCCCATCTCAGCCTCCCAAAGTGCTGGGATTACAGGTGTGAGCCACTGCACCCGGCCCTCTCCCTCCTTTCTTAGGGAGGATCTTGACTCAGAACTTTTCCTCGATCATCTCTGTTGAGATGGTTGATTTCCTCCTTAAAACATTATCTGTTCAGTTGCTTTTAAAAATTTACTCCCCCTGCCCCCATTCTGTAGGAATTGTTGGGTATTGGCTGGGTAAGGAGTTTGGAGCCCTCTGAGCTGATAATGTAAAATCTTTGAGGGGAGAGACTTGAGCTTTCTTTTTTTTTTCTCCTGTAGCATCTGCCCCAGTGTCAGGCACATTTTAGGTGCCCAACAAACATCTGTGGAATGAATGAATGAGTGCTGGCACCACCTATAAGCACACAGTAGGGATGACCTGGAGAGAATATGCCAAGCCTTTAATCAGCCCAGAAGAGCGCCGTCTGTGTTAAGGCGAAATGCCAGAATCCCAAGGAACAGATTCACCACACAGGAGCGGGACTCAGGGACTGCTGATACTGAGGCTGCCCTGTGGGTTTTCCTTCCAGATCCCTTCTTGATTTGCCCAAAAGAATTTCACATTTTGTTTCAGTTAAGGAGAGGCCTTTCCTTACTGCTGACTTTAAGGAAACTGGAAATTGTGCTTGTGGGGGAAGTGGCTTTGGAACTTGGGACCTCTTTGGGACCTGGTAGGCAGTGGGGTTTCGGGGCAAGTTTGTGGGACATGTGTCCAAACAGGAAGGGAGGAGTAGTGGGGCCAGCTAGGAGGCAGCAGCAGAATGCAGATTTCTCTTCTCGTGCAGCTTTGCTTAGAGTTGAACACCTCCCAGAGACAGATTGACCCCAATCCTGCAGAGATTGGCTATCCTGCTCTTCAACTTATTTTTAGATATATAATCTCACTTGAATCTCAAATCCAATGAGGAGTTCCTGACCCCTCAATTTAGCTCCACTTGGCATTCCAGAGCAATTCAAGGATCTGGTAGGGCTACTAGCAATCCACTGCTACATATAGGGGAACAATGAGTTTTAAAGCTGCTCGGAAATCTGTGATTCGAGTATCAGGAAATCCTTGACTCTTTATCAAATGTGAAGTTGCTGATTTAAGAAGTAAAGTTAAGAAACAATATTCATTAACAGAATGGAATTTAATGGAACCGCTGGTGTTTTGAGGTTATTTTCTGGTCACGTAGTGCCCCCTGGTGGGTTCACTGACATACTCTTCCAGAATGCTCCTTTCCCAGGCTGTGCTTTGTGACAAGGCCAGCACCAGCAGGGTGATTTCAAGAATTTGCAGTTTAGGCACAGTCCAACGATACTCTAAAGATTGTCTGCTAAGGGAAAATATGAGTTGTGAAAATGCTGTGGGTTGTATTGTATCTCCCACCAAAAGATATGTTAAAGTCCTAAGCCCCAGTACCTGTGAATGCAAACTTATTTGGAAAAAGGGTCTTTGCAGATGTAACTATGAAGTTAAGGTGAGGTCATTAGGGCAAGCCCTTAATCCAGTATGACTGTGTTCTTATAAGAGGAGGAGAGGCTGGGTGCAGTGGCTCACACCTGTAATCCCAGCGATTTGGGAGGCTGAGGCGGGAGGATCGCTTGAGCCCAGGAGTTTGAGACTACCCTGGGCAACATATCGAGACCCCATCTCTACTAAAAATTTAAAAATTAGCCAGGCATGGTGGCATGCAGCTGTAGTCTCAGCTACTTGGAAGGCTAGGTGGGAGGATGGCTTGAGCCCAGGAGTCCGAGGCTGCGGTGAGCTATGATCATATCAATGCACTCCAGTCTGGGTAACAAGGGAGACCCTGACTAAAACAAAACAAAACAAAAAAAGAGGAGGAGAGAGACACACAAGGAGAGAATGCCATGTGACAATGGAGACAGACACTGGACTGATGCACCTGCAGACCGA
The DNA here is from genome assembly GCF_028885655.2 of Pongo abelii. Taxonomy (NCBI): domain Eukaryota; kingdom Metazoa; phylum Chordata; class Mammalia; order Primates; family Hominidae; genus Pongo; species Pongo abelii. The sequence continues at coordinate 20,083,374 of NC_071985.2, forward strand.
GGAATGCACAAGGATTGCCAGCATCCCCCAGAAGCCAGGAGCGGGGCATGGAATAGAGTCTCTCTCAACCCCTCAGAAGGTTCTAACCCTGCTGATGCCTTGATCTTGGACTTCAGCTTCCAGAACTGTGAGATGAGATATGTTTGTTGTTTAAGTCTCCCGGTTTATGCTGCTTTGTGATGGCAGCCCAAGCAGACGAATACAGAAAGAACTGGGGATTTGAGTCGGAAAACCTGCTTTGAGTCCTAGCTACCACTTAGTACCTCAATGACCTTGGGCAAAGAAGTTCAATTTTTCTGAACCTCAGTTTTATAAACTGCAAAATGGAGAAATACAAAAGTAACTGTTCTCCTGCCTCACGATCCCTGTGAGGATGAAGTGTGACTATGTGTATAAAAACATTTTGTTTATTGTACAGCACTGTGTACTGCAATCTTATTACATAAAGAAAGGAAGGTGGGAGGTAGTAGAGCGGAGTGATTACGAGCTAGGCTCTGGATGGGCACGGTGGCTCATGCCTGTAATCCCAGCACTTTGGGAGGCCGAGGTGGGTGGATCACCTGAGGTCAGGGGTCAGGAGTTTGACCTGGCCAACATGGTGAGACCTTGTCTCTACTAGAAATACAAAAAGAAAAAAAAAATTAGCCAGGTGTGGTGGTGGGTGCCTGTAATCCTAGCTTCTTGGGTGGCTGAAGCAGAAGAATCACTTGAACCTGGGAGGCAGAGGTTACAGTGAGCCAAGATCGCGCCACTGCACTCCAGCCTGGGCAACAGAGCAAGACTCCGTCTCAAAAAAAAAAAAAAAAAAAAAAAATCTAGACTCTGAAGTCAGTTTGCCAGGTCTGTGAGTGGAAATGTTACAAAGAAGCTTCTCATGAAAACTTGACTCTCAAATGAGCCAAAGGCAGTAATGCCCAGGAATGGAGTCCTGGTAACACTTAAAGGAATGTATCAGTCGTCTATTGCTCTATAATGAACCCCAAAACTTAGTAGCTTCAAATGATGACCTTATTCTTTCACACCGTCTCCATGGATCAGGAATCGAGAGCAACTTAATTGGGTGCTTCTCACTTGGAGTCTCTTGTGAGACTACAGTCACCTGAGGTTTAGACTGGGGCTGGAGGACCCACTTCCCAGATGGCTCACCCACCGTGGCTGTTGGCAGGAGGCTGCAGTTCCTCTCCATGTGGTCGTCTCCACAGGTCTGGTGAGTATTTTTACAATATGGCACCTCCTTATTCTTTCTACCTCCCCTTCCTGCCTATCTCACCATGCCCAACGAGTTTTTTCTCTTGTCAGTGATTCTCAACCTGTATGGAGTCACAGGCTCACTGTGACCTAATGAAAACTAGGGACTCTTCCTGAGTAAAGTACACATATGCATTTACACAGAATATTCTAGATAGAATTTCAAGGGGCTCCAAGGTTAAGTACCAATTGGGTCCACAGAGAGCTCTGTCAAACGTGAATCGAATTGTGTAATTCCCTGTTTAAATCCTTCCGTGACCCCCACTGCCCATAGGATAAAAAACCTCTTTAGCACACCATGATCTGACTCCAACTTACTTTTAATAACAATAACCTTATCATCACATGGAATGTCTTCTACATGGCAGACACTTTTCACACTCTCTTTCTAATTCTTAGAAGAACTCTAAGAATTTTATGGTTCCATTTTAGAGATAAGGAGAAGCTCAGAGCTGAAATCTTGCTGATTCAGCACCTGCCTCATCTCCCCCACACCCCCAAATGAATGGTTGAGTTTAGGGGAGCCCGAATTCTTCTGACTCTGAAGCTGACATCCCTCCAGGCCTGGCCACCCCACTCTCTGCTCCTTCTTGTCTACTGCCAGGCACACTCCTGCTCTGGCGCTTCAAAACCACTCATCATTTCCAGACATGCTGTGGGTTTTGTGCAGGAAGCTTTTTCTACCTTAAAGGTCCTTTCTTCCCATTTTGTCCTCCTTCTCCAACCTTCTCTAATCATTGTACTCTGATATCCTATTCCTTCTTCAAGACTCAGGGTGTCATTTCTTCCATGATCTTTTCCTGAACTATGACTTTCCAGTGCTCCTTTACATATTCCATGGCAACCGCCAGGCTGTGTCATAATTTCTCATGTACTCACCTATATACTTACTACCCCTAGACTGTTTCTTGAAGGTAAATATCAGTCATGCCTTTCTACCGTTTTTATAAATCTAGCTTTTCATAGGATGGGTGTTCACTGTATATTTGTTGAGTGAGTGAATGAATGAATGAATAAATGGCATTTTCTGTAAGAATTCCCCCTAGCATGTAAATTATCCAGCTGTTGAATAAATGTAGCTAGGATCTAGGGCTTCTTGAGGCTTCAGTCTTTCTAGGACATCTCTAAGGAGCCTAGGGGTGGCAGTGTGATGCCACACCTGAAAATCCTCTGCCGTTTTCAAAGCTTTAACATTTTGGCACCCAAGGGGAGAAGCCACAGAGTTTATCTGTGCCTAGCTTTTGTAGTTACCTGGCTCATTTTAACAGGCAGGTAAATTGACATGCTGAGAATGAAAGTATTTCTACCCAAGGTCCTGTCATTTAATGTTGTGCTGAATAGGGACCAGGAGCTGGATGTCCCGAGCTGCGTGTCGAGTTCTTCTCCCTACAGACAATGTTGAAGACTTGTAAAGGTTCTACCTCTTTGAAATCTTTTTTTTTTTTTTTTTTTTTTAAGATGGAGTCTCACTCTGTTGCCCAGGCTAGAGTGCAGTGGCGCTATCTTGGCTCACTGCAACTTCCACCTCCTGGGTTCAAGCCATTTTCCTGCCTCAGTTTACCAAATAGCTGGGATTACAGGCATATGCCACCACGCCTGGCTAATTTTTGTATTTTTAGTAGAGACAGGGTTTCACCATGTTGGCTAGGCTGGTCTCGAACTCCTGACCTCAGGTGATCTGCCCATCTCAGCCTCCCAAAGTGCTGGGAATACAGGTGTGAGCCACCACGCCTGGCCTATCTTTGAAATCTTAAAGGGCAAAGCTGACTTCAAACAGACTTCAAGCAGTTGTTTTGGTATGGCTCCATTTTAATAAGAAAAAATATAAATGTGTAGATGGATACACTGACAAAATGGTAAAAGAATATGCATCAAGTAATAATTGTTATCTCTGGGATTAGATTAAATTAAACTTATTTATTTATTTATTTATTTATTTCGAGATGGAGTCTTGCTCTGTCGCCCAAGCTAGAGTGCAGTGGCGCATTCTTGGCTCACTGCAATCTCCGCCTCTGGAGTTCAAGAGATTCTCGTGCCTCAGCCTTCCAAGTAGCTGGGACGACAGGCGTGTGGCACCATGCCTGGTTAATTTTTGTATTTTTAGTAGAGATGGGGTTTCACCATGTTGGCCAGGCTGGTCTCGAACTCCTGGCCCCAAGTGCCTGCCTCAGCCTCCCAAAGTGCTGAGATTATAGGCGTGAGCCACTGCACCGAGCCTCTGGGATTTTAAATTATTTTTATTTACTTTTTAATATATGTTTTAAAATCTTTCTGTAAGGTATATAAATTACATATTTGATTTTTAAAGTCTTCTAGTTGTTAAAAGAAAAATGCCCTGTGCATAAGATAAGCTATCACTGTGATTTAATTTTCTGACTTTTCTTTCTGAACACAGATAAAATCATGCCTATTTTGCACTTAACACAGGAAGTGGTTTCTAGAGTAGCAGAAAGTCTCAGTGACTTGGAGGTACACAATTCTACCTCTAAGGCAGCGTCATCAAGATTATATTTACATGTGTTTAGTTCAGTGAAGTAGTTGTCTCAGGTGCTTGTTTAGATCTAACATCTTCAAGGAATGTCAGGAAGCCTAGAGGCTGAAGAAAGATGCAGAGTATTTTCTAAATGTCTGGCAGTGAGGAAAACCCCTCAGTATTTTCCTTGTGATTAACTTGTTGATGGATTTTCTTTTAAAGAAGTCAAGTAAAGAGAAACTATCCTAAGGGAGCGGGAACAAAGGCGGGACTATTCTGACTCACTCACCTCTGTGTTGATGGTGCCCTTTGGCGTCAGTTTCAAAGTAATTCATTCACATCTGCTCAGCAAGTACACATTGCATGCTCATTAATTCCAGGTGCTGTTATGGTTCCTGGGGATGCAGCAGTAAAGAAAGCAGAGTTCCTGACCTCATGGAGCAATACTTGCGTGTGGGAGGAGACAGATGTGGCAAATAAGTAAATATATAGCACATCAGGGGTGATAAGTAAGTGAAAAAAATGAATGGTGAGGGGGTCGGGCCTGCCTGGAGGGTGAGAGGGTGGGGGAAGCCATAGTTCTGCTTTCAGTAGGGTGCCTGCAGGATTCTTCCATAAGGAGACATTTGTACCCAGACCGAAGGGGAGGGGAGGGAGCAAAGGCTGTGGTATCTGGGGAAAGAGACCTCCAGAAGACAAAGACCCTGAGATGGGAGCATACTGGTGGGGCCTGCAGGGACAGCAGCCCGGGCAGAGAGATCAATGGCATGGGGAGTGAACCAGGCTGTGTAGGGCAGAATATGGGGTCTTGTAGGCCACTGAAAGCATTTTTCTATTTTTAAATTCTGAGTGAGACCTGATGCGATTAAGGGACAGGGCACAAGACAATTACTAACAAGAGGCACTAGGATGCTAAAGACTCATGGAGACTAGGCTGTAAGGGACAAAGTCCAGACATGGGGAGCTGTTAGGGGCTGTTGCCCATCCTGAAAGATGATAGAGGCTTGGGGGGATGGGGAGGGAGGTGACAGGAAATGGCTGGATTCTGGATATAATTGAAGGCAGAATCCACTGGATTTGCTGGGAGATGAAGAGTGGGGTTTTTCCTGAGCAATGGAGTAGATAATGGCTCTATTATCAGAGCAGGTTTCGGCAGATGCGTTTCAGTTATCTTCTGCTGAGTGACAAACAAACAAACCATCCTGCACTTAGTGGCATGAAACATCAGCAATCATTTGATTTGCTCGCCAATTGCAGCCTGGGCAGGGTTCGATGGGGATGGCTGCAGGTGGGATTAGTTAGGGCAGCTCAAAGGCTGGCTGGAGCCATCTGAGGCTTGTTACTTACACGTCTGGCTGTGGATGCTGGCTGTCAGCTGGGCCCTCAGCTGCGATGTCAGCCAGAACTCCTGCACCTCCTCATGTTGGGGTTCACTCCCTCATGGCATGGCGGCTGGGCTCCAAAAGTGGCCTCCCAAGAAAACAAGATATGAAGCATGTGATATTTTCATGCCTTTGCCTCAGAAGTCCTAGTCTCTTTTCTGCTGTCCTTTGTTGCTTGAAGGAGTCACGAAGATTGGTCTGAGTTCAAAGGAAGGAGACACGGACCCTGGCACTGGATGGAAGGGTGTCGATGTCACATTGTAGAAGAAAATGTGGGATAGGAGGTATTGTGCCCATCTTTGGTCAATATCGTCTGCCACATAAAGGATGCAGAAATCAAGATTTGTAGAGCATAAGCTGCTTGTTAACTATCACACAGGGATGTTGAGTTGGCAGATGGATGTATAAGTCAAGAGAGGTCAAGGTTGGGGAAATACATGTTGGAGGCTTTATTATACAGTTGGTATTTAAAGCCACCTGGAATGAGGAGAGACGTGGTGGTGGGAGGAGGAGGAGGAGAGGAAGGAGGATCAGGATAAGAGAGAGTTTATTAAGCATTGCATTTTTTTTTTTTTTTGAGATGGAGTCTCGCGCTGTCACCCAGGCTGGAGTGCAATGGCGCCATCTTGGCTCACTGCAATGTCCGCCTCCCGGGTTCAAGCGATTCTCCTGCCTCAGCCTCCCCAGTAGCTGGGATTATAAGCACATGCTGCCATGCACAGCTAATTTTTTCTATTTTAGTAGAGACGAGGTTTCACCGTGTTGCCCAGGCTGGTCTCGAACTCCTGAGCTCAGGCAATCCACCTGCCTCAGCCTCCCAAAGTGCTAGGACTACAGCTGTGAGCCACCATGCCCAGCCACATTGCATAGTTTTTATTGAGTAGCTCTATACTTAGCACTGTGGGAGGTACTTTGCACAGCTTAGAGCAAGATGAAGGCCTCCCTGCCCCAGTCCACAGTGAAGCAGGCCTCACTCTGTACTGCCATAGAACTCAGCTCAGTTTCTGACTCTGTATTTTTTTCTTGCTCCCTGTGCCCCTGGTGCTGGAGCACTTAATTAGATCTAACAAGGTCTCTTTTGTCCTTGTGCTTTGGAGTATCTTCAGGCTTTCCCTGGATAATGATAGCCAAAAGTATTCAGAGTTTTAGAAAACCTAAAACCTAAAACCTTCAAAAGGGCAATGTTGAGAAATAAAGAAATGAATTATTCCATTGTTAAGCAACTCATGTCTGAGTAAGAGAAAACTTGAATTTATGGTGGTTAAAGTATATGTGAGATATTAAAAACAAAAGAGAGAAAGAAAAAAAACCCAGAAAGCCATTTTTTGATCCTCAAGAGATCAGGTGAAGTTTCTATGTGAAGCATTGAGAGATCTTTATTTTATGATAAGGCTAAATGCCAGATTGTCAAAAAAAGGGTCAGATATAAACTTCTTTGCATAATACATAAATCCATTCATAATCTGACCCTTTCCTTTCCAATCTCCTCTATTAGCAACCTCCAGTATATTCTGGTTACCCTGCTCCAAAAATGCTCTAAACATGCCATGCCTGTGTACTACTTCCCCATGGTTTATTCCCCCTCTCCATTTCTGGCCAACTCCTACTAATCCTTTAAAGCTCAGCTTGAATGTCATCTCTTCTACAAAGCAGGTGGTTGTAGTCACCTCTATCAGTGTTCCCATCTTTTGTATATACTTCCTATGATTCTGATCACATTCTGCTTAATATCTTGTCACATCCTGTCATGTATATGCTCATCTCCTCGAGCAGACAGTCAGTTTTTTAAGGGCAGTAAACCTGGGTGCTTTTTTGTTTTTTGCAGTCCCAGTCCCAGCAGTGCTGAGCAACAGAAGAGATAAACACTACAGTTTTTAGGATGTTCAGTTGCATAAGAGATGACAGTAGAGGCCCCTGCATGTCTATTGCAGACAATTACTTACGGGCTCACAAAAAAATATTTTCTGGTTTTGCCCATTGGGATGCACTGTCCTACAAAGGCTGAAGATTTTGGGGAGGCAACAGACACACCAAACAGACTTCCTTTTCTGTATCTTTCAGTTGCTGACACTATTAAGAAATAGAGACTGGGCATGGTGGCTCACACGTGTAATCCCAACACTTTGGGAGGCCGAGGTGGAGGATTGCTTATGACCAGGAGTTTGAGACCAGCTGGGCAACATAGTGAGACCCCATCTCTACCACACACACACACACACACACACACACACACACACACACAAATTAACTGGGTGTGGTGGAAAGCCCCTGTAGTCCCAGCTACTCAGGAGGCTGAGGTGGGAGGATCACTTGAGCCTGGGATGTTGAGGCTGCAGTGAATCATGATTGCACCATCGCATTCTAGCCTGGGAGACAGAGCAAGACCTTGTCTCAGGAAGGAAGGAAGGAAGGAAGGAGAGAGAGAGAGAGAAAGAAAGAAGGAAAGAAAGGAAGAAAGAAAGAGAAAGAGAGAGGAAGGAAAGAAAGAAAGAAAAGGAAGTAGAGAAAGGAAGGCAGGCAGGCAGGAAGGAGGAATTCCCTTCTAATTTGGTAGGAATTAGAAGATTCCTCTACTCCGTCATTGTCATGTAAAACATCTCTAGAGTAATTGTTTGAGGCACACAAACTCCTTTCCAACACGACATTACAATACCCAGATTTCTGGTGTCAAGCCGCATGACAGTATGAACGATCCTGCACAGATGACGTGTTCAACCTTCATAGTTGTCTCTACCTTCCATTCCAGCCTGCTCCGCCTCCTGGATTTTCCAGAAACCTGTGGATTCTCCCTTCTTCCTCAGGGGTGTGTGGCTCTCTGGTGGGGAATTATCAACCAACATAATGCGAGATGCTGAAGCCCGAGCGGTGAGCAAAGTGAACACAGAGCACTGGGAAGCTGAGGTGCAGATGCACGCAGGGAAGAAGGTGGGGAGAAGCTGGAGGGAAGGAGTGAAGGAAATAGGATGATGGAGCCAAAACCGGGACTAGGGAGGCCAGACCTGGGGAGAGAAGGTGGGAGCTGAAGTGGGGATCCTGAGGATGTTAACTGAAAAACCACGAGATCTATAAAGCAACTGTTTAACCGAAAGGAGAGACTGCTGGTAGAAGTTTACCTGTTGGGGATGACTCAGGCAGAGCTAAGCTAGCCCTGCAATGACTCCAAATGATCCTGCAAGGTGGAGGCAGACACAGGAGAGGAAAACAGCCCCATCCTGGCCTGCTGGTCAAAGCATACACGTGTGCTCTCTTCTCTCCCTCCCTCTCCGCTCTGTCTGTCTCTCCCTCCTTTTCTCTCTGTTTCTGTCTTTCTCTCTCTGTACCTTGGCAGCTAACCTGGCATTCTGAACTCCACTCTCGAGCCTGTCAGTGCCTCTTTTGACCCTGAGCAGCTCTTTTCTCTCTTTCCCTACTTCCTACTTCTTACTACTGCCTGGAGAGTTTATTCTTTGCCACTTGCTGAACAGTTACTTGTTTCATTTAAACAACAAAAAAGAAACAAAACCTGCCTAATGTGGCAGTAGACTTGAATTTAAAGAAAATGTATTTCAAACTGGGAAGAGAAAATTTTTTTCTTAAATACAACTTATTTTCATTGATTCTGAAAGCAATACATATTTATTGTAGAGAGAAATTGGATTGTACAGAGAAGCACAAAGAATAAAATTATAATTATCCATTATTCCATGGTCAGAGATAACTAGAATTAACATAAGGATATTGCTTTGGCTTGAATGTTTGTGTCTTTTCCAAAATTCATGCTGAGGCCGGGCGCAGTGGCTCACACCTGTACTCCCAGCACTTTGGGAGTCCGAGGCAGGTGGATTGCCTGAGCTCAGGGGTTCTAGACCAGCCTGGCCAACATGGTGAAACCCCAACTCTACTAAAAATACAAAAAATTAGCCAGGCGTGGTGGTGGTTGCCTGTAATCCCAGCTACTCAGGAGGCTGAGACACGAGAATCATTTGAACCTGGGAGGCAGAGGTTGCAGTGAGCTGAGATTGTACCACTGCACTCCAGCCTGGGTGACAGAACGAGACTCTGTCACAAACAAACAAACAAAACCAAAATTCGAGTTGAAAAATAATTCCCAATGTAACAGTATTAAGAAAGAGGCGAGGTCTTTAGGAGGTGATTAGACCGTGAGGACTCTGCTCGCATGATTGGATTAGTGCCTCATAAAAGGACTTGAGGGAGCCAGTTCAGCCCTTTCTTCTCTTCCACCAAGTGAAGACTCAGGGTTTGTCTTCTCCCTCAGCAACAAGGTGCCATTACAGAAGCAGAGAGCAGCCCTCAGCAGACATCAGACATGCTGGTGCCTTGATCTTGGGCTTCCCGGTCTCCACAACTGTGACAAATACATTTCTATTGTTGATAAATTACCCAGTCTGTGATATTGTGTTACAGCAGCACAGACTAAAACAGAAATATATGCTTTTTAGCCTTCTACACACATACATGCACACACACACACACACACACACATTATTGGGATATAGTGTATGTATTGTTTCATAATCTACTTCTTTCACATGAACATTTTATGGTGAATGTTTTTCCATGCCAATACTTTTTCCATAAAGATATTTTAAATCATGACATAGTATTCTATTTGAACATATCAAAACATTTAATCTGCTATTATTGGACATTTAAGATATTTCAAAAAAAATTTTCTTTTTGCTACTAGCAATAGATTTCTCTTTTTTTTTTTTTTTCTTGAGACAGGGTCTCACTGTCACCCAGGCTGGAGTGCAGTGGTGTGATTTTGGCTTACTGCAACCTCCACTTCTGGGGTTCAAGTGATTCTCCCCCCTCAGCCTCATGAGTAACAGGGACTACAGGCACACACCGCCACACTCAACTAAGTTTTGTATTATTATTATTTTAGTTGAGACAGGGTTTCACCATGTTGCCCAGGCTGGTCTCAAACTCCTGGGCTCAAGCAATCCACCCACCTCAGCCTTCCAAAGTGCTGGGATTACAGGCACGAGCCACCATGCCTGGCCACTAGCTTTGTCTTGAACAATCTGGTACTGAAATCTTTACCCACATCCATGGCTATTTTCTTAGCATAAATGTCTAGACATAGAATAGCTGGATTAGAGGGATGTGCATCTTAAGTTCCTGGTACATAGAGCCAAATTAGCCTTCAGAAAGCTTATGCTAATTTTCCTGTCAGCAATGCTATTTCTCCAAATTCTAGATAACCCTGGCTAGTATCAATTTTTTTTCCTGTTATTAATTTTCTTTGGTTTTGAGACAGAGTCTTGCTCTGTTGCCCACGCTGGAGCGCAATGGCACGATCTCAGCTCACTGCAACCTCTGCCTCCTGGGTTCAAGTGATTCTCATACCTCAGCCTCCTGAATAGCTGGGACTACTAAAAAAAGTACAAAAATTAGCCAGGCACATCTCTACTAAAAAAAAAAAATACAAAAATTAGCCAGGCATGTACCATCATCCCTGGCTAATTTCTCTGTTTTTTTAGGAGAGGCAGGGTTTTGCTATGTCAAACTCTTGGCCTCATGCAATCCACCCGCCTCAGGCTCCCAAAGTGCTGAGATTACAGGAGTGAACCACCACGTCTGGCCTATTAATTTTTAATTTAATTCTATTGAGGTGAGAAAATATACTTTGTATGAATTTAATCATTTTAAATTTATTGAGATCTAGTTTACAGGCCAGAATGTAGTCTATTTTGGTGAATGTTCCATGAGGACTTGAAAATAATTTGCATTTTGCCTTGTTGGATGAAGTGTTCTGTATATGTCAGTTAGGTTAAGTTGGTTGAATGTTGTTGAAATCTTCTCTATCCTTTCTGATTTTCTGTGTACTTATTCTATCAATTAATAAGAGAGAGATGTTGGAATCTCCCATTATAATTTTGAATTTGTCTATTTTCTCTTTCTACTAGTTTTTCCTTCCTGTGTTTTAATGCTCTGTTATCAGGGGCACACACATTTAATCGTGCTATGTCTTCTTGAAGAATTGACCTGCTTGTCATAATAGGATCTTCATCTTTATCCCTGGTAATATTCTCTGTCCTGAATACTACTCTGTCTGCTATAAATATAGCTTCTTTAGCTTTTTTCAATTAGTGTGTGTTTGGCATATCTTTTCCCAGCCTTTCACTTTTAAACTATTTATGTCTTTATATTTAAAGTGGGTTTCTTATAGACAGCATAGACTGAGTCTTGCTTTTTTGTTTTTTGACGCTAACCTGACAATTTCTGCTTTTTACTTTTATTTTTCATTTTTTTTTTTTTTGACAGAGTCTCACTCTGTCACCTAGGCTGGAGTGCAGTGGTGTGGTAATAGCTCACTGCAGCCTCAAACTCCTGGGCTCAGTGGCTCCTCCTGCCTTAGCCTCCTGAGTATTTGGGACTACAGGTACATGCCTCTGTGCCCAGCTAATTGTTGCTTTTTAATTGGAATGTTTAGACCATTTATTTGATGTAATTCTTGATACAACTGGGTTCCATCTACTATCCTGCATTTGTCCCCCACCCCCATGTTTGTCCCATCTGTCCTTTGTTTCTTCTTTCTTTTTTCCTGCCTTCTTTTGGAATAATTGAGTATTTTTTCTAATTATACTTTATTTTGGCTCTTAGCTTATTAGCTATGCCTCTTTGTTCTATTACTATTTTTTACTGGTTACTGTAGGGTCTACATATACATCTTTAACTCACCCCAGTCTTCCTTCCTGTATAGCATAAGAACTGTGCAGTGGTATACCTCCATTTCTGCTTTTCTTCTTTGTGCTGTTGTCATACGTCTACATGCATTATAAATCCCACAATACATTAATTTTTTATTTTATTTTTTTGAGATGGAGTCTCACTCTGTCGCACAGGCTGGAGTACAGTGGTACAAGCTCAGCTCACTGCAACCTCTGCCTCCCAGGTTCAAGCAATTTTCCTGCCTCAGCCTCCTGAGTAGCTGAGATTACAGGCATGCGCCACTATGCCCAGCTAATTTTTGTATTTTTAGTAGAGACGGGGTTTTACCATGTTGGCCAGGCTGGTCTCGAATTCCTAACCTCAGGTGATCCACCCACCTCGGCCTCTGAGAAAGTGCTGGGACTACAGGCATGCGCCACCACGCCCAGCTAATTTTTGTATTTTTAGTAGAGACGGGGTTTCACCATGTTGGCCAGGCTGGTCTCGAATTCCTAACCTCAGGCAATCCACACACCTCTGCCTCCCAGAGTGTTGGCATTACAGGCATGAGCCACCACACCCGGCCCCCACAATACATTTAGACCAGAGACTGGCAAACTTTCTGAGCTGGATAGTAAATATTTTTCACTCTATACAGTCTCTATTGCAACTACTTAATCTTGCTCTTATAGCACAAAAGCAGCCATAGATAAGATGGAAATAAGTGAGCATGGCTGTGTTCCAAAATATTTTTATTTACAAAAATAGGCAGCAGGCAGTATTTATCCTGTGGGCTGTAGTTTATGATCCCTGCTTTAGGTAACAAAAAATTATATCTGAAAGAACACGATGTTGTCTTTTATTTATTTTTATTTTTTAATTTTTTTTACATTTACCTATGTATTTATCACATTGGGCATTCTTTTTCTTCCTTTTGTCTTCTTTTTGAGATCCCACATTCTACTTGGTGTCATTTTTCTTCTCCCTGAAGAACTTTATTGAACATTTCTGTAGAGCATGACAGCAATACATTATCTCAGCTTTTGATTGTTAGAAAAACTCTTTATTTTGCCTTCATTTTTGAAAGACATTTTTGCTTGGTATATAATTTTAGGTTGACAGGATTTTTTCTTACAGTCCTGTAAAGCTCTCTCTCCATTGCCTACTGGTTTCCATGATTTCTGCCAATAAGTCAACTATAATTATTATCCCTTTTTACCCTACATAAGTAATTTTTTTTCTGGCTTCCTGGAAGATTTCTCTTTATCTTTGAGTTCTCAGCACTTTGACTCTAATGTTCAGGTGTATTTTTCTTTGTGTTGATCTTACTTAGGGTTTTCTGAACTAGGACCTGTGGTTTTGTCGTTTTTGTCTAATCTTAGAAAATTCTTGAGTACCATGTCTCAGATATTTCTTCTGCCCTATTTCTTTTTTCTCCCCCTGGAATTACTGAGCTTCAACCTATTCTTCGTTTTTTATTTTTCCTGGGACTCCAACTGCATGTATGTTAGACTTTTTGAAATTGTTTTATGGTGCTTGGATTTTATCACCACTACTGCTGCCAATACAATTACGACCATCGCCTTCACCACTTTCATTACCACCATCACCACCTCCCCTCTGCCTTAACCACCACCTTTACTACCACCACCATCATCATCATATCCACTTATACGATGGTTACAGCAGGGCGGGTATTATTCTACGCACCCTATATATGTTAACTCTTTAAATCATCGCATAAACACTGTAATATAATTACACACATATTATGTTATTCTAATTTTACAGGACTTGGGAGAGGGATCTGGACTGAAGTGGAGGAATCCAGTACAAGTATTGGAGCCCTCTGAAATCTTGGTTTGTGTCTACAAATGCTATTCCAATATTTGAGCTAATAAGTCCATTTAAGTTTGCTTCAGGGAAATACATTCAATCAATCATTCATTCATCCAACATTTATGAGCTGTCTCCTATATGACAGAAAGTTGAATAGCCAACAAAGGCTAATGACAACCCTCCCCTCCTGTCTCCCTCCTTCCTCTCTCTGCCAAAGCATGAGAAGTATTTGAATAATCAATTTCCACTATTCCACCTTTTCATGGAAGAACACAGGCTTTGAGATCTGGGCCTGGGTTCCCAGTTTAGGCCAGATTCTCTGTGGCTTTCAGAGCACCTTTGGCTATAGGTATTGCTTCCCACCTCCCTTCCCTTTCCTCCTCAGAACTCTTCCTGCTTTGGTCCTAATGACAAGTTGATAAGCTAATAGCTTTGAGGCCCCAGGACTAGAGGTGGGCAGCTCAGCTGCTTCCTAGAATTCTGAGCTTGTGAAGTTTCTTTTTTTCTTTTTCTTTTTAGAGATGGGGTCTTGCTCTGTCGCCCACGCTGGAGTGCAGTGGCACAATCATAGCTCACTGCAGCCTCAAGACTCCTAACTCAAGCAGTTCTCTTGCCTCAGCCTACCAAATAGCTGGGACTACAGGTGCATGCCACCATGCCTGGCTAGGCTTGTGAAATTTCTATACAACAACCTCATTTCTCTGTTTTTTACATTCTAAACTCCCAAGAAGTAAGTTTGTGGATATTTGACTTGCTGAAAATCATATAAATGAACTTTCCTAATTCTATTTTCTCTGTGGAACACAGATTATTAAAGTGAGAATTAATGTGTGCCTGGGACAGTTTTGGCTTACACCTGTTGTCCAAGTGTAATTATTAATTGCACCCTCCCCTATTTGCTCACAAAAGGAGCACCGGTTATTAGATGAAAAATCATATGGTCATCTGAAGTTAAGAAACCTCAAATCCAATTTTGTTGTAGTTTAACCTGTTTTCTCATCTGTTAAATGAGAACAGTTCTCATAAATTTTATAAAAGTAGATGAGAGATTAGAAGGAAAGGCTTTGAACTTACTAGAAGAAAAGACCTATAGAAATCCAAGGTGACTTACTATTGTTATTCTAATTTTTATATGCCTGTTGGCCTGTCACAGATGTATTCTGATTTAAGCATTAGCTAAAACTTTATGTTAGAATAGTAATTTTTTATATCTAATTATATATGCTTATAAATTTATGCATTTTTTGAGATGCTTTCTCTCTTTCTTTTCTTTTCATTCTTGTTGTTGTCATCTTACCCTTGTTGTCATCTTACCCCTCTCTTTTTCTGAAGACTTTAAATTGCCTTCATCTCTGTCTCATTTGTTCCTCCAATAAGTCCCCCTCCCCCACATTCCTAACCTCTCCATACCTCTCCTCAAAAAGCAGCAGACAGCTTTGGTGATGTGAATGTTAGGGAAACTACTGGGGCCTACATCCGGGCAACAGATAGGCTCCAGCAGCCTGCCGCTGTCCAGAGCAAGGATTGGTGACCTTTGTCTGTAAAGAGCAAGATAGAAAATATTTTTACCTTTTGTATTAGTCTGTTCTCACACTGTTATAAAGACATACCTGAGACTGGGTAATTAATGAAGGAAAGAGGTTTACTTGAGTCACAGTTCTGCAGGCTGAACAGGAGGCATGACTAGGGAGGCCTCAGGAACCTTACAATCATGGCGGAAGGCGAAGGGGAGGCAGGCACATCTTCACATGACAGAGCAGGAGATGGGGGTGGGAGGTGCTGCACACTTTCAAACCACCAGGTCTAATGAGAATGCTATCACGAGAACAGCAAGGGGGAAGTCTGCTCCCATTGTCCAGTCACCTCCCTCCTTCAACACTAAGGATCACAACTTGAGATGGGATGTGGGTGGGGACATGGAGACAAACCATATCAACTTTGCAGGTCATGTGATCTTTGTCACAACTCCTCGCATCTGCTACTGTGGCACAAAAGCAGCCATAGACAATAGTTAACAAATGGGAGTGTCTGTGTTTCAATAAAACTTTATTTATGAAAAGGCCCTTGGGCCATAGTTTGTTGGGCCCCCTAGTCTAGGGGACTGTTCAGGGCCCTGATTTGGCCTGGGATCTTATCTCAATAAGCCACTCAAAACCAGGTATAGGAGACAAGTTAATACTTAAAGGGGGCCTCAGGAGTTCCTTCCTTAGGGGATGAATAATCACCCCCTTCTCTCTTTTGGTAAAGTGGTGTTTTCTAAGGATGATGATGGGTAGGTACAGGCATGTTCATTATCAAACATTTAAAGAAAAGAGATCCTAGGTATTGACCAGTCATGGCCACTTGGGAAACAAAATGGAAGTGCCTAGACTCCAGGGCCCTGCCAAACACTTGCAGTGGGTGGACAGCTCTAAGCACAGTCCTCTTGTCTCTCATCAGTTTTCCTTTTGGACCACTGCCCACTTTTCACATCCATATTTACCTTCTTTGGGGAAAAAAGAAAAATTTCTTTGTTTTTATGTGGGTAAGCAGTCCCTAAAGGAGTCAGTTGGGGGCCGGGGGTGGGGGGGGTGGGAGGGTAGTTTCAGAGCCAGCAGCAGGGGGTGACTGTCACAACCCTTCAAGAGTGACTGGGGGCTGGAGGGGGCTGACAGCCTCGCTGAACTTCCCCACAGTATTGTTAGCTGAGGCCGGGCCCCCTCTGCTTCTGATTTTGGCACTGACTTTAGGATGGCTTTACTGGCCAAGATACAAAGCCCCACAGACAACAGCCCCAGGGGTCCCCATGGTGTCATTGTTGTAGTTAGTGACTCTGACCAGGTGCTGACTGGAGCAGGGTTGATGGGCGCCTATGTCCACTCACCCTAAAGAGCAAGTAAGGTCAGTGCATGCTCACCAAGTCCATCATAATGTAGCCACAGTCTTTTTTTTTTTGGCTCTCTGTTTCCATCATGGGATTGCTACTGCAGGACAATAGCAAAAAGGGGCTGTTCACAATGGAACCTTTGAGAACAGCTCTTCTCTGAGGAGTCCTCATTGCTGGCTGTGATTAAACAATTTCAATGTACTGAAAGCTGTGTAAAGGCAATTCTCAATTACCTGTATGTTAGGTGCCGAAAGTGTCTAATTAAGCCAACTGTTTGGATCCTGGAATGTACTCTCCTAGAAACAATTGCTGTCAGGTCTCACCCAGCTCACATATACCTATTTAACCCACAGTGGACTGAAGTATTAATACTGTAGGTTAGCACCTGACAAGCATATGGAGGGAACACCATGGGTTCAGAGATATTGGTAAGATCTCATTGATAGAAGCAGGAAGCAGAGAAATTCTAAGCAGACAGGGATGGGTCCCAGGTGAAACCCCACCTTCAAGCCAAAGTAGCCTGAAACCCACAGCCCAAAGTGCTAACTTTTTTTTTCTTTGAGACAGTCTCGTACTGTTTCCCAGGCTGGAGTGCAATGGCACCATCTCCGCTCACTGCAACCTCCGCCTCCTGGGTTCAAGTGATTCTCCTGTCTCAGCCTCCTAAATAGCTGGGACTACAGGTGTGCCCCATCAAGCCTGGCTAATTTTTGTATTTTTAGTAGACATGAGGTTTCACCATGTTGGCCAGGCTCATTCATACAGCTGACCCCAGGTGATCCGCCCACTTTGGTTTCCCAAAGTGCTGAGATTATCGGCATGAGCCACTGTGCCTGGCCCAAAGTGAGAACTATTCTTGTTTGCCCAATCTCTCCTGATTGGTTCTTTATGAATAATGTCTTTTTACCAATTGAATGTTGCCTTTTCCAAAACTACCTATGGCCCACCCCACTCCCATCCTGTGCCTATAAAGACTCCAGACTCAGTTGGTAGAGACAGACGGCTGAACTTTGGGGGAGATGGCCAGACTTCAAGAGAGGTGGCTTGACTTTGGAGAGAGATGGCTTGAATTCTGGGAAGAGACAACCTGACTTTGGAGAAGGTGACCTGCCCTTCTCATCCCTTTTCCAGCTCCTCTCTCCACTGAGAGCCGTTTTCATTGCTTAATAAAATTCTTCGCTTTCACCATCCTTCAGTTCGTGCATGTGATCTCATTCTTCTTGGACACCGGACAAGAGCTTGGGACCCACCAAGTGCAGGTACCCAGAAAGTCCATCACACTGGCCCTTTGCCCTTGCTGGTGAAGAGCAGCTGCCCCGTGTGGCAAGATAAATGGCCAGCTGAGCTGCTAACACATAGCTGTCTGCAGATGGGGGAACTAAGAGAGCACTGTAACACTCCCTCTGGGATTTTGGGGTTGTGGGTGCTCCCACCTAGGCGCTGCCGCAGGCCCCACATGGAGCTTGCTCCTGCTGGCACCCAGAGCAGCCAGCTGGATCCCACACTCATTTACTCATGCCTGGTCTGGCCATGGGCCCTGCATGGAGCTTGCTCCTGCTAGTGCCTGGAGCGGCCAGCTGGATCCTGCACTTGCTTGCTCATGTGCTCCCTCTTGCAAGGGGCTGAGTACAGCGGGCCAAGTAGATGGGGATTCACCATTGTGAGTCCCACAAAGGGGCCAAGAAAAATCCTGCATCATGATCCCACCTGCCTGGGAGAAGCATCAGAAACTCCGTTTGCTCCCTGTCTCTTCCTTCAGAGACTTTCAAGACTTGTGGCTTTCAAGGTCTGAGAATCCCAGGGCAGGGGGCTCGGGAGGAGGAAGGGCTGGCTCTGGGCCTGAGGGATGTTGGGGAGGAGCTCAGCTTGGGACAATGTCCTGCCCGGGCAACTACCAAGCTGCATCCAGTTCTCAGTTGGCTCCTTTGTGTTATTAAATATAATAATGTTTATTATTTTTCTTAATCCAGCAGTAATGAGTATTCATTTTTGAAAACTTGGAAAACATAGATAAGCAGAAGGAAGAAAATTTAAATATCCCATATTCCCACCAATTTGGTAATATAGGCTTCCAGTGTTTTTCTATTGTTAAACAAAAATTATGAGAGGCCATTGTCTTAGACTAGCTCCTGCGCTAGGCCCCAGTAGACCAGACCAAATCAAAATGAAGTTGCTCATGCTAAATGCCACATAATCAAACTAAAACTTTAAAGAAGCAGATAGATTTCCAAAACAGACCAGGTTTTCCTGAAAACAGGAGATTCCAGCCTTCCTGAGTCAGCAGTATATAAGGAAGTCCCCTCTGCTTTAACCCTTATTACAAAAGCAACCTGAAGTAACCTGATGTTAACTAATCAGCTTTTGCCTACTGTTCTGTTCCTTGTTTCTACCTTACAAAACCCACGGTTCTGCCATTGCCTGGTGGAAGCTCTCATTCTATTTTGTAGAATGGAGGCTGCCCTGATTCATCGCCAATAAAAGTCAATGAGATCTGTAACAAAATTTGTTGTAATTCTGTCTTTGACACTACACGTATGTGTGCACGTGTACAGTACCTATATATTCACACACTTTGCATATTGTTTATAATTTGTTCTTCATTAAACAATGGGTTGTGAACATTTTTCATGTCATTAAATACTTTTTTTTTAACAGCATTTCAGAATGGATGGATATATCATACCTTATTTAACCAACATCCTATTGTTGGACTGTTAGGTTTTTCTATCAAAAATAACCCTATGATGAGCCTCTTGAAATTGCTGTCTTTGCATGGATCCACTATATTTCCTTTGGATAATTCCAAAAACGAACAATGGGTGTGTGTGAGTTATGGCGTTTAACTTATTTCCAAAGTAACTTCCATCCCCAGTGTGTGAGAAGGCTCACCTGCATCTTTCCACCACTGGCTGCTAAAAAATTTTAAAACTCTGCCAAACTGATAAATGAAAAATGTTATTGAGCTGTGCTGTATTTTTTTTTTTCTGTATTGGTGAGCTTGGACATTTGTATATGTTTATTCACTCTTTTGTGAATTGGCTGCTTCCTCTTTTAAGTCACAGCACTGGCGTCCCTGGATTGTTTTGGCCACTCAAAACCAAAGTGAATGGATGCAGGTTTTATTACTCTTTGAAATGTAAACACCTCGATCCAGGCAGATAAACCTGCAGAGACCTTCCCAGGGCAATTAATTCTCTAACCCCCAAGGTTTGTCCATCCTTTGACTCAGCTGCCGGAATGTGCAGAGTCCCTAACATATTTCCTTGTCACATCCAGTGGGGACCAAGGAATCTCACCTGTTTGGAACTGTGAGCTTTTAGGTAATAGGAACAAGAAATAAAATTGATCAGAAAACAATAGGAAATCATGGAAGGCTTTATAAGCCAAGAGACTGAAAATATCTACCTACAGTTAATAGATATTTGAATTATTTTGGTTTTTGACGATTGTAAATACACTTGGTGTGAATGCGCAGGCATGTGTCTTTCCGTGGACACATGCATTCATTTTGTTTTGAGTATTTACCTAGGGGTGAGATTATTGGGTCAGAGTATAGGTGTATGTTTAGTTTGAGTAGGTAACATCAAATAGTTTCTCAAGGAAACAACAAAAAAATTTACACTCCAATCAGCGGTGTATCACAGTCCCAGTTGCTTTAAACTCCGCTGACATTTGGTATTTCTGTCCTCTAATTTTCGTTTTTCTGTTAGGTTTTACATTTATTAAGTTAATATGATTTTAGATTTTATATTTCTTTTAATAAGCTAATTTGACACCACATATAACATTAATGTTGCTTTTCCATTTTCATTTTGTTTAGTTTTAAAAATATGTCTTTTTATATCTTCTCGTACTGATCTATAGATAATACATTTTATAGAACTATTCTACTTTCAAGATTTTATACAACACTTTCTAATAAAAAACTCTGGGTATATTCCTTGTATAATTATTTTTTAACTTTTTTTTTTTTTTTTTGAGATGGAGTCTCACTCTGTCCTCCAAGCTGGAGTGCAGTGCTGCGATCTCAGCTCACTGCAACCTCCGCCTCCCAGGTTCAAGCGATTCTCCTGCCTTAGCCTCCTTAGTAGCTGGAACTACAGGCATGCACCACCATGTCCAGCTAATTTTGTATTTTTAGTAGAGACAGGGTTTTACCATGTTGGCCAGGCTGGTCTCGAACTCCTGACCTTGTGATTTGCCCACCTCGGCCTCCCAAAGTGCTGAGATTACAGGCGTGAGCCACCGCGCCCGGCCTATTTTTTACCCTTTTATGTACCACCTACAAATGGTTCCTCTTCGTGTGTATGTGGTGCATTTCTCTTTGACAGTGTCTTACCAATACTCCTTCAGCCTGGAAAATGGTATCCAATACCTTCTAAGTTTTGTCCTATCCTATTCTATTAAAATAATATGGCAATCCAGGTATGGTGGCTTATGCCTGTAATCCCAGCACTTTGGGAGGCCAAGGTGGGCAGATCGCCTGAGGTCAGGAGTTCAAGACCAGCCTGGCCAAACTGGTGAAACCTCGTCTCTACTAAAAATACAAAAATTAGCCAGACATGGTGGTGGGGGCCCATAATCCCAGCTACTCGGGAGGCTGAGACAGGAGAATGGCTTGAACCCAGGAGGTGGAGGTTGCAGTGAGCCCAGATCACGCTACTGCACTCCAGCCTGGGCAACAGAGTAAGACTCCGTCTCAAAATAATAATGATAATAATAATAATATAATAATAATAATAAGGCACACATATCAAGCTGATACAAATTCTGCATGGATTATTTTTAAGCCTCCTTCCTTCAGAAGTAAGTTACAGTGTAAAGAACATAGCTTTGCAGCCAGACTGGGCTTATATCCTGCCCACACAACTTTCTAACTGTGTGACCTTGGGCAAGTTAGTTAACTCTCAGAGCCTTGGGTTCTTCAATAACAAAACCCAGGTTTTAGGATTGTTGGGATGTTAAATGAAATAGTGTATATAAAGTGTCAAGCATGTAATAGCATACTCAAGAAATATGTTTTCTTGTATGCTAGAAGCCGGTACATCAGATGCCTCTTTATCACATTTGCCTTAGTTCACAAAGCAATTAAAAATAGATACAGGGTGGGAGGGGATAAAGGATAAAAAAGCTACATATTAGATACAATGTACACTACTGGGGCCACTACTCGGGTGATGGGTGCAGTAAAATCTCAGACTTCACCACTAGACAATTCATCCATGTAACCAAAAACTACTTGTATCCCAAAAGCTATTGAAATAAAACATATATTAAAAAAATAGGTACAGCTAGCAGATAAGATGATGCCTTTAAAAAAGTAGGCACCATCTGCTGGTGATATGGACAGGAGACAGGGAAACACTGGGTAGAAGAGGGCGGTTCTCCGGCAAAGGCCCCCACCCTGAAGCCCAGATACCCGTGACTCTAAATGAGGACAGGGATTCCTGTTTTCACACCCAAAAGGTTGCCTTTTGGCCATCCTGCACCCGTATAAACCCCAAACCCCAGGCTCCAGAAGCAGACAAGGAGACAAGGAGACAAGCAGACGAATGGCAGAAAGGCACGGCAGAGAAAGAGGAGAATGTCTGAGCACTGAGAGGTATTCGGCTGCGGGGCAGTCGGAGAGGAGTTTGGCCACTGGATGTCCAAACTCCAGGGGAAGATCATCTTCCCACTCCGTCATCGGTTCTGTACGGGAAGGCCGGACAACTTGAAGTGAGGAGGGGCTTCCAGGTTATAGGTAGATAAGAGACAAAATGGTTGCATTCTTTTGAGTTTCTGATTAGCCTTTCCAAAGGAGGCAATCAGATATGCATTCATCTCAGTGAGCAGAGGGATGACTTTGAGTTCTCTCTGTCTTTTGTCCATAAGGAAATTCCTTGTGAGGGAGGTTTGTAGCTTTTAAAAAAAATCTTAGTAGCTATCATTTTCAGGAGTAGAAGGGAGGCAGGTTTGCCCTAAGCAGCTCCCGGCTTGACTTTTCCCTTTGGCTTAGTGATTTTAGGGTCCCAAGATTTCTTTTCCTTTCACACCCAGCAGCCCTGGAACAGGGTGGGGGCAGCATTTTATACTCTAGAATCAACTTTGCTTCTAAAAGCCAGAAATCTATCTCTACCCCCAGGGTTAAGATGTTGGTGCCCAGTCCACCTAACCCCTGATCCCACTTATTATGCTAACTCTTTAGAAATAGGTGGCTGAACAATGGGAGATGAAAACTTCAGGGTGCTGGAAAATGCCCTTAACAACAACTGCCAGAGAAAAGGTAGCCAGCTTGTGCTGCAGTGGGTGACCTGGAATTCTCAGCACTTTTCTTCTTCCTGTCTTTTCCCCTCTACCCCCTACCAGTGTGTACACATTCGCTAAAAGGGACTGACATCAAGAAGGTGCCAGTTTGCCTAGTTAGGAGGAGTCATTGCCAATCAAGTCTTCAAATACGGACTTGATAGGAAAAAGGAACACGTTTTCCTCCAAGGTTAAACACTAGTGCCATTCAGAACATGGAATACTACTGGAGAGCAGGATTTACAGTGTCTTTGGGGAGACAGTTTCAGATAATAGCCACAGTACTCTGCCTGTCCTAGATAAGGCACATCTTCTCACTATTGGAGGGCATCCCTGCTCTCTCCCATCATGACTGCCACCTTGGTTTCCAAATCTGACTTCTCCCCTGAGTTAAAGTGCCAGATCTCCAAGCCAATGTCCCTTCAGAGGTCCATTTAGCATTCTGAAATGAATCATCCAATTTCAGTTGCTGGCTCCCCTCCCCATTCCTCTTGCTTCTGATAATGATGTTGTAATCGCCTGATGGGTTCTTCCTGCCCACTGCACAGACAAAACCAATTCATTGACACCATGGCATTGCAATAAAGAAAGAGTTTAATTGACATGAGGCTGGCCACACCATGTGGGAGATGAAGATGTTACTCAAGTCAACCTCCAGGAAAATTCAGAGGCTAGGGTTTATCGAGTGTTGTTTGGCTGGCAGGCAGCGAGGGGAACAGATGTGGCTGATTGGTTGGGGATGCAATCATAGGGGTATGGAAAATGGTCCTCGTGCACTGAGTCTGCTTCTGGGTGGGTCCACAGGACTGGTTGGGCCAAGAGTCAAGGTCCGGTCATCTGGTCATGAGAAATACAAAATCCTGAAAGGACATCTCCAAAGACCAATTTTAGGTTCTTTAAGAGGGATGTTATCCGCAGGAGTAACTGGGGAAGTTGCAAATCTTGTGACCTCCAGAATAATGGCTGGTAATTGTTTACACCTACATCTTAGCAGAATTCAGGCTTCTCTCATCCTCCTAACTGGGTGGTCCTTTATTCATTTTACAAAGGCAGTTCAGTTTTGGGGAAGGACTATTATTATTTAAACTGTAAACTAAAGTTTGTAACTCCCCAAGTTAGCTTGGCCCAAGCTCAAGAATGACCAAGGCAGTTTGGAGGTTAAAGACAAGATGGGGATTGGTTAGATCAGATCTCTTTCACTGTCATAATTTTCTCACTGTTATAAATTTGCAAAGGTGGTTTTTCAGTACTATCATTATCTTGGGCCATTCTTTGCACACTGCTTGAAAATGATGTGATGTGTTGTTTTAAGTGAGGTGCTATGGGTAGCAGTTACTGCCTGGTGGAGCCCCAATATCCATCCATTCCTTCTTTCATAGTGATAGGATTTGCATTTGGGTGGCCTAGGATCAAGACTTTATTTCCTAGATGCCCCTGTCTCTGGGTGTGGTAACACACTCAGTTCTGGCCAAAAGACTGTGAGTGAAATTATTGGATGTAACTTCTAGATCATATCCTTAACAGGAAGGAGTGTGATCTTTCTCTATCCCATCCTCCATCTTGTTGCCTAGAACATTCTGGGGCGGGGAAGCCAGTTTGGAGAATGCCAACAAGGGCAGCACTGTAGAGATGGCAGAGCAACTAGAAAAGAGGAACCAGGGTCTTAGATCCTGTGCAGCTGCCATTCCAGCCTTGACTTACTATTTGCCTGGACGACTGGGAGACAGAGCAATAGACATCTATCTTGTTTAAGCCACGATTCTTGTGAGTCTCTGTTAGAGCACTTGAAACTTATCCTAAAGAAAAAAGAGAGGCCCCATTTTCCCCAAGCTGTCCAGTGGCTTAGTCTAAGAGGCCAGTCTACCTGTGATAGAGGCAGGAGAGAGCCAAATGCCTAGGCAAATAGAGAAGGGTCCCTGGAGAGCCTCCCACCTGCCCAGGTCATTGTGCACAGCCGGCTTTACCTAAACATGCCCATGGAGAAAACTTCCGTTCCTTAACACAGGCGCAGTAAGGGAAATAAATCGATGTGGAGTGGCTCAAGACTAAGAGCCCATGTGTGGACTGGCAGTGGTGCCTTTGCTGCTGGTGTATTTTCCTGACCAAAATCACCACCCACCCCGCCCCACAGAGGGCCAAGCTCGTGCCTCCTCATACAGGCCTCTGCTTTGTCTGAAGTCCCACACTGCCCACAGCTGGTCATTTAATTACCCTTGGTTTGATGAGTCTCTTACTAATTCCAATAGTTCACAGAATCATTAGAATTTTGAAGCTGTTGATGATTTAAATGCATATTTTCCCAAGTAGAAGTATAATTTAAATTCAGATAGTCCTAATCTGATGCCTCCTTTTCAGAATGCTCCCCACCCCAACCACTGCTTTGATCATGTTAGAATAAAACTCAGAATCAAACTCCCCGGGAGGCAATGCCTGCAGCCTGCTTTCCAGGCAGTGTGGCTCCCTGCTGTGCCCTTTGAAATTAGTCATAACCCTTACTTCCTGTCTGGAGTTTTTGAGAGAACAGTGACATGACAGCCCATTGTACATAAAGCAAGTTAGGGCACGTCCTGGCCAAGATCCCAGGATCCTGAGTATCTTGATTGATCCCCAGTTGAATTTATGGATCACAGTACATCTCTGGCCTCCTTGTTTCAAAGACAGAATCCCTTACGTCACAAGAAGCAGGACAGGAAAAGCCACATAGCAGACTGGATAATTTAAATGTATAAAGGTGGATCTGTTTTTCTAGAAGAGCTTAGATAAACTCGGAGGTGACCTCTTATTCCAAATACAAGGCCAGGTGTGTACTGGGAGCATAATAAATGCTTACTGGCTGACAATTGCAGGGCTCACCTTAACTTTGGCTGTGGAGCACAGCTCTGATCTCGGAGAAAAATATCTTTCTCAAGTTTCCCTTTTCCTTGTCACATTGCTTTGGAAAGCCTTTCTCCAATTTCTCGCCAGCTTGGTCTTTATTTCCTGCCTAATTTCTGCTTCTACCTGCTTTGTTTTTTGTGCTTTTGACTATAGCTACCATACAGAGAGTGAGCTACTGTGGTGTTCCTCAGAAATAATGAGGCTTTTTAGTGTGTGTGGTTTTTATTTTTATTTTTTTGCAAGAGGCAGTATACTTCAAAGGTTTGGTCTCACATTTAAAGGTGGGGTGGAAATAACGGCACTCAAGATGCTTTGGGAGATCAGAAAATTCCTCCAGCCCAGCAAGACAGCAGTGGTGTGGCAGAATTTGTTTAACAAAAGATCTTAGTGATTTAGCATTTATTCAGTTTACAGTAGCCGGTGTTTACTTCGAAGCTTAGCAATAGTAGGAGGTAGGGGTGAGTCATAATGTCAATTATTTTTTCTAACTTCTGCAATTTTTTCAGTTGAGAGAGCTTCTACATCAGTGAAAAGAAGGTCATTTCTCCGTGGATTATCTGATTGAGCAGAGGGCCCGAAAGCAGCAGGAGCTGGGATGTATTTGGGGCAGGTGGGGGTGTAACCTGCAGTGCGGCTGTGGGGTGCTCTGGCCCGCAGGGCCCTGGAAGCCCTCAACTGATCAGAGCGCCTGGTGGGGCTGTCACCATGATTTAAAGCTCTGAGAATATGAATTAGCAGGAGGTAGGTGGATGGTGTCATTCTGGCCCTGAAAGGCTTCCATAAATCAGCGACACAGTGGAGCCCCAGCAAACTTCCTCCCCGCCGGTTTCTGGAGGCTCTCCTTCCCACTCTGCCCAGACAAGTGGAAAGGAGCAATTCCTTGAGTGGGTGGGTTATGGCCAAATGGCCTGCCCTCCCTACAGCTTGCAGATCTGGGCAGTTGGATTTTCGCTGGAGCTTTAGGCTTCACCCACTGACTGCAGAGCTGCAGAATCCTTGCAGCACAGTGGGGCTCGGGTTCTGGCTTTTGGAGGGATTTGACTTTGACAGTGGTGGTGAGGAGGGAGTCTTTAATGAAACAAATTCTGTCATGTTGGATCAACACAATGGAGCTCAGTCTGCACAGTGGACAAGAATGGCTTGTTCCTTCCTTCTACCCTTTGTGCTTTGTTAACAAAATGTCCCTGGCACTTCTGTGCTCCTGCCTGCTGCCAAAAGCTTAACTCTGCCCTTGCATAATACTGGAGGACACTGTCAGAGGTCAGCTGGAAGTCCCTCATTCGAAGGCAGATGTGAGGGCTAAAACCCTGCCAAGATCCCCAGGCTGTTTTTCAGTGTTGAGGTTGAAACTTATTCTCTGCAGCCACCCCCAGTTTGTCAACTCCTCCCTCTAACTGGGGTGGAGACTTGCGTCCAGGGAGTCTTCAGCGCCCCTCTATACAGCAAGAACACCTGCCATTGACACCCGAAGCCACGCAGTGATTTCTCTTCACTCTCTTCAGCTCCATGCTCTAGCAGGCTTTATGTTTTAGGGAGGAGCTGGAGTCACACGGAGGTCCGCTGTAGGAAACGTTGCCCCCTTCACTCACCCACTCCTTTAGGCAAGGAGTTACAACAGAATCTTACAGCAGAAAGCAAAGCAGGAAATATGACCTCCCAGCGGCTCTCTGGGTCTGAGGAAAAGGATTCAGGTGTCTCTGTACCTTGGCCAGTTTGCATTCTTGTCTGCCTAGGAACGCCAGATTCCTTTTAAAAACTACAAGTATAGGAAACAGCCCCAAGCCTAAGGTTCTTTCCCTTCCTTACCCTCTTTTTCTCTGTGGCTACTCCGCTCAGGAGGTGAGGTGATGTTTTCATGGTGCAGGGGGCAGAAATTCCAATTCTGGGAGGGGGAGCTGGTTGGGCTTCTTTACTGTGGTCAGACATGAACAACCTTAGCCCTCGGGCTTACACATGCCTGGCTGGTTTGTTTGTTTGTTTTGGTTACAAGGGGAGTGGGAATAAGGAAGTAGCAACAGGCAGCTCAAATACCTCATCACTCCTGGAAAACACTATCACTTCCCATGTGTGGGAAGCCAGCATATTTGTTCCCGCAGTATAAGCAGGTGGAATATCCCTAATCTGAAAATTCAAAATCGAAAATGCTTTAAAATCCAAAGCTTTTTAAGCAGCAATATGATGCCGCAAGTAGAAAATTCCACACTTAACTTCATGTGACAGATCACAGTCAAAACACATTCAAGACTTTGTCATGTACAACATTATTAAAAATATTGCATAAAATTACCTGGAGGCTGTGTTTATAAGGGTTTATATATAAAATATAAATGAATTTTGTCTTTAGATTTGGGTTCCATCTTCAAGATACCTCATTATATATCTTTTTAAAAATTTTGACTTTGGAATATATCTCATATATTCCACAAAATTCCCGAATTGGAAATATTTCTGGTCCCAAGCATTTTTATTTATTTATTTAATTTTGAGACAGGGTCTCACTCTGTCACCAAGGCTGAATGCAGTGGCGTGATCACTGCAGCCTCAACCTCCTGCGCTCAAGTGATTCTCCTGCCTCAGTCTCCTGAAGCTGGGGCTACAGGAGCACCACCATGCCTGGCTAATTTTTAAAAAATTTTTTGTAGATATGGGGGTGGAGAGAGGTCTTGCTATGTTGCCCAGGCTGGTCTTGAATTCCTGGGCTCAAGTAATTCTCCAGTCTCGGCCTTCCAAAGTGTTGGGATTACAGGTGCGAGCCACCATGCCTGGAATTTTTTATTTTTTAGAGATGGCGGTGAGGGGGGGCGGCGGCGGCGGGTGGCGGGAGGGGGAGGGCGTCTAGCTATATTGTCCAGGCTGGATTCAAACTCCTGAGCTCAAAAGGTCCTCCTGTCTCAGCCTCTCAAGTAGCTGGGGTTACAGGCACATGCTACTGCACCTGGCTGCAAAC
Organism: Pongo abelii; assembly: GCF_028885655.2. Classification (NCBI taxonomy): domain Eukaryota; kingdom Metazoa; phylum Chordata; class Mammalia; order Primates; family Hominidae; genus Pongo; species Pongo abelii. Next base: position 20,111,948 of record NC_071985.2, read on the forward strand.
ACTCTGGATAAGAGCAACCTGTAGTCCCTCTTCTACCTGCCTTTTGTTTACTGTATCTATCCCTGTAAAGTACTGCTGCTTTCTAGCTGTTTGTCCTTAAACAAGTTGCTTTACATCTGTATGCCCTATTTTCCACATCTGATAAATTAGTATTTCATAGGATTGCTATGAAGATTAGATGAGATAATAAAGGTAAAGCTCTTAGAATGGTGCTTGGCTCATAGTAAGCACTCAAATATTGTTTTTTGTCAACATTTTCTATATATCTATGTATGGCTTTTGTGATTGTTTTTATTTTTAGTCAAGGATTACATCTCATTTCTTGCCCTTTCTTTGTATTCTGAATTCAGGTTGTGTGAATCTACCTGCCACTGCAAATTTTCAAGCTGAAAGACAATTTGCATTTTACAACCACTCTCTCAAACATTCCTCTAGGGAACTAGCCGTTTTAAATTACTCCTCTCTTTTCTCTCTTGTCTCCAGAATTGCATATTCCAAACCCAGAACAGTCTCAGCATGGCTGCCGTTTTCTCGTTTCTTTGTGAAGCATCCCTGTCCAGGCTGCCAGCCTCACGTTATTTGATTGTTTTCGGAACAGCCGGCAGGGGGTGCACATCAGCCATTCCCAGCTCTCAGGCGAGGGGTTCTGACTCACCAGATGCTTCTGTTAATGAGTTCGGTGCCTGTAGATCTTTCAGTTAGGATGATAGAAAGCTTCCTTGGCATGGAGATTCACCGTGTACTTCTGCAAATAGAAGTTTAAAAGACAGAAAGCTGTATATTATCGCTGCTGAGAGCTTTGCAGTCACGCCTCCCTGTGATGAGACTGACTGCTGTGTTACTGTGGGCAAGTTGCTCAGCTTCTCTGAGGCAGTTTCTTTTTATGTAAAAATGGGACAGAACCCAGCCTGGCTTCTAGAGTTGTTGGAGGAGTCCGCATGTGGCTGATAGATGTAGAGCTCTTAGCCACTGTGGTATTTAGGAATTGGTAAACATCTTTACTCAGGGCACTGAGGCAAGTTGGGGGCCCTCTCTTTTCTCTCCTTACCCGTCCGCCTCCTTTTCCTCTCCTTCCTGCTCACTTTTTCTCCATGCTCTTCATTTCCCTGTATCCAGGCCTGAGACCAACGCCTGTGGGTACAAGGGAGCCTCTGTAGGCATAGGGCTGGGATATATAGAGGAGAGGCTGAGCCACCCGTAGGGTGAAAAGAAGGCCAGCAGAAACCCCATTCCACTTCCCTCAGCTTTTTAGATGCATTCTATAAACCTCATCTAGTCTCTTGGTCAGCAGAAACAAAATTAGCCACAATTTGCTCACACTGCACCTATCCCCAACCCCACTCCACCCGACCAAGGCTAAGAGATGTCAGCAAAAATAAACCCCACTAGAGTGTTCTTTATAGCCCGATGCACAGAACTGGCAGTGCCATGTGGATATCACCCTGGATGGCGTGCATCCTCACCATACCCAGGCACCTACCTGGGCAGATGTGAGAAGAGTTGCTCTAGGGACCTGGGATCCCAGAGAGGGCGGGTGGGTGGGACGGGCACACAACCTCAGCTGGCTCAGAGGAGGGTGGAGCTCAGTGCCCAGGCTCGGTTCAGCCTGGCTTGGGGGACCATTCAGGCCTGGACTGGCACCAGTGGTTTGGTTGGGGACTGATCTGGAAGGCTCCACATCTCTAATCTTCAAATGATGCTGGGTCTGTCTTCCAACTGGAGGGCTGGTCTAGATGCCTTCTGTCCACAGGGGTAGCTTAGTTTGTTCCCTTTGAAGGCCTGGGTCTCTTCGTGGAGGGATAAATGTCATGTGGGTAGGGGACCAGTTTGTTCTGGCTTTAGCCCTGAAGGTCCTGCATCCCAGGAAGCCACTCAATCCTAGGCACACTGGAAGGGGTGTCCACCTTGTGGGATGCAGCACATCATGTGTTAATCTTGGTCTAGATCCCTGCAGGAGAGCTGTGTGGCTCTAGGATGTGATAGGGCACTTGCGGACGCAGACTTGCTGGGGAAAAAAAGAACTAACTATCTCCCACCACCAGAATTGATATCGGTGCTACTTAGACATCTCTTTTCTTTTCTTTCTTTTTTTTTTTTTTTTTTGATGCAGAGTTTTGATTGCCCAGACTGGGGTGCAATGGCGCCATCTCAGCTCACCACAACCTCCGCCTTCCGGATTCAAGCAATTCTCCTGCCTCAGCCTCCCGAGTAGCTGGGATTACAGGCATGTGCCGCCATGTTCGGCTAAATTTTTGTATTTTCAGTAGAGATGGGGTTTCTCCATGTTGGTCAGGCTGGTCTCAAACTCCTGACCTCAGGTGATCCACCCACCTCAACCCCCCAAAGTGCTGGGATTATAGGTGTCAGCCACCGCACCCGGCCTACTTAGACATTTCTAACAACACTGGATGAATGGGGAGCTGGACCAAGCCACTGTCTTCCAGAGTACTGCGGCAAGCGGGGTCAAAGTGGATTCATCCCAAATGGGGATGCCTTGAAGTGGCTTCCTGCCTTTGTCCAGAAGCTCTTCCCCGCACCCAGATCCCACAGAAGGAGGGCACTAGAGACTTGGCCCACACCCCATCCATCCCCGACAGGCTGCAGCATGCCCTGCCTGGAGAGCAGTTTCCCAACTTTTGCCTCTAATTGCTCTCCTCTACACACAGCCACTTCCTCTGCCTGCAGCAGAACTCATAAAAAGGGAGGCTTTCCTTCATACCTTTGAAAAGTTCAAAGGAACCCATTTCCTAGGGGAGACCTGGTCGTGCCGTCACTGTTATCAGAGGCTGCTGAGGACGCCGGCCATGAGCTGCTGCTGGCCGGACCCAGCTGCCCTGAACTGCACCCCAGCCCTGTCACTGCTTTTCAGTGCCAGCATCCTGTGCTCTAAGGAGGTCCAACCTCTACCAAGACCAGCTCTGTTCACTTTTGGGATCAATCCGCACCCCTTAACCCTGCACTGCATCTTACAGAGCGAACCCCCATTGCTGTGAATTGGCCATGAAACGTCAAGCCTATCCTAGAATGGTGGGTGACAAAGCCACTCCCAGCTTTGGCGAGGTGCGCACCCTGCCCCATCAGATGCTCACTCCACTGCTCTGCACCCACCTCTCCTACTATTCCAGGGGGCCCCGACCCTGGCTTTGATTGGGAGTTAGAGCGATATCAGCTTATCTGAGCCCAAAGCACAGGCATGTTCAGATTGGGAGTAGGGCTTCTGGTTCTTTGGCATGGCTCTTGGGCATGGACCAAACTCCAGTTCTTCCCCAGCATCCAAGGTGGTAATGTATGTTCATGAACATCTCAGACAGGATCCTAGATGCCAACCAATAGGGAGTTTCTGGGAGAAAATGAAACAGTTTTGTGCTGTCTGTCCCAGTTGAAGTTGCTCGGGCAATGCTTGTTGAACAAATACATAAATTCTACTTATAGAATATGAAACAGATCTCTAAGGGGAACCTGGTTTAATAACTTAGGGGTATCTAGAAACAGGATAGGGCTAGATTGGAAAGGAAAACACTCATTTCTAGTATACTTTCCTCTCCTAAGGACCTCCACTCTCTTCTACCATCCAACAAGCCAAGTGGTGGATGAGTCAGATATGCTTATTAAATAGCATATGCTGTGGAAGGCTGGCCAGCACCTTCGCCATTCCATGCATCCTAACACTTTCCCCGGCTGCTCTTGCAGCACACACACACACACACACACAGAATCTCACACACACTCAAACACACACATATAAACATAAACACACTCATATACTCAAACACAAACACATACTACATAGACAAACATACACAAACACAATACAAGCATGCACACAAATATACACAAACATGCATATGCACACTCAAACACACATACAACATATACACAAAAACATACAAATACATACACACAAATATATGCATATACATACTTATACCTACAAACCAAACACATATACATAAACACACTACACACACTCACACACAAATGTGCCCATATATACATAAACATACATATATGCAAACACACTACACACAAACACACACAGACATGCGCGTGCATGCGCACACACACACACACACACACCCCTTTCCACCAGTTGAGGGGTTGGGATATGAGAGAAAACATGAACTTTTCATCTGCACTTCATTATAACATGCTGTACAATTGTTCTGTAGGATTTTTCGATGCATGTCATTGAAATTGCTCTAATTTTCACCTGACAACAATAGTTTAATGCTTTAAAAATATCCATATATGCATGTGATGGTTTGCAGCTTCTGAAATGTGGTCATCTGTTCCAGGTTAAAAGAATTCGATGCGGCATTCTTCCTGAAGGCCTTTTGTTATTAGTTTGCTTCTCAAAGTCATTTTCCGAATCCTGCTGTGCTAAGCATCACCCCAACTCAGCCCAATTATGCATTTCATTGCTGAGCTCTGAGCCCACGTTGTCTGGCAGCATTTCTCATTGTAATCAGTTTTGTGCAGTGAGATCACCTTGCTGACCACAAGCGGTGGCTCCCAGCACTGCAAAGATATGTGTGGGGCTGGCCTGCTTTTGTGACTGCAGCATTCACCCTTCAGGGGACAGACAGTGGCTCTTGCTGTCTCAATGCCACTGGAAGAACTCCAAAGGGTGCCTGGAGGACCGGCTTGGACTTTCAGTTCTGTCGCTTACGAGTGTGTGACCTTGGACAGGTTGTGCATCTCTCTGCCTCTCGGTTCTGTGACCTGGGCATAGTTAACACCTGCTTTTGAGGTCTTGTGAGGAATAAATGAGACATTTTATTGAAACAGCTACACTGATTTTACAATTCTCAATTCTGACCCATGAATGAAATAGATTTCATTTCATTATGACTGACATTAAAAAAATTAGAACAGATATTGGGTATAAAGTTTCTTTATGGGGTGATGAAAATGTTCTAAATTAGATTTTGATAATAATTGTACAACTCTGGAAATGTACAAAAATCTACTGAGCTGTGTACACTTTAAGTGGATGAATTTTGTGGTATATAAATCACATATACGTATTTTTGAGACAGAGTCTCGCTCTGTCGCCAGGCTGTAGTGCAGTGGCGCTATCTGTGCTTACTGCAACCTCTGCCTCCTGGGTTCAAGCAATTCTCCTGTCTCAGTCTCCCAAGTAGCTGGGATTACAGGGGCCTGCCACCACGCCCAGCTAATTTTTGTATTTTTAGTAGAGACGGGGTTTCACCATGTAGGCCAGGATGATCTCGATCTCTTGACCTTGTGATCCGCCCACCTTGGCCTCCCAAAGTGCTGGGATTACAGGCATGAGCCACTGTGCCTGGCCTATAAATCATATCTTAATAAAGTTGGTTATACAATAAAATGCCCTTAAAAATCCATCAAGCTCTACACTTGGGATTCATGAACTTTAGCATATATGTTAGACTTCAATTTAAAAATTTGGCTGGGCATGGTGGCTCACACCTGTAATCCCAGCACTTTGGGAGGCCGAGGGGGCAGATCCTTTGAGGTCAGGAGTTGGGAGAGTAGCCTGGCCAATATGGTGAAACCCTGTCTCTACTAAAAACACAAAAAATCAGCCAGGTGTGGTGGTGCTTGCCTGTAATTCCAGCTACTTGAGAGGCTGACTGGGAGAATTACTTGAACCCGGGAGGCAGAGATTGCAGTGAGCTGCGATTGTGCCACTGCACTCCAGCCTATGTGACAGAGTGAGACTTCATCTCAATTAAAAAAAATAGATACAGGCTGGATGTAGTGGTGCACACCTGCAACCCCAGCACTTTGGGAGGCTGAGGTGGGAAGATCTCTTGAGGCCAGGAGTTTGAGACCAGCCTGGATAACATAGCGAGACTCTGTAGCTACAAAAAAAAAAAGATAAAAAATAAAAAAATTAATTGAGTGTAGTGGTGCATAGTGTACACATGTAGTCTTACCTACTTGGGAGGCTGAGACAGGAGGATTGCTTGAGCCCAGGAGTTTGAGTTTGCAGTGAGCTATGATCACACCATTGCACACTAGTCTGGGAGATGGAGCAAAAACCTGTCTCTGAAAAATGAAAAGAAAAAAAAAAGACATAAGAAATAGAATAGAAAATAGCAGAGTGCCTCACATGTAGTTAATATCATTTTCATGAACTATATGTGTAAATGTGTGTGTATGATGTGTATGTGTGTACGGGGCTGCAACAAAAATGTGTTTCTTACAGAGGGCTGTTGCTTTAAACATCCCCTGGCCTAGCGTCTACCCAGTCAGAGCAGACATTTAACAATGGTTATTTATACCCCTTCTCCCCTTCCTTTCCAGAAATGCAAATAAAGAGGAAGAGCACACCCATGTTCAGTAATTGACTTTGACTTCAGAGTGCTGGCCTGTTTTCTGACATAAGAGAGCAGAAACTCTGACTAGCTGGAGAAGCCCCGTTACCACCCCCCTTCCGTGTGTGTATGTACACACACGTGCATGCACACAATTAAATCAGGCTCTCTTTTTCTAGTTAAATAAACCCCACACTTGCCAAAGGAACAAATAGTTGGCCTATTCCCAAAGAAAATGTGCCTCTGGGCTTCTGGTTTTGGAGGTTTTGCAGTGTTTACTTTCCAGTGATCGCCACTTGACTCCTTCCCTCTTTCATTTGGTTGTAAATACCACAATTTAAACTAGCTACCTGCTGCTGTGACCCTGGGTGGGAGGTTGTCTTGACAGATGTGGCAGGCTTCCCTGGCCCCTTCCTCCTCTAGGTGAGTGTGGGGTGGAGGAGGGTGGGCATAAGCAGGAACATGGCTGTCGTGGGGGTGAGTGTGGGGCAGGGACGGCAGCCACTGCCACAAGCAGGACATGGACTTTGTGCTCAATCAGGGTAAATAGATGAAGTCATCCAGTGCCTGGTGACCTTTTGAAGATGACGCAGTATAAATAGCCTTGGGAAGACTATTTCATCAGGGTTGAAACACTTGTGTTTCTGTTGCTTTGTGATGACTATTTTCCTTTGGTTGTTTGCCCCTGTGACACATTTCAGTAACTACCAGATGGGCCTCGGGTGGATGTGCCCAATGGGAAAACAAAGTTGGAAATGACAGGGCTGGCAGCTGCCTCCTCATTGAAATCTGGGAAATCAGGGAATGGAATCAATTGAAGAATTCTTAGACTTTACTCTGGTTTTGTAAGTTCTGGGTTCAAATTCCCTTTCACATTGTAAATAGAGTTAGACAACTACTAATTTGTGGCCATATTACAACTGATTAGGGTAGAGGGTTAGTCTCTGATGGTAACCAGCTACCTTGGAAAGGCCATGCCAACTCTTTTAGGTCACCGAGCTTTCATCAGTGCCCAAAGGGGAAGTTTCTACCAAGCAGATGGCATATGGTATGTAGCAGATGGTAGATGGTATATGGTAGATAGTGGATGGTAGATGTTAGATGGTTGATAGTATATGGTAGATGGTGGATGACAGAGAGTAGATGGTATATGCTGGATGGTACATGGTATATGGGTAGATGGTGAATGGTGAATGGCATATGACAGATGGCAGATGAAGGATGGTGGATATACATGATAAATGGTTGATGATAGACAATAGATGGTAGATGGTAGATGGTGGGTGGTATATGATGGATGGTGGATGGCAGATGGCAGTGGTATGTGGTAGATGGTAGGTGGTGCATGGTAAATGGTGCATGATGGGGGATGGTAGATGGTAGATGGCAGATGGTGGATGATAGATAGTATATGGTGAATGGTATATGGAATATGATAGGTGGTGGATGGTAGATAGTACATGTGAATGGTAGATGGTGGATGGTATATGATGGATGGTGGATGGCAGATGGCAGTGGTATGTGGTAGACGGTAGATGGTGCATGGTAAATGGTGGATGATGGTGGATGGTAGATGGTAGATGGTAGATGATGGATGATACATGGGATATGGTAAATGGTATATGGAATATGGTAGATGGTGCATGGTAAATGGTGGAGGATGGTGGATAGTAGATGGCAGATGGTAGATGGTGGATGATAAGTGGTATATGATGAATGGTATATGGAATATGGTAGATGGTGGATGGTAGATAGTACATGGTGAATGGTGGATGGTGGATGGTAGATGGTAGATGATATATGATGAATGGTATATGGAATATGGTGGATAATAGATAGTGGATGGTAGATGACAGATGGCATATGGTGGGTGGTGTATGAAGGATGGTGGATGGTAGATGGGAGATGATATATGGTATATAGTGAATGGTAGATAATGGATGGCAGATGGTATATGGCAGATGGCAGGTGGTATATATGGTATATGATGAATGGTATATGGAATACGGTGAATGGTAGATGGTGGATGGTAGATGGCTGATGATTGATAGCATAAGGTATATGATAATAGATAGGGCCCAGATTTTAAAGTCCAGCTGCCCAGTGAGAATGCTTGTTCTGCTTCTCACTTGCACCACAATCTTTGTGCCTTGGTTGACACAGCTGCAAAATAATAGCACCTCACTTGTGGGATTTGTTTTGTTATGGCAAAATTTTTATAGCACAAAATTTTCTATTTTCACACTAAGTGCACCGTTCAGTAGGATTAAGTACATTCACATTATTGTAAACCATCATCATCATCCATCCACAGAACTCTTTGTCTTCCAAAACTGAAACTCTGTACCCATTAAATGGTAACACCTCATTTCCCACTCTCCCGAGCCCCTGACAACCACCATTCTACTTTGAATCTCTATGAATTTGACTACTCTAGGTACCTAATGTAAGTGGAGTCTTACAGTATTTGTTATTTTGTGACTAGCTTATTTCACTTAACATAATGTGTTCAACACTCACCCAGGTTGTAGCATGTATCAGAATGTCCTTTTTAAAGGCTGAATAATATTCCATTGTATGGACATAACAATTTTATTTATCCATTTATCTGCTGATGGACATGTGGTTGTTTCCCCTTTTGGTTGTTGTGAATAATGCTGCTATAAACATGAGTGTACAAATATGTGTTCAAGTCCCTGTTTTCAATTCCTTTGGATGTCTACCCAGGATATCCAAACTTGATGGGGTAATTCTATGTTTAATTTTTTAAAGAACTAACGTACTGTTTTCTATAGTGACTGCACTATTTTATATTTTCGCTAACAACACACAAGAGTTCCAGTTTTCTCCACACCTTTGTCAACACTTGTTATTGTCTGGGACTTTAAAAAATTTATTTATAGTAGCCTCTGTGATTTTGGTTTTGAAGCCTAGATGACAGAATGTACAGAAAACACTTAGCCTGTAGTCCCAGCTACTCGTGAGGCTGAGGTGGGAGGATCGCTTGAACCTGGGAGGCAGAGGTTGCAATGAGCTCAGATGGAGCCACTGCTCTCCAAACTGGGTAACAGAGTAAGACCCTGTCTCAAAAAAGTTAAAAAAAAAAAAAAAAGAAAGAGAGAGAGAGAGAAGGAAGGAAGGAAGGAACTAATGAAGGAAGGAGAAAGAAAGAAAACACTTAACATAGTGCCTGGCTCAGTAAATGATAGTTGACCTTACTGTTTCAGGTGCTGCTTCTCTTTCTGTAGAAGTAACTTAACTGTTAATCTTCATTATAGATTAACTTCTTCCTCTCCTCTCTCACACAAAGACTTTATGCTGTTACATTGTCTAAGACAGGATGCTATATGCTCTTTTAAATTGGAAAGGAAAACAAGCTATACAGAAAAGAAAACAAACTGTAACTGATTAAATTGTAACTCATAAACCCAGCCTTGTATGGAAAATGTTATAGTCCTACTAAACTTTGTTTTGCCTATATAAGCAAGACAGCTTTTAACTTCAGAGAGCTTACCCCATTTCTGTGGGGTCTATTTCTGTTCATTTACCTGAATGGCCATTCTCAGCTTTGCACTTGAATAAACTCTTTAAAACTGGATTCTGATCCCTTTGATTATTTCATGTTGACTAAATATATATGTGTGTGTATATATATATGTGTATATATGTATATATATGTATATATGTGTGTATATATGTGTATATATGTGTATATGTGTATATATATGTGTATATATATGTGTATATATATGTGTATATGTGTATATATATGTGTATATATATGTGTATATATATATTTGGAGAGAGAGGAAGCGAATTTGGCAAAATGTCAATAATTGGTGAGTGAAGGGGATACGGGAGTCCTTTGTACTATTCCTGAATCTCTTCTCTAAAGTTTAAAATTATCTCAAAATAAAAAATGACAAAGGATATGAACTTCCTAGGACCATGTTTCTTGGGGTGTATTTCCCAGCTGTCTGTGTTAGAATTTCCCGGGAGTTTAAAACACAGATACAGGGGTTCCACTGTGGCAGTCCGCTCCAGGAGGTTTGGGGTGAAGCCTGAAGATCTGCATTTTCCACAAGCGCCTCAGAGAATTCTGAGTCAGATGGTCGGTAGATGTGACTTCAGGAAGTAGCATCTCCACTGCCTCCTCCAGGCAGTGGACTGTTTGTACACAGTCTCAGTGAGTGGTAGGATGACAGTTGTTCCTGGCTGGTCTTGGTCATGCTTGTCCCGTGCAGACTCGATGCTGAGTCAACCCTGATGAGGCAGGAACTGAGTCTGGTTTAGGATTAAGTCACCTACTTAGACCCAGTGACAGTCCCATGTTTGCTAAACTCCCCTGCTCTTCCCTGTGTCTCTTCGCTGACACAGCAGGCATAGTGCCCTCAGAGATGGTCTCGTAGTCATTCGATCTTCCCAGGAATCCAAAGTAATGTTACTGACACCAAGGGAGTGATCCAGAGGTGGTGGAGGTGATGATGGTGATGCTGCTGCTGCTGCTGACCTGGTATAACCATCTCTAAATGATGTGTTTGGCAAGGAAAGACCCAGGAATCAGGGCATTCACATAAAGAGTACTAAGTAAAGGGAAAGATGGGAATGAGGTGGGAGAGAGAAGCACGCAAGGTGTTTGAGGTTATTCTTCTGTTTGTTCAACCAGCATTTTATGAATGCCATGTGTGTGCCAGGCACTTTGCAGGGCATGGAGAATAAGATTAAGTACAAGAACAGATAGATCCCCCCTTGTTTTATGGAGCTCAGCCCAGGTCTGGATCTCACAGTTGACTAGGAGAATGGGAAGCAGAGCCTTGACTTGTCGTAAAGCCTTCTTGAAGGGAAGAAGTGAATGGGAAATAGCGTTTAGAAAGTTTGGTTCCAGATGGCGAGGTTGGGGAGGGAATTCCTGACTATCAGAGAACCTATTTTTCTGCAGATAAAAATCAGACTGTGGGTCCCAATAATAATAGTAATAATAGTACTACTAATAAAATAACTCAAAGCTTTTATCTCAAGGCCTCACGAGAGAAGTAGTTGGAAATCCACTCTCAGGTCCCTCCCATCTCACCTTTGGAATCATCAGGTTTCCAGAACAGCTACAGTCTTCCTCTTTTTGTTCCCTGGTGGTCACTGTCTTTGGCTGGGTGGGGGACACCTCTTTACTGTCACCTCCAGGCTTCTTCTTCTGGCTCCAGGCAGACAAAGTCTCAATTCTTCCTCCTCCCTCTCCTCTCCAGAAGGGACTGCATTTACTTCTTTCTTATTTGTTTATTTTTCTCTAACACTTACTTGTTGGGTAGATAATGCACTTGCATAGTTGAAAAATCAGGCTGGGGCGGTGGCTCACTCCTGTAATCCCAGCACATTGGGAGGCCGAGGCGGGCGGCTCACCTGAGGTCAAGAGTTCGAGACCAGCCTGGCCAATATGGTGAAACCCCATCTCTTCTAAAAGTACAAAAATTAGCCAGGCGTGGTGGCACATGCCTGTAGTCCCACCTACTCGGGAGGCTAGGCAGAAGATTCACTTGAACCTGGGAGGCGGAGGCTGCAGTGAGCCAAGATCGTGCCACTGCACTCCAGCCTGGGCGACAGAGTGATACTCCGTCTCAAAAAAAAAAAAAAAAAAAAGAAAATCAATGTTATCCAAGAGGACCCAAGGAATAGTGCACCTGCCATTCCTGCCTCCCAGTCATGACTTCTCCCAGAGGCAACCAATGCTTCTCATTTCTTCTGTGTCTTTCCAGAGATATATTTTTCTTCATTTTTTAAAAAAAGATTCTAGTGTATTTTAGATACGGTTTAGTACTTTGCTTCTTTCATCAATTTAAAAATATCTCTTGGAGATCATTCCCTATCATGAGGGATCTTGTTCTTCTGTGACTGCATGGTATCCATGGTGTATATACAGCTATAATTTAGTTAATTGATTAATGGTCATGTAGGTCATTTCCAAACTTTTCCCTTTGTAATGTACATACAAGTATAACTGCAGGTTACATTCCTAGAAGTAGAACTATTGGGTGCAGGAGGATATGAGCTTTGGTCATTTTTTTTTTTTTTTTGAGTCAGAGTCTCGCTCTGTCACCCAGGTTGGAATGCAGTGGCACTCTCTCAGCTCACTGTAACCTCTGCTTCCTGGGTTCAAGTGGTTCTCCTGCCTCAGCTTCCTGAGTAGCTGAGACTACAGGGGCTCACCATCACTCCCAGCTAATTTTTGTAGATTTGGTAGAGACGGGGTTTCACCACATTGCTCAGGCTGGTCTCGAACCCCTGACCTCAGGTGATCCACCTGTCTCGGCCCCCCAAAGTGCTGAGATTACAGGGGGAGCTTGGTAGTTTTGATGAATATTGCCAGATGTCCACCATGGAGGTACTAACTGACATGTCCATCAACAATCTATATGTTCACATTTTACAAACCCTTGCCACCATAACAATCATTTTTTATGTTTGCAATCTTGCAGGTAAAAAAAGAGGAGTCCCACTGAAATTTTAACTTTCATTCCTCTTATTACAAGTGGATTTCAACATCCTTTCTTATGTTTAAAATCTATTTTCATTTTCTTTTGAAGGAACTGTTTTTCCCCCATATCCATTCCTATTTGTCCTATTGGGTTATAGTTTTTTTTCTTTTTGTTTACTTTACTTTTTATATATTAGGCCAAATTAGCTCTCTGTTAATGACGTGAATTGCAAATGTGTTTTCTAGTTTGTCATTTGTCTTTTAGATTTACTTATGTTGGTTTGCCCTACAAACTTAAAAAAAAATGTATGTGATTGATTGGATCAGTCTTTTTTTGTGGCTTCTGTTGTGTTTTGCACTTAGATTTCTTTTATACCAAGATTATTTAAAAAATATCCCATCAAGTCTCCTAACACTTTTGATTTAATTTTTTATATTAAAATTTTAAATCTACGTTAAATTTGTCATGGTGTAAGATGTGAGGTGTGAATTCAACTTCATTTTTTCCCCCAGATGGTTATCCAATTGTTCTAACACCATCTTTTATGCACTGATTTGAAGTGTTACCCTTTACATATACTAAATTATCTCTTATACTTGTGTTTATATATGGGCTTTTTATTCTGTCCCATTTATCTGCCTGTGTGTTTCTCATCAATACCATTTCAGTGATTAGTTGTACAATGTCAGTGTTTGTCTGGGATGACCCATTATTAGTCTTCTTTTTCAGAAATTTCCTGACTACCTTGCTTGTTTATTTCTACATATGATTTTTAGTATCAGCTTATCTAGTTAAAAAATCTCATTATTTTATAGGGATAGTTTATTTATGGGCTATTTACTTATGGAGTAAGTTAGGGAGAAATGACATTTATGGTATTTCCCACTCGATGAATATGATATGTCTTATTATTTGCTCAGGATTTTTTTTATGTGACCAGTAGTAACTTTTTATATTTATTTATTTATTTATTTATTTTGAGACAGAGTCTTTCTCTGTGACCCAGACTGGAGTGCAATGGCACAATCTTGGCTCACTACGACCTCCACCTCCCGGGTTCAAGCGATTCTTCTGCCTCAGCCTCCCAAGTAGCTGGGATTACAGGCACCCACAATCATGCCAAGCTAATTTTTGTATTTTTAGTACAGACAGGGTTTCACCATGTTGGCCAGGCTGGTCCTGAACTCCTGACCTCAGGTGATCTGCCTGCCTCGGCCTCCTGAAGTGCTGGGATTACAGGCGTGAACCACTGCACACGGCCTCAGTAGTAACATTTTAAAGTTTTTATTTCATATAGATCTTAATAGTTTCTTGTTGAGTTTATTTCTAAGTAGTTTTTCTTTCCTTTTTTTTTAATTGTGAATTACTCTTTAATCTATCTTCTAACTGGTTGTGATTTGTATTCATTGAAGGATATTGAATTATTTCTCCATATTAATTTTAAAAGCAGTCACTTTACTGAATTTCTTATCTGTGAAATAAGCACACTGAGTGAGCATTTGAATCATTAGAAATTATTTTTTTCTCTTTTAATATTTATTCATACAGTAAATTCTTTATACTGGTCAGTTTGAGTTTTCTTGTGCAGTGACTAATGTTGAGTACTTTTTATTTTGGCAGAACTTATTAACCAATTTGTCATGGATGTCTCTCTAGTTGTATGATGTGTTAGGAGTTTTATGTTATTTTCATCAATGCCATTATTTTGTGTCAAATCAGCACAAAATTTAAATATTTTTCCAGTGAATTCAGTGATGTATTCTTTTTTTACCAGTTGAATTATAAAATAACACAAGAGCCTATTCATTATAGTCCATTACTTCTACTAGAGATCTATTTCTTCCTATTTAATGAATTATTGCATTTTGTATAGTCTGAAATTTCTTTTAGTTACAATTTCCTTCTTGATAAGAAAATAATTTTCATCAATTTCTTTGCTTCTAATTGTTGCTCTTGTTTCATATTCCATTAATTTTGTATATGGGTTTTTCTCTCAGTTTTTTTTTTTTTTAACAAATAAGCTTAAAGATGAGCAAAGAAAATCCCTTTTATATATGTCCAAATCGGGAATATGTAATTATGTTCCAAAACATCTTTCAATTACAGGCATAATGGTATATTTAAGATATAACAAGATTTTGAATGAACATTTTGCTTTTTGTTTGTGTTCAGGTTTCTCTTTTCTGTCTCTAAAAATACATTTTAGAGACATTAAAAAATGTTGTTTAGTCATGTTGCAGGACTTGAATAGTGCATTTTAGGACTCTGTTGAGAGCTAGGGACTCATTCAATTTGAGTTTAGTGGTTTGTGGTCACTTCGGTGCACAGTCAGTTGCTGCTGGCTGTCCTGGTCTGGGGTGGCTCCCAAGAATGTCTTACTGCCTATCCCTACTGCTGACCACAGGGGCGCAGAAACTGGTCCCGTGGCCACTGCTCCAGTGCTACTAGGCAAGATGGGAAGTGTGAGGAAGTTAAAGTCAAAATAAGAGGGAGTAGTCTTCACTGGTTGCAGTTAAAATCTATAATTTTTGCAAATTTTCAATAACACGGGAACACATGAACACATCACTGGAGCCCTTCACAGGCCTCTGAAGGAAGGATGACATGGGTGAAGGGCTGAGGCATGGGCCTCTCTAGCTCTAAAAACTGCCTCTGCTGATTGTACCTGCATGGGCCTCACGGCTTCTTTAGTTTCTCTTAGAGAATCAAAGGTCCTTCGTTGATTTTTAATCATGAAACTCCATCTCAATTAGGTCATCAGAGTGTCCAGGTCCACGTAATAAGAAAGCTTCTAACTTGATTCAAAGTTACACCAGCTGGGGCCTTCTGCAATTCAGAACCTGGGATGAAGTTCTAAGCTAGCTGTTCTAAGAATATATATATATTTTTTGATATGGAGTCTTGCTCTGTCACCCAGCCTGAAGTGCAGTGGCACGATCTCGGCTCACTGCAACCTCTGCCTCTTGGGTTCAAGGGATTCTCCTGCCTCACCCTTCTGAGTAGCTGGAATTACAGGTGTGTGCCACCACACTGGCTATTTTTTTTATATTTTTGGGAGAGACAGGTTTTCACCATGTTGGCCAGGCTGGTCTCGAAGTCCTGACCTCAAGTGATCTGCCCGCCTCTGCCTCCCAAAGTGCTGGGATTACAGGCATGAGCCACTGCACCCGGCCTTTAAAAAAATTTTTATTTTAAATTTATTTGATATGTATAGTAAATTTCACTTAATCAATTTTAGTTGATTATCTTTTTTTCAGGTAAACAACTAAATTGCCTGAAAATACAGTTGGCCCTTGAACAACATGAGTTTGAACTGCATGAGTCCACTATACTTGGATTTTCTTCTGTCTCTGCCACCCCTGAGACAGCAAGACCAACCCCTCCTCTTCCTCTTCCTCCTCAGCCTACTCAACTTGAAGACCATGAGGATGAAGACCTTGATGATGATCCGCTTCCACTTAATGAATAGTAAACATATTTTCTCTTCCTTATGATTTTCTTAATATTTTTCTTGTCTCTTGCTTACTATACTGCAAGAATACAGTATCTAATACATGTAACATACAAAGTATGTGTTAATCGACTGTTTATACTATTGCTAAGGCTTCTGGTCAACAGTAAGCTGTTAGAAGTGAAGTTTTGAGGGAGTCAAAAGTTATACTCAGATTTTCAACTGCACTGGGCTGGGTTCCCCTAACCCCCACGCTGTTCAGATTTCCACTGTAATGGTGATTTTGTGTATCCTTTGTTGCTTTTATAGATCTCATTTCTTTATCTTGTCTAATTGTTTTGACTAGTGTGCAGAAAGAAAAGCGTTAACACAGGTGACCTGAAATTGCTCTCTTTAGAAAGGCCTCCTGGCAAGGTTGGCCCTTGGCTGGTGTCTGGAAACTTAGATTTTGGGAGGGGTCCCACCATTAACTGACTGATAAGAGTGACTCGCTGTTCCTAAATTGCACAAACAGTACAGTTGATGCTCAGCATCTCTTTCCTTATGGGATTCTGGAATTTGGGTATTTGCCAGGCGGAAGTGCTGTGTCACCAAACCCCAGTAAAAACTCTGAGTTCTGAGTCTCTCTTTTTTTTTTTTTTGAGATGGGACCTTGTTCTCTTGCCCAGGCTGGAGTGTGGTGGCCAGTCTTATCTCATTGCATCCTTGATCTCCTAGGCTCGAAGGATCCTCCCTGCTCAGCCTCCCGAGTAGCTGGACTAGAGTTGCATGCCGCCACCCTTGGCTAATTTTTATATTTTTTGTAGAGATGGGAGATGGGATTTCGCCATGTTGCCCAGGCTGATCTTGAACTCCTGGGCTCAAACGATCCTCCTGCCTTAGCCTCCCAAAGTGCTGGGATTACAGGTGTGAGCCACCCTGGCAGCAGGGTACTGAGTCTTTAATGGGCTTCCCTGGTGGGCAGCATCTTGAATGTGTTGTCACAATTCCTTGCCAGGGGAATGACTCCCCTGGGTGAGGACCCTTGGAACCTTGTTCCTGATTCCCTCTTAAGCCTCCCCCTGACCTCTTCCTTTTGCTGATTGTGCTTGCTACCCTTTTGCTGTAATAAATCTCAGCTGCGAGCACAGCTGTCTACTGGGTCTTGTGAGTTCTCCTAGTGAATTCATCTAACTCGTGGGTGGTCTGCCCCTGACAAAACAAGACACTCTATTTGTGGAGGAGCCACACTGACATGGTTAGAAATGCCCTCGTCCTGCCCATATTACAATGATTAGCTCACAGATGGTACTCTCTGAAGGTACTACTTGCCTGCTGTTCCGCTGAAGCATGTTTCAGAGCCATCACCTCATCTGGGGTGCCTGTTAAAATGCAAAGCTTGTCTCCCACTCCCAAAGTTTCTGATTGAGGAGATCTGAAGAGCCAGGGCCTGCATGCTGCAGGCTAATCAGCACGACAGGGGTCTAGACTCACTCTATGGTCCCCAGTCACAGCCCAGGCAGTTGCCTTTATCTTTTCTTGGAGGCTTGTCCCAAAGGGTTTCTCTTCCTGTCCTTTTTCTCAGCTTCCCTCCTGTAGCCCATACCTGGCAAAGTCCTTCAGGATGGAGGTGTGGAGGCAACGACCATTCCCTGTGACATCCACTTAAAAATCATTCCTCTCCACAGATTCCTGCCTCATATCTCCAGCTCACTAAACTCTCCTGTCACTGTAGACATATGCTACATTCAGGACTGAGAGGCAGTCTCAATTCCCTGATGGGACCCAGGAGCCACTCATCAGCAGCTCCAACTCAGACTGCTCACTTTCTCCTTCCTCTGAGGTGGGCCAGACTCTAAAACGCCCAAATGTGCAGTGCTGGTTGACGCTGCCTAACACCTAACCTGGGACCCCGTTTATACCTGGCTAAGGAGATTCTATTTAATTCAGGGATTATGAAAAGTGGAAAGTTCACATGGAAAGTCCTTTCCAAGATGAAAGCCATCTTCAATGGTGATTAATCGTGGTATTGCAATGTGGTGGGGAAGAACTTTGACATCAAGGGAAACCAGTGAGAAACTGGTAGAAGTATCTGAATGTCAAGTAATGAGATAGGACTAATTGGGGCCTTTGTTGGGGCCTTGGCAGAGGAGAACACATTTGATGACTTTCTTAAACCATGGGATCAGTTTCTCATTGTCAGAACCAATAGATTCCTTCTTTCCTCCTTGCCCATAGCTCACTGCAGAATCAAGCTTCCCCAAAGGGTACTCTCATCAGAGTATATCACTTCCCTAGCCATAGGCTTCCACTGTCATCAAAACCAGCCTCACCAGCTAGTTTCCAGATCTCTCTATAATTAGGCTATGCTAACGTGTCTACAATTCCTCAATACTGTAGTTAAATGTCTTAGTATAGTGCCCAGCATATAGCACATGTATACATGCAGATATGTGTGTGAGTGTATATACATCAATCCCCTTTAATGTAGTTATTGCTCCGGAAAGCCCTGGCATAGGTTTGGGCTGTTGTGAAGCTGACGTGGCGTTCAAGGCTCTTTTTAAGTCAAGTTCCGAGTGTTTCTGGTAGCTTTGGGGCTGTCCTGAAGATGTCCAAGGAGAAAGTGTGAGCTGGCTGCAGCTAGTCTACAGAGCAGTTGGGTGAGCTCCTACGTAGCTGATGTGGAAATGTGTTAATTCACCTCCACCAAAGCCTGTCCTTTACAGCCATTCCAGACTCACCAAAGGAGGAGACTTAGGCACTTCTGCATTTGGCAATCAGCAGAGTGAATTTAAATATATGTATTTAAATTATATATTTAATTTATATATATTCAGATTATACCTGCAAGACATTGTCAGATATCAGGTTGAATCAGAATATTGCATGCAGTTACAGAGCTGGCAACAATAGCATATTTTTAAAATAGTTCTTTCATTTATGGAAGTAATTTGTGCTTATTATAAACATTAATAGTCAAAAGTTATTAAGCGGCTGGGTGCAGTGGCTCACACCCGTAATCCCAGCACTTTGGGAGGCCGAAGTGGGAAGACTGCTTGGGCTCAGGAGTTCAAGAGCAGCCTGGGCAACATAGTGAGACTTCATCTTTACTAAAAAAAAAAAAAAAAAATTAACTGGGCATGGTGACATGCACCTGTGGTCTTAGCTACTTGGGAAGCTGAGGCAGGAGAATCACTTGAGCCCCTGAGATCAAGGCTGCAGTGAGCCATGATCACGCCGCTGCACTCCAGCCTGAGTGACAAAGTGAGACCCTGTCTCAAAAAACAAAAAGTTATTAAGTAAGAATTTCTCCTGATCCTACTCTTCAGAACTGTCTACTTTTTAATGCTTTCTTGGGAATGCTTTCAAATACTTTGTATGCATATATATACATATACTTCCTTTTTTTTGCACAAATGAAATAATCTCTCACATATAATTGCTTTTTTCCACTTATCCACATGCATCATACATTTTCCCTGTTGGCATGTAGAGATAGCTCACATTATTATTATTATTATTATTTTTTGAGATGGAGTCTTGCTCTGCACCCAGGCTGGAGTGCAGTGGCCCGATCTTGGCTCACTGCAAGCTCCGCCTCCTGGGTTCACGCCATTCTCCTGCCTCAGCCTCCCGAGTAGCTGGGACTACAGGCGCCTGCCACCACGCCCCGCTATTTTTAAAACATTTTTTAGTAGAGACGGGGTTTCACCATATCAGCCAGGATGGTCTCGATCTCCTGACCTCATGATTTGCCCGCCTCGGCCCCCCAAAGTGCTGGGATTACAGGCGTGAGCCACTGTCCCCGGCCATCTCACGTTATTTTTAATGGGGCATTGTTTTTGTTGCATTTTACTAAATGGATGTTTCAGCATTTATTTTAGGAGTCTCCTCTTTTCAGACTTTTTTTTTCAGTTCTTTTGCTGTTACAGACAATACTTCAATCAATATTTTTATGCAAAATGTCATTTTATACTTTTGAAAATTTATCTGTAGGGGAATTTCCTGGAAATATAATTGCTAGTTCAAAAATATGCACATTTATAATTTTCATAGATATTAACAAGCTTCTCTCTAAAGACATTTTGCTAATTTATGCTCTCACTTATAGCATTTGAGAGAATAGCAACATCCTTGGCTATAAGCTGGGGAGGATACAGCTGTCTATCTTTACTCTCACATAGTAGAATGGAGTAGTGAAAAGAACACTAAGATAGGAGTCAAGAAATTCATGTAGCGCCCATTTGGTGTGGTACGAAGAACAGAGAGTTGTGGAGATCTAAATACTTCAAATGTATGTATGTATGTATGTATGTATTTATTGAGATGGAGTCTTGCTCTGTCACCCAGGCCGGAGTGCAGTGGTGTGATCTTGGCTCATTGCAACCCCTGCCTCCTGGGTTCAAGTGATTCTCCTACCTCAGCCTCCTGATTAGCTGAGATTATAGGTGCCTGCCACCATGCCTGGCTAATTTTTGTATTTTCAGTAGAGATAGGGTTTCGCCATGTTGGCCAGGCTGGACTGGAACTCCTGGTCTCAAGTGATCCGCTTGCCTCGGCCTCCCAAAGTGCTGGAATTACAGGTATGAGCCACCACATCCAGTCCCAAGACTTCAATTTTAATTGTGACTCCACTATCCACTAATATGGTGAAGATGGGGCAGTTTACTTAATCACCCTGAGCTTCAGTTTTCTCAACTATACAAGTGGGGATAATGCTCCCCTACAGTGCTACAAAGCTTTAATGAGATAATGTATATAAAGGGCAGACTGTTAAGTGTTTGCCAATTCTCATTTCTGTTTACTCTTCCTAGACCACATTTCCCAGCCTCCCTTGCAGTAAGGTGAGACCATTGACTGGGCTCTGGCCAATTGGATGTGGGCAGAGAATCCACAGGGTTGAACCCATTCCCAGGCTCCATTCCTTCATCTGGAGCAACAGGGACCATGTGTTGAGATGGTGGAGGGCAGAGGAACCCAGGCTGTGCCCTGTGTGGAGGAGCTCTTCTCTGCACTCTGCCTACATTTGGACTTGGATTATACTTGATCAAAAAGTATTTATTTATTTATTTTTTGAGACAGAGTCTTGCTCTGTCACCCAGGCTGGAGTGCAATGGCACTACCTCGGCTCACTGCAACCTCCGCCTCCTGGGTTCAAGTGATTCTCCTGCCTCAGCCTCCCAAGTAGCTGGGATTACAGGTGCCCATCACCACACCCAGCTAATTATTGATTGTATTTTTAGTAGAGATGGGGTTTCACCATGTTGACCAGGCTAGTCTTGAACTCCTGACCTCAGGTGATCTGCCCACCTTGGCTGCCCAAAGTGCTGGGATTACAGGCATGAGCCACTGTGCCGGACCCAAGAAGTAGACTCTTGTTGTGTTAAGCCATTGAGGTTCCAGAGCTGGTGGTCAGTGCACTATAGCCAAGCCTACCTCACCGGTACAAGGGCTTCATCAGCATTGCAGGCGTTCTGCAAGCATATGTGCTCTTTCTAGGATCTCAACTGGATCTGTGGCTATGTAGTGACCTCAGGGAAGTTCCTTTCTGAAGGCCTCAGCTTCCTCATCAATTAAATGGGAATGCTGAGCTTGATGAACTAATCCAGACGTCCTTCCCAGCTCTCATACCTGATGGCTTAGAATCACTGGAGAGCAGGGTAGAGTCTAAGTCCCTGGTGCCTTGGGCATGCCAAGACAAAGTAGCAAGTGTAAGAAGCCATGTTTGCTCGTTTCTGCTTGCCAGCAGAATTTCTCAAAGCTCCTGGCTCTGTGACGAGGTTCAGTTCTCTGGAAAGATTCTTTAAAGACAAAACAGGATAGAGCACACAGTCCCCCACCCCTCTTGCCTGAATCACTACATTCCTTAAATGATAAATCACCCTAGTCCTTGCTTTTTCCTCCACATAAGATAAGGAGTGACGAGGCTAGTGGTTATGCTTCTGTAATTTGTAACCAGATGTACTTTTACACCCAGACTTTGATGTGATTTTGCTTCAGTGTAACTTCTGAGCAAATTTGATGCAATTTTGCATGTCCTGAACTCCCAGCACCTGTATATAAGCAGTGGGCTGAAATACTGTACCGGAGCAGTCTGATGGGCCAGTCTGACAGGCCTTGGTCTGTTGTTCTCAGCAATACCTCTAAATATAATAAAACTAACTTTAATTCTTTAAAAGCTTGACTTTTTTGTTTCATCGACAGCATAAAGGCCTATAAACCTCACCAGCAAGGCAACATGGTGTGGGGTTACAAGCATGGATGTCAGAGTCAGGCTCCATAGTTTCATATCCTACCCACCCACCCCTTCCCTGATAGAAGCTGTGTGAACTTAGGCAAGTGACTCAACTTCTCGTTGCCTTATTTTTCCTTTTTTTTTCTTGAGATGGAGTCTCACTGTGTTGCCCAGGCTGGAGTGCAGTGGCGCGATCTTGGCTCACTGCAAGCTCCACTTCCTGGGTTCACGCCATTCTCCTGCCTCAGCCTTCTGAGTAGCTGGGACTACAGGCACCTGCCACCACGCCTGGCTAATTTTTTTGTATTTTTAGTAGAGATGGGGTTTCACCATGTTAGCCAGGATGGTCTTGATCCTCTGACCTCGTGATCTGCCTGCCTTGGTCTCCCAAAGTGCTGGGATTATAGGCATGAGCCACTGAGCTTGGCCTCACTTTTCCATTTTTTTTTTGTAGTTTTCCTCAGATAGATCTTGCACATATTTTGTTAGATTTGTACCTAAGTGTTACATTTTGGAGGGTGCTAATTGCTGGGAAGTTTTTCACATGGCTTCAGACTGACCCAGTTCTTCCCCCTTTCTTGTTTGGAGTTCTCAATGCTGGGAGTCCTCATGCTGGGAGTACAACATGCCAAGATGAGGAGGAGCTGGTTGGAACAGTCAGGCTTTGTTCCTGTTCCCCCTAAGAGCAGGATGTCCTTCAGTGCTTTAGTCTAGCATGTTGTGTTCCCCTGGGGGGAGAAAACCTAAGGTAGGCTGCTTTCTGGGGTTCCTTGGCTATGGTGCAAGTGGGGTCACGTGCAATCGAGTCTACATCTACCCTGGGCAGCTTTTCTGAGCTTTGGGGGACTGGCTTGTCATGAATCCTAGGCTTCTGTTGTCCCTTACCGCCTATGTGTGAGTAACAGACCTGTTTTGTGTAACTTGCATACATGAGTGTTCTGTCTCACTGGACTTGTGCAAATAATCATCGCACAGTAAACTTGCTTCACAGTACTATAAACAGTATTACGTTTTTAATATCAAATTCCACTTGTTTATTGCTGAGTCATAGGAAAGCAATTGACTTTTGTATATTAATCTTGTATCTTGCAACCTTGCTATAGTTGGTTTTTAGTTTCAGATTTTTGTTGTTTCTGTTCTTTCAGATTTTCTACACAGACAATCACGTCATCTGCAAGCAAAACCAGTTTTATTTCTTTCTTCTTATTCTTATATCTTTTATTTCGTTTTCTTTTCTTGTTGCATTAACTAGGACTTCCAGTATGATATTGAAAAGGAGTGGTGACAGGAGATCCATTATTTTTAAAATGAAGACTATGATGGACTCTACCTAATAAGACTCTTTTGAGGCTCAAGGAACTAGCACATGTAAAGTGCTTAGATGAGACCTGGAACTTAGTAAGTGTTAGGTAAATGTTTGTTAAATAAATAAATTACTTAGAACTCCCTGTGTCTAGATAATTCCTAGACTTGGTGACTTCACTATGTCCAACTTCAGGCAGGGTGCTCCAGTCAGGTAAGAGAGCTGGGGACAAGGGAGTTAGGTCTGATAAGCTATCCTGCCCAACTGGTTCCTTGCTAGACCTAAGCACCACAAGGAGGGGAAATGACCCAGACTCGTTATAGAAACTCTCTTCGTTGTTTCCAATTAGAGGTGAGAATGGAAGCCAGAGCTCCTTTCTTCACTTAATTTTCTTTTCTTTTCTTTTTATTTTTTAGAGATGGGGTCTTGCTCTGTTACCCAGGCTGGAGTGCAGTGGCACAATTATAGCTCATGGCAGCCTCAAACTCCTGATGTCAAGCAGTCTTCCCACCTCGGCTTCCTGGAGTTTGTCTTTTGGCCACAATCAAGAGACTTGGAAAGTGGTTGAAGAATCTTGCTCATTTAAGGAAAACTCTTTAGGAAGGACTTGTAGATGACATGGCAGAATCTTTAGAAGGTTGGGGTTCATCCTTAATTTGCATTGTTACTGGGCAACCATCAGCATTGCATTGACACAGGGCAAGTGTGTGCCACTTCTGCTGCTGAAGAATTGAGAGTGTAATAAATTAGAATTATTATGTGTAGAACCATATAGAATTCAGCAAAATACCTTTACAAGAGTGCCATTCACAGTCCAGTACGCTGAAGATGGCAGTGATTTCTTGTGGTTTTAGTAGGGGTCTGACCAGGAATTAATTGCTGCAGCATCTCCATAGGAAAAACATCATGACTTAGATCCTTGGCACCTCCAGTGCCTGCTGGCTGGATCCGACAGTCCATGATGAAGTTCCTTCCAGAGGCTGAAGTGGAGCCAACATTGAGAACAGAATTGAATTATCCTGGTCAAGGAGGGGACAAGATCAATGTTTGATATTCATGCTCTGATAGATGGGAGGGAAAGGCTGTTCTTCTGTGGCACCCAGCATGCAACATTCTTCCCTGGGAAAAGCTGTAACGTGGTGATCTTACACTGTGTGTTGTTCTCTGCAGCAGAAACTAATGTCCGCCTAGAAGGAGGAGCAGGGCCACAGCTAAGTGTCTGAGGAGACTTGCTGCTCACTTAGCTGGTCTACCTTGGAAGTTTACCTGGTGGGCTGCAGAGCTCCTGTCCACATGTGCTTAGTGATTTGCATCCTCCCTCTCTCTCTCTCTCTTTCTCTCGCTCTCACTCTTTTAGAGACAGAGTCTTGCTCCATCACCCAGGCTGGAGTGTAGTGGTACAATTATAACTCTCTGTCATCTTGAACTCCTGGACTCAAGTGATTCTACTGCCTCAGCCTCCTGAGTAGCTGACACTATAGGCACATGCCACCACGCCTGGCCAATTTTCTAGATTTTTTTGTAGAGATGAGAGTCTTGCTATGTTGCCCAGGCTGGTCTCGAACTCCTGGCCTCACGCAATTCTCCTGCCTTGGCCTACATGTTCTCTTAAATTCAGGTTAACAGGCCAGCTGAGGGTCAGTGTACCTCCTATGCAGCATTGAGTATGTGATTGATGCTCAGTGAAGGGGTGAAGGTTGGTTGTTTGAAATGATAAACCCTGGCTGTTCCTGGCAATGGTTCCAGTGAGAGCTGCTCAGGGTCTAGAGAGCAGGCGGGCAGATGCCCTGTAAGAAATTTGCACTGCTGCCAGGCCTGCCCTGTGAGAGCCTCTCATGCCCCATCTCTTGGTGCAGGAAGCATCTCACTGGCTTCCTTCTTCAACTCATCAAGGTGGAGGGCCTGGTGGGCACTTATGTTAACCACAGAGTGCTGAGGAGGGCTGTCCACCTACCTTTTGAGTTATGGAATTCAGAGCTAGGCTCAAGACTTGGTGAAGGGTCTGAGAATATTGGGCACCGCAGGAGTGTGCCAGGAGTGGAGGCTCAGGGTTGGGGGTTGAGGTGAGTGAAGACCTTGGGGAAATTCAGCCAAAGACGATAAGGAGGAGGGAAGGGGACACTTGATTCAGACCATCTAAAGGGCTCTCTCCTGCTGCTGATGCAGAGGCCAGGGGATGCACCAGCGACTGCAGCTCACCCAGCTGGCTCTCTGATTGGTGCATGGCCGCCACTCACATGTCAGCGACAGTGCCAGAAGTGTGGAAGGGGAGCTGTTTGCAAGTCGTGGTTTACCCATAATTGCTGCAAAGTGGGAGAGCCCTGAGTGGCTCTCCATCCAGTCCCAGCCTGGCTTGGAAATGGGATTTGTGCTCCCCAGGGAGGCTGGTTGATACAGTGTCAAGGAGCAACCGTCGCTCCATCTCTGGATTTGAGGTAATGTAGCAGAAAAGAAGCCAGACAGGCCCAAGCTGAAATCGCAATTCCAGCACTGAGCATTTGTGTTGTCTTGAGAAAGTTCTCCAAATATCAGAATCCTCATCTGTGGGGGGGAAAAAAAAAAAGGCACTATTTCATTGCTTGGTGACGGCTATGACACAGCCTGTGTGCTCAGGACAGTGGGGACAGGGCTCTTACGGTGGAGGAGAGCCCCTAAGCCGGTTGCCAGCATTTCTCTGTCTCCACTGAGCAAGGAGTTAAGCTTCTCAAGTAGTAAGCCTCTAAGAGACACATGTATAGAGGCAGAAGGTACTCAGATATACACGCGCCAAATGTGAGGGCATGCTTGAGTGTGAGCAGCGCTGTAAATTGAAAACAGCCTTGCAGCAAAGCATGACTAATTATAGGACTTGGGAACCTTATCAAAGCTCCTTCGTAGCATTCAGATGACTGTGTTAAAGAGAGCATTCTAGAATTTTCAGCTGAGTTTCAGAGGCTGAGTGCGACATGCCGTCACTTTGTCCTTATGGTTTGTACCCGCCCAGCCTGAGAGGTGCTGTATTTACACATTTCAGCCCCCTGAGCACTGACGGGTGGTGAATATGGAGCAGTGGGGCCTGGGCTGCACTCTCTACTTCATTTCTCCTTCAACCTGGGCGAAAAGCTAGCAGGCTTTCCTGTTTCCGAGCTGACTGTGTGATCTGAGCTGACTCTGTGAGCATTGTTTGTTCCTTTGGGGGGCATGAGCTGGTGGGGGGCTGGCAGGGGAGTTGTATTGGTGACTGAGTAAGGGGCTTGGAGGGAGGGGAAAGGCAGAGAGAGTGGGAGAACTGCAGTGTTTGATCTTGGAGCCCCTTCCTCAACCACCAGGCAGTGCCCCCCTCCACCCACTCCTTCGTCTCCCAAAAGGCCCTGGCTGGGGCTTGTCTCTGCACTGCTTTTCCGGAATGACGTTGCCTCGTTTTGTCCTCAAGTTAAATGAAAAGTACACATCCAGCACACATATCCCTGGTGGGTTTTCTGGTGTCCAGACCTAATGCCACACTAAACAGAAGTACATTTTTTGGTTATAAAAGTCCAGGAATTTTTTTCTTTACTCCTTTCCCACTTCTCTCAAGTGTAGGGAGCCCCCATATGTGCCAGAGAAGAGAAATGTCTCCAGTTCCCCAGGCCGCTGGCTCAGTGAAGTTCTGGCTGGCACATTGCTTGGATGGAAAACAGTGTGTTCCACATACAACCTTTGTAAGAAGTGTGACCCCCACGCTGGTGGGGCCCCACTGTCCTGGGGACACTTATGACGTTCACATGGGCAATTCTGAGCCTGTGTTCCTGGATAAGTGGTCCTCCGCTCTGCCTGAGGCCAGCACCAGGAAGCCACTTTGCCACAGTCTCCTGTGGGCATTCTCTGCTGTCCTGTTACGGACTGGAGTAACCCTCAGCACCCCTGAAGTGCATTTGTCTGGGATAGACATCACCCTGATGCCAGCTGCTGTTTAGTGAGCACCAACTTTGTGCTTGGGACTCAGGCAAGTGACCTCCTCTAGTCCTGGCAACCGCTTTGCCAGGGAGACCCTGTTAAGCTCATTTTATGGTGTGGAAGCTGGAGTTCACACAGGCATGCTGACTTGCTCCAGATCATGCAAATGGCCCTAAAACACGCTTCTCCTGCAATACTGTCCTGCACACAGGCCCCTGGCGGGGGCATAGGCCTGGGTGGGGCAGCAGGCCGCAGAGTTAATGCACAATGTGAAGTGGGAGTCGTTGGATCAGCAGCCCAGAAAATACAGCTTAGACCTGTGTGGCTCCTTTTTTTGCTTTCTGCTTTTAAAATCTGTATCCTGAGGCTCACAGTTCTCACCCTAGAATCAATGCGACTGGGAAGTTTTTCTGCTCTAGGCTCTCCTTTCTCACGGACAAAATGGGGGTAACAAAAACAACAGCAGGACTCTCTGAAAGTTATGCAGCATTAATGTCCAGAAAATATTTACTGTTTTGGAAAGATTCCTAATTGAGGGGCTTTTATATGCTGATAAAAGTAAAATGCACAAAAACCCAAGATACCCACAAGCTGTGTGTATAATTCAGAACTGAGCTGTAGGAGAGAAAAACAGCAGCCAAATTCAGCCAGGGATTAAGGGAGCCTCCCATTATATGAGAAAACCTTGGACTCCACAGAATTCCATCCCTGTAAAGCACTGGTGAGTGAGTGACAAGCCCTTCAGCCAATGAGATCCCACATTGGAAGTAATGACATCATGGAGGCAAAGGCTTATTCGTTGTTGGCCTCTGAGACCCAACCCCAAGCTACTGGCATGTGTAAAAACTGCTTCTCGTTGGCGTGGAGGAGACAGTGCACTCCAGAACAATGCTTTATCCAGCCTCTAGCAACCAACTGCTTCCAAAGACCCTTGTGTGCTTTCTGCTCTACCCAGATGGGGGGTTGTTATGTGTATTCCACCCTGGGGCAGTTGACAACACCTGAGATGAACAATGCAGCTCATGCATTTTGCAGTTGGGTCTCCCCAAGAATCCTGCTCCACCTGTTGTGGTTTTTCTAGTGTCGCTGCAGGACAGATGTAGTCTGTGGAGCAGGAGCTGAGAAAGACCAGGACCAGAAGCAGATTGCTCATTTGCTTAGTGATCGGAAGTTATGTATATATTCACCTCTCAAAGCAGCCGTGATCCAGGCTTTTGCAGTTTGAAGGCTCTTCTCCTCAGGGAAATGTGCCTCCCCTGGGCATAACAGAGGTGGAAAGAGCACTGTAGATTCTACAGATAGCGGAAGTGGGGGGTGCATTTGTCCTCATGGGCAATTCCAGTGAGAGAGGCTCTTCATTCCTGCTCCAGGACAGCATTTCCAGCTGGAAATGGAATCTTCTTTGGCTGAGAGGGTCTGGTTAGAACTACGAAAAAGGGTGATATGGTGCATGCTTGGCTCGTCCGTTATTTTCACATTTTGAGGTCAAGTGGCAGTAAAACTTATGAGAGAAAGAAATTCAAGGCCACAGACTTTTTTTTCTCCATGTATTATGCGAGAAAAAAGCCACTGGATTTGAAGTCAGAATTTGTGTCTAAAACAAGCTCCAAAGTTACCAGATGTATGACTGGGCAAGGCCCCAGGTCTCTTTGGGCCTTAGCTTTCTCAGATATAACAAACTGTTGATAAGAACACCCATCCTACATGGTTGACATGAGGATCAAATACAGTCATTTGTATGAAAGTATTTTGTAAGATATAGTAGACTTTAGTAATGTTATTAGATCAAATCATATACGATTGCCTATTTTGGAGGTAAAACCAGTTGAACACGAGCAATTTCGTATGATTCAACCTACTAGTTATTATGTAGTGCCTGATGCCTAGATGGGATTCTAGTGGATTCTGTGGTATGCCATGCAGCACCCTCCTTTAGGACTGAACATTGATTCCCACAGCTAATGGAACTCTGTGTAGCTGACAGCTCTGGCTCAAGGCTTTCAACTGAAGCTCTTTCTAGGAGTTGCCCTTAGTGGTCAAGAGCCTCACTTAAGGCCCTCTCTCCTTCCTGGGGGCAGCCCACATTCAATGGCTGGTCAACGGGGGATAAATATCACCTTGCCAATAGGTGGGAAGGGACACCTCTAAATGGCCATCTTAGCTCCAGGGCTTCTTGTGGGGACCTTTGTGGCTTTTGCTGTGGCTGCATCAAAGCTGAGCTCCTTCCTCTGCCCACCGTTGCTTCCTTCTCGTCCTCTGCTGGTGTTGATCCCCAGTCAGCTTTCTGCAGGCAAACCTCCATCCTGAGTGTCTGTTTCCTGGGAGCCTGACCTAAGAAAGAGATCACTGAATATTTTTTGAATGACAGATGACAGACTTGGGCACCTGGATGCCTCATGTTATTTAATCAGCTACATGCCCAGCCCTAGACTTGATGCTGTGGACGTGGAATATAAGACACCGTCCCTGGGCTCAGTGACTTTACAACATAATTTGGGAGCTAAGAAGCCTGACACTAATGGAATAGAATAATAAAGGCAGTTGTTTGCTTATAGCAAGTTTTATTCCTGAAAAAAAAAGGCACTCATAATTATTAATAGTATAACCACTCTTTATTTTAGTAGAAAAAAGTTTTAATATAAAGAATGATGTACTTAGAAAATTGTTGGAAATGTTGGGGGAACAAAATTCAAGAATAGCTGTTGGATTTGAGGAAATTAGAAAGTGCTAGAGTCGTAGGATGCTACCTCTAGGAAGTCGGCTATCTGCTGAGTTAAAGCAGGTAACTCACAGGAGCTCTCCTAGACACTACAAACCCTGTGTCTGCTGTCTGATCACACACCTACCCACTGCTGTTAGAGAAGAATAATGCTTTATCCTTTGCTTTCATCTTCCAAATATCAGCTACCTGCCAGTGCTTCTCAATGGCAGAAGATAGACTAGAACCTTCCTGTAAAGAAAGTATAAGACATGCAATTGCTGAAGGCCAGGAGTTCAAGACCAGCCTGGGGAACATGGCAAGACCCAGTCTCTACTAAAAATAAGAAAAAAAAAAAAAAAAAAAAAGAAAGTATAAGACATGCAAGTTTCAGGGTACCAGCCCTCATAATACAGAAAATATCAGAAGGGTAAGAATAGCAATAGACGGTAGAAGGCAAAAGGCAGCAGCCTGGAAAAACTAATGCTTGAATCTGGAGGAGAGATAGGACTTGAGTATGTAAGGGAATTGATGATGTCTTTGCAAGTGAGCGGAGCAATATGACTAGATCCTGCACACTCCAACCTGCCTAGAGGTTTCTGGCTCCAAAGTGCTCACTAAATGCATGACGAATGAATGTAGGAGGGAATGGGTATGGTATATTCATGGAAGGAGACCTCTGAACAGAAAGAGAAGAGTATATTAAAGATTAGGACACGATGCTGCCTCACATGGTGTTTTACAGTTTTCAAAGTAAGTTCACATGTATTTGTCAGGCCTCTGAGCCCAAGTCAAGCCATCGCATCCCCTGTGACTTGCACGTATACACCCAGATGGCCTGAAGTAACTAAAGAATCACAAAAGAAGTGAATATGCTTTGCCCCACCTTAACTGATGACATTCCACCACAAAAGAAGTGTAAATGGCCGGTCCTTGCCTTAAGTGATGACATTACCTTGTGAAAGTCCTTTTCCTGGCTCATCCTGGCTCAAAAAGCTCCCCCACTGAGCACCTTGTGACCCCCACTCCTGCCCGCCAGGGAACAAACCCCCTTTGACTGTAATTTTCCTTTACCTACCCAAATCCTATAAAACGGCCTCACCCTTATCTCCCTTCGCTGACTCTCTTTTTGGACTCAGCCCGCCTGCACCCAGGTGATTAAAAGCTTTATTGCTCACACAAAGCCTGTTTGGTGGTCTCTTCACACGGACGCGCATGAAAGTATTAGCTTTGGCTCTTTTGAAGTATTGGTAGGGTGGGGTAGATTATTGGGGTGAAAACAGGCATGAGCATTTAACTTTGGGGTATTGAAAACAATGACTGGGCCGGGCTTGGTGGCTCACTCCTGTAATCTCAGCACTTTGGGAGGCTGAGACGGGTGGATCATTTGAGGTCAGGAGTTCAAGACCAGCCTGGCCAACATGGTGAAACCCCGTCTCTACTAAAAATACAAAAATTAGCTGGGCGTGGTGGCAGGCACCTGTAATCCCAGCTACTCCAGAGACTGAGGCAGGAGAATTGCTTGAACCTGGGAGATGGAGGTTGCAGTGAGCCGAGATCGCGCCACTGCACTCCAGCCTGGGTAATAGAGCAACACTCCGTTTCAAAGAAAGAAAGAAAACAATGACTGACATTCACTTACTATATGCTTGGCTTTCCATACTTGACCTTGCTTTTCTTTACTGCTCCGTACTTGAGTACAGTCATGGCTGAAGTCATTTTTATTGTTCATTTTCTACAGAAAAGGAAACTGAAGTTTAGAAATGTTAGGTGACTTGTGACAAAGCCAGAATTTGAACTCAGGGTGACTAACTCCAGGTCCCAGCAATTTAACTTCACTTTGAGTTGCTGCCCCGGGCAAGAGGGGGCCAGGAATTCCATTTCTCAGTTTCATGCGCGTCCGTGTGAAGAGACCACCAAACAGGCTTTGTGTGAGCAACATGGCTGTTTATTTCACCTGGGTGCAGGCGGGCTGAGTCCAAAAAGAGAGTCCGCGAAGGGAGATAAGGGTGGGGCCGTTTTATAGGATTTGGGTAGATAAAGGAAAATTACAGTCAAAGGGGGTTTGTTCCCTGGCGGGCAGGAGTGGGGGTCGCAAGGTGTTCAGTGGGGGAGTTTTTGAGCCAGGATGAGCCAGGAAAAGGACTTTCACAAGGTAATGTCATCACTTAAGGCAAGGACTGGCCATTTACCCTTCTTTTGTGGTGGAATGTCATCAGTTAAGGCGGGGCAGGGCCTTTTCACTTCTTTTGTGATTCTTCAGTTACTTCAGGCCATCTGGGCATATACATGCAAGTCACAGGGGATGCAATGGCTTGGCTTGGGCTCAGAGGCCTGACATTCCTGCCTTCTTATATTAATAAGAAAAATAAAACAAAATAGTGTTGAAGTGTTGGGGCAGCGAAAACTTTTGGGGGGTGGTATGGAGAGAGAATGGGCGATGTTTCTCAGGGCTGCTTCAAGCGGGATTAGGGGTGGCGTGGGAACCTAGAGTGGGAGAGATTAAGCTGAAGGGAGGTCTTGTGGTAAGAGGTGATATTATGGGGATGTTAGAAGAAACATTTGTCGTATAGAATGATTGGTGATGGCCTGGATACGGTTTTGGATTAATTGAGAAACTAAGTGGAATAACAGAAGGAGAAAAACAGGTATAAAAGGTCTAAGAAGCGTCTATACAGGAGCTTAAATGGGCTGTACCCTGTAGCATTCTGAGGACAGGCCTGAATTCTGAGAAGGGAAAGTGGTAAAAGTATTGTCCAGTCCTTTTTAAGTTGGTGGCTGAGCTTGGTGAGGTGTGTTTTTAAAAGACCTTTAGTCCATTCTACTTTTCTTGAAGACGGAGGACCGTAAGGGATATAAAGGTTTCACTGAATACTAAGAGCCTGAAAAACTGCTTGGCTGATTTGACTAATAAAGGCTCGTCTGTTATCAGACTGTATAAGGTGGAAAGGCTAAACTGAGGAATTATGTCTGACAGAAGGGAAGAAATGACTGCGGTGGCCTTCTCAGACCCTGTAGGAAAGGCTTCTACTTATCCAGTGAAAGTGTCCACCTAGACTAAGAGGTATTTTAGTTATCTGACTCAGGGCATATTGAGTAAAGCTAAATTGCCAGTCCTGGGTGGGGCAAATCCTCGAGCTTGATGTGTAGGGAAGGGAGGGGGCCTGAATAATCCCTGAGGAGTAGTAGAATAGCAGATGGAACACTGAGAAGTTATTTCCTTGAGGATAGATTTCCACGATGGAAAGGAAATGAGAGAGGCGGGCTAGTGGCTTGTACTATAGCATAGCCTGCCTTTGCTGGCGTGTGGCGATTAGGCCTGGTGGAACCGCCATCAATAAATCAAGCGTGATCAGAGTGAGGAACAGGAAAGAAGGAAATTTGGGGAAATGGGGTGAATGTCAGGTGGATCACAGAGATGCAGTCATGAGGGTCAGGTATGGTATCTGGAATAACGTGGGAGGCTGGATTGAAGTCCGGGCCAGGAACAATGGTAATTGTGGAGACTCAATAAAGAGTGAGTATAGTTGAAGGAGCTGGGAAGCAGAAAGTATATGCATCAGGTATGAGGAAGAAAATAGATTTTGGAAGTTATGAGAACTGTAGAGAGTGAGTTGAGCATAGTTTGTGATTTTGAGGGCCTCTAAAAGTATTAAAGCAGCGGTAGCCGCTGCACGCAGACATGAGGGCTAGGCTAAAACAGTAAGGTCAAGTTGTTTGGACAGAAAGGCTACAGGGTGCGGTCCTGGCGCTTGTGTAAGAATTCTGACCGCACTAACCATGCCTAGGAAGGAAAAGAGTTGTTGTTTTGTAGAAGGTGCTGGGGTTTGAGAGATCAATCGGACACGATTGGCAGGGAGAGCACGTGTGTTTTTATGAGCATTATGCCGAGATAGGTAACAGATGAGGAAGAAATTTGGGCTTGATTGAAGTAATGGGGGCTGTCTGTGAAGCTTTGCGGCAGTACAGCCCAGGTAATTTGCTGAGCTTGATGGGTGTCAGGGTCAGTCCAAGTGAAAGCGAAGAGAGGCTGGGGTTAAGGGTGCAAAGGAATAGTAAAGAAAGCATGTTTGAGATCTAGAACAGAATAATGGGTAGTAGAGGGAGGTATTGAGGATAGGAGAGTATATGGGTTTGGCACCACGGGGTGGATAGGCAAAACAATTTGGTTGATAAGACACAGATCCTGAACTAACCTGTAAGCCTTGTCTGGTTTTAGGACAGGTAAAATGAGGGAATTGTAAGGAGAGTTTATAGGCTTTAAAAGGCCATGCTGTAGCAGGCGAGTGATAACAGGCTTTAATCTTTTTAAAGCGTGCTGTGGGATGGGATATTGGCATTGAGTGGGGTAAGGGTGATTAGGTTTTAATGAGATGGTAAGGGGTGCATCATCGGTCACCAAGGAGGGAGTAGAGGTATCTTATACTTGTGGGTTAAGATGAGGGGATACTAAAGGAGGATGCAAAGGAGGCTTTGGTTTGGGAAGAAGGGCAGCAATGAGATGCAGCTGTAGTCCAGGAATACTCAGGGAAGCAGATAATTTAGTTAAAGTGTCTCAGCCTAATAAGGGAACTGGGCAGGTGGGGATAACTAAAAAGGAGTGCTTAAAAGAGTATTGTCTAAGTTGGCACCAGAGTTGGGGAGTTTTAAGAGGTTTAGAAGCCTGGCCGTCAATACCTACAACTGTTATGGAGGCAAGGGAAACAGGCCCTTGAAAAGAAGGTAATGTGGAGTGGGTAGCCTCCGTATTGATTAAGAAGGGGACGGGCTTACCTTCCACTGTGAGAGTTACCCGAAGCTCAGCATCCGTGATGGTCTAGGGGGCTTCCGAGGCGATCCGGCAGTGTCAGTCTTCAGCCACTAAGCCGAGAAGATCTGGGAAGGAGTCAGTCAGACAGCCTTAGGCCAGAGTTCCAGGGGCTCTGGGAGTGGCTGCCAGGTGAGTTGAACAGTCCGATTTTCAGTGGAGTCCTACACAGATGGGACGTAGCTTAGGAGGAATCCCAGGCTGCGGGCATTCCTTGGCCCAGTGGCCAGATTTTTGGCACATGTAGCAAGCTCCTGTGGGAGGAGGTTCTGGAGGAACACCTGTTCACTGTGGTTCAGGCGTTTGGAAGTTCTTGTGTGCTGGAGATGTGGCTGGGGTTTGTCTCACAGTGGAGGCAAGGAATTGCAACTTTTTTCTATTATTGTACACCTTGAAGGCGAGGTTAATTAAATCCTGTTGTGGGGTTTGAGGGCTGGAATTTAATTTTTGGAGTTTTATATAATGTTTGGGAGTGGACTGAGTAATAAAATGTATTTTGAGAATAAGATGGCCTTTTGACCTTTTAGGGTCTAGGGCTGTAAAGTGTCTCAGGGTTGCTGCCAATCAAATCATGAACTGGGCTGGATTTTTATATTTGATGAAAAAGAGCCTAAACGCTATCTGATCTGGGATAAAGAAAAAGGAGCATTAACCTTGACTATGCCTTTGGCTCCAGCCACCTTTTCAAGAGTAAATTGCTGGGCAGGAGGGGGAGGGCTAGTCATGGAATGAAACTGTAAGCCGGACCCGGTGTGAGGAGGGGAGGTGATAAAAGGATTATAGGGTGGAGGAGCAGAGGCTGAGGAATAATTGGGACCTAGCTCGGCCTGGCGAGGAGGGGAGAGGTCAGATGGGTCTGTAGAAAAGGAAGATTAGAAAGACTCAGTGACGCTTGGGGTTGGGACTGAGGGGACAGGTGGGAGGGAAAGAAGGAAGATTTGGGACGAGTTGCACTGGGCACAGAGACTAGGAAGGGACTGATGTGTAAAAGAATGCCTGGATGTCAGGAACATCAGACTGTTTGCCTATTTTATGACAAGAATTATTTAGATCTTGCAGGATGGAAAAATTCAAAGTGCCATTTTCTGGCTATTTGGAACTGCTGTCGAGTTTGTATTGGGGTCAAGTGGCATTGCAGAAGAAAATAAGGCATTTAGGTTTGAGGTCAGGTGTGAGTTGAAGAGGTTTTAAGTTCTTGAGAGCACAGGCTAAGGGAGCAGAAGGAGGAATGGAGGGTGGAAGGTTGCCCATAGTGAAGGAAGCAAGCCTAGAGAAAAGAGAGAGTAGAGAAATGGAGGGAAGGGGTTCGGGGGTTCTTACCTACCAGAAAAGTGGGAAAAGGGGTTGGGGCACAGAGATAAGAGGTCAGGGCATGGAAATAAGGGATGGGGCACAGAAATAAGGGGTCGGGGCGTGGAAATAAGGGATTGGGGCACAGAGACATAAGAGGTTAGGGTGTGGAAATAAGGGATTGGGGTGCAGAGATATGAGGTTGTGGTACTTGCCCCTCCCCCAGAAAAGCAGGACTTGCCGCTAAGGGTGAAGGAGAAGGGGTTGAGGGGTACTTGCCTCTCCCCCATAAAAGCAGAGAAGGGGTAGAGACAAGGAGAGAAGGGGTTGGGGTACTTGCCCCTTCCCCAGAAAAGCAGGACTTGCCACTAAGGGTGAAGGACCAAGGCAGGTGTCCCTGCGTGGTCTGACACCTTTGAAACGTGGGTGAATAACCAGAGAGGCGTCCCTGCAATGATTAAATACCAAGGGAAGGCTGCCTTCCCAGTCTGTGACCCGTGCCAGAGTTTTGGGTCCACGAATAAAATATGTCTCCTTTGTCTCTACTAGAAAATGAAAGGAATTGAAATTAAGAGAAGGGAGAGATTGAAGAGTGAAAAGGAGAAAGTGGTTGAGGGACAGTGAGAGAGGTTGGAGAAGAGAGTAAGAAGAGGCCACTTACCTGATTTAAAATTGGTGAGATGTTCCTTGGGCTGGTCAGTCTGAGGACCTGAGGTCGTAGTTGGATCTTTCTCATGGAGCAAAGAACAGGAGGACAGGAGATTGATCTCCCAAGGGAGGTCCCCCCAGATCCGAGTCATGGCACCAAATTTCATGTGCATCCATGTGAAGAGACCACCAAACAGGCTTTGTCTGAGCAACATGGCTGTTTATTTCACCTGGGTGCAGGTGGGCTGAGTCCAAAAAGAGAGTCAGCAAAGGGAGATAAGTGTGGGGCCGTTTTATAGGATTTCAGTAGGTAAAGGAAAATTACAGTCAAAGGGGGTTTGTTCCCTGGAGGGCAGGAGTGGGGGTCACAAGGTGCTCACTGGGGGAGTTTTTGAGCCAGGATGAGCCAGGAAAAGGACTTTTACAAGGTAATGTCATCACTTAAGGCAAGGACTGGCCATTTACACTTCTTTTGTGGTGGAATGTCATCAGTTAAGGTGGGGCAAAGCATATTCACTTCTTTTGTGATTCTTCAGTTACTTCAGGCCATCTGGGCGTGTAAGTCACAGGGGATGCGATGGCTTGGCTTGGGCTCAGAGACCTAACACTCAGGAAGCACAAAATTACTTAGCAAAAATGTTCTGTTGCCTGAGGCTCTGTGTAAGAAACTGGTACCTAGCAGTGAGTACTTGGGGGACTTGACTGCCTTTTCCTCTCCTTGGTCTCAACTTCTGAATCTATAAAAAGAAGGGATTGTACTGGAGCAGGGTTGGCTGGCTGTGGCTAGTGGGTCACCTCTGGCCCACTGCCTGTGGCTGTGGGTGCGGTTTGATCGGCACACTGCTGCCTGTGTGCTTACTTCCTGTTTACGTTGTTTTCGCTTTACAGTGGCAGAGTTGAATAGTTGTGACAGGGATCATATAGCCTGCAAAGTCTCCACATTTCCTCTCTCACCCTTTACCGACACGTTTGCTGACTTGTGGCTGAGAGGGTCTAGCCAGGCTCTCCCAGGTTTGTACTCTGGGATTGTAACATCAGTGCTTAAATTCCCAGGTTAACTGTCAAGCCCTTGCCAGTGGCCGATTTACTTCAAGAAATATTTCTACCAAATCCCGTTGCAGAAGCTCCCTTGAGATGTGTAAGACCCACAAAATTGCTGACCATCCTTGTTGTCCACAGCCCACTGCACCCAGACAGGCCAGAGAAGGGAGGGGAGGATGTCCTATTTCCAGGAACTGAAACCTAACACCATGCACCTGTCCTCTATCACATGTAGAAAGTGGGCCCCCTGACGAATGCCCAGGAATCTTCCTACCATTGGCAGGTGAGGGAACCTAGGTCTTAATATCCTCGTGATCCTTGGGAGGCTGAGTCCGCAGAAGAAGGTGCCAGGCCAAGGAGACCTGAGCTGGGATGGTCCTGGCTGGGCCAGTCCTTGCTTGGCACTACTGCTATGTCCTCAGCTGAGGCAGCAATGGTGGCCTGAGCCTAAAAAGTGGACTGTCTGGTTTTGCAGGTACCTGTAGTCTTCCACGTTAGTTTCTGATAAACTCACCTGTGGCAGAAATTGTTCAGGTAATTCCAGTGTCTGCTTCCATCCCCAGGTTGGCACCTGGAAAGCACCCCTTCTGTGTATGCATAAAGAACTTCTCTTTCCATTGATGATGCTTACTGCAGATTTAGTCCCCAGATCAGTGGGGACTTTCATGCTTTTTTGAAGACTACCATAGTAAGAAATGGATCTTACAATGTAAATCAATACATATATACCCAGTATTGATAGACACATCTGTGCCTTTTTATGTGTGTCTCTGTGTGTGTACATGCCATTTGAATGTATGTGTGCATGTAAAAGCAAAAAAGTTTCAGGAAAAAATACTCATCCTCAATGATGTATAGTTGTTTCTTGGTATCCATGGGGATTTGGTTCTAGGATCCCCTGAGGATACCAAAATCCATGGATGCTCAAGTCCCTGTTATAAAATGGTGTAGTAGAAGCATGTAACCTATGAGCATCCACCTGTATGCTTTGAATTGCCTCCAGATTACTTATGATACCTAATGTAATGTAAATGCTGTGGAAATCATTGTTATACTGTATTGTTTAGGGAATAATGACAAAAAAGAACACATCTGTACATGTTCAGTACAGACACAGTTTATTCTCCCAATATTTTTGACCTCTGTTTGGTTGAATCCATGGACGTGTGACCTGCAGATTTGGAGGACTGACTGTACTTTGGTGTTTTCTATTCCATGTTATATTTTTATTAATAAAATCCTAGTTTCCATCTACAAAAGTGATTTCTCAAGAAAATGTTATGACTTGCAGTTTGGAAACATTGCTTTAGATAATGTGTGGCATGTGGAAAGGGCTGTTTTCTTTCTTTTGTTATTTGCCAATAATGTTTAATGGCAGGGCACTTTGGGAACACTGGCTTGTATCATGAGGACTATCTTTCTTGTCCATGCAGCTGCAAGTGACCTTGGGCAAGTTACTTCTCCCCAGGAACCCCAATTTCCTTATACATAAAATGGAGAGTTAGGATTAGGCTGAGTTTCCTTTGATCTCTGAGAATCTGAAGTTCTATGCCATACCTGTCCTTCGGGTGTCAGGAATACCTGTCATGTAGTTTTTAAGGTAACATTTGAGGTATCACCAATCTGAGGAGGCATGGGATATTTCTGGATGCTTTTCCATTGAGGCCCTGAATTCTGAACAAAAGGGGCTTGTTAGGAAGAACACAGGCCGTGGAGTTTATCAGCTCTACTGGTCTGTATTGCAGTATCAGGAATCTTCAGATCCACTTAATGACTCTTTCCCTTAATCCTCGTAATGACTGGTGACGTGTCTATGTGCTCTGCTCATGAGAAGCTGCAGGTGCTGAGAGTCCGAGCTCCTTGAGTGGAGCTGACACGAGAATCCAGGCCTTCTGCCTCAAGCTCATGGGACCACATGGCTCCAGAAAGGGTGGGCAGTGATATCCCCAAATTGGATGGGGAAGATGGCCTGTTTCAGGGTCCTTGCCAGCCCTCGGATGGTTTTTGTCTATTGTAGGAAACCTGTCAAGCATAATGCCTGCTGTAGGAGCCGCCTCCTCCAACTGACACTGCCTGACCCCAGCTTCCAGCTCACTCCCCGCTCTGTGAAGGAAGCAGCTCCAGGCAGTGTGTGTGTGTGTGTGTGTGTGTGCACGTGTGTGCATACAGGGGTGGCTATACCTGAACCAGAGGTGTGCCCCACTGCAGGCTGGACGGCCTAACAGGTTCTGCTCAAGAGATGACAAGCCATCAGCTACACCAGCCGTCCAGCTCCCTGCATCACTGAGCAGACTGTGACAGCAGAGATGGAGCTGCGAGGGCCATAAGAGCGAGGCCTGAGTCCAGTCTGCCCCAGCCGCTGCCTGTATTCCAGGCCCGGGCTCCCTCAATCCTTACCGCAAACTCCTTCTCAGGGTGGCCTGAGTGTGGCTCAGCCCCCTCACATTTGCACCCATTACTCTGAATCATACAGGAAGTAAGGGAAAAGCTGGAAGTTCCCAACTTCCCAACTTCAGCTTCTTCCTCTAAATCTAGGTCTCCGCAGCCTCGGATTGTATCAGCAAAAAGGTTTGGGACATGCATCCCCAAAGGAGATGTATGATTTATTGTATTTATATACAACCATGTTAGTATATTTTCTATACTAAAATATACACAAAAATAGAGATTAAAATGATGCAATAAACAATATTTTAAAATATAATTTATTTATGAAAGAGTCCAGAAATTGTTTCCTCTCAGTGAAGAAGTATGTTTGGATAGCTTTTATTTTCTTCTAAAATCCTGACTCAACTCTGAGTAATGTGGTGATTCAAAGGCCTGGATTAAGTCTGGTTATTTGAATATTTGGGTTTAATGGTTGCCACCCCTAAAGAAGTTACACTGGATCCAAGTAGAAGCCATACATGGTTGATGGGATGTGTACTAAGCCTTATTACTAATTTTTCTTTTTTCTTTTCCTTTTCTTTTTTTTTTTTTTTTAATTTGAGACAGTCTTGCTACAGCACAGTGGCACAATCACAGCTCACTGCAGCCTTGACCTCCCAGGCTCACACAATTCTCCCACCTCAGCCTCCCGAGTAGCTGGAACTACACGCCCATATCACTGTACCTGGCTAATTGTTGTATTGTTTTTGTAGAGACGGAGTCTTGCTATGTTGCCCTGGCTGATCTCGAACTCCTGGGCTCAAGCAATCCTCCTGCCTCAGCCTCTCAAAGTGCTGACATTACAGGTGTGAGCCACTGTGCCCAGCCGGTTTTGTCTTTTTCAAGTCAAGGTCTCCTTAGTCGCCCAGGCTGGAGTGCAGTAGCACATGTCTCACTGCAGCTTCGATCTCCTGGGCTCAAGGGATCCTCCTGCTCAGCCTATGGAATAGTTGGGACTACAGGTGTGTGCCACCATGTTGGCTAGTTTTTGTTTTTTTTGTAGAGATGGGGTAACTATGTTGCCCAGGCTGGTCTCAAACTTCTGGTGACAAGCAATCCTCCCACCTCCGCCTCTCAGAGCACTGGAATTACAGATGTGAGCCACCTCACTCGGCCTCATTTTTCAGTTGTATCTACTAATGGTGCTAGGATCTTTGGTGAGACTCAGTAACTAAGTCTCTACCTTCTTTGCATTCATCAGTGAAGTTCTTAAAAATTAATTGAATTGTCTTTATGTATACGTTGTTTGGAAATTTTAAAAACAGGTTGGAAAGTTCTGTTTTTAAGGATTTTTTTGGTAGAAGCTTTTTGAGATATAGTTCACAAATGATACAATTCACCCATTTAAAATGTACAATTCAGTGGCTTTTAGTATATTCACCGAGTTGTGCGACCATCGCTATAATCAATTTTAAAACATTTCATCACCCCAGAAAGAAACCCTCACCCTTAGCATTTACTTCTCATATTCCGCCTGTCCCCAGTCCCCCTAAACAACCACTAATGCACTTTCTGTCTCTATGGACTTACCTATTCCAGATATTTCATATAAATGGAATAACATGTGGTCTTTCGTGACTGGCTTCTTTCATTAGCATAATGTTTTCAAGGTTCATCCGTGTTGTATTATATGTGAGTACTCTCTTCTTCTGTAGGGCCAATTCATATTTCACTGTATGGATATACTATGTTTTATTTATCCATTATCAGCTGATGGGCATTTGGGCTGTTTCCACTTTGGGCCATTATGAATAATGCTGCTATAAACGTTCAAGTGCAATCTTTTACATGGTTGTATGTTTTCATTTCTTTGTATATATACCTAGGAGTGGAATTGCTGGGTTGTATGGAAACTCTATGTTTATTCTTTTGAGGAACCACCAAACTTTTTCAAAGTGGCTGTATCATTTTACATTCCTGCTAGCAATGTGTGAGCACTCCAATTTTTTCCCTTCTTCTTCAATACTTATTTTTCTTATTGTAGTCATCCTAGTAGGTGTGTGTAATCTCATCGTGGTTTTGATTTGCATTTCCTAATGAATAATGATGTTGAACATGTTTTCATGACCTTATTGGTCATTTATATATTCTGTGGAAAAATATCTGTTTAAATCCTTTGCCCATATTTAATTGGGTTGTTTGTCTTTTTAATTATTGAGTTGTAAGAGTTCTTAGTATTTTCTAGATACAAGTCCCTTATCAAATAAATGATTTACAGATATTTTTCCCATTCTTTGGGTTGTCTTTTTATTTTCCTGGTGTTACTAAGTTTTTAAAGCCTGTAGAAATGAGGGTTATTGTTGGTGTCACACTTATGGTTTTTAGGAATGAAGTTATATAATGATGGAAACATTTTCAAACACATGTTTTAAAAATGCCTTCTCCAGTATACACCTTTCTTTCTAAAAGACTTATTCTCTCACTCCTGTTAAAACTTTACCTTTACCTTGAAGACTCTGAATGTTGTAAAAATTTATTTAGATGTCTTAATAATATCTGCTGGGAAGCAGACTGTTTAATGCCACATATAATCATGAAACGTTATCAGCCAACTTGGAACATCTTGTACAATAGAAATGATTGGTTTTGATGAGGTTTCTAAGTATTTGGCCACGAGGCAACCCTTGTGCTATAAAAATTTCATGACTATCTGGAATGAAAGTTTAGAGATTATTTATTTATTTATTTATTTATTTATTGAGACGGAGTCTCTCTCTGTCTCCCGGGCGCGAGTGCAGTGGCGCCATCTTGGCTCCCTGCAAGCTCCGCCTCCCGGGTTCATGCCATTTTCCTGCCTCAGCCTCTTGAGGAGCTGGGACCACAGGCGCCCGCCACCACGCCCAGCTAATATTTTGTATTTTTTTTTTAAGTAGAGACGGGGTTTCACCGCGTTAGCCAGATGGTCTCCATCTCCTGACCTCGTGATCCGCCCGCCTCGGCCTCCCAACGTGTTAGGATTACAGGCGTGAGTCCCCGTGCCCGGCCAAGATCTTTTTTTTTTTTCTTTTTCTTTTTTTTTTTTTTTAATAAAACTAACCACAATGGTGACATTCGGCAGCACTTGTAGCATTGTGGTCAACTTGTATGCCACAGTAACTTTTCTGCAAATGAATTTCAAGGGAGGCTTGTAATTATTTATTTATTTGTAATTATTTATTTATTTGTAATTATTGTAATTATTGCAATTAATTATTTATTTGTAAACCTAATCCCATAATTTCTTGTACTTAAAGAAGAAAGTTCGAGTGAAAGCAGCAGATCCCTCTCTGGCTGCACCTTGCAGTCTTCTTGTGGGGCACTATTTTTATTCGAATTGTTATTTAATGTTGAGTGCATCGTCTCCGGGGCATCCTTTAGTGGTTCACAGAAAAAGAGATTTTAAGATATATTTCTGCGGGGCGCGGTGGCTCACGCC
The DNA here is from genome assembly GCF_028885655.2 of Pongo abelii. Lineage (NCBI taxonomy): Eukaryota > Metazoa > Chordata > Mammalia > Primates > Hominidae > Pongo > Pongo abelii. The sequence goes on from NC_071985.2 coordinate 20,155,926, forward strand.
TGTAATCCCAGCACTTTGGAAGGCCAAGGCAGGCAGATCACGAGGTCAGGAGATCGAGACCATCCTGGCTAAAACGGTGAAACCCCATCTCTACTAAAAATGCCAAAAATTAGCTGGGCGTGGTGGCGGGCGCCTGTAATCCCAGCTACTCGGGAGGCTGAGGCAGGAGCATGGCGTGAACCCGCGAGGCAGAGCTTGCAGTGAGCCGAGATTGCGCCACTGCACTCCAGCCTGAGGAACAAAGCCAGACTCCGTCTCAAAAAAAAAAAAAAAGACAGATTTCACCATCGGCCGGGCGCGGTGGCTCATGCCTGTAATCCCAGCACTTTGGGAGGCCGAAGGGGGTGGATCACTTGAGGTCAGGAGTTCAAGACCAGCCTGGCCAACATGCTGAAACCCCATCTCTATTAAAAATGCAGAACGAAAAAGCTATATTTCACCATCCATACAGAACCTAACAAATGCTATAAGCCTAGACCTGTTGGGGACATCCGTACTTTCCTCTTCTATAATAAACCTCCCTGGCTACACAACGTATTCTAATGCTTGCTTCTTCAAATGCTCACCAACATTTGAACATGTGTCTTTCAATAGTATCTATTAACAAAGGATTACATTTTAGTCTGTTGCCAAGTTGTTTTTCATATTTTATTTCAGCCATTTTTTTTTTCTCTAGCAAGGAAATCTAATTCCCTAGTAGGGAAAAAATTGTGCATTTCCCAAATGTTAAGTGATGTTTTTAGTCTACTGTTATGAAGTGAGAAGATGTGAAAGAAGTTTTTAAATTTGTCGTTAAGTGCAGTGAGCTTTTCAAAGTGGTGGATTAAATATTTCCTCACTTTAACCATTGCTGAAGAACTTGTAAGGGTCTGTCCTTTTATGCTTGTTCTTGTTTAGCTTCTCAATGTCTTGATGGTTTATGCTATCATTAGCCACTGTCACGGCACAACACACACATAAGAGAGATTAATAGTGGCTGTAAATCCAGGCTTTACATCTTCTTGATGGTTTCGGTGTTTGTGGCTGAATGTTCGCCTGGTCTGATTCGATTGCCATTGTTTTATCTGTTATCATGGCTGTTGAAGAGCTAGTGTCAGGAGTAGGGAGAAGGCCACCATTGCTCTTTTCTGTTGGATCAGCTGGCTTGCTTCGTTAACTTTATTTTCCCTCTGCAGTTTCTTTGCAGGAATCTTTTATGCCTGTTTTGTAAGCATGAATCTAGTTAAAACTAGACAGTCTAAATGGACACAGGTAACTGCATCACATAGCAGCCGTGGAAGGAGTGAGGGAGTGAAAAACTGAGAGCCACAGGCCACCACCATCCAGGCCCCCAGGATAGCTGTGCATGGCGCCCAACCCAGGGGCCATGCACAGCTGATGTGTAGAGAAAGGAAGAGCAGCAGCAGTCACACAGGAAACAGCTATAACTTAATTTCTTCACTAGGTAGGATTGAATTTCTAAGATCTCTTTCCATCTCCAGTAGATTGTCATGACTAGTTCTGAAGGACTTGTTTGGAGACCAATTCCTCTAAAAATTAGACCAAAGTACCTGTTTAGGACAAAGATAGCAAACATGTCTGATTTATATGTATATATTATATATATATTAAAGGCATATGGGTGTAGCCCTGTATGACAGATGCATTATTTAATAGTTTAATTGGAAACTTACTTTTTAAAAAACAAAATAGTCTAAAGAGATAAGGAAACATTGTGGTTTAAAGAGACGCTATGATAGATGACACCATTGTGTATTAAAAAAAAAAAAAAGATCAGTTCCTAATCATTGTGTTTCATAATTGTGGACACTTTTTTTGACTCAGACATGACATGGAGGGCTGAGTTAATCATATTTCTTGGCTCAGGGCACATTAATCATCATTGTTCTGCACAAGATTCCACCCTGGTTTCTAATTTTAATTTATTCATTCCTTTTTAGAGGCGTTTCCACTCTCATTTTCTTTCCTTCATGGGCAACCATTCCTCATGTTGAATCTATGTCTGTATCCATCTTTTCATTTGTAAACAAACATTTAGTTTAAAAACAATATAGTTTATGCATAAACTTTACATCAGTACAAATATTTGTTTATAGGCCAGGATCGGTGGCTCACACCTGTAATCTCAGTACTTTGAGAAGCTGAGGAGGGAGGATCGCTTGAAGCCAGGAGTTTGAGACCAGCCTGGGCAACACAGCAAGATACTATCTCTAAAAAAATCTTTTAAAAATTAGCCAGGCATGGTGGCATGTGCCTGTAGTTCCAAGTACTTGGGGAGGTTGAGGTGGGAGGATCACTTTAGCCCAGGAAGTCAAGGCTGCAGTGAACCATGATTGCACTTTAGCCTGGGAGACAGAGCAAGACCCTAGCTCAAAAAAAAAAAAGACAATAAATATATTTTATAAAACACATACTGTAATTTTGTGTAAGTGTGCTTTTCAATTTACATAAATAGTAATGTGCTATAGTTGTAATTCTGTTTCCTTTTTTACTCAGCACAATGTTTCTCTGTGTTTTTGTGTGTACACCCAGTGTGTGGTTTCACACCACTGCATAGGATTCCACAGTGAGTACCCACCACATGGTATACGTTGCTTCACCTAGAAACAGGTGTCCAGGTCCCCCTCAACTCCCCAGTACCAGGACCAAACTGGGATGAACATTCACACATTCATTCCCCTCTAGGACATCTGTGAGAACTTCCCTGGAAGATTTACATATATATCCAGCTCCTGAATACCTGCATACATAAATATACATATGAATGAGCTGGATTTGCTGAGTCATAAAGTATGCGTACACCTAGATGGAATAACAACCACCAAGTTGCTCTCCAGAGTGACTGCACCAGTCCATCCCATCCCTGCCCCAGCAATGCAATTAGCCTCCTGGAGCCTCATGCCCAGCTTTTGACTTGTTGCCAATCTCATAGGTGTAATGTGATGTTTTGTTGTTTAATTTTTATTTTTCTGATAATAATGAGTTTAAATATCTCTTCTGAAGGCTTGTCAGCAGTCCTTTGTATCTCCTCTCCTGTAAATTGCCTGTTCATACACTTGGCACCCTTTTTTTTCTATTGGGCTTCTCTGTTTTACGCTGTTGATTTACAGAAGTTCTTTGTACGTTCTAGATTTGTGTCCTTCTTTGTTTTGGATATAGCACATATATTGTCCCAATCTGTCACCACTCTGTGGCATGGCCCTGTAGGTCAGTGGTTTAGAACTTGGTTCTAAAGACCTGAGTTTGAATTCTAGCTGTGCCTGTTACCTATGGGACCCTAGGCAGATTAACTTCTGTGCATCTCAGTACCTTATGGTACCCAGCTCATGGGGTTGCTAAGAATATTGAATCAGTCAATATTTTAAAGCACCCAGAACACATAGTAAAGCTTGACATGTAGTATATATGAATGTTTGTTAAATAAGTACAAAATATTAACTCTGTCCTGGGGTTCTTGGTTGAAAAGAACTGCTAAATTCCAATGCTATTAATCAGTATTTAATTTCTGTTTCGTTCTGTTTTGGGGATTCTTTTTAAGTTGTTCGTCTTCACTCCTAAGTCACAAAGTTATTCTCTTATATCATCTATTAAACTTGTAATCCAGCCTTCCACATTTGGGTGGGATCCCATCTGGATTCCACTGTTATACATGGCTTTAGACATCTGCTTTTATTTTTTGCCACGTAGCAAGTGAGTTTTCCCAACCCCATCCTAGATAGTCTGTTCTTCCCTCAGTGATTGTGGAACTGCCTTTATCATAGCCCCAAACACACCTGGGCCTGTGTCTGAGCTCACTACTGTGGCTGTTGCTGCAGCGCCATTGTCATGCTGTTAATTAGTGTGGCTTTAGGGAAAGTGGTAATATTTAGTAGGTCAAGTCTCTCTCTGCTCTTCTTTTTCAAAATAAATAGCTATATATGGACATTATTCTTCCATATACATTTTAGAATGAGCTTATCAAATTCCTCAAGAAGTTTGGCATTAATTTTGATTGGTGCAGCATTAAATTTATACATCAGTTTGAGGAAGAATAGATATCTTTATACTATTACACTAACCCAGCTGAGAGTGTGAAATGTTCCTCTATTCAGATCTTTGAAAAAAGTCCTTTAAAAGAGTTTAAATTTGTTCTCCATACAGGCCTTAAGTATTCTTTTTTCTGTTTTTTTGAGATGGAGTTTCGCTCTGTCACCCAGGCTGCAATGCAGTGGCGCAATCTCAGCTCACTGCAACCTCTGCCTCCTAGGTTCAAGCGATTCTCCTGCCTCAGCCTCCTGAGTAGCTGGGACTACAGGCATACATCACCATGCCTGGCTAATTTTGTATTTTTAGTAGAGATGGGGTTTCACCATGTTGGCCAGGATGGTTTTGAAATCCTGGCCACAAATGATCTGCCCACCTCAGCCTCCCAAAGTGCTGGGATTACAGGCATGAGCCACCACACCCCGCCTAGGTTTTAAGTATTCTATAATTAAATTCCTAGATACAAGATAATTTTTGTCACTCTTGTGAATCATCATCTTATTATCATTCTCTTATTGACTTTTGATGGTAAAGGGAAATGCTACAAATGATTTTTGTAAGTTTTTCTGGTCTTCAATGATCTTTATAAACTCCATTTGTTTTTTTATTATAGATGATCCTATAGTTTGCAAATTATGATATTTTTATCTTTTCCCCTCCCACTCTTCTGCTCTTTCCTTTTTATTTCTTGCACTGTTGGCTGAGCCCTTCAGGATTATGTTAAAGGGCAGTCCTGAACGGAAGAGCATGGTCTTGCTTTCACAATTAAAGGGAGTGAGGGTCAAGCTTTTCCCTTAGCAGAGTATTTGCTCTAAGTTTTCTGATGTAGAACCTTTTCTAAGTTAAGGCATTCCCTTTCTATCTTTGGTTTCTTCAATTTGTTAAGAGATTTCCCCCACCTTAATACATAGTTATTAAACTTTACCGAGTGTCTCTTCTGTAGAAATTGAGATAATCATAGAATTGTTCTCCCTTATTCTAGTAATGTTAACTACATTGACAAATGTTTTCCACGGAACCATTCTTGCCTTCCTGAGCTGTATACTAATTGGTTGTAATTTTTCTTAATACGCTATTAGAGTCAGTTAGATTATGTAACATATTATTTATTCTTTGAAATTTTGGTAGAGATTACCTATGTAACCATCTGGGCCTGGCACCCCAGGTTTTGCTTGGCAGTGTTTTCATTGTTATTTATTTTATAATTTTCCTTTTAGTTTATTTTAATATAAATATATTTGTTAGTATGTTAATTGGTTTCCAGACATAGTTGACCCTTAAACAACAAAGGTTTGAATTGCATGGGTCCACATTTATACTGGAGGTTTCTTCTGCCTCTGCCACCCCTGAGACAGCAAGACCAACTCTTCCTCTTCCTCCTCCTCCCCAGTTACTCAATGTGAAGACGATGAGGATGAAGACTTTGATGATGATCTGCTTCCACTTAATGAATAGAAAATGTGTTTTCTCTTTCTTAAAATTTTCTTAATAATATTTTCTTTGCTCTAGCTTTCTTTATTGTAAGAATAAAGTATATAATACATATAACATACACAGTATGTGTTAATCAACTATTTGTGTTATCGGTGATATTCCTGTCAACAGTAGGCTATTAGCAAAGTTTTTGGAGGGAGTCAAAAGTTATATGTGAATTTTTGACTGAGCGGGGGGTCAATGTTCCTAACTTCCATGTTATTTAAGGGTTAGTTGGATATGGTATTTCAAAAAGATACTTTTTTGATATTAATTTCTAATTTTATTTTTATGTGGTCACAGAATATATGGGAGATATATATAATATTGATTCTTTAGAATTGACCATTGAGGTACATAGTCAATTTTTAGAAACATCCTGTGTATGCCTGAAAAGAATGTGTATCTTCCCTTTGTTAGACATTGAGTCCTGTATATAACTCATAGTTCAAGCATACTCTATATCTTTGCTTGTAATTTTTATCTGCTCAAGCCATTAGTGTTTGAGAAAGGTGTGCTAAGTCTTCACCCACAACTGTTGATTTACCCTTGCTTCATGTATTTTGAGGATATATGGTTTTGAATTTAGGTGATTATATCTTTTGGCTGTATGATTCTTTTTGCCAGTAACCTATGATTCTTTTTAACTTGAATTCTATTTTGTTAAATGTTGAGATTGTTATCCCAGTTTTCCAATTTGGGCTCATCTTTTCACATCTTATATTTTCATCCCCTTAAAGACTTTTTGGAAGTGGAATGGTGGTTATCAGAGGCTGGGAAGAGAAGGGGGCTGTAGGGATGAAGAGAAGTAGGTTAAGGGGTACAAAAATACAGTCGGATAGAAGAAATAAGTTCTAGTATTCAATAGTACAGTAGAGAAGTTATACTTAACAGTAGTTTATTGTAAGCCAAGCATGGTGGCTCATGCCTGTAATCCCAGCACTTGGGGAGGCTGAGGTGGGTGAATTACTTGAGGCAAGGAATTCAAGTCCAGCCTGGGCAACATGGGGAAACCTTGTCTCTAGAAAAACTAGCTGGATGTGGTGGCACATGCCTATAGTCTTAGCTACTTGAGAGACTGGAGTGGGAGGATCACTTGAGTCCAGGAGGTTGAGGATGCAGTGAACCGTGATTGTATCACTGCACTCTAGCGTGGGTGACAGAGTGATACCTTGTCTCAAAAAACAAAAACGAAAACAAAAAACAAAAACAAAATAAAACAATATAACTTATTGTATATTTCAAAAGAAAAACTAGAAGAAAAAAATATAATGTTCCCAACACAAAGAAATGTTTGAGGTGAGGGGTATTCCAATTACTCTGATTTGATCATTACACATTGTATACAGGTATCAAAATCAAAATATCACATACACCCCATAAATATGTACAACTGTGATATGTCAATAAAAAATACAAAAACCTTTTTGCTGATTGGTTCCCAATTATTGTGTTTTACAGGTTAGGGTATCTGTGTAGTGACTCTCTTTAAGTGGAGTGTTCTTTCACAGTATCCATGAAGTGGCAGAATTCAGTTATGTGGGTAGACACAGGCTTTCTGTGAGCTGCCCTCCCTGATCTTGCTCTTTCCCCGCACCTTCATAGCTCCTAGCTGCATAACAGGCCTGGTGATGTGGCTTTCAAGAGTCAAACAGAAACCCAAAGTGAAAGTCGAGTTTTTCTGCTGCTGGCCTCCCTAGCTGAGGTCTGCTTTACTCCCATACAGGCCCTAGTAGATGTTTGCCCGCAGCAGGAACCCAGCTCTAAATGAAGGGATGGGGCAGGAGGCAGGTAGGGAGGTTTAGTGAAGGATGAGCCTGAATGATGTTGTTGAAAGTCTTCATCGTGATTCAAATGTTGTACGGTTCTGTGTCTTTCTCATTCTGCCCTGCTTCTGAGAGTTGGTCTGAAGGTTGTGCTTCCTCAGCTCTGAGATTTTTGGATTAGTGTCTGTCAGTTACAAAATGGAGATAATAAAGCAGGGAGGCTGGGCGCAGTGGCTCATGCCCTTAACCCCAGCACTTTGGGAGGCCGAGGCAGGTACATTACTTGCGGTCAGGAGCTGACATTTGCTTGAAGCCTCCAGCTCATGACCGAGCCAGGACTACCCTTGCCAAGCCACTCCTGACTTCCTGATCCACAGAAACTTTGAGAGATACAAGTCACTGATTATTGTTTTAAGCCACTAAGTTATGGGATTATTCAATACACAATGATAGATACACTGACTTTTTACATGAGCTTCAAAACTGTCATTCCAACTCCACTGTCCTCTCTAAATCATCCTGAAGGCTGACTGATGAAATCTTCCTAAGATACAAATTTAATCGAGCTGTTCTTATTTTCAAGAACACTTCTAACCTAGCAATCAGTGGCTTGCCGCCCAATGCGCATAGAGGCCAATACCATTGTGCCAGCTTTTGAGAAAAGAAAAAGATTTATTGCGACTCAACTGGCAAAGAGACAGTAGGAAATGCTCAAGTCTGCCTCCCCAAGCTGGGGTTTGGTTTGTGTTTTATAAGCGCAGGGTAATGAGGTGTGGTCTGAATGGATCTTGCAATGAGGTGATGCCTGGAGGCATGGTTTGACTGCTTCCTGCCATGGGATGATGCCGGAGCTCCATCTGATTGGATCCCAGATCCTGCCATCCATTGTCTGCTTCTTAACTCAGTCCCTGCTCTTCCATCCCAGCACGTAGGTCCCCACTGTGGTTGCACACTTGGATCCCCTGCGCAGGCTCAGGTCATGTGACCTTCAACCTGGGAGTCCATGATGACTGAAAAACTCACAACTTTGTTACATAAAAGTTGAGCTGGGCAGGGCGCGGTGGCTAGGCCGAGGCAGGTGGATTACCTGAGGTCAGGAGTTCGAGACCAGCCTGGCCAACATGGTGAAACCCCATCTCTACTAAAAATACAAAAATTAGCTGGGCGTGGTGGCACATGCCTGTAATCCCAGCTACTCGGAAGGCAAGGCAGGAGAATCGCTTGAACCCAGGAGGTGGAGGTTGCAGTGAGCTGAGATTGTGCCATTGCACTCCAGCCTGGCAACAGAGCAAAAATCTGTCTCAAAAAAAAAAAAAAAAAAAAGAGTTAAGCCAGATTGATTCGTCCGGTGCAGTCGCACTGACTATATTTTGCCAATTAAATCTGATCCAGATTCACTAGCTTGAGGTTCAGTGCCCTCCATGAGCTCCCCTCCTGCATCCCATGTGTCCAACCACATGTATTATCCCATGTTAGCTCTCTTCTGTCAGTTGAGTGGACTCCGGAGGGGTCCCCCAACGCCTACTCACAATTCCTGGACATGCATTTTCCAGTACAAATTCCACTCCGTGTCTCCCAGCTCATGCAGATGCTTCCCTCGCTGCAATTCCTTTGGGGTTTATGGTCTTTGTCACTCATTTTGGAAGTAATTAGGTCCTGTTCTGTTCTGGATCTTTCTTCTCCTGCCTGTATCTCTGCCTTGATCCTCCACTGTGGCGTATGTGCTTTGAGGTTGGGTAGCAAAGGTTTGGTTTTGCTACATGCCTTTGTTGACTTTTTGCTAGAACGTGCTATGTTTTCTCTTCTCCCCACCTCAGTTTTCTCAGCTGTAAGTGGAGAAGATTGGACTACATGGGGTCTCAGGCATCCTCCGGAGCTAGCAGCTCATGAGCCTACTGACAAACTGAACCCATGCAGAAATGTAATGACTGTCCGTTTCCCTGCCTCTAGCTTTTCTCCCTTTGAATCTAGCCCCTCCCACCCCCACTGCCAAACTTGTTTTTTCTATGACACAGATTTGATTGTGTTAATCTTTTTAAATTTTTAAATATTTTTTCCAGCAGTGTTCTGTAATTTTCTTTTTTTTTTTTAAACTTTTATTTGTTAAATAGGTAACATAGGTAAAGACATGTCACATAGATAAAGATGTGTTACATGGGTAAAGACGTCACATAGGTAAAGACGTCACATAGAGACATGTCACATAGGTAGAGATGTGTCACATAGGTAGAGACGTGTCACAGTGGTTTGTTGTACATATTGTTTCATCACCCAGGTATCAAGCCCAGTACCCAATAGTTATCTTGTCTTCTCCTCTCCTTCCTCCCACCCTCCACCCCCCATCCTTCCCCTACTCAAGTAGACCCCAGTGACTTTTGTTTCCTTCTCTGTGTTCATAAGTTCTCATCACTTAGCTCCCAGGGTTAATCTTCTTAGAAGTGTCCACTGAATTTCCATCACCTACAGAATAAAGTCACAGCTTCTTAAGAGTCAATGAGAAGGCTCATTGTTGATGAAGGGCCTGTTCCATGCCAAGGGCTGGGAGACTCAGTGAGCCAGCCAAAGCCGCCTCCAGGCTACAGACAGGAAGGCACTGGGCTCTAGCAGTGGGTCCCCAATTTTGCTTGTGAGCTGCATTCCACTGGCCACTCTGCCTTTTATAGATGTGAGGTATTAATAGTAGTTGAGGAAGACTTTATGAGGGAGATTGGGTTGGAGCTGAGCTTTGAAAGATGAATGAAATCATTTGGGGGATTCATCCACAAAAAACACAGAGACTGGCCAACACTGGTTTGCAGGGTAAGTTTACGGCATTGTAATGAGACTAGTCTTGTTGGACCAGTAGATTCTAGTGCTGAGTAGTGTGAGGCTAGAAAGGCATATTCTTTTGCTCTCATGTAAGCTCTGGGGGTGAGCCTCTGCTATGTGTGTCCAAACGTACTGGGGCATCTGTGTGTGTGGGTGTTCATGTGTGTGGCCTAGAGGACATGTGAATAAATGTGAGTGTATGTGAGGGTGACAGAGGGTGTATGAGTGTGAGTAATGTGTGTGCAGATGTGAGTGGGTGTGTCACTTGGAGAGCGCTGAGGTGTAGACTTGCTGCATATCTTGTTTTTTATCTAGATGATATTAAAACTCAGAAGAATTAACTTTGGCATCCTTTGTACTTACAGTTTATCAGCTGTTAATTTTCCCTGTCCAGGCATAGTAGGGTAGCCACAGTGTTCTAACATTTTTAGTGTTCACGTATGGTATATTTTGGAAATTTGAAATTAAGCAAAAATCTCAAAGAGTGGAGAAAACAAGTAAGTACCCTTTGGGAGATCCAAATAGGGGACCAGGCCCCTTTGGAGCTGTGAATAGGTTCCCTGCCTCACACCCCGATACAGTGTCCAGCGTGAGGATGTGGTGATTAAGGGAAGTAGAGACTGGGAGGGCAGTGTCTGAGCTGAAATGGAGTCAGGCTGATCAGGGCTCTTTCTGAGTGTGGGCTGGAGTGGCCTTGGAGAACCTGGTAAGCACTGCCTCATTGCTGGGTCCATTTTACAGGCTTCAGTTTCAGGGTCCAGCTGGAAAAGGGGAGAGGGGCTCTGGGCTCTACCCTGCTCCCTGGTAAGTCACTAAGATCTTGGCGTTTTCCCCAAACTCTGAAGTGGTCCTTCATTCACAAAGGGGGATCAGCTGAAACTGTCACATGGGAAAGTCCATAGTTTGTTGTTTTAAAGAATGTATGAGAAAAGTGCTAGAAACAGCTACTTGAATTTTAACACCCACAAAGGCCTGTGTTTCAGCTTTCTTCCAATGGCCAAACCATATGGTACCTTGGACCTTATACTAAAGCAAGGCTAAAAGCTATTTTAAGTGCTTGCTGTTTAAAGTCTCTTATTTTGGGAGAAAAGGGAAAAGAGGCCAAGTGTAGAGGTGAGGGAGAGGTCACCTCTTCACAGATATTTCCATTTTTCTTGAATCTTAGTAGCTAAGATAATCACAGTGCAGTGCCATTGGCGGCAGGAACTTTCCATGCGAGGAAACATCAAACTCTTCCTTGGATGGGCCCCGCCCGGGTGACTTAGCCTGGACCATATTTATGCTTTTTATTTCATGCTTGGCATATAGATGGAGAATTGGTCTTTTTTTCTATACTGGACATAAAAACACTGGAGAAAATGGCATTTGTTGCCTTTTGATGTGCCAAAGAAAAGTGAGAATGTACAAGAAATTCTCTTTGGCTTAGTCTTGGTTAAATTGACAATATGCATAACTTACCAGTTGAAAGTGTGCAAGTAGTTGTGAAATTGTTTGGTTTTCTGACACTTGTGCCTTCAGCATGCATATCATTACCACTCAGCAGTTGGAAACTTATCCTTATCTAACCAACTACTAACTAAAGTCTGGAGAAGAATGAATTTATATCTTTTACTACTGACATAAGGGCCCATTTCACATCCCTGTTAGCCAAGCAGAGTAAGTGCATCAAACTGTGGAGAATCCATACATTTTGTAAAAATACATTAAAAAATTCCTTTATAGACAGTGTGACTGTCTCTAAAAACTTATTTTTAATGGTGACAAACGTTGTTATCAGAATTTGCTTCTGTTTGCTATAATTCAGGGGTCAAAAACTGAAATACCTTCAGAGGCCCAGGAAGGACTGGCTGTAATAGGGAAATACACAGTGTCTGAAAGGGACAAACAGTGAGTTATTTGCTGTGGCTGATTTATAGACAGTGTCACCTGACTTTCCAGTTTATCAAGACTCTGGAGATTTTATGAAATTTGAATTTTAAATTTTGAGAATTAAATATTCCAAGTAAAAGTCAGTGGCTCCAATAATATGTGATGGGCTGAGTACTAAACAACTAGTTTGCATCCTCACATTTGTGGGGTTTTTATTTTTATTTGTAGAGACAGGGTCTCATTATGTTACCCAGGCTGGTCTCGAACTCCTGGCCTCAAGAGATCCTCCCACCTCAGCCTCCCAAAGCAATGGGATTACTGGGGTGAACCACCACACCCCATTTATAGTTTTTTTTTGTCACGGTCATATGTCAATAACTTTTCAAAAACATCAGTGGAAGAATTCTTGTTGGTGTGAATTGGAAACAAAACTCAAAAGAACATGGCCTAATTTAATAGGTAAATTTGAAGTGCATCTGTCAAACAGAAGACCAGCAAGAGAAAAAAATAGTGTTCCTAGGAAGAGGCAACAGGTTGCATAGTTTGAGGGCAGGCATTTTTCCCACTTGGGGGTAACCGTATGCTCTGCTGCCTGTCTTAGGGCCTTATGATTCTGTGTTTCTTTGCTACTTCACTTTGGTGTAGGCAGAGTACTTTCTGCAGGTTTTCTCATAAATGAAAACAGCAGGATTACCAAAAATAGCAATGTTTGCATTGGCGATTTTAAACAGCAGCATGTTCAACTATAATAAGGATGATTAAACACACACACACACACACAGACACACACAATTCCCCCAAACCAGCAGCATGGTGCCAACACTGATGATTGAAAGTAAACTTAAATGAGAATCTGAGACTTTTGAAGTATACCTGGTTGCTTATGTGTCTCATGTTGGGGTTACTGGAAGGTTTCGGAAAGCACACTTTTATTTGCTTGTTTTTGTTTTTGAGACAGAGTCTCACTCTGTTGCCCAGACTGGAGTGCAGTGGCACGATCATGACTCACTGTAGCCTCAACCTCCCAGGCTCAGGTGATCTTCCCACCTCAGCCTCCTGTGTAGCTGGGACTACAAGTGCATGCCAGCACACTTGGTTAATTTTTGTATTCTCTTTTTTTTTTGGTAGAGATGGAGTTTCAGCATTTTGCCCAGGCTGGTCTGGAGCTCCTGGGCTCAAGTGATCCACCTGCCTCTGCCTCCCAAAGTGCTGGGATTACAGGCCTAAGCCACTGCGCCAGGCCTAGCACCGTTTTTGTTTGTTTGTTTTTTGCTTAAGTTCCCCTTTCTGTGATCCAGAGACTGTCAGCTGTTCCCCTCTCTGTAGCCTCTACATGATGCATGAAAGAAAGCATTTTAGACAAAACTATTGAAATATTTTGCTGTTCTCTACACTGTATTTGTAAATATATATCTTTTTGGGTTTCTGTGTTGGTCTTCTGGACTTAAAATTTGGAGCCACTCTTGGGGTGGCATTGCACAGGGTGGCCTAAGGAATTGCACTGAGCTGCTGCTAGCTGCAGTGTGGGACCCTGTGAGTGGTCTGTTTAATGTGTACAAGGACTGAAGGCCAATAAAAATAAAAATGGTTGTCGGGATAATGGAGTTACTGTAATTTGTTAAAGTTATACATATTTTCAATAAACAACACATTCTTCAATAAAAAAGAATTGGAGAGATTGTGAGAAAATGTGAGTGTGAGTGTGTGTGTATGAGAGTGTGTGTGTGTATGAGAGTGTGAGTGTGACTGTGTGAGTGCATGTGAGTGTGTATGAGTGTGAATTGTGTGAGTGTGTGAGAACATGTGAGTGAGTGTGAGCATTTCTGACCAGCAGTGTCCTCTTGGCAGTCCCCTCTGTCTCTGGTCAGTGTCACTGGCTAAGAAGGGAGAAGGGACTGTGGCTGCTCTTCAGTCTGGCTTGTGTGGAGTACAATGGACAAATCTGGAAGTTGGTTTTCTTTCTTTTTTTTTTTTTTTGTGAGACGGAGTTTTGCTCTTGTTGCCCAGGCTGGAGTAAAATGGTGCAATCTCAGCTCACTGCAACCTCTGCCTACCGGGTTCAAGTGATTCTCTTGCCTCAGCCTCCCCAGTAGCTGGGATTACAGGTGCCCGCCACCATGCCCGGGTATTTTTTTTGTATTATTAGTAGAGACAGGGTTTCGCCATGTTGGCCAGGCTGGTGATGAACTCCTGACCTCAGGTAATCCACCCACCTTGGCTTCCCAAAATGTTGAGATTACAGGCGTGAGCCATCGTGCCCGGCCAAAGCTGGTTTTTTGAATTATCCATGTCCTTTCCACCACCCCCACTTGTTGTTCCCAGTGTGGGGTCTGTCCTGTAGCCCACTGAAGCCCCCTTCACTGACCAGCACTCCCTTCTTCCTTTCCTGGAAGCACACTCCCCCAGAACTGTAAAGCTATTTCCTGATTGTTTGAAAGGACAGTGGATTAGTCCGACCAACCCATTAGAGGGCCTCAAGGATGGAGTTCACTTTGAAGTCATAAGACCTTTCTCATTTAAACTCTGGGTGTGTGTTTGTGCAAATGTCAGCTGAATTGATATAGTGAACACCCCTCCATGGGGTCACCCCTTTATAGCTCTGAAGGGATAGCTGCCCAGCTCAGTGGGTTCTCCCTTCGTGCTCTCATATCAAACGGCAGGAACAAAAGGATCATAAATCAATGTTTTCAGAGAGGGCCAAGGTCTTTGTGTCCAAGTAATCTCGGGTGCCAGCACAGAGTGCCCTGCCCTGGGCCTTGGGCTGAGTCCCGGCAGCCTTGTGGTCCATGTGGGTCATTTACACTTTCTGACCCCTGGATGGAGAAGGTACTGACACCTCCTCTTCTGCACTGGACATTAGGGGGTCTGCATGAAGTCAGGCATGGGAAATGTGCTGTGCAAACCTGCCGTAAAGATGTCTGCCCCCTTAAATAAGAGACTTGTTACCAGGCCCAGATATGGCCTGGGCTGAGCTTGCTGCAGTGTCTGAAAGTGCAACTGAGATTTCCTTATTTGTGTCTTACAGTTTGTTTTCTGTCTCCAAGCATAATATCCTGTTCTTGTCTCTATCAAATTTCATTCTATTTTTTTTTTTTTTTTTTTTTGAGATAGGGTCTCACTCTGCCACCCAGGCTGGAGTGCAGTGGTTCAATCACAGCTTGCTGCAGCCTTGACCTCCCAGGCTCAAGGGATCCTCCTGCCTCAGCCTCCTGAGTCACTGGGACCACAGGTGTGTGCCACAATACCTGGCTAATTTTTAAAATTTTACAAATTTTTGTAGAGATGGGATCTCCTTATGTTGCTCAGGTTGGTCTTGAACTCCTGGCCTCCAGTGATCTTCCCATCTTGACCTCCCAAAAGTGTTGGGAGCCACTGCACCCAGTCAAATTTCTTTCTTAATGGTTTCTGCTTCTCTAGCATATTACAGATGAATTTCAATTTAATCCATCACTTTCCTGGGTTGTCCTTTTCCTAGGCATGTCATCTACATGCCTAAGGAAACTATTATCTACCATATTACCCGGAACCTTCATACAAATTGTTGAATGAACCCGCCCCCAATGCACAAAGCTATTGAACATAACTTTCATAGTCCTGCAAAGCTGATACAGATCTCAGAAGAGAAATGCTTGAATGTACTGACCCAAATGGCTACTGATCTATTATGCAAAAACCTAAAAGTACTAGCAGTTAAATCTGGCTCTCATAGTCTTCTCACAGGCAAATCTTGCTCATTCTGAAAAGCTTCTTTGAGGAAAGAATTGGTTCTTGATGCTCTGAAATATACTGGTCTCTCTTATCATTTGAGTTGGATGAATTGCTACCATTTTGGAATCTGCACTGTGTGTGGGCTGGGCATGTGGGAGTTACCTGTTCCCCTCCCCAGGGTCTTTCCCTCCCCTCCCCTCTCTGCCCTACCTGGGCTATGTCTGTTTCCTCAATCATCTCCCTACGCACGTTTGGAGGACCATTTCCTCTTAGTGACTGATAATGAAATTCCTGAACAGAGTTCAGGATGCCAGGGATTTTAACAGTCGAGACTCAACCAAGGAGAAGACACTGAGAAAGCAGCAGGCAAAGCTGTGTTCAGATAAGCTGACTTTCCTGTGTTTTGTGTTTGTTCCATCTGTCACCATGGGAACAATGGCAGTGCACCTGTCCCACTTGGCAGGGACTTCAGTTGGACCCATTCCACAACCCACAGCTCGGGACTCAAACTGCCACGGAGGAGTCAAGAGACCTGCATGCTGCTCACCTGTCTTGGGTGTGGCCTCGATTAAACTTTAGCTTTTCTGAGCCTTACATGTTTTCTATGTTTAAAAGATGAAAAACAAATCTAGACCTCTACCCATGCCTATTGACTCTGGTTTAAGCTGATTTATTAAAACCTCTTTTGATCCAGACTGATGATTCAAGTTTTTTTTTTTTCTTTTTTTGAGATGGAATCTCACTCTGTTGCCCAGGCTGGATTGCAGTGGCATGATCTTGGCTCACTGCAACCTCTGCCTCTGGGGTTCAAGCAATTCTCCTCCCTCAGCCTCCTGAGTAGCTGGGATTATAGGCACCCGCCACCACTCCCGGCTAATTTTTGTATTTTTAGTAGAGATGGGGTTTCTCCATGTTGGCCAGGCTGCTCTTGAACTCCTGACCTTAGGTGATCTGCCCGCCTTGGCCTCCCAAAATGCTGGGATTACAGGTGTGAGCCACCGCACCTAGCCTCAAGTTTCATAATAAATCATTAGCAGTGTGATCACAAGACCCCACTCTTCCCTCTCTTCCCGGTTATTTGCCCTCATAGAATCTCTAATGAATTTGACGTGAGGTAAAAGTTGGGGCTGTTGGGACTCATTTGACCATTTCCCGAATGTGTTTTCCAGCGCAGGAGTGGAAGGGGTGGCCCTGAGTCTGGTGTCTTAGCCCTTCTCAAGGTCCCATGAGAATGAGAGGAGCAGTTCAGGCCTCAGAGAGATTCTGCCTGAGCTCTGAACTGCAGGTTTGGGACTTGTGGGCCTTGCACAGGTAAGTGAGTGCGTTTAGCAGTGCAAGTGCAAAATACAGGAAAACGGGTCCTTTGATATTTCTAAAAATAAGTTCAATAAGAATTCTAGTGTTTTATTAATATTAACCACCTGGAGAAGAGGGTGGTTGCTTGGCGGTTCCTGGAATTTGTTTCATCTCTCGAATTCCTGTTTGCATCATGGAACCTGTGTGCTGCTCAGACTGTGCTGGCACTGGAGATTACTTGGACACAAAGACCTTGGCCCTCTCTGAAAACATTGATTTATGATCCTGTTGTTCCTGCCGTTTGATATGAGAGCACGAAGGGAGAACTCACCCCGGGAGCTGCATGCATGGCTGGCTGTCTTGGCCTCCCAAGACATAAGTCCCTGAAGCAAATGGACTTAAATCACTTGGTTCTTTTAAACCTCCTTAAGTGTCTTATTGAAGCTGAATTGTTGTGACAGTGATCCTAAGTCACAAAGTGACTTTCTGGGGAGAGGGCTCTCATGCTGCATGGATTTGGTAAGGAAGGAGAGTCCAGGGAGGCAGGAAGTGCCCTTAGAGGGAGGGGGCAGGGCCAGCCTCCGTGAGGCCCACAGACAGGGCAGTGGCCCACAGACCCTGTGCCTCTCAGGCCACACAGGATCAAGGGTGGACTAGAGCCTTGTCATAGTACTCAGTGACGGTTCCTCTGGTTCTGTCTTCTTCTCTCTGTTGGAACTCAGCTCTCCTCCAAAGGAAGTCTGGGAGGCCCCAGGGAAGCTCAGACAGCCTGGAGGATGGGTCCCTGAGGTTCCCGGGCACCTGCCAGCCCCCTCCTCACTCCCATCTGCTTGGGTGCTGTCAGCTTGCACTAAGGGGACAGCTTGTCCTTGCTGTCTCGTGCAAGGTCCCGTGGCTGCCAATGCCCCAGTGAAGGCTGGGGATTTCCAACCTGGAGGCACTTCTGACACCTGTGCCGAGGCCACCTTCTTTCTGTGGTGGATGCAATGCTGTCAGTGTTCTGAGCGGGTATCAGGGGAGGGTGGTACATAGCAGGCTGGCCCTCTCTTCTAGGATGTGAAGGCTAACATCTCTCAGACTCCTTTACAACCAAAGATCCAGAGGTGACTTAAGAACATGAATTTGATGACCTGTGAGGGACTTGCATTCTGAGCAGAGTCAAACAGGGAGAGAGGCAGAGTGTGGCCAGTTTTGCCACTGTGGCTCAAGCATGAGCCTCGTTGCTCTGCAGCCAGCCACTTGAACAGTGGCTTCTCTGTGCCATCAAGAGCTTACTGGCTGTAGCGGGAACGGCTCCTTGTCATTCTTGGAAAGCTAGCCTAGGGTTTGCTTCTTCAGCTCTCCTGTGAATTCTGTTGACCAATTACTGTCCCTGGAGAAATCTCCCTGGGCTTGAATTCTTTGGAGTAGATGCTGTGCTGTACGATAAAGCTCTGTCTGATAGAAAGGGTGTGGGGGGAATTGTCCCAAAACATGCATACAAAGTGGTTCATTGGTCATTTTGTTCCATGGCAAGGGAAAGGGGAAACATAAAGTATTAAAGCCTTAGTGTAGACAGACAGGCTGGCAAGGGAGATGTGGAGAGAGTCAGACAGCCAGTTGGAAGGTCCCTGGAGAATACAGAGCTCCATGTGTCATTGATGTCTGTGAGCAAACCTTGACCCCTGCCCCTCTGGCTCATGCTGGCTCTGAGAGTTGACGGGAGAGGCGTCTTGCCTGTGAGTATCCTTGCTGCCTGTGCCCATGACTTCTACCAGCTGTGGCTGTGTCTTTCTTGCAGGCATTGGGATATCTTCCCTGTTATTAATATTAATTTTGTTAGATACAAAATTCAAGAGAATGTCACCAGTTCTTGAGAGTCTCATCTCTGGCTGAACTAGGTTCTCTCCCAGGTGCTTGACTCCTCTGTTGGCTGATTTACAAAAAGGTGTCTTAATCATGACCTCATGGGTTGTTTGGAGGTTTAAATGCATCGAATGGAAGCTCCCTCCCAATATTTGGGAGCCCAAGAAAGAGTGCAGATGGAAGACTCCCTTCCTTCCCTCCCAGTCTGACCTGGTTCAAGCCTAGGAGTCCACACGCCTGCAGCATGTTCTGTTCTTTGGAAGACAGGCCCAGGGAGAGGGCTGTGTGGCCCTGGAAGCAGATCTGGGTTTGCAGCAGGAGATTCTGGAGTCCGGCCCAGAAGGGGAGATGCTCTAGGTCCCTTGACTCCCAGACTCCTCAGCCCTCAGGGAGGGGAGCAGCCAGACAGGAGCCTGGGCAGGACCCTTAAAATGTGGGCCCCGAAGCCTGTGGTGGCCGAGGTCTAAGAGTGGCGCTGCGACAAGCCTTCCCTATTAATCAGGATGCTTCCTGTTGCAAGGAAAAACTTAAACCCCTCAGACTAGCTTGAAGAAAAGGGAGACTTTATGACCTCACTTAACTGAGAAAGAAGAGAAGCTTCCTTGGGCAGGCGGGATGGAAGGGCTCAGTGAGTGTGGTCAGGGCCATCTCTCACCCTCCGTCAGTCCTGGGTGCAGGTGGGGGGACTCAAGCTCCTCCTAAAGGGGGGCCTCTTCCTTGTGTAGCAGAAGGGCATACATGTCACCTGAGTGTAGCAACCCCAGGACAAAGGAATAAGCTTTCACTGTGCACATGAGGTAAACAGCAGGCCTCAAGCCAGTCCCTCATTGTGTCACATGGAGGGTGTGGATCAGCCAGGCTAGGGGCAAGCGTAGGAGTCTGTGATGGACAGCCCCACCAGAAACACATTGACGCAAGGAGAGCAGTTCTCCCAGGGAGGGAGGGTACCATGACAACGCTGTGTGGGGTGAGGCAAGGGGTGCACAGAACAGTGTGCGCCCCCCACTCCCCAGCCCTGCCGAGAGTGGCACCTGCCCAGCCTGGGCTCTCCCCATCCCTCCTCAGAAGGCATTAGTCATGAACAGCTCTGTGTGGAGCAGTCACTGAAGGTCCTATGTCTTTATCCCACAAAAGTTTGATGCTTTCCAGTTTTCATTCTCCATGAAAGTGGGGGCCTAACAATACAATTGACCCTTGAACTGCGGTTTGAACTGCAAAAGTCCACTTATACATGGATTTTTTCAGTAAAAGTAACACTGAGTGTGCTTGCCTCTCTGCCTTCCCTTCCACCTCCTCCACTTCTTTTGCCTCTGCCACCTCTGAGACAGCAAGACCAACCCCTCCTCTTCTTCCTCCTTCCCAGCTACTCAACTCAAAGACGATGATGAAGATCTTGATGATGATCCACTTCCACTTAATGAACAGGGAATGTATGTTCTCTTCCTTACAATTTTCTTAATAACATTTTCCTTTCTCTAGCTTACTTTATTGTAAGAATCCAGTAAACTCATACATATAACCTACAAAATAGATGTTAACCTACTGTTTATATTATCAGTGAAGCTTCCAGTCAACAGTAGGCTAACTGTTAGTTAAGCTTTGGGGGAGTCACAAGTTATATGGGGATTTTTGGCTGCATGGGGGGTTGGCACCCCTAGCCCTGCTGTTGTCGGAGGGTGAGCTGTATATGAAACCCTGATCCTCTGAATTGCTTGCTACCATTACCCGCCCTTCCCTCTCCCCTCTCCCTCCCCCTTCTTCCTTCTCTTTCCCTCCCTCTTCCTCTCTCTGCCTGTCTTTCTCCATCCCTCCTACCCTGCAGATGTACTTAATTTCTTGGTTTGCCAGCTGGATTCATGTGTGAACAGATGTTTTGATCATTGACTTTGCCTAAGTGCTAAGCCAGCCAACAAGTTAAATGCAGCAGGCTAGTAAAAAGTCCACTAAGTGCAAAGCAAAGTGAATTGTCTTTGGTATTTCTGCTTGTTTGTTATCATATTATTTTAAGGCATCTTTCTCTTTTCAGCTGCTGGCTGTATTTTTCTTGATTTATAACATTTGAGGGATTTTCTCTGCCCATGTCCAATACGAAGCTTTAAACCTTCAAATCCAATTACTTCCTAATTGGATTTCTGGGCATCTTCCTTAATTAGTAAATGAGCTGCCATTTCATCCATAGGGCAAGTCCTTGGCTCTTTGTTGAAAGTGGTTGTTCATTTTCTTTTCTTCCTCTGGGTAGGCATATCAGGGCTGACTCTGAAATAAAGCAACTGCTTTAGTCATCTGTGGGCGAGAAGTCCCTTCCTTGTCCTTGGACGTTGTCGCTGGTGGTGTCACGCCTGGCTGAGGCTAGCATTGCCCATTATGCACTGAGTGTGCAGATTCTTCACAGTGGAGGCAGTGGGTACCCTTGAGGCTTGAAGGACATGGTTTAGGGTAGAGAAGAAGGAAACTGCTTTTACAGATGGCAGTTTATATACATCCAAAGCTACCACAGTTTCAAAATACTAATCTGTAAGTCTAGAGTGGTGAGTATCGTGTGTTAATTTTATTAAGATGCACCATGTAAATGTTCCCAGAATCATCTAATGCCATACAGGCCTCCTGCTTGCCTAGTGTTTTACTATGGACACTACTGCCTGCCATAATTCCTTGTATGTGGGGCTGACATACGCATGGCATGGCGCTTGGCATCCTGGACCCATTGACCCCACAGGCTAGAGGGCTCCTTTCCGTGAAAATGTTTCTGCTCATTTCCATAAACTCTATATACATCTCACCTTTTAGACAAGGACCCTGGGGTTGAAAGAATTGAAGTGGCTGGTCCGAGAACGAAAGCTTGGGCCGGGCTCGGTGGCTCACGCCTATAATCCCAGCACTTTGGGAGGCCAAGGAAGGCAGTTCAACTGAGGTCAGGAGTTCAAGACCAGCCTGGCCAACATGGTGAAACCCCATCTCTACTGAAAATACAAAGATAAGCCTGGCATAGTGGTGCATGTCTGTAGTCCCAGCTACTTGAGAGGCTGAGGCAGGAGAATCTCTTGAACCCAGGAGGTGGAGGTTGCAGTGAGCCGAGATTGCGCCATTGCACCCCAGCCTGGGCAACAGAGTAAGACTCTGTTTCCAAAAAAAAAAAAAAACAACAAAAAAACATAAAACAGCGTGGTAGTGGCCTGACTCCCACCTGATGCTCTTTCTACTTACACTAGGTCACAGACAGTGAGAAGCCCTGCACTAGGCAGAGGGGACAAGAGAGAGGTGTGCCCATTTTGTTCTGTGGTTGGTGTTGGAGGATTGAGTGTGTGCACTTTCTCTCTTGCACACTCACACGCCCATGCACCCCATCCACACATACAATTACTTTTCTCTGAGGACTTCCTTTCTGCATTTCATCTGATGTCCTAGCCCTCCTCAAAGCAGACTTGAGTTTCTAGGGCTCATTGGATCAAACCACAGATTCATGCACAGGACTTATTCCTCTTCGTTTCACAGTTGAAGAAGGAGCTTGGAGACAAGAGTGGGCTTTTTCCCTTTTTTAACCCAACAGAATGGTAGACATAGATTTATTGGTCTACGAGCAACTTCAGGCAGAATCTGGTCATTTTCACGTTTGCGTTTCCCGTGGAGACCACAGCACCTAGCAAGCAGTAAAGGCTCCACGAGCATGAGCTGAGTGAATGGAGAATGGGCAAGCATCAGGCTGCACTGACGGGCCACTCAGTCTCTCCCAACATTAACATTATGAGGTCACAGTGGCACAAAACATTGCCAGAAGATAAAGGGCCTAGAGACCTCAAACTTAATGTAGAACAAGTTACATTTCAGGTCTTAGCACTGTGAAAAATGGCCCATTGTTTGAGCTATGAGTAAGCAGAGACACCTTCCACATGGGAGTTTCACATCCTGCTTTAGAGAAGGTCAGATTGCCCTTCCTGTGCCTGCTGCTGCTGTCGTTATTTTTTGTGTCTTTGACTTAAAACCGTCAACATGCCAACGTGGTGTATTTTGAGGTGCTGTGTTCTGGACACCTTCATTGTCTAATTTAATTCCCCTAACAACTGCAGGAGGTCACTGTTTGCATTTGCTGATGTGAAAACAGGCTCAGAGAAGTCATAAAATATACCAATCTCTTACAGCAGCTAAGGGGACTTCCTTCCCTCTGTCCCTTTTTCTTCCTCCTTCGATCTAGAGACACAGAGGGAATGCAGTAAGGGTGTGAGAGGAACAGAATGCTCCTTGGGGATATTGGTAAACAAAACACACCGGCTCTGATGGGAGTTTCGCTCTGGTCGGAGACAGGCACCACAAGGCAGATCTGGCCCTTGGGTGGCCCCGGCCCTGGGCCCTGGGTGCTCGATGGGTCCACAGAAGTTCGATCTTGACGCTTTCATTTTCCCTCTGCTCCTCTCTTGCCCTTGCGTCTCTGCTTTTTCCTTTCTATCTGTTAACAATCTGGAGTTCAGACCTCTGCAACGACTTCTTGGTTGGCCCCGGCCCTATTCTCTCTGGCCCCAGTCCAGTCTCTGCCCTAGGTCCTATCTTTAGTTCCCGACCACATTTTCCAAGTCTAGACTCACCTGGTAGGGCTGCAAGACCATCCACGATCTTGTCATTCCCAACACATTTGGCCTCATCTCCCTTCCTCTGCAAGTTGACCCCTGCTGGCTAACAAGGATGCCCTTCCCTCTCTCCAACACAGATCCTAGGCTCATTCAAACCCCTGCCTTTCCATTCATCTTTTTTAAAAGCACTGCTCTTCCTCCTCCTACCCATCTAAATGTTGTTAGGACTATGGGCTTTGAGGTTAAAGAGATCTGTGTTAAAATATGTTAGTATCACTTGGCTGGCTGTATATGACCTTTGGAGTCAGAGTTTCCTCATGTAAAAGGAAAATGGTAATAGCAATTGCATAGTGTTGGCAGAGGAGTGACATATAAAGAGTCCCCTGCAAAGCACAAGCACAGGTGCTGGCCATTGGGAAGACCCAAGTCAGGGTCATTGTTATCCTCTGTTCCTTAAGGTCCAGCTCCAGACCTGCCTTCTTCTGAGGCTTTTTCAACTTTTCTAGCAGCAGTCCCGTTCAACTGCATTGAGGACACTAAATTTGGTCCTGAATTATTTTCCATGTGGTGAATGGGTGAGACGTATCTCTCAAACTAGATTGTACACTTACAGGCATAGACTGTGGTTTTTCTTTTTTCTTATTTTTTTCAGACAGAATCTTACTCTGTCACCCAGGCTGGAGTGCAGTGGTGCCATCTCAGCTCACTGCAACCTCCACTTCCTGGGTTCAAGTGATCCTCTAACCTCAGCCTCCTGAGTTGCTGGGACTACAGGCACATGTCACCACACTGGCTAACTTTTTGTATTTATTTTATTTTGTATTTATTTTTATTTATTTTGTAGAGATGGGGTCTTTCTGTGTTCCCCAGGCTGGTCTTGATCCACCCGCCTCGTGCTGGGATTACAGGCATGAGCCACCACATCTGGCTGGTTTCTTCTTGTTCCTTTCGTACACCTATAGCACTTACAAATTCTTGTGGTTGGAGGTAAGGGGAACATGGGGAATTTTCTTCATCCACAGTGAGTTCAGGTCCTCTGAATTTAGGCTCCTCAAAGCCCTGTGGCTCCTATAAGATTTAGGACTGGGGCCACCCACCTGGAGAGCAGACACCCAGAGCACCGAGCAGACTGGTGTCCAATGGAGGAGACGCTGTGTCCTGGGTACCCAGCCACTTACCTGTAGGCACCTGGCATCATATCAGCTTGCTGGGTGACGGGGGCTACACAACTGTGGTCCCCGGGGGCCAGACAGCCTCCTGCTTTGCACATCCTGTGGAATCTTCAGAGGCAACAAATTGGAACAGGAAAAGAGGGATTTTTTTTTCATGAAACAAGCATGTGTTCTGTTTAATGAGGAGAATTTGAGACTCAAGCTGGGGAGAGTACGTGAACTGACTTCTTGACAATGTAATTATAACTCATTTTTCACTACTAAATTGAAATCACTTAGCCAGGCACTGGCCCAGTTTTGGTGAGCGTAGGGGAGCAGCAGCCTGCCTCTGCCTGCCAGCAGTGGATATGAGGCTGTCTTTGATGCTGGAGCACCAGGGGGGCACGCTGGTGTTGGAGAGCCTGCATGCATTAAGAATATTCCTCAGAAATGGCATACAATTGGTTTTTATAAATATTTACATTTGGTTGACATTATCCTATCAGAACCGCTGCATTTCTGACTGATCTCGGAGTGCCCCTGAGTGCTGCCTCTTTTAATTTCCTAAGCAGTTGTGCTTGCTTTGGCAGCACATATATTAATTTCCTAAGCAGTTAATTGTAAACTGTAAAAGAACAAGGCTTCCTAGTTGAGGCAATAATCTATTTTAAGTGAATCCTTTTGCAAAGCAAAAACTCCTTTTGTAGTGAAGAAAATCTCCCCTAATTGATCCCTGTGGTAAATGGGGTTTCCCTTGATGTCTATAATCTTTTTTTTTTTTTTTTCCTTAGGACAAAATCTCGCTCTGTCGCCAGGCTGGAGTGCAGTGGCGTCATCTGAACCTACTGCAACCTCCGTCTCCCGGGTTCAAGCAGTTCTTCTGCCTCAGCCTCCTGAGTAACTGGGACTACAGGCGCGTGCCACCATGCCCAGCTAATTTTTGTATTTTTAGTAGAGACGGGGTTTCATCATGTTGGCCAGGATGGTCTCGATCTCCTGACCCCCTGATCCACCTGCCTCGGCCTCCCAAAGTGCTGGGATTACAGGTGTGAGCCACCGTGCCCGACCTGCAATCCTTAATGCCATGGAATTCATGCCTTGTCTACCTGGTTCCTGAGGAGGCAGACACCTGCGGGCAAAGCAGGGCACTGGGGAAGTGCCAGTTCTTCCTGCTCTCACATAATCTGCTTGGGAGTCCTGGGGAGTAGGTATTATTATCCCCATTTTGCAGGTGAAAAAAGTGCAGCTCAGAAGAGGTTAAGTACGTGTCTGAGGTCGCACAGCAGGTCAGGGCTGTGCCAGGAGTCAGTCTGAGGTCACTGTGCCACGCAGACTGGAAGGAGGCCCCAAGAGCTCAAAGCCCTTCTCCTGGTGCCCAGGTCTTTCCATGAGAAACCACCTTAAAGGAAAACTTTGTGTCTGGATTTCTAGGCCACACTCACTTTTAGCTCCTTGAAGCCCTTTTCAGCGTTAAGTCCTCTTATCCTTCAAAACAGGTAGATAGAGCTGGGTACAGTAGCTCAGCCCTGTCATCCCAGTGACTTGGGAGGCGGAGGCAGGAAGATCACTTGAGTCCAGGAGTTGGAGGCCAGCCTGGGAACATAGCAAGACGTCATCTCTAAGAAAATTAAAAAACGTAGCTGGGCATGGTGGCACATGCCTATAGTCCCAGCTATTTGGCAGGCTTAGGCAGGAGGATCCCTGGAACCCAGGAGTTCAAGGCTGCCATGAGCCGTGACTGCACTACTGTTGCACTCCTGCCTAGATGACAGAGTAAGACTCAACTCAAAAAAAAAAAAAAAAAAGAAAGATAAAGAAAGGAGATGGGTTTTCTCTGGATGAGTGTGCTGGGGTAGTTCCACTGTGGCATGCGGGACTGTGGCTCAGGGTTTCTCTCCTGCCCTCTTTGATGCCTGGGGCCTGTGGCAAGTCACCTTGACCCATTTTAAGCAGCAGCTCGGGTTAAAGTTCTTAACGACTAGGAAATATATATATATATATATCTCGCATTTTACAAATGCTTTAAATACAGTCATAAAAAATAAGCTTCAAATTTACAAAAACCAAGATAGTAAATCTGATGGGATGGGAGTTATAGTTCCATGTTCAAAATACTAACTTAACAAAAAATTTCCTTTAGATTTGTTTAACTACCTAAATGTTTGCAGTGTATTGGAATTAGGCCGGGTGTGGTGGCTCACATCTGTAATCCCAGCACTTTGGGAGGCTGAGGTGGGCAGATCACCTGAGGTCAGGAGTTCAAGACCAGCCTGGCCAAGGTGGCGAAACTCCATCTTACTAAAAATACAAAAATTGGCTGGGCATAATGGTGGGCGCCTATAATCCTAGCTACTTGGGAGGCTGAGGCAGGGAGAATTGCTTGAACCCGGGAGGTGGAGGTTGCAGTGAGCCGAGATCATGTCATTGCACCCCAGCCTGGGTGATCTCAAAAAAAAAAAAAAAAAAGTGGAATTAAGTTTTTATTCAAATGCATTTTATTAGCTGTATTTTATCTGGCATCAAACTCTTGTATAAATACCAGCATAGCCAGCCCAGATCTTTCTAAACTATGTTGTGTGCAGTATCAGCACCCTGAGATGTTATTGAGGCATTCTTAAAAAAAAATGTAATATAACCAGAGCATTTGTGAAACAATGAGTCAAAAAAAGTTAAATACTTAATTTTTTTTTTGTACTGCCGGGCTCCCTCTAAGATTCATATGTGCTAATATATATTTGTATTTGGTATCTATTGTTATGTAACAAATTATCCCAAAACTCAGTGGCTAAAAACAACAATAAATATTGATACCACTCACAATTTCTGTGTGTCAGGAGTGTGTGAGCAGCTTGGTTGGGTTGTTCAGGCTCATGGTCTTTCCTGAGGTTGCAGTTGAGATGTTGGCTAGCACTGTATTATCTGAAGGCTGGACTGGGGCTGGAGGATCCACTTTCAAGATGCCAAGGTTTTTGGTGGGAGCCCTCAGCTCTTCTCTATGGGCCTCTCTTGACAGGGCTGCTTGAGGATCCTCATGGTGTGCACGCCAGCCTCTCCCAGAGAACAAGGCAGAAGCTGCAATGCCCCACAGGAGGGAGACTTGGAAGTCAGACATCATCGCCTGGCCATATGGTCTTAGTCCATTTGTGTTGCTATTAAGGAATACCTGAGGCTGGGAAATTTATAACAAAAGGAGGTTTATTTGGCTTATGGTTCTGCAGGCTCCACAGGATGGTGCCAGCATCTGCTTCTGGTGAGGGCCTCAGATGTTTCCATTCATGGAGAAGGTGAAGGGGAACAGGCTTCGTATGGTGACAGAGGAAGCAAGAGAGAGGAGGAAGAACCAGTTTCCATGGGAACAAGAGTGAGAGTTCACTCACTCTGTGAAAATGGCACCAAGCCATGAGGGATCCATCCCGGTAACCCAAACACCTCCCACCAGGGCCCACCTCCAACACTGGGGAGTCAAATTTCAACATGAGATTTGGAGGGGACAGATATTCAAACAGTATCACCTAATCTGTTAGTCACACTTACCAGCCCTGAATTGATGTGAGAAGGGGACCCTACAAGGGTGTGAAGACACAGAGGCAAGATCTTTGGGGGCCACCTGGAGGCTGGCTATCATGACATCGTTCAACCTTAAGTAGAGGTTATGATGTAATTTTCCCCAAACTCACTTTACCTTAGATTGTCACAAAATCCCTTTGTTTTCCAATTAATGCATATTCCTGGTATGTGTTGACTTCCACTGTTCCAGCCCAGGTTGCTCAATTCAACCTGTAGTTTGGGGTGAGCCACTGTCTACTGCCCTGCATGGTATCAGGAGACTCCTTTGTATCATGGTGTGTGTGTGTGCATGTGTGGGGTGTGTGGAGTGCACGGTGCAGGCTGGCGAGGGATGAGAGCTCTGGGGGCACAGCCTGAGGGCAAGGAGCTCCTGAGCACTTAAACTGCACCCTCCAGGGGGCTCTTTCCTCACTGCAGGGCTGCGTTAGTGTCCACCCTGGACCACTCTCTCCCTCATGGTCACTGAGTACTCTAGAGTTGGAGCTTCTCTCCACTTCTTGGTTTCTTTCTCGCCTTCAGCCACTTTGCGCCTGGGTCCACCATTTCTCCTTCATATGAAAGCTGTCTTCCTGGCTTTTTTTTTTTTTGTTTTTTCATAAGAAGCTATGGTGGTCAAATAAGAAAGAACTTTTAGAACAGGATTCTAAAGCCTGGTGTGGTGGCACATACCTGTAATCTCAGCACTTTGGGAGATTGAGGCAGAAGGATTGATTGAGGCCAGGAGTTTGAGACTATCTGGGCAACATAGTGAGATCCCCATTGCTACAAAATACTTCAAAGTTAGCTGGATGTGATGTGCACACCTGTAGTCCCAGCTGCTTGGGAGGCTGAGGCAGGAGAATTCCTTGAGCCCAGGAGTCGAGGTTGCAGTGAACAACAGAGCAAGGCCCTGTCTCTAAAAAAACAGCCAGAAAACAGTAGCAAAACCCCCGCAGGATTCTGAGTCGTTCATGGCAAAGGAAGTTAGTTCTTCCTTCTTCGCTGTCAGGAAGGCTCTCCCCACAAACACAACTGCCTGGTCAGCACTTCTTGGGGAAGGTCTTTCTTTCTCCCTGTCCATCCCAGAATGGGTTAAATCTAAGGCAGGAAAAATGAGACAAAAAGGACTGGCATTTTCACATTGAGTTAGGTTGAGTATTGCCCTTCTACCCTGGAACATTGCTTTGATCACAGGCCTGTCTGTGTGCATCCCCTCCTTGGGCAGAACTGCAGCCTTCTGAGTAATCAAACTTCTCTGAAGTGCTCTTACCCTCATCCCAAGAAATCATGTCTTTCCTGCTTCACTTTAGCAGTGACCTTCCCACCATCTACATGCACCCTTTATAACTGCAATTGTCTTGCATATTTCTGCTCTAAACTTGGATCAGCCATGTGCCTGCTGCCCCTGTCCTAGAGCAAGTGTGAGGTCATTGAATGAGCATCTGAAACTGTGGCGCTGACGTATGGAGGCTGGCAGGCAGGGGTCCTGAAGCAGTTGGGCCGAGGGGCTGGAAACGTGGCATGCCAACTCCTTGTTTTTCCAGGAACTTGCAGAGTGCATAGGGGAAGGCCCATAAACTGCTTAGTATTGCAAATTACCCCACGCTAGAATGGGGAAGGAAATACAACTACATTATTGCGGTCATCACTGAACACGTGAGGTGGTGGTGAGTGAGCATCTTTGCAAAGCAGAGCCAGGCAGGCAGGGTTAGAGTCTCTTTCTCTCTCTCTCTCTCAGATGATTTACGTTTCCATCCACCTCACTTAATGTGGCCTCCTGGGCAAAGCTTACTCATTTGCAGATGTCTTTTTCCTTGTGTCATTTCCTTCCTTCTCTGAAGAGCAGATTTCCATCTGGGTGTCTGGTAAGAGGGAAGAGGGAAAATAGTTCCTGGACTGGGTGGTTTTGGAAGTTAAGAGCTCCCTCCTCTATATTGTCAATCTTCAGACCTAAAGGACATCAGTCTTCTCCCTCCACACAATTGGTGATAAACACCAGTGTTGTTATGACAAGGAAAAAAGGGTGGTTTCTAATTTTGGCAGAAAGAATGAAGACTGACCTTGTCAACAAAATGCTTGTCAGGGAGTTTTAAACTCTTTTGTCAAAGATCTGACTTCCCAACTAGAGGGCTGCCCTCACCCTCCTCTAGTAAATCTGCTGATATTTTCACTTGTTGATACATTTTCCTAAAGTGCTGTGCCATGATTTTCCCCTTGATTGTCTCTTGGAGATACTTAGTATATTTTTCCTGAGTAAAGGATGAAACCCCTGAGGCCTGGAAGCAAGAGTTTAAGTAAATTAATCTAAAAGACTCTTCCCTGGCTTACTGTGGCCCACTGATGCCTCACCACTGAAAGCAGCTTCCCATGAAACTCAGGAATGGTTGGATGGGAGACAACCAGAATGCCATCAGCCCACTCTGCTTCTGGAGCTCGGGCCGTAAAAGAAGAAGTGGTCTCACTGCTAGCCTGGGCAAATAGATTCCAGGGCATGGGAGGAGGCACATGACTTTCTGGTAGCCATACGAATTTTGGAATACAAGAGTATTAAAAAAAAAAAAAAAAGCAACATTCTTTATTCCAATGCCAAACCAGTTGTTGGAACTGGTTTGCTCCCAGATTTGCAGAACAGCATCTACCCAGAACCCAGGTAGATGGTTGGAGGGGGTGGTGTGGGGCAGAGTGACTCCTGCATTACCTGAGTTACCTGGGCCAAGTGTACAGGTCTGCAGACCACTAACCTCCAATCTAAGTTAGTGAAATGTCTTAAACCATCTGTGATCCCTTGCCAGAGCCACTGGGCATCCAGGATGCAGCTACAGAATGGCTTGTCGGGAAGGTTACGCCTGTCTCTTTATCTGGGTGGCATGCCCCATCTCTGGGTCCTGCCCCCACCCCTCACCCTGCCTGCCTTCTGCATCCGTCACTCTGTGTTATGGTTGTCTGTCTCCCTTACCACGTGATAACTGGCTTTAGTGCAGGAAACGTGTGTGTGTGTTTATCTCTGTGTCCGTGGTGTTTAAAACAGAACCTGGCATCTGGTAGGGAGCCAAAATATGTTCCCTGATAGAATGAGGGAACAAACCATTGTCCTGCAGCAGAAAAGCAGCAGGTGTCACTGTCCCCATGAACTCAGAAGGGTTCAGCCAGAGCCCTTCCTGAATTTTAGAAAGACCTGGGACCCGGTAGCAGGTCCATGTGCCGCATGGGATGAAGTCAGTAGGAGCTGGTGGGAGGCTGGAAGGAGGAGAAGGAGAGAAATAAACAGGGGTAGCAGAGAAGTCCTCAGTTCATCAGGAAAATCTTTATCCATGAGTTCAGTGAACATTTCTTGTTTTCCCTGGAATTCCAGTTGTAATAAGATGCTGGGGAGTGTTGCAAGTGAGTGATTATTGAGGGTGGGTAAAGGCCTATCAGGGCTTCTCGCAGAAGCAGAAGTTATTTCCTCCTGGCTGTCTATCCCAGTTTATCAATAAAACCAACAGTAGGAAGGTGGCTGCTGGGGTAGTGGGAGGCCACGGGGGAAGCAGTCAGACCATTCCTCGGCATAGTCAGGGCCATAGATGCTGGAATTGCTACTGAGCACATGCCCCCAATTGGTTCAAATCTTTTCTATGCAAGACTGTTTTTGCAGAGAAGGGAAACTGATAAGAAAAACAGCTCATATTAGGCATTTAGCAAACGAAGAAAGGAAGATGACTTCCAGGTCTCAGCTGATTCAAGATCACCTCTAACACGAATGCCCATTCTATACTGTTTTTAGGAGTGAAACTTCTTGGTTAAGTGAGATCTGATATTGTATCCTAACATAGAAAACAATGTGTGTGGGGTTGCTCTGGCGGAGCGAGGGTAGGATCCAGAGACCCATCCTTGGCCTCAGTCCTTCTCCCTTACCGCCAGCCCCTCTAGCAGGCAGCTGACCCAGGAGCTCGGCTGGAGACCCAATGCCCAACCCTGCCCATTGGCCTCCCTCCCTCCAACTTTTCTTTTATTTTTATAGAGATGGATTCTTGCTATGTTGCCCAGACTGGTCTCAAACTCCTGGCCTCAAGCAATCCTCCCACCTCGGCCTTCCAAAGTGTTAGGATTACAGGCATGAGCCATCGTGCCCAGCCAGAAAGCTTTTCTTGTTAAACCAGTTAATGTGTACCTATGGTTCCTCAGTATTTTTCTTCATGTAGTCTGGTTAACAGACTTTTCCTCCTGTACTTCTCAGGCACTTTTAACTGAGCATGAAATGGTAAACCTACAACCTTGGGAAGACAGCACTTTTTCCAGGGCAGTTGCTATTTGGCTCTGGTGTTTAGAGCTGGGGGGTGAAAGGTGGAGAGGAAGAGACTGATATTGAGGAGGAGACAGGAAACCATCGCGGATAGGAGACTTCTGATTGGCGCAGGCGGGTCCTTCAGGGAGCCATCGGCAGTAGGATGTACTTCCCCCTTCTCGGCGCCAACAAGGTCTGTAAATCTCTTTCTACTATGCTGTGTGTCAGCCACAGCCTTTTCTCCAGCAGTGACTGTGTCATTGGGGATTCACAGAAATGCATACTCAGAGGAGCAGAGAGCATTTAGCTTCCAGGACTGTCGTCATTTGCGCAGGTGCAGGACCACCAGCAGTCAGACTATGCTCCTGCTTTGATGATGTAGTGTGGTTATGAAGGAAAGTTCTGTACTTCCACAGCTGAATTCTGAGCTAAAACAATGGAGAACTTAACAGTTTCTTCAGCCAGCTTGACCCTGGACATAGGAGATGATCCCGACTAGATAGAGGACAGAGCCAGATGAAAAAGTGACATGCCTGGACAAACCAGGGCTGGGTCAGTGGCTGAAGGCCAAGGGGGATAACAGTAATAGGCTCGCAATGCAGTTTTCTATGTGCAGGGGCTGAAATTGAAGTGCAACTATAGTTCTCTATATTTATGTTTTGCCTGGTTGTTCAATAACTTGCTGAAATTTTATGCCATAATGTGAACTCAATTCTGTTCATCTTATCACAGTGTTACTTTGCAAAGTCATAAGTTAAGAGAAATTCCTCAGGTGCGTTGGGAAATGAGAGCAACTGACTTCTAAGAGCATGGATCCCCACCTCATGTGTTCAATGGACAACTCCTTGGGCCTCCTGGGAGAGATGAACCCAGGGAGCAGTTCCAAGGACAAGAGGACTTTATTACATGGCAAGACTTTGGTGCTGGTCTCTTGTGCCATTCTCTGGAACTTTGCTAAATCACGTGGAACAGGAGGCCCTTCTTCAGCATAGGCTCTGCCAGTCCCAACAGCTTCCTTCTCCCTGCATCACTGGCAGATTTCTTTTGGGCTTCCCACAATGAGTGGAGGGGAAGGGGCTTAGATCCCCAACCTATAAAGACTAGAGACAGGAGGAGGGGCCAACACCAAGGGAGGGAATAAGGAGACAGTGTGTACCAGAGGCTGCCCTTTCTCAGCTTCCTTCAACTCTCCTTCCTCATGGGTAAAAGGATGTCCACAGAGACTGATGTTCCAGCTTCTGTGTCTACTGTGGTGGGCGCTGCAGCACTGGGCACGGTTCTAAGGCCAAGCATTTTACAGCAACACTGTTCCTTCTTGGAGGTAGGGTTCGTCCCAGGGGAGCACCATGTGCTTTTTTTGGTTGATGTTGTGTTATGGAGGGGAAGTCCCTGGCCTGGGTGGACTCACCTGAGATTTCTCATCTTTGTCTCAGTGGTGTGGTTTGGTTGAACATGTCCCTGTGGAATGGCCCAAACTGGGGACTATTGCTGCTTGGACATGCCACACCTATTTGTGCCCACAGAGGGCTATGGGAGAGAAGGATTTCAATGACTTAGTAGCTGTCTTCATAGGTTCTTCTAATGCCCAAGGGCTCCCAAAAGCTCTCCTTAGAAACTGCAGAATCCACAGGATCTGCTGGCCCTGGAGCTTTCGTACACTTGCTCAAACAGAGTGAGTGCAGAAGGTACCATTTACAGGCACGTCTTGTTTTATTGTGCTTTGCTTTATTGTGGTTGGTAGATACTGTGTTTTTTACAAACTGAAGGTTTGTGGCAACCCTGAGTTGAGCAAGTCTATTGATGCTATTTTTTCTAACAGCATGTGCTCACTTCACATCTCCGTGTCACATTTTGGTGACTCTACCAATATTTCAAATTTTGTCATTATTATTATGTCTGTTATGGTGCTCTGTGATCAGTGGTCTTTGATGTTACTATTGTAATTGTTTCATGGCACCGCAAACCATGTCCATATAAGACAGGGAACTTAATCAACATGTATGTTTGTTCTGACTGCTCCACTCACTGGCCATTCCATCATCTCTCTTCTTTCCTTGGGCTTCCCTATTCCCTGAGATACAACACAATTGAAATTAGGGCAATTAATAATTCTATTAATGGCTTCCAAGTGTTCAAGTGAATGGAAGTTGCACATCTCTGACTTTAAATTAAAAGCTAGAAATAATGAAGCTTAGCATGTTGAAAGCCTAGAGAGGCCAAAAGCTAGGCCTCTTGTGCCAAACAGTAAGGCTGTGAATGAAAAGAAAAAGTTCTTCAAGGAAATTAAAAGTGCTACTCCAGTGAACATACAAATGATAAGAAAGCAAAACAGCTTTCTTGCTGATACAAAGAAGTTTGAGTGGTTTGATAGAAGAGCAAATCAGCCACTACATTCCCTTAAGCCAAAGCCTAACCCAGAGCAAGGTCCCAACTCTCTTCAAATCTATGAAGCTGAAAGAGGTGAGGAAGCTGAAGAAGAAAAGATGGAAGCTAGCAGAGGTTGGCTCATGAGGTTTAAGGAAAGAAGACATCTTCATAACATGAAAGTACAGGGTGAAGCAGCAAGTGCTGATGTGGAAGCTGCAGCAGTTACTCAGAAGAACTAGCTGATATTTGATGAAGGTGGCTACACTAAACAGCATATTTTCAACATATATTAAGCACCCTAATTGTATTAGAATAAAATGCCATCTAAAGTGTTCATTGCTGTAGAGAAGTCAATGTCTGGCTTCAGAGCTTCAAAGGACTGGCTGATTCTCTTGTTAGGGGCTATTGCAACTTGTGACTTTAAGTTGAAGCCAATGCTCATTTACCATTCTGAAAATCCTAGGGCCCTTAAACATTATGCAAAATTGACTCTGCCTATGCTCTATCAATGGAAAAACAAAGCCTGGATGATAGCACATCTGTTTACAGCGTGGTTTACTGAATATTTTAAGTCTACTGGTGAGACCTACTGCTCAGAAAAAAAGATTCCTTTCAAAATATTACTGTTCATTGGCAATATGCCTAGTCACCCAAGAGCTCTGATGGAGATGTTGTTTTCATGCCAACTAACATAATATTCATTCTGCAGCCCATGGATCAAGGAGTCATTTTGAACTTCAAGTCTTATTATTTAAGAAATATATTTTGTAAGGCAAAAGCTGACATAGATAATGACTGATTGATTGATATAGGCAAAGTAAACTGAAAACCTTCCGGAAGGGATTCAGCATTGTAGATGCCATTATGAACATTTGTTTTCACAGTTAAGACATATGAGAGAGGAAAAAAAAGAACATTTGTGAATTCATAGAAGGAAGTTAAAATATCAGCATTAACAGGAGTTTGGAAGAAGTTGATACCAATCCTCATGGATGACTTTGAGGCTTCAAGACTTTCATGAAGGAAGTAACTGCAGATGTGGAAATAGCAAGAGAACTAGAGTTAGAAGTAGAGACCAAAGATGTGATTGTATTCCTGCAATCTCATGATAAACGTTCAGTGGGTGAGGAGTTGCTTCTTATGCAGGAGCAAAGAAAGTGGTTTCTTGAGATGAAATCTACTCCCAGTGAAGATTCTGTGAACATTGTTGCAATTACAACAAAGGAATTAGAATATTATGTAAACTTAATTGATAAGGCAGCAGCAGGGTTTGAAAGGATTGGCTACAATTTTGGAAGAAGTTCTACTGTGAGTAAAATGGTATCCAACAGCATCACATGCCACAGAGAACTCTTTGGCGAAAAGAAGAGTCAATCAAAGTGGCAACCTTCATTTTTGTCTTATTTTGAGAAATTGCCACAGCCACCCCAGCCTTCACTAACCACCACTCTAATCAGTCAGCAGCCATCAACATCCAGGCAAGACCCTCCACCAGCAAATAATTATGACTTCATCAACATCCAGGCAAGACCCCCCACGAGCAAAAAAAAGATTATGACTCGCTGAAGGCTCAGATGACCATTAGCTTTTTTTTTTTTTTGAGACAAAGTCTCGCTCTGTCACCCAGGCTGGAGTGCAGTGGCATGATCTCGGCTCACTGCAACCTCTGCCTCCTGGGTTTAAGCAATTCTCTGCCTCAGCCTCCCGAGTAGCTGGGATTACAGGCACCTACCATCACACCTGGCTAATTTTTTTGTATTCTTAGTAGAGACAAAGTTTCACCATCTTGACCAGGCTGGTCTTGAGCTCCTGACCTCGTGATCCACCCACCTCAGCCTCCCAAAATGCTGGGATTACAGGAGGGAGCAACCGCACCTGGGTGATCATTAGCATTTTTTAGCAGTAAAGTTTTTTGTTGTTGTTATTTGTTTTCTTAAGAGTCTAAGTCTTGCTCTGTCACCCAGGCTGGAGTGCAGTGGCATGATCATAGCTCACTGCAGCCTTGAACTTCTGGGCTCCTGCCTCAGCTTCCTGAGAAGCTAGGACTGTAGATGTGCACCACCACGCCTGGCTGATTTTTTTTTTTTTTTTTTTTTTTAGAAACAGCATCTCACTGTGTTGCCCAGTCTGTCTCCGACTCCTGGCCTCAAGCAATTCTCTCACTTCAGCTTCCAAATTGCTAGGATTACAGATGTGAGCCACCACACCCAGCAAGCATTTTCTAATTAAGATATTTACATTTTTTTTAGATGCAGTGCTACTGTACACTTAAGAGACTACAGCATAGTGTAAACATAACTTTTATATGCACTGGGAAACTAAAAAACAATTGGTGACTCACTTTATTGTGATATTCTCTTTATTGCAGTGGTCTGGAACTGAACATGCATGATCTCCGAGGTAGGCCTGGGTGGGGATATCTTGCAAGACAGGACTGATCTCCTGTTTAAAGGCATCTCCCAAAGCTCCTATTTTTATATTGGGATCATGCTTCAGACGTGTCAGAGATCAACTTGACCTGTCAGAATGAAGACAGGTGTGTTGTTGACCCTGAGCTGAAATGCCTCCTTCCCACTTTTAGGCCCAGAGGATGTGCGCTATTAAGTGAAGCGATACCCTAACCATTCGGAGGTGCCGTACCCAGGCCTTTCACCTCTGTGCTCCTCAGTCTTTCTGGGGAGGAATGACATGGCTGCTGAGGCTCCTTCCCCTCAGGCCATCTCTGGCTCTGAAGGCTGAGAGCTTTGGAAGGAAGTTGAGCACCAGGGATCCAGAGCCTGCCTTCCTCGGAGGGGCTCATTGTCCTCCTGCGAAGCCAGATGGTTCACGTGATGGGGAGAGTGGCTGAGAGGATACAAGCGGCACGGGGGGTGGTCACCTGCCGTCTCAACATAAGGGGAAGGCTGCGGGTGTTGACTTGTCCTTTCTTTTTCAAATTAACTTTTTATTTTTAATTATTATGGGTACATAACAGTTGCTTGTATTCATGGGGTACCTGTGATGCTTTGATACAGGCATGCAATGTATAGTGGTCAAATCAGGGTAATTGGAGTATCCATCACCTGAAGCATTCATCATTTCTGTGTGTTAGGACATTCTAATTTCACTCTTTTAGTTATTTTAAAATATACAATAAATTATTGTTACCTATAGTCGCTCTACTGTGGTACTGAATACTAGATCTTATGAATTCTATCTGACTATAGTTTTGTACTCGTTAACCATCCCCACTTAACTCACCCTGGCCCCCACTACTATGCTTCCTAGCCCCTGGTAACCGTCATTCTCCTCTATCTCTGTGAGTTCGTTTTAAAATTTTTATCTCCGCGTAAGTGAGAAAATACAAAATTTGTCTTTCTGTGCCTTGCTTATTTCACTTAATATGACTTGTCTTTTCTCCTTAAAATCTCTCAGAGCCAGAGAACTTCTAAGGATGGCAGGAACCTTAGGGACTATCTAGTCTAGTGGCTCCAAAACTTAGTAATGTGCCAGAATCATCACCTGTGGGATTTACAAAGGGGGATTTCTGAGGAAGCAGAGTTCCAGCGTTAGAGCCTGGTTATGAGGGCTGAGCCAGGGTGGCCCTGGGCCAACTGAGCCACTTGGGCACCACGGGAGTGAGGTGCTCAAGGGCACGAGTTTTACAGCCAGAGTGGATTTACCACTTGCCAGCTAGAACCTAAGACAAGACACTTAGCCTCAATGTCCTCAACTGTGAAATAGGGAGAACAGCACTTAACACTTCACAGGGCTATGAAGATGCTGTGTGCATGATACTTTGTGTGATACTACTTGAGATACTATGCATGATACTATGTGTGGGATATTAGGTGTGAGAGAATATGTGTAACACTGTGAGATACTCTGTGTGATACCATATGTGAGATAGATACTAAGTGAGATACTATGTGAAATAGTCTGCGTGATACTATATGTATGATAGAGTGTGTGAGATATTATGTGTGATGCTGTGTATGAGATACTCTGTGTAATACTGTGTGTGGTGCTGTGTGTGATGCTGTATGTAAGGGACTCTGTGATAACTCTGTGAGATGCTGTGTGTGAGATACTTTGTGTGATGCTGTATGTGAGTTACTCTGTGATACTGTGTGTGAAATACTCTGTGATACTGTGTGATGCTGTGTGTGAGATACTCTGGGATACTGTGTGATGCTGTGTGTGAGATAGCTGTGTGTGAGATACTCTGGGATACTGTGTGTGATGCTGTGTGTGAGTTACCCTGTGATACTCTGTGTGATACTGTGTGTGAGATACTCTGTAATACTGTGTGTGATGTGGTGTATGAGATACTCTGGGATACTGTGTGTGATGCTGTGTTTGAGTTACTCTGTGATACTCTGCGTGATACTGTGTGTGAGATACTCTGTGATACTCTGTGTGATACTGTGTGTGAGATACTCTGGGATACTGTGTGTGATATTCTGTGTGAGATACTCTGTGACACTGTGTGTGATGCTGTGTGTGAGATACTCCGTGATACTGTGTGTGATGATGTGTGAGATATTCTGTGATAGTCTGTGTGATGCTGTGTGTGAGATATTCTGTGATACTCTGTGTGATACCCTGTGTGAGATGCTCCGTGATACTGTGT
This sequence comes from Pongo abelii, assembly GCF_028885655.2. Lineage (NCBI taxonomy): Eukaryota > Metazoa > Chordata > Mammalia > Primates > Hominidae > Pongo > Pongo abelii. Next base: position 20,195,216 of record NC_071985.2, read on the forward strand.
GTGATGATGTGTGAGATATTCTGTGATACTCTGTGTGATGCTGTGTGTGAGATATTCTGTGATACTCTGTGTGATGCTGTGTGTGAGATGCTCCGTGATACTGTGTGTGATGCTGTGTGTGATACTCTCTGGGTGATACTCTGTGTGATGCTGTGTGAGATATTCTGTGATACTCTGTGTGATACCCTGTGTGAGATGCTCTGTGATACTGTGTGTGATACTCTCTTTGTGATACTCTGTGATGCTGTGTGTGAGCTACTCTGTGGTACTCTGTGCAATACCCTGTGTGAGATGCTCCTTGATGCACCACAATGTGTGAGCCAATGTGTACCATGTGTGAAGGGCTCGGCATGGCGTTTGTGCATGGTGAAGCCTGTCATCTGCTGCTGCTCCCTGGAAAGCGTGTGGGGGAAGATGCCATCAAGAGGGACAGGTGCCCTGGTTGTCCTGCGTTCTGTCCTCAGAGGAAAGTGAGCTGCTGCAAGAAGTCTTATCATGTGAGTCTGGACACAGAGGGAGTGATTTTGTGTTCCCAGAGGAGCCCTTGCTCTGGATGTATTGCTTGAGGAAGTGGCCCAGGACTCCCAGTGCTGTCAGCGGAGCCACTGGCAGGGCTCAGGGTTATCTGCCCCTCACCTTCAAATGCTGCCAACACAAATGGATGGCTTGTTACCTGGGACACCAGACTGCATGGTTGATTAAGTGAAACCGGAGCTTTGTGCCCAGGAAGCAGCTGGAGGTGGGAGGCAGGCGGGAGGCAAGGGTTATGTAAATACGGCTGAATAACGGGCTTGTGTGCTGATGAGATAAGGGCCCAGGACCGCAGCCCACTGAGCAGCGCTGTGCTTCCAGGGTGGTCATGGCCCTGTGGGAAAGTCTGGGGCAGGACACTCCTGGCTCGGGGTGAAGGGCGGATTTCCCTGAGGTGTCTGTGGTTGCTGAGATAATGTCTGGTGACAACGGGACCGAAGTGCAGGGACCAGAGTCCACAAGCAGAGGGGCCTCTCTGCCCTGGCCCTGCTCGGTGGAATACAAAGAAGGTCAGACATGAGCTCTCCCCTCGGAGTTTAAAATCCTAATGAAGCTTAAGTCAAGAATTGTAGGTTATCCAAATCCCGTGTAAACATTTGTGGGAGTCCCCAAACAAGAGCCGGCATTCGCAGGCTTGGAAGTCGCCCTGAGGGAAGAAACAGCGGGGCCCTGGTGCACACTTGCCCTGGGCCGGCGTCTTCACACCAGTGTCTTTCTCTGGGGCTCACTAAAATAGATGGCATCACCCTCATTTCATGGACGAGGAAATCGAGGCCCAGGGAGATGAAGTAGCCTCTCATGCGTCCAATCCGGGAGACAGAGCAAGGAGTCAAGTCCTGTCTGTCTGAAGTCAGCACCTGTGCGAAGGAAGGTGGGCAAGCAGGGGAGAGGGACCCCTGAGCGAGTGATCAGGTCCACTCCTGAGCGCTCCCCCTGTTCCTGACCCCCACGCTCTTGAGCAGTTCTGAGTCACACAGGGACTCTCCCTGAGGCTCAAGTCAGGGCCTGGTGTGCGGGCTCAGTTGTATCCCACAGAATTTACATGTCCTAACCCCAAGCACCTCAGAATGTATTTGGAGATAGTGTCTTCAAAGAGGTAATTAAAGTGGGCCCTCATCCAATCTGACCAGGAAATGAGGACACAGATACACATGGGGAAGACCCTGTGAGGACACCGAAGATGGCCGTCTGCAAGCCATGGACAGGCCTCTGCAGGAACTGACCCTGCCGGCACCTGCGTCTCAGACTTCCTGCCTCCAGAGCCGCGAGGAAATAAGCTGTGCTTAAGCTGCCCAGTCAGTGGTGCTCGGTTCAGCTGGATCAACTCATACACCAGCTTGCACCAAAAGGCAGGCAGACGACACCTCCTGGGGCTTCTATCCCCTCTGCCACAGATGCTGACGTTACACTGTTTGGGGGTGGCCTTGGATGTGAGTGTGACAGGAATTCAGAGGTGTGGAAGCCACTTGGGATCAGAAGCGTGGGAGGAGGCGTTAGAGAGCAGGATGATGAGGACTGAGTTGAGGAGAGAAGAGAGCAAGCCTTCCCGGCGGGGTGTCATCTTGAGCAAGGGCCCCAAGGGGGCCTATGATTGGGGCGTGAGAATAAGAGGGTTTGGGCCAGGAGTGTGCAGCAATGCTGGGCTGACCCCAGGAGCTGGTGCTGGTGTGGCTGGGGAAAGCCATGTTTAGGAGCATGGCCCAGCACACAGCAGAGGCTGTCTGAGATCAGAAGCAGCCTCTGAGAGGAGGACTCAGGGGTGAGTGATTGATGAAGGCGCAGGGCCCAAGAGGAACCAGGAACGGATGTTGGAAGTGGGAAGGGAAGGAGGAAGCCAAGCAAGGGTTTGCATCCAAAGTTCCAGCTGCAGCGAGCCCACAGAGCAACTTTGGAGTGCAAACCACGTCTCAGTTTTGTTTCCATTCAAGCAAGAGAGCTGGGTGTATACTTTGGCACCCGTCAGGCATCGGCTAAGGGTCGCCTCATGGCAGGTGTAGGTGGGATGCAGGTAAACTCTCCAATAGCTCACAAGCTGCAAGTATGGGCCACTGCAGGCAAGAGCATGCAAAAGCTGTGCAATGGGCTCACAAACAGTCAGAGGGGTCCTAGGGGACCTGGGCAGAGGACCAGTCGGGTCAGCTACAAGCCACCCCCTGCAACTGCTCAGCTATGCTTGCATCTCACACCAAGCTCAGTCCTCCCGGTCGGGGCTTCTTCAAGATGGCAGCTTGTCACAAATCCTAAGGAAATACTTAAAGGAGGAAGATTAGTAGGACAAGTTATGGCCTCTGCTGCTGAAATGGCTCCTGACACCGTAACTGATATTTATCGTGCCCCGCCTCTGCCATCGCTCTAGATTCCCTGCCTCCTTGTCCTGCACTTCTGCTGCTCTCCGTGGCTTGCCTGGTGACAGACCTTTAACCCTGAGGGGTCTGTGCCCCTACTTGCCATGCTCTCATCTGGCTGTGGTGTTGTGCTTGCCTATTCCCAGTCAAAACTAGGTGAGAGAACGCCTAGACACGTCCCTCTGAAATCAGCCCAGTTTTCCAACAAGCCAGCTGCCCACAGAACTGAAGCTTGAGAAACTTGCATTTGTACAATGAAAGGCTTCTGCTGCTGGTTGACCAACTCTTCTTCCTTGCCGCTCCTGATATATAAATCTCTCACTTTAGTTGGGGGGAGGGGGCATGGCAGGATAGATTTGAGGTTTGGCTCTCATCTCTCCAACTGATGTCACCTGTAAAATAATAAAGCCTTCTTCCCTGGCTTGTCTCAGTGATTAGCTTTCTGTGTAGCAAGCAACAGTAACACCCGTGGATCCTGTGAGTTCCTTCTTAGTGTGGCTGCAGTCCCACAATGTGGGCCAATGATTACCAGGAGATGGTAACTGTTTTATTTGCCTGCTGATCTTCTGTACAAAGATGCTCTTCTGTCAGCTTATCATAGGACATGCTATCAAGTCCATAGGTACAATCTAAGGTAGACACCATATCTTTAGGTTTAGTGGGACTCTTACTGTGTCCCTGCTCTGGGACTCATGATCTCTAGAATCATAGAACCTAAGTTACACGGATGAGAAGCACAACTCCCCAAATGGACTACTGGGGATGATGATGAGTGGGACCACTTCTCCCTCCACCCCTTGGTTCTTGGATGCTAAAGAAGCCTCCATTCTTTTCCCACTTTCAAATCTATATTCCACAGTGCTGCTGAAATAATCTATCTAAAGTGTAAATATGATAATGCCTGTCCCTTTACTTATTGGAAAATAGTAACAGCATCGGACAATGGCCATTGGCTTAAAATATATACCACATCCTGAAAGACCACACACCAGCTTCACAATGTTAGTGCCTCAGCAGCTCCTGCAAGAGGTTGATCCAAGGCCCTCTCAGGCTGGCACCTTCTGGAGAAAGCAGGATGTGTCAGGATCAGTGAATATTGTGGTTTTATGCCCTTTCCTATACCTTCTTTGCCATAAAGTGGATTTCTTGGCCTAAGACGATGTTATATGGGATCTCAAGTTGGTAAATCAGACACTCTGTGGGTCTCTGAATAGTGGTGCTACCGAGGCACTGAGGGCAGGAAAGGCGAATTCACACCTGGAATGCATGCCAATTTAGGACAAAATGAATCACCACCCTTTCCCAGATAGAAGGTGTCTTATGTAATCCATTTGCCACCAAGTGGTTGGTTGGTCTCTTCAGAGGTGGTATCATCTGGAGGACTCTGCTGGATGCTGATGTTGACAGACTGAACATTCAGTGGCAGTCATTAGATCAGCTTTGTGAGGTGGGAGAGCCCATGGTGTTGGGCCCTGCATAGCCTCCATCCTTGCCACCACAGCAACTCCATTTATGGGCCCATTGTATAAGCACAAGGGTGGTTGAAGACCAAACTTGTCTGATACCCATGGGCTGAATGTGCTGGTCCATTTGGTTGCCTAGTGCCTCTTGTATACTGGATGCTTTTCAGTGGACGCTAACATGAAACACCAAGATCCTTACACCTTGTGCACAGTCCCAGAGGTCCATCTACAGCTCCTTACCCAGATCCCCTTGTGCCAGTCTTCCAATATTGCTTCTTCCAGGTCCCTGACCACCCAACCAAACCATTTACCATTTCCCAGGAGTTCAGGCATATCCTTGTCCCAGGCCATCTCTTTTTCCACCCAGAGTGGCTGACCCATGGCACTGGCCATTGGGAGAATCTCCTCTCACTGCAGGCTTTTGATATCATCCCTCAGTGTGGCTGTGGTAAAGCAATAATCCATTTTAGGCTCTCACTGACATGTAACGTCAATCTGTTTTTGAACCAGGCCTAATTTTTCCCCCTCTTCTGCCAGCTGGTCATAGGACATGCTATTCAAGTCCATAGGTATAAGCTAAGGAGGAAGCATTGGTGCACCAGGGACAATGACCTGGGAGCCAGAACCACCTGTCTGTGAAGCTTACTTATACCTCTGCACCTGCTTGGGGCCAGTATTTAGATGTAGCACTCTCACGGGATGATGGGCTGCTGTTCCACCCTACCTTATGGCTTGGTGGATCTCACAGTACCCAGCTAATGATGGGCAACTCCATTCACACAGTCACCTGATGTCCCATGATTAGATGCTCTGTCTCTACCCAGGTCCAATAGCATGCTAGGGACAGTCTTTTGAATGGTGAATAATTCTTTGAACATATTCGGCCTATTTCTCAAGGCTCTTCCAGTTTCTAACCTTTGATGGCCTTTGAGCTGTTCTGAGTCTGTCCAGGGACTGCCCATTGAAGCTAACTCGAAGGCCTAATTTTTGACAAAAAGCAGGCAGAGGCCCCATTCCAGTACTCTAGGGGTCTGTGCTGTGAGTGTCCTATTGGAGATTTCCTGAGACTCGACATGGCATTACTGTCCATCAAAGATACCTTCAGTACGATAGGATCTTCTAGGTTTCGGTGGGTTATATGGCCCAAGCAGCCTGGACCCGCTGCAGGGCTCTGTCTTACTCACTGACCTACTCAAGACTGAGTGCCTTCTGTGTCACCTAATAATGGGTCAGAGAAGTATTTTCAGGTGCCGTGTATGCTGCCTATAAACCCTGAAGAATCCTACCAAGCACTGTGCTTATTTCTTAGTGGTGGGAAGTACAAGTTGCAATAACTTGTCCTTTACCTTGGGCAGTATTTCCTGAAGACAGGTAAACTTGGGGAAAATTATATTGGTCACCTGATCTTCATTAGTCCTTACTCTACTTGGAGGATGATGATGGTGTTTCAGTTCTGGTATCAATATCAGCTCTGACCCATGTCTAATAGTCCTGGAAGGATCTGGCCAGACTCTCTTCCCAGGGCTTGTGATTTTGGCAAATGTTCTCGGATCACATGGGAAAGAATTGGGGGAATGTTTACTATAGATTATTTGTGTTGGTGTTGCCAAGTCTTTCCTCAAAGAAATCCAGACTCTTCTTCATTCAGTCGACTCTAGGTGTGTTAAGCATTTTAATCTGAAAATTGAATAAAGGACCAACGCTCAATCTTTTTTATGCGAAGTTGAATACCACCTTAGTCGACTATCCATGTTAGGAGAACACCACTATCTGGTAGCTGTTGGGGCCAAGGGGAAACTTCCCCTGTGCCCACTGAGGGTCCACTGAAAAGCACTGGCAATGGGCAGGTTAATAGGAGAAAAAGCATACAAATTTATTTCATCATAGTCTTACATGACACGAAGCCTTCAGAATGAAGACCCAAAGACACAGGGGAAATTATCCATCTTTAAGCTTAGGTTTAGCAAACTACGGACAGCTGTGTAGAAATATGATTGGACAAAAAGGATATGATCCGATGCTAACAGACCCAGTGGGACACCCAGCAAGGCCTGTCTGTCTAGATTCTTCCTGCTGTCTCTGCGCAGCATTCCTTCCTTCTTGGGGTGGGGCAGGGCTGTCTCTGGAATGGGGGCGTCTCGTGACCTACATTCAAACAAGGTAGGTCAGATAATTTCTTTAAGGCTAGGTTTTACACAGACTGGCAGGTGGGTGCAGAGTGGCTGAGGCAGTTAGAGTCATATTTTTAGGTTTTATGGCTGGCTTTGGCTGTGGGGGAAAAGGGTTCTGGTTTCTATGACCTGCCTTGGGGAAGAAGGATTCCAGTTTCTCTGTCTAACCTTGGGGGAGAATGAGACTGAGAGGCAGGAGGGCAGGAAAATGTCAGAGGAAAACTTTTGCTTCTGAGGCCTTCATTTTGGGGTATTGCTTTCTGAGCTCCAGCAGAGCCAACAGCCTTTACCATATATGTCCACAAGTCACGGCACCCTGATGGCTATTCCAGTCTTGCTGTCCTTTAGGGTAATCACATTCAATTTTCATTTGAGATTTGAGTGCCTCCTAGCCTCATAATTCTATGATCCCATTATGCTTACTGATATTAGGGAGTCCATTTCTATGACATCATCTTTAACTGTCAACTCTGCTCTAAAATGGACAATCATCCCTGCCTCCAGAACTTAAGAAATAAATTTGTTTTTTCATATATTTAAAAAGGCACAACTGTCTTCAGGCTTGTGAGATATCAGTACAGCCATCACCAGTGCATTCCTTATAATCTTGGAGAAGGGTGTGTCTTCCAGTCTCCCCTGGGGAAATAGACAAGAGTGCTTTCTCACGTCCAACTTGGTAAATCCACTCTAACAAACTTATCTGTCTGAGCTGATTGCACTTTCCTTGATGGTATGATAAGGATGGTGGTAGCTCTGCCTCATTTCATGTACATTCCCTTTATGTCAGATCTTCAAGGAGGCGTCTCAACAGACTTGTAGGACTGGCTCCAGGTGTTTTTGTCAGAACATTGGATCCCAAGTTACATGGGAGGTCTCCCATATCAATCAATCCTCCCCTATCCAGCCTGATGTTCTCCTTGCTCTGATTTGAAACCCCTCAACATCTATTTTCACATATTTCCCCAGGTCTTGGTAGTATTTATCAGCTAGGACTGCAATTCCCTTGGCATGTAAACTTTACTCTGGAGCAAGGGCTCTATTTTTCCATTCAGGTGGTGTTGAGACCTTGCCCAAGTTTTGGTACTGGAATCAATGAGGGGAGGCAGAAGGGAATCTTGAGGAGGGCCAGCATCATCATGCAAGCCACCTGCCTCAGGCAAGGCCTCTCGCTGCTCAATTCCAGGCACATGGGCACTCTTCTCATTTGCAAAGGAGGATGAGGCTGCTTCTGGCAGCGCACTGGGTTTTGTACAATATAGGGACTTGAAATTCTTAGGCTTGTCCAATCAAATATTCTTGTTACAGTCTCAGGGTTTCACTTTTTTTTTTCCTCATCAGGGCCCTGACTTTGACATAGAAAACCTATGAAGATGCAGATTAGTCTTCCCTATAGCTCTCACAGCTCTGCCATGCTAAACCTTTGACCCTGGACCTGCTGTTTGCCCCAGTCTGCCCCATGGCTGCAGGAGATAAATGTCTCCTTAAACGCTGCCATTGAGGTCTTCTGACTTTCATAGTGTTCCAGTAAGCATGAGTTTGTTATTTTTTAAAAGGATTCCAATGCAGTTAAAAGCAGTCAGCTTCCTCTACAATTCTTATGGTTTTAATTTAAGTATATTTACATAGGACTTACTAGGCTTCAGGCTGTGGTTCATGGGATATACAAACATTAAATCATTTATTTCTCACAACTCCATCAGGGAGATGCTGTTTTCACCCCTTACGACAAATGAGGAAACTGAGCTACAGAGAGTTTGAGAATTTCCTCCACATTCCACAGCTACTCAATGGCAGAGCTGGGATTTGAACCCAAGAAGTTCAGCACCAGGGTCCATACTCTATCTTCCCCTTCAAAAGCAGCCACCTATTATATCACCCATTAAAATAGTTTTATTTTATTTTATTTCAGTTGTTGCTAGCCCCGAGTCTTCAGCAAATGAGGGCCATCATCATCTTCTAATGGAAGAGGTAAGAGAGAGAGAGACAGAGACAAGAGTTGTTTCATAACGTGGGTTTTGCCTAGAAAATAGGGGCAATACTACAATGCATCTGGCCCCACTGAGCAAGTCTGTCATGAAATGGAGCACACAGGAAATTGGGTTTAATGTGAAAGGATCAATACTTCCACCTCTCTTTGCTTGAACACTAGGTCCCACAGCTAGCAGTTGATAGATGCGTTTAATCACCTGATAGATGCATTTCAAAGGTTCTCCTTTTTTTTCTTTTTTTTCTCTTATTTATTTATTATTATTATACTTTAGGTTTTAGGGTACATGTGCGCAATGTGCAGGTTAGTTACATATGTATACATGTGCCATGCTGGTGCGCTGCACCCACTAACTCGTCATCTAGCATTAGGTATATCTCCCAATGCTATCCCTCCCCCCTCCCCCCACCCCACAACAGTCCCCAGAGTGTGATGTTCCCCTTCCTGTGTCCATGTGTTCTCATTGTTCAATTCCCACCTATGAGTGAGAATATGCGGTGTTTGGTTTTTTGTTCTTGCGATAGTTTACTGAGAATGATGATTTCCAATTTCATCCATGTCCCTACAAAGGACATGAACTCATCATTTTTTATGGCTGCATAGTATTCCATGGTGTATATGTGCCACATTTTCTTAATCCAGTCTATCATTGTTGGACATTTGGGTTGGTTCCAAGTCTTTGCTATTGTGAATAATGCCGCAAAAAGAAGACATTTATGCAGCCAAAAAACACATGAAAAAATGCTCACCATCACTGGCCATCAGAGAAATGCAAATAAAAACCACAATGAGATACCATCTCACACCAGTTAGAATGGCAATCATTAAAAAGTCAGGAAACAACAGGTGCTGGAGAGGATGTGGAGAAATAGGAACACTTTTACACTGTTGGTGGGACTGTAAACTAGTTCAACCCTTGTGGAAGTCAGTGTGGCGATTCCTCAGGGATCTAGAACTAGAAATACCATTTGACCCAGCCATCCCATTACTGGGTATATACCCAAAGGACTATAAATCATGCTGCTGTAAAGACACATGCACACGTATGTTTACTGCGGCATTATTCAAAGGTTTTTCTTTGTTTTATGTCTTTTAAAAGTCACAGGCTAAGATCCCTCTCACATGTGAGAAAAATGCAAGCTGCTATGGATTGAACTGTGTCTACTCAAGAATTATATGTTAATGAACCTCAGATTGTGAACTTGTTTGGACGCAGGGTCATAACAGAGGTAATCAAGTTAAAATGAGGTCATCAGAGCGGGCCCTAATCAAATATGACAGATGTCCACATCAGAAGGGGAAATTTGGACACAGAGACACACACACAGGGAGTACACCACATGAAGACGAAGCCAGAGATTGAGTGATACATCGTCAAGCTAAGGAACACCAAAGACTGCCAGCAAACCACAAGGAGCAAGGGGTGCGGCGTGGAGCAGATTCTCCCTCACAGGCCTCAGGAGGAACCAGCTCTGCTGACGACTTGATTTTGGACTTTTAGCCTCCAGATGAAACGTATGAGACAATAAATTTCTGTTGTTTAAGCCTCCTGGTCTACGGTACTGTGTTACAGCAGCCCGAGCAAACAAATACACATACAGACACATCTTAAATATCTATGAGAAGTGGATATTTATATATCATGGGGAAGTGGATATTTACATATCTGTGTAAATATCTATGTCTTCCTATTTTCTTAGTCTCTTTTCTCTCTTATTTTCATTTTCCCTGTTTTCTACACATGTGCTCTCTGACTCTTGCAATCTCTCTGCGCCACTAACCCTTGCCATGCAGAATTTCCCATTCTTGGTTGCATGTGGGATTGTCTGTTTCAAGTGCTTTTAGGATCCAGGGAGCCATCTCACTTTAGGGACAGATGACTAATCCTTCAGCTCAGTTAACACATTGCCTGACTTTAAAGAAACACAACAATGACAGATGCTAACGCGACCACTGGGGCAGGACATGTTTTGAAGTGTGGGTAAAACAAAATGAATCAAAGCCTGTATAAACTCGGCCCTTTCGATTTTCGGAGATGCTGTCTGACTTGGAGTTGTACTATTTGTGAGATTCTTTGAGCCCACTCACAATGCAGCATGGCTCTGTTCATCTCACGGTGCCCTCCTTCAGCTCCCTCCTGAAGTAGGCAAGGTGAAGAAAAACATGGAGAGCCTCTGCCTGTGATCCTGCCTGCTCCAGAGCCGCCGCCCCTGTGGGTTCCCCAAGGAGAGGAAAGCGGGTCAGGATGTGAGCCCAGAGTCAGCTTTCAGGGTTCCAGCCTGGTTCCACCACTCACCACTGTGGGATTTTTTTTTTTTTTTGGGAGTAGGGGGCTTCTCAGTTTTCTCATCTGTGAAATGGAGACAACAGTGGACCTCATAAGATGGTTCTGGGCATGAACTGAGATGAGATTCATAAGTCACTTAGAACATGACCTGGAAGACAGGAGCAGCTAAAAGAAAACTATGTGATCTGTTATTCTTCTCAGCTCTGACGTGGGAGAGGACTCATTTTCCACTGACTCTCCACAACAGGAAGGGCAAGGAAGTGCAGCCTGTGCCCAGAGGAGAGGGAAGGGGAGGGTGGCAGACCCGGGGTCCACCTCCTGCCCATAGGAGCAGGGCACGCTTTGGGTCATCAGCACCGACAGGCAGAAACATCTCTTGGATATGAGTAGGGTGCTGCCATCAATCAAGGTTCTCTGAAAGAGGTTGGTGCTTGCGACCAAGAACTTGCTTTGCAAGCATGGGCTCTCCTCCCGGTTCTCACCGTGGAAGCCATGCCCTGGGCTGATGGACTTGCTTTGCAACCCCTGCTGGTAGCAGGCAGCAGGCAAGCCTGGATAACCTTGTCGCAGTCCCGCTGCCTCCAGGCCTACAAGAAAAAACCCAGTGGCCACTACTGACCTCGGGGCTGTTTATTCCCAACTGGGCTCACTGCTACCCAGAATTACAAGAGGCGGATGGAAAAAGTCTTGTCCTGAGTCACAAAGTGATGCTGAGACCCCTTCTTCCCCCTATTTCTCTGACTTTGTTTGGTCAAGTTTCTGTCCCATCCCATTTTGTGTCTAACTTTAGCTTTATTTTGATTCTGGCAAATACATTTGCAAGGAATAGTGATTTACGATAAGAATTCCTTTTCTCCCTGGCATAGTAAACATGTAACCGGAGATGGTTGTACCAGTGCATCAGTCAATTGCTCTGGTTGAGCTAGGAGGAAGGGCTGTGTGGATATTCAGAAGGCTTAGAAGAGTGTGCAGGCAATAAACACCATCTCTGAGTCACAGAACACAGAGTACTAGGGAGGCATTTTGAACTCCTCTCTGTCCCTCTGGAGGATAGGGGAAGGCAGAACTATCACTATGTTGGCAGCCTTAGATTTTGGATTTTATTTCTTGAGGGTGGCCGGTGTCAACTCTGCTTCTCAGAGTAAGTCTTCATACTGAATGGACAGTGAACACCTGAAAATGAGTATTCTTATAAAATTGTCAGCTTGTAACATTTCCCGGCCCCCATCCAACTACTGGCTCTGATATCTGGGACCATATTGACCGTCCAACCACGCACTTAGCCCTCTGAGTTTCTAAGACACCCTGATTAGCAGGTGGGCTCTGTGCTACGTCTCCGCAGCAGTTGAGGTCTCATCTGCTTGTTGAGACTCCAGTCTCACACTTGGTCTCAGGACCACAGGCTCCCCTATATGCAAATGGTCCTACATGCTCCCGATGGGGTCTTGATTCCCTGATTTGCAATCCACATTCAATAACAGTAGCAAACATTTCACGTGCACCCATTGTGTGCCAGACATTGTTTGCTCCATACAGAGATGAATCAGACAGAGATGCTATCCCCAAGGTGCACCTGTTCTTGCTGGGGAGATAGATGGGTACATGGATGATTCCATTGCAGGGTAATAGAAGAAGAGGTGAGAACAGGACACTGCAGGAGCCTTCATTGTGACCCTAACCTAGATATGGGGGAAGGGTGGTAATCCAGAGAGGAGTTCCCAGAGGAAGTGAAACCCTCCCACACTGTTCCTGCCACAGAAGCCCTGATTTAAATCTTGTCCAGATTAGCTGGGCACAGCGGCTCACGCCTATAATTCCAGCACTTTGGGAGGCTGAGATAGTGGAAGGATCATTGAGCCTAGGAGTTTGAGATCAGCCTGGGCAACATAGTGAGACTCCATCTCTACAAAAAATTTTAAAAATTAGCCAGGCATGGTGGCATGCACCTGTGGTCCCAGCTTCTTGGAAGGTTAAGGCGGGAGGATCACTTGAGTGTAGGAGGTCAAGGCTGCAGTGAGCCATGATTACACCACTGCACTCCAGCCTGGGTGACAGAGTGAGACCCTGTCTCTAAAACAATAACATAAAAAAATAACTGTTTCCCAGAGGCTGCTTCCTGTTCCATTTCTGCTGCAGATGGCTGGGCCTTGCTCTTGATCAACAGCCCACATAGACCTAAGATGCACCATTGCATGTGCCCTGCCTAGGACTGCTGGGGCTAGGCTGCAACCCCAGACACAGCCACCAGCAGGGCCAGTTGGGGGCCTGGCCCACAGGTGCTTGTGGCTCTGGGTCCTTCCCTAATAGCCTTGCTGGGATCATCCTAACCAAGTGCATTTAAATGAAGGTAGGATCTTTTGTAAATGGTGGGTTCACCTCCATTCTCACTACACTCAAAGAATTCTACATCGTTCGTGGTAATACAGATTTCTGTAATATATCTTAACTATTTTGGCCACTCCGTTTGGCACCAATGATGTCATATTGGTATTGTTCTACTCTTGACTTGCAGTGGGCTAGTTTTTGAGTATCTCGTATATGCTTCCAAGTGCCACAAAAACAGATTCTCAGGAGGCAAAGAGGAACAGCCTTGGCTGGCTTTGAAAACACCTGTCCTTAAGAGTTCTTAGCTTGCCTGCTGGGGAAGTGTGGTGGCCCAGCCATCCTGACTATGGGGTCCAGATGTTTTTTGAGAACAAAGGGATGTGGATTTTGGTGCAATTTCAGTAGGTTAGGAGTACAGAATTAAAATACCTAATTGAAAAATCAAACAAACGGATCTTTTTCTTTGATAAGAGCTAATTCAAGACCCATGACAATTGTGACTTCTGTGTAATGCTCTATTCTTTCATTACTTTAATTCTTCACCAAACTGAGACTTGATCTGTTTGACCTACTTGGAAATTGAATCATGGCTTGCCTTGCAGTACTTTTTCCATTTATAAACTTTGTCTCTGTAATAGATGATTGAGGCCTTGAGGGCTGTGTCCTGCTTCTTTTTATTAGGCTTTTCCCACCCCAGCCATCCTTTCCTAGAACTTTGCTCGGCTCATTTGAACCTTGCTCACTAGACACTGGATTATAGATGTCACTGTTTTTTCATCTAAATTTTTTTTTTAAAGTGAGTGTATTAGTCCGTTCTCATGCTGCTATGAAGCAGCATGTCTGAGATTGGGTACCTGAGACTAAGTAATTTATAAAGAGGTTTAATTGACTCACAGTTCCACATGGCTGGGGAGGCCTCAGGAAACTTGCAGTCATGGTGGAAGGGAAAGCAAACACATCCCTCTTCACATGACAGCAGGAGAGAGAAGTGCAGAGTGAAGGGGGAAAAGCCCCTTATAAAACCATCAGCTCTTGTGAGAACTCACTATCAAGAGAACAGCATGGTGGGGGACCACCCCCATGATCTAATTACCTCCCACAAGGTTTCTCCCCCAACATGCAGGGATTACAATTCAGATTACAATTCAAGATGAGACTTGGGTGGGGACACAGAGCCAGACCATATAATTCTGCCCCTGGCCCCTCCCAAATCTCATCCTTCTCACTTTTCAAAACACAATTATGCCTTCCCACCAGATCCCCAAAGTCTTAACTCATTTTGGCATTAACCCAAAAGTCCAAATCCAAAGTCTTTCGTCTGAGGCAAGGCAAGTCTCTCCCACCTAGGAGCCTGTAAAATCAAAAGCAAGTTAGTTACTTCCTAGATACAATGACGGTACAGGCATTGGGTAAATACACCCATTCCAAATGGGAGAAATTGGCCAAAACAAAGGGACTACAGGCCCTACACAAGTTTGAAATTCAATGAGGCAGTAATTAAATCTTAAAGCTCTGAAATAATCTCCTTTGACTCCATGTCTCACATCCAGGTCATGCTGATGCAAGAGGTGGGATCCCATGGCCTTGTGCAGCTCCACCCCTGTGGTTTTGCAGGCTACAGCCCCTATCCCTGCTGCTTTCATGGGCTGCTGTTGAGTGTCTGTGGCTTTTCCAGGTGCACAGCCTAAGCAATAGGTGGATCTACCATTCTGGAGTCTGGAATGCTGTAATGGATTTACCATTCTGGAGTCTGGAGTGCTGCAATGGTGAGAGGGGAGGCATTTCTTGAGTAAAGCAGATCAGGTGGGCTAGACCATTTTGTAACACTTCTCAATAGCCATCAGAAGCTAAGATTGTCAGTGCTCCATTTACTGAGTACTTATTATATACCAGGAAATATACATAGGTTCTTAATATCCTCATTTTACAGATGAGGATATATTTTGGGTCAGAAAGAGTAAGTGAGACGGTGGCCCTCTTCTCACAGCTCCACCAGGCAGTGCCCCAGTGGGGACTCTGTGTGGGGGCTCTGACCCCACATTTCTCTTCTGTACTGCCCTAGCAGAAGTTCTCCATGAGGGCTCTGCCCCTGCAGCAAACTTCTGCCTGGACATCCAAGCATTTCCATACATCCTCTGAAATCTAGGCAGAGGTTCCCAAACCTCAATTCTGGACTTCTGTGCACCTGCAGGCTCAACACCACATGAAAGCTGCCAAGGCTTAGGGCTTGCACCCTCTAAAGCCACATCCTGAGCTGTAACTTGGCCCATTTTAGCCACAGCTGGAGCTGACTGGGAGGCAGGGCACCAAGTCCCTAGGCTGCACACAGCAGGGGGGCCCCGAGCCCAGCCCACAAAACCATTTTTTCCTCCTAGGCCTCTGGTCCTGTGATTTGAGGGGGCCGCCTCAAAGGTCTCTGACATGCCCTGGAGACATTTTCCCCATTGTCTTGGTGATTAACATTTGGCTCTTTGTTACTTATGCAAATTTCTGCAGCTGTCTTGACTTTTTCCCTAGAAAACAGGTTTTTCTTTTCTGTTGCATCATCAGGCTGCAAATTTTCCAACTTTTGTGCTCTTCCTCCTCTTGAATGCTTTGCTGCTTAGAAATTTCTTCCACTAGATACCCTAAATCATCTCTCTCAAGTTCAAAGTTTCACAGATCTCTAGGGCAGGGGCAAAATAAAGCATAGCAAGAGTCACCTTTATTCCAGTTCCCAACAAGTTCCTCATCTCCATCTGAGACCACCTCAGCCTGGACTTCATTGTCCATATCACTATAAGGATTTTGGTCAAAGCCATTCAACAAGTCTCTAGGAAGTTCCAAACTTTCCCACATTTTCCTGGCTTCTTCTAAGCCCTCCAAACTCTTCCAACCTCTGCCTATTGCCCAGTTCCAAAGTTGCTTCCACATTTTTGGGTATCCTTATAGAAGCACCCCACTACCTCCTGGTTCCAATTTACTGTATTAGTCCATTCTCATGCTGCTATAAGGAACTGCCCAAGACTGGATAATTTATAAAGGAAAGATGTTTAATTGACTCACGTTCCTCATGGCTGGGGAAGCCTCAGGAAACTTACAATCATGGCAGAAGGGGAAGCAAACTTGTCCTTCTTCACATGGTGGCAGGAGAGACAAGTGCAGAGTGAAGGGGGAAAAGTCCTTGTAAAACCACCAGATTTCATGAGAACTCACTCACTATAGCAAGAACAGCATGGGGGGACCACCCCCATGATCTAATCACCTCCCACGAGGTCCCTCCCCTAACACATGGGGATTACAATTCAAGATGAGATTTTGGTGGGGGACACAGAGCCAGACCATATCAGTGAATTATATTTTCAGTTTGAGTTATCTTTTAGGTAGTCCATTTTTGAAACTTATGTAATAGCAGTGAACTATCCTAGGGGAACACTTTTCCCTTTTGTCCTGATGTTTGAGTGTGCTTTTAGAAGTTTCTAGAAGACAAATTAAGAGACTCTAGGGACCTGCCACCTCTAGTAACTGTGAATTTTAAAACGTGTGCAAAGAATAAGAATGCCAGCAGAAGAGAGCAGCTGGAATGAGAGGAGCAAGCTCTCCTCATCTTCCATGTGAGGGTACCATGTTCTCTGGGAGGTGAGAAGTTTGGTAGGTTTCCCTGTTCAGGAAATTGATGCCCAGCTGAAACCAGTCTCTGGGCAGGAAATGGTCTCATTTGGCTATGAGGAGGTGGGAATGTGAGCGATTTAAGAAGTTGACTTAGCTTGGACTCCAGTGGAAGTGGTCTCACCTATTCATGTCATTCTGCCTCCACTTCCTCATTCCAAGGCACCACCTCTGCCTGGATGTCCCGGTGCAGTCCACCACTTAACCTATTTTTCTAGTGATTCTGACCCCAATTGGTATATTGCTATTCAATTTTGGCACTAACTTCCTGGAGTTAGAACAGACCCCAAAGATTAAAGAACTTGATCCACAACAACAATACCCCTACTTCTGACTGACCAGCCAAAAATCTAGGGGTGCCCGTGATCTTCCTCAGGTTCAATAACTCACTAGAACAACTCACAGAACTTGGGCAAATGTTATACCTTTGATTACAGCTTTATTATTAAGGTTGAAATTCAGAAACAGCCAAATGAAGGGGTACATAGGGTGAGGTATGGGAGGGCCCCACCTGCAAAACTTTGATGCCCTTTCCCCATGGAATCAGGACTCTTATCTTCCCAGTGCATAAATGTCTTCACCAATGAGAAAGCTCCACTGAGCTTTTGTGTTTAGAGTTTTTATTGGAGTTTCATTACATAGACAAGATTGATTGGCCATGTGATTGAACTCAATCTCTAGTCCCTACTCTCCTCCCTGGAGGATGGGAAGTCAGACTGATATTCCATGTCTCAAAGTCCCAGCCCTCTTATCACATGGTTGGTCTTTCTAGCATGACCAGCCCCATCCTGAGGCTATCTAGGAACCACCATGGACCACTTCATTAGCATAAAGTCAGGTGTGATCCAATCCAGGGCCTCTTGAAAAACAAAGACGCTCCTACTACGTGGGAAATTCCAAGGATTTAGAGTTGCCCTTCCAGTAGCCTGGGACAAAGGCCAGTCACTAAACAAAAATTATTATTATACAACATTGCCTCTTAGCATTCCTGTTTTATTTTTCAGATTATCTATTCATTTATGTAATAGAAATGATGTCTTTCTGTGTTGTCCAGGCTGGTCTTGAACCCCTGGGCTCAAGCAATACTCCCGCCTTGGCCTCCCAAAGTGCTGGTATTGTACTCATGAGCCACTGTGCCTGACCTATATTTTAGATTCTAATTCATGCATTAGCTTGGGAAAGTAATGATATTCTTTAAAGAAGGAAGCAACCAGAGCTGTTCTCCACCTCCTGAATCACTCAGGGCATAGAGCTCCAAGATATGGGTGGCATTACTGAAATAAAGCATTGTAGTTCACTTGTGCTATGTGGACCTTGTGGAGTGGTACCACTCTGTTCCTCAGGCTCATGTGGCAGCCTCATCAGGAACATGGTCAGTCACAATGGCAGAGGGAAAAAGGATCATGGCAAAGCAGGTACAGGCCCTTGAGGCTCTGCCAGAAGTAACAGACATCACTTTCAATCACATCTCAAAGGAAGGCTTGTGTCAAGGGACAGTTAGAACCCAGTCGAAGATGTAGAGAGTTGAATAGCATTAGTGGTCACATAGGTTGACAGGAAAGAGACAAGGATGGAAGCTGCACTTACTGTCTTGGTGAGAAAGGAGTAATGAAGAGACAGGAGTAAAGGAGAGCAGGGATGTGAGAGGCAGCGCTCAGGCAAATGTGATGTTATTTGGGGAGAAATTACACGAGGAGGTGAGGGGAAGGAGAAACTAGAGGTTCCTTAGGGTCTAGCTTGGGTAAGATGGGGGTGCTGGCACCCAGGAAGCAAGGAGGAGTAAATGGAATGTTCTTTTCTTTGCAGGATGGTGCTGGTGGCAATTTTCACTTCCCAGGCCCCTAGCCGGTAGTAGAATATAGAGAAAAGATGAGGTTTCTTCATTTCATAAACAATCAACTAATCAATAAGCAGGCAGCCCTCTTCCTCTGAATGTCCTGCGCTAATTGAAAACCAGAGGACTTTGATCACTGAGGACTGTGTTGCATTGGTTTCAATGCACTATTGTTTTCCTCCCTGGTTTTTTTCCATGATGGAAATGATTTGTTTGCCACACTGGGCAGGAGATCATATTTAAAAGTTTCTTGGGTTTGATCTCCAAACAAGGGATTAGCTAATGTTTGTGCTAAGATGCAGAGTAGTGGTAAACAGATTTAATAAACTCTAAGTATTTAAGCTGCTGTTGAGGGCAGGGGTAGTCTAAGATGTGGGCACCTGCTGGTTTCCAGCTTGATCAACACCAGAAAGTGTCACATTTTGTACTTAAAAACTCAGAGGAGTTTGACAGCAGAAGAAGCCGGGGTGAAGGTGGAGAGGCTGAGAGCCAGGTGTTTCTAACTTAGTTCTGCTTTTGCCATGAACCTGGACAAGTGATGACATGTTCTAAAGATCTTCCAAGTGTTCAAGGGCAGAGATGGGGAGGACGTGGGGGACCATATTTACTGAGATTCAGACATTTATGGAGAGCTCCTAAGAAGGGTTATGAACGCCAAGCTACCTGCTCGAGAGAAGGAGATTCACGTTTCCTCTCTTTGCTATGGAAATGAACAGAGACCATGATTGTTTGCAATAGGAGCCTTCATAACATCTCTGCCCTTCACCAACCAAAGTGGATTCTATCTTTGCCAGCTCCATTTCTGGGCTTTTATAATTTATAATCAGGGCAAGGGAGACAGAGAAAGAGAAACAGAGATTCAAGAAGGCAGGTGGTGGAGAGATAGCTGGGAATTACAGAAGAAGAATCAGAGATTTCCTTGCAGGAAAGAATTAAGAGTAGAGGTTAAATAAAAGAAGCAGAGAAGAAAATCAGGCACCCACATGGGCTGCCAGGAGGCAAGGCTTTGCTGGGAGCAGAGAGTAAGAGAGAAGTTTTGGAGAATCAGTGAGAGAGCTGGAAAAAGAGGCTTGAGAAAAGTTTTGCTGCATGTTAAACTTCACCCTGTGGTGTGCCTTGATAATCTAAATAGTAATGGAATAGATTTTCATGAACATTTCCAGTAAAACAGCCTTTGAGTTGGTGCGTTTTGGAGCCTCTCTGGAACCTGAGATGCTCTGAAGCCTGGATCCCTGTGGAAGTAGCCTGCTGGGGGGTGGAGGTTGGCACAGGGGATGCCAGGCAGGTGGTCACCCCCCAGGCCTCAGCTTACCCATCTGTAGCACTGTAAGGACCCTGCCTGTTCCGTCCTGTCTTTGTGCTCCTCAGCTCTAGCTTTCTCATTAGGATGCAAGCTCTTCAAGGCAGGCCTGTGTCCTCGTCCCCTTGTCCCTCCCACTCCCTGGTGTGCACAAGAGAGGTCAATCGCTCCAGGTCTGTGAGGCAATAGGGTAAGTGTCACGGCCAGCACCACCCCTTCTTCTCCAGGACAGAAACCCTTCAGCCATGTTTCTTTTGAAGCTTTTCTTCCTCCTTTCCCCTTCATGCGTCTCCCCAGATGATGGGCTCACCAACCACATCCTGAGTCCTCTACACAGGAAAGCAAGAAGGGTTGTTTTTACCCCAATGCCCTTCCCTTGCCCTTCCCCCACCACCAGCAGCTCAGAAGCCAAAGTCCCCTGGAAAAAGGACTCTGCTTCCTTTGCTAACTTGTGGCTGATGGGTGTATGTGGCATCATCTCCAGCTTCCTCCTCTGTGCCTTCGGTTCTGCAACAGCTGGAAAGCAAGCCTGCGCTTCCCGGCACGTTTGTGCTAGGATTCTGGATGTGATGTGGGTTCTGCCAATCAGATTAGTCCCATTTCTCTGTCATGAGACTAAATTTGAGGCTGGGTTAAGCTGAGAGACAGAGGCAGGGAGGGACGCACCCATGTAGGGGCAGAGCTCCTAGAAAAAGCACTACAGTTTTAGTCCTGGCTTCCCGGTGTGACTGGGGCCTCCCTATTTGTAGTAGAAGGCAGGTCCTTCCGCATCCAGCCCTGTGGCGTGGCTTTGGGAAGGAAACCTGCCTCCTAATGATTCCGGGAGTCATGTAATTCCCTATGAGCACTCCCTTTCTGCTTTCAGAAAGACTTGTCTCTCTGCTGCTGAGTCCTGCCTGACACCTACGAGCACCCTGGTTGGGTGGGCAGCTGTAAGAGGCTGGCCCCCCATCCAGAGGAGGCTTTGTGATGAGGTCCTGGCCATGGGCAGGTCTACAGAAGTTGCTGGCGGGGCTTCTGGGGACGAAGCAGCAACCGCAGCTGGCTGCTCAGCTCCTTAACTGTCCGCCATTTGCCCTCTGGGATGCGGTCGCGACACCTCAGCTTGAGTGCTAAGAGGCAAGCAGCAGAGGAGAACGTGGGCTCAGGTGTCGCCGCAGGAAGAAGAGCACCTGGGGCTCTGCGGCTAAGGTGCTGCCGCCCTGCACTTGTGTGGGAGCCCCTTCAGAGGCTGCCTCTCTCTTCTACTTCCCTGATGCCCTCTCCTGCCCAGCACTAGGGAATCTTTGCTCGTTGGGTCTTTTATTTTTAGCTACATGGTTCAATGAAAGCCTTTCTGCTTTCTCTGCATTGATTTTGCAGAACAATCCAAGGGCGGGTCTGATGCTTTTATGGCTCAAATTTCTTGGGGTTTATTTTTCACATGAGCAAAAGCAAATGTTAAAACTCCTGTTTGTACCTTTAGATAACTAACTTACCATGGTGGTTAAGGTGGACGGGTAGAGAATGAGGGAGACGGAGAGACTTTGGAGTCAGACTGAGTAGCTTTAATCTGGGCTCCATCACTTACTAGCTGTGTGGCGTTGGGGGAGTACGTTGGGGGAGTAAATAAGCCTCTCTCAGTTTCAGTTTCCTCATTTATAGATTAATAATAGCAACAATACTCAGCTCATAACCACTCAGGTTGTTTGTGAAGTTCAAATAAGGCAATGCTTATGAAACTGAGAGGCCAGGTGCGGTGGCTCACGCCTATAATCCCAGCACTTTGGGAGGCTGAGGCGGGCGGGTCACGAGGTCAAGAGATTAAGACCATCTGGCTAACACGGTGAAACCCCGTCTCTACTAAAAATACAAAAATTAGCTGGGTGTGGTGGCGGGCACCTGTAGTTCCAGCTACTTGAGAGGCTGAGGCAGGACAATCAGCTGAACTCAGGAGGTGGAGTTTGCAGCGAGCCAAGATCACGCCACTGCACTCCAGCCTGGCAACAGAGCAAGACTTTGTCTAAAAAAAAAAAAAGAGAGAGAGAGACTAGTTCATGATATTTATTAAGAGCTTAATTTTAGAAAAACAAAGCTCTTATTGTAATTACCTTTAGTTTTTTTATTTATAAAGAGGACAAAGAAAATCACTATACACTCACACTCACTGATATAGAACTGGCTCTAGTGCAGGGAATTCTATATTAGGCAGACCCACGTGGGCCTTGTCTCTACAAGTCAATAGCAAAATAGAGGGTAAGAGGAGATCTGAATGGTTCTGGGAGCAGCCCAGGAAAGCAGAAACCAGGTTCATTTAGAGAGATGTGGGGGGACGAGCTTCTTTCTCTGGCTGGCCTCTCTTCCTCTCTGGAAACTTCTTCTGCAGCAGATGGGCTATGCAGGATTCCCTCTTACAACGCACAGACCGCAGCAGGCTGGCCCAGGACTCCCATTTAGTGCAGATTTTATGTCTGTTAAACACACATGACCCTTCTTTGGGACAAATAAATTCTGGGTTTAATAGAGGCTCATCATCAGGCTAAAAACAATCTGGTGAGGCCAGAGTTGGGTGTATGAGGCTCTTCTTGGTCCATAGCAAGAAAGGAAAATTCACTCTGCGCGCTGATTATATAGACCCCAGAATACTAGAGATTTGGGTGGTCTTTTTGTTTTACAAAAGTATAGCAGGCCACTTAGAACAAAAACATGGAGTAGTTTAGGGCTGGGGAGAAGAAATACATTTTTGTTTCTCTAAATCTCCTAGAATTGTTTTCTTAGCTTCTTCTAGATCCACACTCATTTCAAACTTGATCTCTAGGTTGAGAATTTTTGAAATTTAGCTGAATCATTTGAATCCATCCATCCCCCATGTTGACAATCTGTAACTCAAAACTTACCCATAACACAAATAAGTATTTGCAGAGGGGAGGTTCAAGAATGCTTAAAGGTTTAATTGAAGGCTTCCCTTATTGTTCACAAGTTTGCTTTGGGGTTCACTGAGAAGAATTAACATCTGTGGATAGTGTGGGCATCAGAACTGGACCTCTTCCATACAAGGCTTTGATGCCTCCAGCAACGGAATGGCTGTCTGTAGTCCGCTTGGCTGTGGCTCTGAGTTTGAGGGCTGGCTCCAGGCCTCCCGGGGGCTTCCCCATCCCTGCACCTTCCCACCAGCCACTTCCTTTGTGGTTTCCAATGTGTCCTCTCTCAGAGTGCTGCTCAAATCTGTTTTGATTGGGGTGGTCAGTTCACAAGTTAAGAATGTGTATATTTGATCAAAACTTGTTCTGCTCCCATTTTGAAAACTTCCAAGCTCTGATGTCTGTCATTAAGAATTATGTTCATTGTATTTGATAGTACAATAGGAAAATTACAGTTAACAGTTGTTTATTGTAAATTTCAAAATGACTAGAAGAGAAGAATTCTAATGTTCCCATCACAAAGAAAGGATAAATGTCTGAGCTGAGGGATATCTCAATTACCCTGACTTGATCATCACACACTGAATACAGGTATCAGAATCTCACATGTATCCCCAAAATATGCACAAATATTATATATAAATTTAAAAACTATAATTAAAAAATTACGTTTATTGAAATTAATTTTGAGGGGGTTTTTGTCTCTGTTGTCTGACTAAATCTGCTTAGTCAAAATATAGCCTATCTTTAAATTTCTTTGCCCGCGTATGTTCTTCAGTTAATTTTTTAACCTCATTTCCTTCCACATCACCTTCCCCTCCTCTGCTAACTTGTCTTATGTGTGCCACCACCTCCATCTTTCTTCTGACCTCTTTTAGTGGAGGCATCCTTATGCATTTTGCTTCTCATCTTATGTCTGATTTATAAAGCAAACCAGTACGGTCACACCCTCTATGCTTCCCTGAGTTACCACCTAGTGAAGTGATGTATCCCAGAAAAACATTTGAAAGTAAGTTTTCAGGTCCTTTCAAGGATTATTTTGGCTCTAGTTACAGCACATGGAGCCAGATAGCAGATGAAATACATTTCTTTTCTTCATGCTTAAAAACACTAACCGCGGCTGGGCGAGGTGGCTCATGCCTGTAATCCCAGCACTTGGGGAGGCCAAGGCAGGTGGATTGCTTGAGCTCAGGAGTTCGAGACCAGCCTAGGCAACATGGTGAAACCCCTTCTCTACAAAAATTACAACAATTAGCCGGGCATGGTGGCAAGAGCCTTGTAGTCCCAGATCCTCTGGAGTGTGAGGTAAGAGGATCACTTGAGCCTGGGAGGCAGAGGTTGCAGTGAGCTATGGTGACACTACTGCACTCCAGCTTGGGCAACAGAGATCCTGTCTCAAAAATAAAAACACCAAACAATTCCCAGTGTAAAAAAATAAAAATAAAAACACCAACTGCATCTTTCTTTATTTGATCTTATAGTCATACTGACCCTCCATCTAACTTTTGTCTGTTCTCCACATCCCACATCTCCTAATTTTGTTTGTCTAAAAACTTCCCACAGGAACATGAAAACATGAGCTCTCAGGATGTCCATTGGTTTAGGGAGGAGAAGCTGGCTGAGAGGATAGAACATAGATGAAGGTGTAGAGAACAGCACCACTTCCAGACTAAGACTTTGGATTCAGGAAAAAAAATGTGGGTTCTCCTTCCAATTAGGGGGCATGGCAATGAGTGGGAAATGCGGCTTCTTTAGGGAAGGAGCCAAAGCTTCCTAGCTTTATAGTTTGGATAGAACAAAATTAAGATTTCAACTGGGGGCAGTAGTACCCAGGTCTTGGATGCTCAGTGTGGCCTCTTTGAGGGCCAGTTTTCCATTGCACACCATGGGAGTGACCACATTTTGATTTGGGGCTTGAGTAGTCATTTCAGACACATTTACCAGGTGTGTGTTGTGGATAAACCATACAGTGTTTAACACAAAGTATAGATGTCCTAGGCCTAGTGCCCCTCAGGGAATAATAATTTAGTGAGATGATGAAGCAAGTTCACCCACAATTATATTCCAGAAAGGATATAACCATCAAGACAGAGATTCCAAGAGGGGAAGTGGGTGTTTGGAAATGTGGCAGATCACATCCTTTTGAGGGCAGAAAGGAAGAGAATTCTAGAGACCCAAGAAAGCAAGATAGGAAGGATTAGTTTTCCCAGCATAAATTTTGGTAGTTGAGGAATTTATGGGAGCAACAATAAAGCATTTAAAAATCCTGGCTGTATAATTCAAAATCATATTACTTGGGTATCTATTCTACAATACATATTTTACTTAATGAAAAAATGAGTACTCTATCTCTATAACTGATTTTAAGAATAATTAACTACAGGGCTATTTTCAATTCTGCTGCTCAGGACGACGGTTTTGTTAGGTCAGCTTTCTCTCCACTCCCATTAAGAAGTCATTAATAATTTCTCACTAAATCACAATTATTAATAATTTCTCGATGACTGTGAAAAGAAAGCTGCCCTAAAAAATGTGTCTTGGGCAACAGAATCGCAAATAATACTGCAGGTAATTATTAATGAATCAACCCTTTAATCCTTACAGAGATTTAACATTAGCCAGGCTTTATCAAACCACCTTCCCACACTGCAGTGCACGTGAAGATGATTTCAATGGAGTAATTGTTCAGCTCTTCCCTCCCGCTCTTGTGTTCAGGCTGGGGAGCCAGTTACTACATGGCATCAATTCTTTCTAAAGAGTAGTCACTCCCACTCAGAAAGCTGCCAGGAGCATTGGGGCCCTTGGATACTCAGGGGCCACGTGCAGGAAAACAATTTTATTCCAGGAAGATCAGCTTTTCCTGAGGCTTCTCTCAGTGCTTTCCAGGCTGTCCTAACTGGCAGAGTCAGGATTCTGCGCTCCGAAACTTGGACTCTGTCCCATTGAGAACATGGTTAGGAAACCAGACTGCAAGTCGCTGCCGTGGAGTATCCACCTGCTCAGGAGAACCCGTCCCCAGGTGGGGAGGGTGCTGCTCCCATGAATGTCACCGTGGGGCTCCAGCGCCATCACCTGCCTCCCCAGCTTGCAAGCCATGCTTCCTGATGGCGGTCCACTCTTTAACAGGTGAAGTCCAAGCTCCTGACAGGTCCTGCATAACATTTGCTTGGAAACCCTTTACCAATTATTTGTTTCTTTCAGAGCAATAGTGGGAGACAGCAATATTTCTCAGGGAGTAATAAGGATCCTTCAATAGTTCCTTTTTTGCTTCCAAATTAGAGTAGTTTTTAAGAGTCAGTGTATTTAATACAGGGGTCAACCTCCTCTTTTCTTAGTTTGCAAACCACATAATCTTCTCTGTGGCTTTTCACTCATCTGCAGGTCTGGATAAGCAAAGAGGAGCTTCCCTTTTCTAGGAAGTGGGCAATCTCTTTGGACTCGGACCACCAGGGGATGAACCAGCAATGCTGGGGGCTTGGGGTATAAGCAGTGGAGCAGGAAAAACAGAGACAAACAGGTGGGCATTAAGGAAGGGGCAAGCAAGAAGGTAGGGAATGCAGTGGCGGCAGCCAGATGACAGGAGGGCTGAGGAATGGAAAGTGAGCCTTTTGCAGAGTGCCACCTGCGGAAGCTGCTTCTGGTCTGCACAGAGGTCTGACTCTAGCAGCAAAGGGGATGCCCAGGAGACGGCAGTGCCTGAAAGAGCTCCACACAAAGGGGCAAGAACCCATTCTGGCTGCCTTGGTCCACCTGTGTGTCCTTACACATGGCATTTCCTGAGGGGCTGGAGGCTGGGTGGGTCATGTGTATGAGAAGCTCTACCTTTATTACAGCTGCCTTTCATGGAACCAAGTATTTCCCTACTTAAACCCAGGCAGGGGAAGCTGGGAACAAAGCAGGGTACCTTGGCAGGAGACCTCTCCACCCACCATGCGTGGGCCTGATAAGGACCAGGGACTTCTTAGGAGGGCTGCAAATAGGTCCTGTCCAAGCCCATTCCCTCACCTTTTTATAACCTATGAGCTCCCAAGATAGGAAGAATGGGCCTCTACAACCAAGCCAAAGAGATTGCCTCAGGGCTCCTGTACCCCTTCCCTGGGCAGGTTTGCCTGCCTAAGGAGGAGGTGGCACTTCTGTTGCGAAGCGAGTGAGCATAGAGACTCTGCCAGGACCTGACAAGTGACCAGCCACCTCTGTCCCCAAAAGTGCCAACAAAAGCACAAAGGGAACATCCTCTGGGGCTCAGTGGGCGAGGAGCTGCCTGGCACAGAGCAGGTGCGCAGTAATACCTGTGACCTGAACGGATGCAGTGACGGCCGGGCTTGAGGATCAGACTCAAATCACTGGCTGAGAGGATGAGAAGGTCCAGGCCAGCTCAGGGGAGCTCAGGGCAGGTAGCCAGAGCTGGGCCACTGAGACTGGGCTTGCAGTCAGGTCTTCAGATGGAGGGGATTGGGGGTGGGCAGCACTTCAGTGCTGGAGGAGCCAGGCCGAGGGGATTATCACAATCAGCTCCTAACTCACCTCCTGCCTTCCTTGTCCCTTCTAGCCTCTCTCTCATCGGATGGTGAAGATGCTTCCCTAAAGCTCCCATCTGACCACATCATTTCTCTGCTCAGATCCTTTGATGGATGCTTGTAAGAGGAAAGTTGGTTCCTGATTATTCACCAGATAGAGTTCCAGGGATGACGCTAGGTGCCTGGTGGAAAGACGAATGTCAAGGAGCCTGCAGGCCACTCAGCACCAAGGCAGGAACGCATTGTGGAGGCAGGACCGTGACCTCTTTTGGGGAGCAGAGGCTGGAGAACAGCTCTGACTCCTCCCAGCACCAATGCTGCCTTCCCACGAGCCCCTCTGGATTCCTCCCAGCCTGGCTCCTGCTATGATTGTAGGATTTGCTCCGTCTCCTCTCCAATGATGCCTCCATCTTTGCTCCGTTCTGAATTCTCATTACACCTTCCCTCCAGCCCCCAGCTCAGACATAATCTCCTTTCTGGCTTCTCCTGAGCTTTAATAGCTGTCCGTCCTCTCCCTGTCCCCAGACATTTCCTGATGTGACCAGGCAGAATTCCCCAGCTGCTCTTCCAGGAGAGAAGCTCTGTTGATCCATCATGATAACCTCTCAGTGCCTCGCACAGCGTGGGCTTCAATTCATATATGTGGAAATTAGGCAAAAATTGAGAAAGTCCCCGTGGAGTTATCTGAGGAGGTGACAAAGGAAGGCTTAATATAGTAGAGCTCCCTTTCCCAGGGGATATGTTACAAGACTCCCCAGTGGATGCATGGAACCTCAGATAGTACCAAACCCTATTGTCTGAGTCTGTTTGTGTTGCTCTAAAGGAATACAGAAGGCTGGCAATTTATAAAGGAAAGTGGCTTCTTTGGCTCATGATTCTGATGGCTGGAAAATGTCAAGATTGGGTATTAGCATCTGGCAAGGACCACGGGCTGCTTCCACTCTCAGTAGAAGGTGAAGGGAGCCAGTGAGTGCAGAAGTTATGCCCAAGAGACGAGGCAAGGGAGAGAGGGGAGGTGCCAGGCTCTTTTTAACAGCCAGCTCTCAAGGGAACTAACAGAGCAAGAACTCCCCACTCTCTCAGGGGAGGGCATTAATCTATTCCCGAGGGATCCGCCTCCATGACCCAAGCACCTCCCATTAAGCTCCACCTCCAACATTGGGGATCAAATTTCAACATGCGGTTTGCAGGACAAACATCCTAACGATAACGCCTATAGGCCTCTATGTTGCTGTTTTCTTTGCACATACATACCTAATACGAAGTTTAGTTTATAAATTGGGTACAGTAAGAGATTAACAATAATAATAAAATAGAACAATTTATGACAGTATAACAAAAGTTATGTGAATGTGGTTTCTCTTTCTCTGGACATATCTGACTGCACCATGCTCACCTGTCTTTGGACCATGGTTCATTCAACTGCAGACTGGGGGGTGCTGCTGTACCTTCCAGGGATAAACTGGTCCGATTCATGTGGAGCAGGGCCTGAGGGGTGGGAATGGAATTGGTGAAGTGAGAAAGTGTGGCGTTGGGGGCTTCACCTGTGGGGTCTGCCTATTGGATCTGGATGGTCTAGGACTGGCTCAGCTGAGAGCAGGGGCCACCTGACAGCGAGGGCCAGGTACACAGTTTCACCAGCTCATCCAGAATGTTCTCTCAGGTGCTGAGGATACCCTGGGGTCTGAGGTGCCAGGCCTAGGACAGTCATTTCAGGTGAGGCGTCATGTCTTGGAACAAAGTCTTGGGAATTTGAGGGGTTTATAAAAGCACACGTATAGAAAGCAGGGAGGCTCTTCTGTGGCGACCCAGAACGAGCACAGCGGGGCTCCTGTGGCTCCGAGGCGCAGCATCGGTCTCGGGGAAGGCTCGGCGTGTGATTTCTATTAACTGGGAAGGTTTTATCAGGGTGCTTGAAGTCCCTGTAACTGACTTTGCCCAACTTTATAAATCCTTTCTCTAAATACTTCTGTGAGGTTTGGCTTGGCTTGGAGTGTGTGGGAATTAAAAACAAGCCATTTCTCCGCCTCTAGAGTGGGTTCCATTTTCCTCAGCAGCCTTCCAAAGTACAAGAAAAGGGGGTGGGTTTGTAGGGACTTAATTGGCTCACCTGACCCTTTTGGGCTACAATTAGACTCGCATGGCTGTGAGGCGGCCCGGTCTGCACACACTGGCTGACACCGACCTCAAATGGAAAACCCACTCAGGCAGAGAGACCGTCTCTTTCCAAATCTGAAAACAAGCCTCCGCTATTTCTGTTTAGGATTCCCCAGTTTCTCCGCCCTCACTTCAGAAACATTTCACTTTTCTCATCTGGGCAATTTCCCTTCTTCCTCTCAGAGTGGTCTGACTGGCCCAGACGAGGCACAGAAGCTGTAGGTGGCTCAGGGGCCTCTGTCTCCCCGGCAGAAACGCAGCCCAGGGTCTGGGTCATGGGCAGGCCGGACAAGCTCTGTGCCAGGAGACAAGGCCAGGGACAGAGGCAAGGGTTGGAGGAAGTGGAACCTGATGCAGATCCCAGCTGATTCACGAATCTCCGGGCCCAGAGGCACTGTGCCTGCGAGCCCCAGTCCTCAGCAGGGGAGACTGAGCTTAAAAACAGGACCCACATTACACACCCTCTGTCTCTTGAGAGGAGCCAGGCAGCTGGGACACCTGACTGAGGTAGCCGGCCATTAGCATAAGGCCTCAGACTGAGTCTGGGCCCACACTCAGGAGAGTGTTTTATCTGCTGGGTTTCATTTGTAAGAGCCCTCATTAGTTGTTCCTAGAGGGTGTGATTGACAGGACATGGACCAGCTCATTACTACTGCCCTGGAGGCAGCACAAGCTGTTTGTCCCATGGCCTGAACCCCCACCGCATCCTTCTTTTCTCCACTGCTGTCGACGTCAACATCTATACCCCTCAGAATGCCCCCATGGTGCCGCCGGAGCACAAGGTAGTGAGCAATGGAAAGCGTGTCTCTGACCCATGTGAGGGCAGCGGCTTGTCGGTGGCAGGTCGTAGGCCATGGTGGCCACCCTGACCCTTCTCCTCCTACACTTCACTCACTGCTCAGGTCAACTATCAGTGACTGGGAGCCGAGGGCAAGAGAGGGAAGCAGGCAGGTGTCAATTGTCCAGATCTGGGTGCAGCTCTGACTTATGTACCTTGTGGCTGTAGAGGCTCCTCTTCATCTCTCAGCCTGTTTTTTTCATCTGTGAAATATTCAAAATTGCTGGTACATGTGGCTGTATATGAGCGTGTTCATGAGTGTGAGCATGTGGGTGTATGTGTGTGAATGTGAATGTATGGCTGTGTGTCGTAGTCCATTCAGGCGGCTGTAATAAAATGCCTGAAACTGAGTCATTCATAAACAACATAAGTTTATTTCTCACAGTTCTGGAGGCTGAGAGTGTTGGTGTATGGGGAGGGTCGGGGGTCTCTGATTCCAAGATGGCGCCATGTTGTTGCAGTCCCTGGAAGGGAGGGTGCTGTGTCCTCTTGTGGGGGAATGAACCCACTTCCTTCAGCCCTTTTATAAGGCCTCCAACCCCATGCAGGAGGGCTCTGTCCTGGTAACTTCATCACCTCCTGAAGAACTCATCTCTTCATTCTATCACATTGGCTATTAAGTTTCAATGCACGAATCTGGGCGGACACTCAGCCCCATAGCACTGTGTGAGTGTGAGAGCGTCAACATGTGTGTGGGTGAGAGTGTATACGAGGGTGTATGAGTGCGGGTGTGTGTGTGGCTGTGGGAGCATCAGTGTGTGGTGAGAATCATTTTTCTTTTTTTAAGCAGCAAAAGCAGAGATTTATTGAAAATGAAAGTATACTCCACAGTGTGGGAGCGGGCTGGAGCATAGGGGCTCAAGGGCTGGTGAGAATCATTTTTGCATCTCTTTCTTGTTCTACCTTTCCTGGGGCATCCTGAGGGCAGATGTGGAGCATCTGCCTCCTTCTCCCAGAACAGAGGTAGCCAGAAGGTGTGAATGTAGATGGTGTCTCTGCCCACCTGTCCTGGCTGCCCCAGGTCTCTCAGCCTTGAGGAGCGGCTGGCACAGCTTCCCTGACCACGTGGCCTTCTCCTCCTCATTCCACCCACGCCCTTCCTCCAAGCCCCGACCCTTCTGACTCACAGGTCCTGCCAGCCACCTGGGCAGCTCCTTGGACCACTCAGCCCCCCTGACTCTCCTTTGCCTGAAATTTCTGGGGTGAAAGGGGCCTTAGGAACTTAGCCCTTGACACTGAACCTGTGCCAAAGCCCCTTCCAAGGGCTGTTCCTTCTGCGCCTGAGCACATCTGGGGTGACAGCTCATCCGTTTTGACTGTTGGGCCTGGCTGCCTTGAGCTGAGCTCTGGGTCCCCAGGAAGTCTCCACCTCTCCTCCTGGTTCTGATCTGAGGCCACCGAGCAGAGCAGGAAGATGGTCTTCTCAGGACAGCCCTGTGGCTCTCTCCAGTCCCTCCTGAACCTCTCCCCGAGACCTGGCACCTGATGCCACAGGCTCAGCCACCCGTCGGCCGCACTGTGCAATCCAGCAGCACTGAGCAGAAGAGACACCTGAGCTTGGAGTTTAGAAGGTCCGAGTTTAAACACCCAACTCTGCCAGTTTCACCTGCAAACTGGGGACTGAAATCTCCTCACAAACTTCTCAAGAGGACAGTTAAAAGGCATGTGAATACAGTTTGTGAAGGATTAACTATTTTACAATTAGATCATAAGACTCCTTTCTGACAGTGTGCTTCAAATTACTTCCAGAGTGTTCCTTTTGTCTCTGCGATTTTAAGTTGTAAAATTAATATTAATTTAATTGAAATTTAATTGAATCTTAATATTTAATATTTAAAAATAAGTTTGGCTGGGCACAGTGGCTCATACCTGTAATCCCAGCACTTTGGCAGGCCAAGGCAGGCAGATCACCTGAGGTCAGGAGTTCAAGACCAGCCTGCCCAACATGGCGAAACCCCGTCTCTACTAAAAATATAAAAAATTAGCCGGGCATGGTGGCAGCTGCTGGTAATCCCAGCTACTCGGGAGGCTGAGGCAGGAGAATCTCTTGAACCTGGGAGGTGGAGGTTGCAGTGAGCCAAGATCGCACCACTGTACTCCAGCCTGGGTGACTACAGCAAAAGTCCGTCTCAAAAAAAAAAAGTTTTCTGCTTCTTGTGTGTGCATGGAAGCTGCCGTCCTGGCCCCAGGGCAGGGGCTAGTGCACCTGGCTCCTTTCCCAGGCTGGCCTCGTCTCTCAGTCACTGCTCCCTGGGTCTCGTTGACAAGTCATGTGGCTGACGCTCTTGGTCAACTCCCCAGAGCTGTCCCCACCCATTTCCCCACTTGCTCATTTCTCACGACAGAGGCCGAGACAGCACCTCCCCTTGCCACTGAGGATGGCACATGGAATGCAAGGCCAGTGTGCCGGGCAGTGAGGAGGACATGGTCCCTCTCAGCCTCCTGTCCCTTCCACCTTGGAGCCTGGGGAGGAAGGACGGGAAACTGCGGAGGTGCCCACGTCACAGTTACCCAGCCAGGCCTGGGATCTTGCCAGGGATTTTTGTTAAGTAAACGATGAATGTTTTCATGGCTTAAACCATGTGGGCCAAACCCAGCCTGGTTTTGCGAATTGTGTTTTATTGGCACACAGCTACCCTTGTGCTTACATTTCATCAGTGGTGTTTTTGAGCTTCAGGGACAGGCATGAGTTGTTGTGACAGAGGCTGTGTGGCCCGCAAAGCCTCAAATATTTATGTTCTAGCCCTTTGCAGAAAAAACTTGCCATCTCCTGATTTAAATCATCAGCTAGTTGGTTTTTTGGTGACTATCAGCCAAATGCATCCTAACTGGTCCTGTAACAGAAAAAGCAACCCCCAAGAGCTCAGCCGAGGAGGTGAAAGCATCATCTCCAGGAACATGTGGTGAGAGAGCTTGTGGGCTGGTTGGCTTCGAGGCTCCACCACATTGTTGAGCCCCATCTTCATCCTGCATCTTTGTCATAGGCCCACTGCATGGTCGTAGGGTAAATGCCACAGTGTCAGGACCCCTTATTCTACAAGAACGTTCAGTGGAAGAAGACAATCATTTCCTGCCAAGCATTTTTTTTTCTTTTTAAATTTAGACCAAAGAGATCTTCCTCAGATGCCTCTTGGGAGTCTTCTCCCTTTCCTGTCACAGCCAACAGAGCTGGGCCACATTTCTACCCTTAAACCAGCCGCGGGCACATACAGGTCACTGGCCAGAGGGGTGGCTTCACCATAATTGCCTTGGATGAATTCAGATCCACAATTATGCATTTTACTCTTTTCCTCATGGAGAACTCTTTTATATAGAACTTACAGCCCCAGCCAGTCTAGCAACAAGGAGCAGCCCATCCACATACCGTATTCTAAGTATTGACCTGGCACTAGGCTCTGTGCTGGTCACCAAGGAGTTGGAGTCCAGCTGAGTGACAGGGATGCACCCCAGAAGCTGTGGTCCTGACCACCCAGATAAGGACTGGGGATGGTTGGGGATGGGGATACAGAATCCTGGGAGGCATTATGTCTACTGCCATCTTTTTTTTTTTTTAATCACAAAAGCCACCAAGGTGAGGCTGTGGAAGAAGTATCTGGGGAAGTTGGGCAAGGAGAAGGCTTTCAGTAACACCTGCAACATCAAACCCCGCCCCTCCCACCAGGCCACTGTGTGTCCTGCCTCAGTAGGAACAATAGCTGACATCCACACGGCATTTGTCACGTGTCAATGCTTTCTCAGTTCTTTGCATGTATTAGCTCATTTAATCCCCCCAATGACCCCAGATGCCAGGCATTATTACCATTCCATTTCACAGAAGAGAAACTGAGGCACAGAGAATTTAAGTACCTCACTGAAGGACCCCACTGTTCACACTTGGGTGCCGCATATTGGCCCGGGGTCTGGTTCCAGAGGCTGTGTGTGTTCCAGTGTGATACGCGGCCTCTCCTGAGGGATGATGGACTTGAGCATGTGCCCACAGGAATGCAGCCTGAACGCACTGCTCAGTATCCAACAACGTTACTCGTCTCCATAACACATCATTACGGATCCTGGCCCGTGCACACTGAGATAGACCAAGAGCTGAGTGCGAAGCCAAAAGTGTCTTCAGTCTACAGACATGCCTTTTGTGTCTTTAATAAATCTGAGAGAAGGTTGGAATAAGAATTCAGTTCAGCAAAAGTTTATACAACAATTTCTATATGCCAGGGCCTTCTGTTATGAGCTGAGGTTTCAAAATAAATAAGACACCATTCTGGTCCTGAGTGACCCCTCGGGGTAGTGGGGGAGTCAGACAAGCAGCAGATAACAGCAGTGAAGCAGCGGGTGCTGTGAGTCGGTGATGCACCCCAGGGGCTCCAGTAGATGGG
Source organism: Pongo abelii (assembly GCF_028885655.2). Taxonomy (NCBI): domain Eukaryota; kingdom Metazoa; phylum Chordata; class Mammalia; order Primates; family Hominidae; genus Pongo; species Pongo abelii. Next base: position 20,229,886 of record NC_071985.2, read on the forward strand.
GAGGCTTCCTAGAGAGACAACGTTGATTCTGTGCCTTAAACCATGAGTGGGAATCCCATCCCCGAGAAACGTGGAAACTCCTCCAGTTTCTTCTTGCCGTGCTCTCAGTCATGGGGATACTATCACTGTCATTTCTGTGTACATGGCCATATGGCTTTGCTGAGCTTTCCCATATGCAGTTCTGATTAAAGGGCATGGATCCTGCGTGGAAAGGAGCATCCTGTTATAGTGATAGACAAGGGCTCCAAGTGACTGCCCAAAAGCATGTGGTTGGTGCTCCAGTCTAAATAGACTCAGAAATCCCTGCCTTTTTTGTTTTGAGACGGAGTCTAGCTCTGTTGCCCAGGCTAGGCTAGAGTGCAGTGGTGTGATCTTGGCTCACTGCAACCTCTGCCTCGCAGGTTCAATCGATTCGCCTGCCTCAGCCTCCCGAGTAGCTGTGATTACAGGCACCCGCTACCACACCCAGCTAATTTTTGTATTTTTAGTAGAGACGAGGTTTCACTGTGCCAGGCTGGTCTCGAATTCCTGGCTTCAGGTGATCCGCCCGCCTCGGCCTCCCAAAGTGCTGAGATTACAAGCGTGAGCCACCGCGCCCAGCCTATCCCTGCCTTTCAAACAAATCCTGTTGCACCACCAATCTGATGCATCTCCCCACCCCACCTCCAAGTCCCCAGCAGGGCCCCATTTATTTGCAAAACATTGACTAAGCCCCTGCTGTAAGCATGTCACTGTGTTAGGGACTGGAGATACTGTGGTCTCCCAGACAGGAAAGATTCCCGTGTGCTTCCAGGGAGGGATCAGATTTCAGGGAGCGGGACGGGGTGGGGGCGGAGGGGGGAGGGGGGGAGCTCGGTTTGGAGGGAGGTTGGGGCAGCTCCCACTTGAGGAGTTATGGTGATCCACAGTGCCACTGACATCTGTGCACATCCAATAAAGGTGTATCAGATGGATAAATGAGCCACAATACACAGTTGGCAAAGCACTGATGAGCTAAGCCAAGTAGAATAAATACAAGGTCATTTGTCACATTCCATAGATAAAGCAGCTGTGCATCATTTCTTGCATTGAATGAGAGGAGGAAGGCGGCTTACCTTCTCTGATCTGCTTTATGTTCCCTGAAGATGAGATGGAGAATGGGTCTTTTGGGGGGACACACTCATATTGCTATGGGTCAGGTACAGGACATACAGAGATAAATCATAAGTAATCTCTTCCCTTGAGGGGCTCAGGGTCTGGTGCTGGGTGGATGAGAAAGGAATGCCCACTGATATCTTCAGTGAGTGTGCACTGCCTGCCTGTGGCCCCTCAGGTGCCCTAGCAGCCCAGGTATAGAGTCCCCGTCCTTATGGAGCATGCTTTCCAGGTACTAAGTAGTGGTGTGGACCTTGGCCAAGCTGCCCTCACCCCTCGCCTGGATTTACTGCCTCATCTGTCACCCGGCACCATCTGCAATTGTCTATCATAGTGTCTGTGGTGTTTCCGGTTTTTCATCTCAACCGTACCAGGATATAATGTCCTGAGAGCATGCATCCCATCTTTCTTGTTATCATTGCATCTGAAAGTGACTGAAATGTAGCAAGAGTGCAATAAATACTTTTTAATAAGCAAATAAGTAAGAGCAAATGTATAATTACAGCTGGTGATGAACACAATGAAGGAAATAAGCAGGATCACTGGAAGGCAAAATGGGAGGGGAGCCAGTCGGGGAAGTCTACTTGAAGGAGGTGGCATCTGAGTTAGTCCCAGAAGGACTAAGAGGAGACAAATGGCTTGAAATCTGAGGGTGATGAGCACAAAAGTGTTCCAGGCAGAAAAACAACTCGATCACCTTCCTAAAGGAAGTTTCTCACCTTCAGAGGAGTGTGAAGGAGGGAATCATTCACTCTGTAGAATAGAAAGAAGGGAGGTCCCTCTCAAAGGTGGCACTAGAGCTGGTCCCTGAAGGAAACATAAGATATGGCTAGAGAGGAAGGAAAAGGCGTTCCTGGTGGGAGGAACTGCAGAAGCAAAAGCCTGGAGTTCTGAGTAAGAATGTCGTGTTCTAACAGCACACAGCCTGCCTGCATGATGTGGAGGGGCTGTAGGGAGTGATGTTGGAGTGAGGTAAGTTGGAGGGGTTCTCCAAAAGGTTTAACTTCTAAGTTAGGTTCCTCTGCACAGGTCTGGTGGGAAAAGTTGGTGGTGACAGGCCCTCATGAGCTTTCATCTTTCTGACTCTCTGTGCCTGTCACTTCCATGGATGGTTGAGCTTTGGCTGTGTCCCTGAGCTTCTGCATCCTCATCTGTAAAGCGAGGGGGATGCCAGATGGTTTCTAAGTGTGCATCCAGACCTAACACCTGTGATTCTCTCATGACCTGAATAATAAGGTTGGAAAACCAGTTACCCTAGAAAAATCCCTTAGTCTCCATGAAGCTTGTGCCACTGGATGGTTCTTGAGGGGAACTCAATGTAGGCCCCCCGTCGCAGTGTGCTTGTGATGAAAGCTCTTCCTTCTCCCTGGCTGGTCCTGATGGCGGGTGTTCTGAGACATGGCAGACAGCAAGTGCTGGGCATTCTGAGACATGCTGGGGCCTGGGGCTCTTGCCAGACCCAGGTTTAACTGGCACAATTTCTGATGGCTTCAGAGAGGATATTTGTTAGGTCCTGCCTGCCTAATGGAACATGTCACCATTCTGCAAACAGGATAGCTGGAGCTGAAATATCTTTGGTAAGCAGTGAAAGAGATTACCTGGGTCAAGTTAAGAAAAGACTGGTGGAAGGCAAGGAAAGATTGCCCCTTTAAACAATATCACCTTTGTGGGCAGACTGGAGAGCTGGAGAAACTGTATGAATGTTACCCCATGTGACCAGGCGGTAAGGCCTAAGAAGTTGTTAGGATATGTGATTTTCCCAGGTAGAGGGCATGCAATGGTCAAATACTTTTCCTTGGCTATTCAAAACCCCCAGCCAATCAATAAATTCCTGTCTTTTTCCAGGAATGTTGCACATGGTTGTGCAGTGCACAACCTGTATAACCATCCATGGAAACCAGGCTATTACACAATTAATTTATTCCACAGGGTTTATTTAATTGCTGTGTTGTGCTAGACATGTGCTAGGCCTTGGGGATAAATGGGTGAAATGCAATGGGTCCCAGCCCTCAGGGAAAGACAGAAAGATAGCACCTCCCTATGAGGGCAGTATTGTAGGTGCTTTGATTGAGGGCTCAGGGAGGATGCTGTGGGAGGGTAGAGGAAAAGCCTTTAGCCCAGAATTGGTGGGAATGGAGGAGGAAAAGAGGGCAGCTGAGTCAGGAAAGTGTACTTTAAAGAGAGTGGTGCCCATCATTTGCTACTTTCTCTTGGCCCAGAGAACTTAAGTCTTTTTTTAACTGTGCTGTTGTCCTTCCAAACTCTACCACTGAATACTCATTCTTTTTTGTATTTTTTTTTTAGAGACAGGATCTCACTCTGTTGCCCAGGCTAGAGTGCAGTGGTACAATCATGACTCATTGCAGCCTCAAACTCCTGGGCTCAAGTGATCCTCCTGCCTCAGCCTCCCAAGTAGCTGGGACTACTGTCATATACCACCATGTCTGGCTAATTTCTGTATTTTTGTAGAGATGGGGTCCCCTGAATACTCACTCATTCTTCTAGTAGCATAGTATGGCATTATTCTTGGAAAAGAATGCCTGTCCCTGCAGATGTGGTTGGGGGAGGTGGGGTGGGGGTCACCAGGAGCTGCTCCTACCTGCTGCAGGTGTGCCTGCTCAGCCAGCCCCATCTTGCATCCATGTTTGGGGAATGAGCAGTACGGTTTTTCCATCTAACTCCAGAGTCTGACTCCAGTTGCCAGGATTTTAATCTCACCCTGTTTTCTGTGGTAATCTTTGTTTAAACAATGTGTCAAAATGTTTTTTAAACCATGAAAATACTGCACAGTGGCATATCTCTTATCCACAGGGTACTACTGATCTGGTAACCAACTAAGACACCAATAAGTAAGCAAAACGGCTTCCAGGAGCCAGAGCAATTATTATTATCTCTAGGCAGTGACATGAAGACATCCCACTCAGAGGGGCCATGAAGCCCACACTCATGAATGTGTTTACTCCTCACAGAAAATCCCACACTGGAAGCTGGGTGAGGTGGCTCACGCCTAACTCTCAATCTCAGGAGGATTACCTGAGCCCAGGAGTTTGAGACCAGCCTGGGCAACATAGCAAGACCCCGTCCGTAAAAGAAAAAAATAGCTGGGTGTTGTGGCATGCACCTGTAGTCCCAGCTACTGCGGAGGCTGAGGTAGGAGGATCCCTTGAGCCCAGGAGGTCGAGGCTGCTGTGAGCTGAGATTGCACCACTGTACTACAGCCTGGGTAACAGAGTAAGACTCTGTCTCAAAAAACAAAACGAAACAAAACAAAACAAAAACAAAAACAAAATCCCACACTGAGTTGTTGGAATTAAACCCAAGAAATGCATGTGACTGACCTAATCATCTTCCCCAGACCTGCCTCTCTCAGAGACTGACATCCTCTCCACACCTCCACCCTTCATCCTTCCCCATGTCATGTCGATTACAGCCTTCACATGGAAATCAGCCCCATGTCTACTCCCTACAGCACGCCTCTCTCCACTAAGTCACCATGACAGTGACTTTCCCCTCCACCATGCACTGTGCAGCCTGATAGGGCTTTCTTTCTTTGTTTTTGTTTTTGAGACAGGGTCTCCCTCTGTCACCCAGGCTGGAGTGCAGTGGTGCTATCATAACTCACTGCAGACTCCAGCTCCTGGGCTCAAGCCATCCTCTTGCCTTAGTCTCCTGAGTCGCTGGGACTACAGGCACGCACCCTCATGCCTGGCTAATTTTTAAAAATTTCTTTGTAGAGACAGTCATGCTATGTTGCCCAGGCTGGTCCTGGCCTCCTGGCCTCAAGTGATTCTCCTACCCCAGCCTCAGGTGAGCCACCTCACCTGGCCCTGATGGGGCTTTCTAAATTGCAAATCTGATCAATTGTTTAAATAAATCATACAATGGTTCCTCACTATCCTGAAGATAAAATCCAAATTTCTTCACATGGCTGTACAGGGCCTCCAGCGATCAGGCCTTTGTTTGGCCTGATCTCCAATCTCTTCTCAACTAGTCGCTTCTTACAGCTCTCTGAAGGCATCAGCTCTGCATCCCCAAACTTTTGCATGTGCTGCTCCTGGGCTTATATTGTGTGTGCCGGTTGGCAACTCCCTTTTTCCTTTAGGGCTCAGCTGGGAGGCGGCTTCTGTGGGAAGCTTACCCGTCCCTTGCCCAGCTGGGTAAGGTGCTCTAGTGTAAGTGCTCCTGTGGCATATTGGGATAATCTCCATGAGGCACTTACCTCTGAGGGCTGTGATTCTTCACTGGGTCTTTTAGCTGCATGAAAGTGTGGCTCAGTCTTATTGATCAAATTTGTAGAGCATAACACACAGAAGACATTCAATCAATACATACTAAATGGATGAAGAGATGAGTTTGAATTCCCATGGAAAATGAGAAGAAATGCATTCTTAGAGGGTTTGGGACACTTGATGAAGTCAAATATGCTGTTAATTAATTAGGAATATTTTTAGCTTAGATTGACATGAAGCCTCCAGTAATGGTGGCTTGGGAAAGAACTTAGTTTTTCGTTCTTGTGCAACTTGTCCCGTGGAAGAGGAGCCATCTTCCAGAAGCTGCGCCTATGGTCTGTTTTGTGTTTAGCCTTCCTGAAAATTCTACGGGTAGTCTAGACCTCTTAATAAATTACTCTTCCTGCTTTAACTACCTAGTATTGATTCCAATTGCCTGCAGCTAAGAACTCTGGTAAATACAAACCTTTGTCTGACTCTCACAAAAATCTCAAAGCAATAGTAATGCCTAGTTTTGTGGAAGTAACCACGGAAGTTTAGAAAAGGTGGCTTGGGAAGCAGTTGAGATGCTGAAAGCTGATTTCCAGGAGCAGAACTTGTCTATGCTGAAAACCTACCTGCAGCCTCAACTCTGCTTCTCTCCTGTGTTCAGCTGCTGAATTTTGAAGCTGGAAGGGATAACAGGTTTCCGAGTGGAAATGTATGCATTTGACGGAGAGCGCCTGAGGTGCCCAGATTGCACGGCTTCTTTTTTTTTTTTCTGGAGACAGGGTCTTGCTCTGTCACCCAGGCTGGCATGCGTGGCGTGATCATAGCTCGCTATAAACTACAACTCCTGGGCTCAAGAGATCCTCCTGCCTCAGCCTCCCAAAAGTGCCAGGATTAGAGATGTGAGCCACTGTGCCTGGTCCCACACAGCTTCCTAGCAGCTGAACTGGGAGGTCAGGGTTATTTCTGTCACTCCGCACTGCCAAGGGCTGACAGAACAAAGAAACAAAGAGGAACTGGAAAGGCTGATCATGGGGCCGAACCATGTCTAACTGGCTTAAATAACAAATCTGTGTAACCACAGTTTGCCGACTTGTAAATGTTTTATACCCCAAGGGAGCCTGGAACAGCATCCTTTGCATTTAGAAGGCCCAGCCAGGCCAGTGCTGACTCCGACTCCTTGGTGGACAGGACCCCAGCGGGTGGGAGGGTCAGGGCCAGGCTGGCCAGAGACTGGGCGTCAAACCCGAGAAAGGGTCACACTTTTTTGCTTGTCAGTTTCCCAGCCTTTTCCATCACAGCATTTTTACCTGGGAGGTTTAATGAGCTCTCTTGAGTTTTTCCCTTCCATGGGTTTAACTTAAAATGTCAGTGTCTTAAGCATTTTCCCAGTAGTGGGCCTGGTGCCTTTGGAGGCTGCATTTCCTTTTTCAGGCGTTGGGGGACCGCTGGGTTCTGGGAAGGATTGACAGGTCTAATAGCCTAGTTATTACTGGGTTAAGGGTGACACAGGCTTCTCAGGGTGCCAGAGTCACTGAAGCAGCAGCAGCAGCTTCCGGGCAGGGCTGTGCAATTCAGGCTGCCTGGGGAAAGGTGCTGTGAGAGATGAGGGACAAAAACAGCTTTAAAAGTTAATGAGCTCAGCTGAGCTCCCAAGACCCACCCTTCCAGGTAGCTCGGCTTCTCTTTGCATTTCCTTGCCCTCTGAGCACCCAGCTAACCTTTAACCCAGGCTCTTCCAAAGCTCTAGGGAAGAGGCTGCTCCCCTGGCTTCCTGCAGATCGAGTCTCTGCTCCACGCTCTGGACATTGCTCTGGGAAACCTCCGCTTCCCAGACCAGCCACATCATGGACACGTTTGGAGGGGAGCTCAGTGTTGTTTCCTGCTATTGGTGAGGGCTGGTGCTGGTGTGCACTGTGCAGGCATCAGGACTGGTCATCACTGTCCTTACAACCCCCTGCCTGCCATCCTTCGCCCCCTAGTTTGATCAGGGTGCATCTCCACTGCAGGTCTGTGCTGGGTGGGGCTGGGTGCTTCCCTCAGCCTCCCCTTGCCCCAGGGCCTGCCTCTAATCTCAGTCTGCCCTGCGGACTGCTAGGCCATGAACAGCCCCGGAGGCTGGTCCCAGTTTTGGCTTGGGGAGCACTGAGTGTGGGTCTCCAGCCTGTGTGGCCTTAGGGCCACATCTGCCAACAGTCTCTTTCTTTTCTTTCTTCCTCTTCCTTCCTTTTCTTTCTTTTCTTTGACAGGGTCTTACTCTGGTGCCCAGAGAGTGGAGTACAGTGGTGTCATCATAGCTCAGGACAGCCTCAAACGTGGGGACTCACACAGTCCTCCTGCCCCAGCCTCACTAGTATCTGGGACTACAGGTGTGCACCACTGGACTCTTTTAATTTTTTACCTTTTTAGTAGAGATGGGGTCTTGCTATGTTGCCCAGGCTGGTCTTGAACTTCTGGCCTCAAGCATCTTCCCCTTGGCCTCCCAAAGTGCTGGGTTACAGTAGTGAGCCACCATGCCCCACCAACACTCTCTTTCTTGATCCTTGAGTCCAGTAGCAGGAAGGGAGTGGGTGAGGGAAGGTTTCAGCATCACTGGGAGCTTTTCCAAAAATCTCATGTTGTCCTTCTCTCTGGAGAGCATTTGAAAGGGGCCACAATGGCTGAGAAACATTGGACTATATTACTATTTCCAATCTTCTGATTGTCTATGAGAACTCTTTGGGTAAGATTTGTTAAGAATTCAGATTCCTGGGCTCCTTCTCAAACCTACTCAGTTGAAAGCCCTGAGGCAGGACCTAGGAATCTGCATTCTAATAGTCTCCTGGGTTGTCTTCATACTCAGCAGGTTTGAGGCCACTGAGTAAGGGGGTCTTGCAGTCCTCTAGTCCCTTGTCGCAGTGCTGGAAGCAGGACACTCCAGGTTTGGGTGGTGTTCGGGCCTCTTTTTCAGGCTGCCCTTCAGAAATTCGCAGTGAATGTCCTGCATCTCCCCTGGCCTGGGAAGGTCACCTGCCAAGTCAATTCCTGCAACACAGAGGGAAAGGGTGCCCTTGTCTGATTAGAAACAGACACAGCTGTGCTGTATTCTGTAGCAGGGGAGAGGAGGAAGGGTGATCGAATAACGCCACACCCTGCAGACACGTAATCCAAAATCAACATTCCCTTTGCTTGTTCCCAGTGGGGAATAAGAGATCCCATTGCACTCCTCAAAGGAACCACCTTCACCCATTGCCCTGGCCACTTCCCTTCAATGCAACAGACTCAGATGTCCAGAGCTGTGGAGACTCCTTTCTAAAGGTAGAATAGCTGCTTTGTCCAACTCCCCAGTCCCTCTCCTCTGAGCAGATGACTTTCAGATCCCTGAGAGATAAGCTGTAGTTTGGCTTCAGAATGTTGATAAAGGAGAGGAGGGTTCTCTTCAAGAGCAAACACCCTGAGGTTTGGGCAAAACCTCGGGGTATTGGGCAATGAGAGTGATCAAATGATACAATTTCATTATCTCTGCCCGTCTGCATAGATCTATTGGCCTTGGGAGGCCAAGAAGAAGAGTTTCAAAAGAATAGTTTAAAAAAAAAATCATCAAACAGCCAATTCACAGCTGTGTCCTGGATGGTAGACCAGATGGTAAAAGAAAAAAAAAAACCTGCCGAGATCAAATTTAAAATGGAATGAATTTCATTTTACAGTGAGAAAGAGATGAACAGCCAACACCCAGGTACTGGCTTGGTCCCAGGCACCCAGCCATCATACTGCCTCCAGATCACTGGGTGCTCTGCTGTTGAACAGTGTCTGAAATGTAGACAAAGCAAAGGCATCTTATCACATGGAGGAAACTGAGCGAGGCTGAAACTGCAGCCTATTTACACTTGCCATCATTCGTGAACATCTAGGGAAAGTAAGACATAGACTCATGTGTGGGGGCTGGGAAGAGATGTGAGTGTGTAAGTGGGGGTGGTTCGGGGTGAGGGACTACACAAAACTAGTTTGGAAAGTGACCAGTTAGAAAACCAGTTTTTCTCCCATAACCTCAGGAGATGGTTGTTTAATTCAGCTTTCTAATTATAATCCAAATATTCCCAGGTGTCACCAGCCTGAAGGTCCAGAAAAACCATCCACATCAACACTCAATTGGAGGGTTCTGACCCCTCCTCAGTGTCCTCCCATCGCTGTCCTGAGGTGTGCTCACCCAAATTCACATCATCCAGACACTGCTGCTTTCCTCCCAGGAACTGCTGGGTGCCCATGTCCAGGGCAGACGATCGGCAGCCACACTCTGGTGTGGACGTACCAGCTGTTTACAGCTGGGTACGTTAGTTACAGCTGCTTAGTGCTGGCTTTAACGTCATGCTGGGCATTAAATATTTTGAATATAACCCTGCCCCTGTCCACAATCTGCTGGAGGTAGAAGATGAGAGAGAGGCCCTCCACCAACTGTGGGTTCATTTGGTCTTGTGGGCCCAGAAACAGCATTGTTTGAATTCTAACCTCACAAAGTCCCTCCCAAGAACCCCACAGGCTGGACTGAAGGCTTCATACTCCTTGTTTCACCTCCTGTCCTTGAGCCGCACTGGGACACAGGCACAAAGTCCCCTCCATTTCCCATTGGCCTGAGCCACCTAAACTGTTCCTGCTTCTCTTTCAGGTGAAATCTAGAAATGCCTAAGTGAATCAGCTGTGCAAATAAATCTTTCCGGGCTCCCCAGTCCACTACTTGGTGGTCACATAGGCTCAGCTGGGACCACCATGCTCCATAGTCAAGGAGACAGTCAAAATGTTCAGCACTGAATACTCCACAATAAGAGTTTGTGGGAAAAGAAAATGAACAAATCAAGCAATTGTGTTAAAAATTGCAGAGGGCAAGCCACAGATTCTAAACTTGGACCACCTGACTGCAATTCCTTGATCTGCCACTTCTAGCTTGAGCATGTTACGTGTTTTCTGAGCCCCAGTTTCATCATGTGAAAAACAAGGACAATAGCAGTACCTCCTTGTTAAGAGCTGTTGTGAGGGTCAAACACGATAATCTAAGTCTAGCGTTTGTCGTAGGGCCCGTTGTATGCTAAGTGCTCCATAAATGTTGACTATGATCATTATTATAAATAATCAATCAATCCACATGTTTAGAAAGAAGACATATGCAGAGATGATGGGAGAAATGGAAAAGATGATTTGCTTTAAATTAAATCTGGCCAGAGATGGCAGGATGCTAGGGTGCTATGTGTTCAAAAAGCCAAATTAAACATGGCTCACAGCTCCCTGACCCTCGCCCTCCGTTGGCCAGGTTTCTTGCTGTGCCAGAGGGTGGGGAGGAGGCAGAGCAAAGGAGGCTGCAGCTGGGCTGTTGAACTTGGCCCTCCTAACAGCCTTAGTCTTAGCAAGTGAGGCCAAGGCTTTTTTGTCCTGCCGAACAGTCAGCCTTGTTTTCCTTGAATGGTGATTGGCCAGGAGTCTCTCAATTTGGCTGCACATTTCTGTTTCTGTGGGTTTGGGTTGACGATCAACAGCCACATTTCCACTTGCATTAATAAATTGAGGTAGACCCAGCCATCTGGAAAAAACCTTGAGATCAACTCCAAGCTGATGAGATGCTAATGGTGGCAAGAAAACTGGAAAAACCAAAAATAAAAACATCAGCTCAGCTGATGAATTTGAGTTTCACTCTTTTCTTTCTACATATATTCTCCAGCAGAGGTGTTCATTGTCAGGAAACTGACTGCAGACACCATAGACTGGGTGGCTTAAATAACAAATGTTTACTCTCACCGTTCTGGAGGCTGCAAAATCCAAGATCAAGGCACTGGCAAATCCGGTGTCTGGTGAGGGCTGGCCTCCTAGTTCACAGACAGCACCTTCTTGCTGTGTCCTCACATGGTGAAGAGAAAGTCATGTCTCTCATGCCTTTTCATTTGTTTTTTTGAGATAGGGTCTTGCTCTGGCATGGGCATACCAGCTCTGTGACCCATGCTGGAATACAATGGCATGATCACAGCTCACTGCAGTCTCAACCTCCCTGGCTCAAGTCATCTTCCCATCTCAGCCTCCTAAGTGGCTGGGACTACAGTCATGGGCCACCACACTGGCTAATTTTTGCTTTTTGTAGTGGCGAGGTTTCACCACGTTGCCCAGGCTGATCTTGAACTCCTGAGCTCAAGCTGTCTGCCTGCCTTGGTGTCCCAAAGTGTTGGGATTGCAGGAGTGAGCCACTGTGCCCAGCCTCATGTCTTTTCTTAAAAGGGCACAAATCCCATCATGAGGCTCCACCCTCATGACCTAATCATCTCCCCAAGGCCCCATTTCCTAGTACCATCACATTGGGGTTTAGATTTCAAGGTTTGAATTTTAGAGGGACACAAACATTCAGTCCATGACATCAACTATTGTAGTATTGATATCTATCCATTTACTTGACTAGATCTCTGATCACTGCACCAGCATCATCCAAAAGTGTCTTCTGGGGCCTGGATGTGGTGGCTCACACCTGTAATCCCAGCACTTTGGGAGGCCTAGGCGAGTGGATCACTTGAGGTCAGGAGTTCAAGACCAACCTGGCCAACATGGTGAAACCCCGTCTCTACTAAAAATACAAATATTAGCTGGGTGTGGTGGTGGGTGCCTGTAATCCCAGCTATTCAGGAGGCTGAGGCAGGAGAATCACTTGAACCCAGGAGGCAGAGGTTGCAGTGAGCTGAGATCGCACCACTACACTCCAGCCTGGGCAACAGGGTGAGGCTCCATCTTAAAAACAAACAAACAAACAAACAATAAACAAAAGTGTCTCCTGGTGTATGAAGCTTGAGAATCAGAAGACCTAGTCTTGATTCTTGAAATCATGCTCATGGCAAAGTGTGTCATTGTCCTGTGTCATCTCTAAGACCATAAGAAATTTGAGGGCAGGACCCTCACCTTGTACTTTTTTGTATTCTGCACAAATGCTTAACAGGTATTTGCTGATTAACTGATCTCCCAAATTAACTATATTTAGACCACAAACCCATCTAAATGTCTTTCTCTGTTCCATTTTCAAGGCATAAGCCCATGCTTTACTATAAGTTTTACGTGATATTTAACAAGTGAAGATAACAGAAAATACCTACCTATTACCATAGTAAACAATAATTGGTCAACAAATTCACATTTCTTCCAGTGAAACTGAGGGAAAATAGATAATTATCTCTCCAATCAGCTTAGACAGTTTTCTAAATAGCAGTTGGCCATTTAAAAGGACTCTTCACTTAAGAATATCAGGACATAAAGTTCTGTAGGCTTAGATAGCAATTCCGAGGTTTACAGAGGAGGCCTGCTAGCTGGAATTGAGAAATCCTTGGACAACAAATGATCTCAAAGTTATTCCAGTTTTAAGTGAAACACTCTCTTGCTAATAAAATGCTAATGTGGTTATGGAAAGTAAGCTTTTTTAATGGAAACTCATGTTTGGTACCTTTGCTTACATGGAGTACATTTGTTATTAATTACTCATTTTTTTTCAAAGCCAAGTCTAATGGGTGATTACAACACAAAAAATTGGCAAGGTCAAAAATAGTTCAGCAGTTATTTGTTTAAGAAACATTAATTGAGCAGTTTTTGGGTAGCAGGCAGTGTGCTGGGTGCTGGGAGGTGGTGTGGTAGGAATATACAATGCCCCGCCCCCCAGCCCCATTTTATCCAGGGGTCATGGGCAGTGGGTGCAAATTATGGCTTCATGTGGACATGCAGCTGGACCAGAGCTGATCCTGTAGGTGGTGCTGTGCTCTCTCCCTCAGCACTTGTCCCTGGAGGGTCTCTGAAAGTCCAGGTCAGCCCCTGAGCTGGGTCCCCACAGTAAGAAGAGAACTGTGACGGGCAACACCCCAGAAAAGAAGACTTGCAGCCTCACTTCAGGTCAATTTGCAAGAACTGACATCACACAGCAGGTATTCGAAGATGCTGCTGACCCAGGTGGATGATACAGGGCACTGGGGTTGGAGGAAGGTGAGCGGGGCGGGGAGAAGGCCCTATATGATACACCACAGACATACATTCCTGGGTGATAAATGGCAGCCTCTGACCTGTCTCTTTGGGCTGTCAAGGAGATCATGAAGCTTGGGATGGGGTGGAGAGAGGCAATGCTCTGGGGGAAAGACTGGCATTTTCCTGGGGGAATTGGGGTGGCAGTAGGGGAAGAGAAAGTATCTCTTGGGTGAGAAATCAATGGTCCATTTCCAACACTGGACTGTAATGTCCTTCTAATCAGTACTCCGTCTATCTGATTCCATAATAGCGTTGAAGGGATGGGGACACCATCTTATCTTTTAGGGGGGAAATGATGGTCTAGAGAAATCAATGATTTTCCAAGGTCTCTCTTAAGAGACCCATAGTAGTACTGGGATTTTAACCTTTGGCTCTGTTTGGGTACAAATAACCAGGGTGAGAATAGAAATCTAATATAATCATCCAAACCTGTCATCAAAGGTACTTTCAGCAGACTGAGTGATTCATTAAAAACAAAACCAACCAACCAACCAACCAAAAAATGAGACACAGAGATGCGCTGAGCTGGTGCAGGGGAGGAGATCCATAAAAGCCTGAGGAACAATCCTTGTCCTCGAGGACATGAGCCAGAAACCCAGGTGAAAGGCAGCCCCCAACACAGGTGTTAAACCAGCCAGCTCCAGTCCAAGGTGGAATAGAGCAGGCATTCTGGGGTGATATAAAAATTGAAATACGGGAGTCTCTGGACCATGTCCCCATACCATAACTCTTGTGCAATTCCAAGCCCTCTTTCTTACTAATACCAAGGAAATAATGAACATGTCACTACCTTGCTTAGATATTTCCGATGGTCCCATCATCAATAACAAAATTGCTCCTTTGCATGGGAACATGCCTTTTGTAATTTACACCCTGCTTTCCTCGCCAGCTTCGTTTCTTCAGACCATCCAGCTTGCTGCCTCTTGCCCAGTCACGTGGAGCTAATGAAGATGCACTGTTCCACACCTCTGTGCCTCTCCACATGTGGTTCCTTTCGCCTGGAGTGCCAACCCTTTCTGCCTGCTGTCCACCTATCTAACTTCCACTCATCCTTTACAAACCAGCATAAGCATCAGTGCTTTGGGGGTGTGCAAAAATACCCAATGTGTAAGTAGAAATGGAATTTAAAAAAAAATCTGCCCAGAAAGAATCAAATATATGCCTTTTATGGGCTTTTTGTGAAATGCAAGAGGAATCCAAGGTTTCTTTAATGAATGCATAAGCCAAATGACATGCAAATAATACAGAAAAAGAAGTTCTAGGAAAAAATGAGGCCAAAGTATTTGGGGCAATTTAAGGCATCCAGAGCTGAGCTTGCTCTCTCTTCCCAGGTGTGTTCCATGCAGTATAATTGCCTTTCCTTGCCTTGGGGAATGACAGTAACCTATGATCAGAAGATGAACAGGCCACCCCAGCCTGAGGGGGAGATTTCACACTGGAAAAGCTTGCTGAGGTGGCTTGTAGAAGATGAGTTGAGTTGTAGATAAGCAGATAGATGAAAATGGAGAGGGATAACTTGGGAGAAAGGCAATAGCAATGGTGTAGAGGGAGGAAAGTGAATCTGGCAGGGGGCTATTCCTGCATCCTGAAGGTGCCCACTTATATATGGTGACAATATATGTGCTATATTGGATATATTATATATCTATAAGCACACACAAACACATCATAGTGCCCCGCTTCTGAATCTGGGAATATACTCACTATAATAGCTGTATTTGGCTGGGTACAGTGGCTCACGCCTGTAATCCCAGCACTTTGGGAGGCTGAGGCAGTGGATCATGAGGTCAGGAGTTCAAGACCAGCCTGGCCAACATGGTGAAACCCTGTCTTACTGAAAAAAAAAAAAAAAATACAAAAATTAGCTGGGCGTGGTAGTGGGTGCCTGTAATCCCAGCTATGGGAAGGCTGAGGCAGAGAATTGCTTGAATCCAGCAGGCGGAGGTTGCAGTGAGCCGAGATTATGCCACTGCACTCACTCTAGCCTCGGTGATAGAGCGAGACTGTCTCAAAAAAAAAAAAAAAAAAAAAGCTATAGTCTGTGTGTGTGTGTGTGTGTGAGTCATATAGTCACTATATATATTCACTGTAGCATATATACAGTGTGTGTACATATATCCACACACACATTTTAGGATCTGGGAATATAATTACTATAGTATCTACACTATGTGTGTCTGTGTATATATAGATAAAATATATATATATATACAGCATATATATTTAGTCACTTTCTATATATATTCACTCTAGTGAATGCTCTGCTGAAAGTTCTGTACAGTTCTTGTAAAGAAAATGAATTCTGGCCCAGCACGGTGGCCCACGCCTGTAATCTCAGCACTTTGGGAGGCCAAGGTGGGCGGATCACGAGGTCAGGAGATGGAGACCATCCTGGCTAACACAGTGAAACCCCATATCTACTAAAAATACAAAAAATTAGCCAGTTGTGGTGGCACACGCCTGTAATCCCAGCTACTCGGGAGGCTGAGGCAGGAGAATTGCTTGAACCCAGGAAGCAGAGGTTGCAGTGAGCTGACATTGCGCCTCTGCATTCCAGCCTGGGTGACAGAGTGAAATTCTGTCTCAAAAAAAATAAAAAAAGAAAAAGAAAAAAAAAGAAAAGAAAATGAATTATTTCAGATCCTGGGACGAGTCTTTCAGACCTTCAGGGCTCTTCAGATCAAGGGAGGCCACCCTGCATTATTAGTTAAGGGCTTCAGGCAGGCACTTGTGCCAACCTGGTCATAAGTAGAAACATTAACATGGCTACTAAAGTGTCCTGGATCACCCAGATGATCAGGATAAGTTTATTTTGAATTTTTAGAGTATTGCAATGAAAACAAAATAATTTTAAAATTATGATTAGCTAGCACACTTTTAGGAATATGCAGGGCCCCGGACCCACTTTGGGAAATGAAGAAATTCTGGTCTGGGAGAGTTGCAAAGTTCCTTTTAGGGAGGAAAGTTTTCTTGGGTTCGTGAAACATCTTAATGGCATTTTTTTTTTGAGACAGTGTCTCGCTCTGTCAACCAGGCTGGAGTGCAGTGGTACCATCATTGCTCACTGAAGCCTCAATCTCCTGGTCTCAAGTGGTGATCCTCCCACCCCAGTCTCTTGAGCAGCTGGGACTACTGATGCATGTCACCATGCCCAGCTAACTTTTTTTTAATTTCTAGTAGAGATGAAGTCTCACTATGTTGCCCTGGCTGGTCTCAAACTCCTGGGCTCAAGCAATCCTCCTGCCTCGTATTCCCAAAGTGCTGGGATTACAGGCAGGAGGCACTGTGCCCAGCCCTTAATGGCTTTTTGGTTATTCAAAGGTTAACCTGGGCCTTGTCTGTATAGGAGAGGTTGAGACAGACAGTTGTTTGCATAATGTTCTGTTTTCTCTGTGGTGGCAGGAGAGACCAAAGGTCTGGCCTTGGGACCTGGTGAGGTGGAAGGGCAGCAGGCTCCCTGTGGAGATAAGGAGTCCCAGCAATATGGTGGCCGGCTGGCACCACACAGAGGAGGCCAGTGTGTGAGTCCCTGGCAGCAGACATAACCTGTGAACCACAGGAATACTGAATCCAATGTTCAGTCTCAGATCTTCGTAATCCTAAACCGTCAGTGACAGACTTTGGGCCCAATAGCACACTTCTTGTTGTACTTAGAGAACAGAGGGGAGAAGGCTGTGTCCACCCTGCAGAAAGAAGAAAGAAAAAGCGAGCAAGCAAATGAGAGGGAGAAAGACAGAGAGAGAGAGGGAGAGAGAGAAGCTCCAGATGATGAGAGTTGTGATAAGAGCAGGAATTCGGAGTAAGAGTTGGGAGGGGGTCACTTGGTATTACCAGGAAGTCCTGGGGAAGGCACGGAATGTCCCACAGTCCTGTGGGGGATGTGGGTGGGGGTGATTTAAATTTTTTTTTAATAGAAAGGAAAGGATGATCCCAGACAGCCTGACAACTAGGATAGACTCAAGTTACTTGTATGGGGCACTGATACCGCTTCCACCATCATCTGACCCCTATTTGTATGATTCACCTGTATTTGTTTCATTATTAAACTTTCTGTATGTGTTAGTGCCTTCTCCTCCTCAATAGTTCTGGATTCTTTGGAGACTACCATGGACAGTTTCACTTGAGTTTGGTGGTGTATATATAAGAAGTAATTGGAGATAAATTGGAAGAAGTTGGCTAGGGCCAGATCATTGCATGGCATTGCTTGCCATATATTTCAGAATAGACCACTGTGAACCCTGTGATATGTTTATGTGTGAAGTTAGCTTCACAGCTTAGGATCAGTTAGCAAGCATTCAAGAATTAACACTCACAGGAGGCTCTAGCAAGTACTTCCAATGTCAGTTTTTCATTGGTGATATAGTGGGATTCAAGACATGTGGGTTGTATAAGTGCTTGCCCCATTGCACAGTGTTGTAAAGACACAGCATGCTCAGTTGCCCACCCCTGGAGTGCAGCTGTCAGTGGAGAACTCTGCTTGGTCCTCTGCCCCACCCTACTCCATCCTTCACAGAGGACTCAGCGACCCCCGTAGACAGCTTGCTGACAGAACTCCTATAGCATCTGCTTTAGAGTGGATCTTTCATGCAGGATGCTTGCAGGGAGCCACAAAGGACAGAGAACAGGACCTCACTGAGGTTACAGGAGCAGATTGTATGACTGTTTCTATGCCTGTTTGATATCGAAGTTTCTACATTTGGCAGATCTGAGTGTGGTGCTCAGTGTAACATTTCCTGTTGCGGGGATAGGAGCAACCACTGATGTTTTCTGATCAGTGTGCAACACATGGGTCGTTTTGACATGTATGCAGAGGTTGTTTGGAATCGAAGACACTGACCAGGAAGGCTTTGAAGCAGGGGATTGACATGGAGAAGGTGCTCTGTGCTGAGAGCGGGAGGCTGGGGCAGGGATTCAAGTTAGAACTGGAGAGTGGAGTCAAGAACCTGGTGGCCCCAGAGCTAGAACTGCTGCAAGGTCAGAATCCACGGGCTCCCCCAAACTCCTCTGAGCCCTGGCACTAGCCAAGGATTTCCTGAGTTAGAGGGGATGTGCAGGCAAGCCAACTCTGTCCACCGTGACAAAACCACACTGTGATGAGTCAGGAGGAGATCCATCCCAGACACAAATCACATTTCCCTCATTACATTTGCCTCCATGCATGTGGTGGCAGGGGGTGGAATTCAGAGCAGGGCAAATGCGAAAGGCAGCTTGAACTTCACCAAGAAGACACACTCACAGAAACGACGCTGAAGCAGTGAGCAAGGCTCAGAGCCCCAAACTTTCCCAGAGGGGCCTGATTCTTCCAGAGAGGGCCTATTCATCTTGTCCCTTGTGAGATCTTTTGTGAGTCTATTTTGGTGGCCTTTGAAGGCAATCAATGTGAAGGATCCTTTTTAAGAAGAAATTCACAAAGCTGAGAGGCCCCCTACAGATCACTTGGCCAGATGAGGTGGAGCTAGGCTCAGGACCCTTCCTGATTTTGGCTCTTCTTCCTCCCTCCTCTCTGGTAGGGTTGGGCATTCTCTTCCCTTTGGGCTCCCTCCCTGAGACTCATTTCCCAAGCATGGCTTCTTCTCAAATAGAGGCTATACTTTTTTGATCAAAACTCATGAGCTGTGCAGTACACTAGCTATTGCTTCCCAGGGTGGGTTTTCAAAACTATCCAGAAAACAAATGGGAATAAATAGGCTCAGGAACAGCCTGGTGCCCTCTGCCCCCTTTCTCTCTTTTCTTTCTCTTTCAGTCCCCTTCCTTCCCCTTCCCTTCTCTTCTCTCCCCTTCCCTCCCCTTCTCTCTTCTTCCCTTCCCTTCCGTCCCACTCTTGCTCTTCAAGTTAGGCTTACAGGATGGAGTGGAAAAACCTTTAGAAACCTTTAGCACATGGCTCTTTCTCAGTTGTCAGGTAGGTGAGTACATTTGGAGACCAAGGCTCAGGCCATCTTTCAATGCCTTTTCATGTCCAGTGCCCAGCGATTCTTTTCCCTCAAGACCTCTGCCTCTCCCTATTCACAGTAATTGTTGTGAAGAAAGAAAGCTGATACTTGTGAATAATAATAATTATTAAAATAGTTTACCATGATTGAGTGGATAGTCTGTGCCAGGCAGGTGTCGGATACTTCACACAGAATAACCCATTCAATCCTCACAGCTCTTTGAGATAGCAACTACAATCTCCCCATTTTACAGGTGAGGAGCCTGAGATTTAGGTTAAAATATTTGCCCACAGTCATTGTAGTTGGTTAAATGGTGGCCCCAAAAGATGTGTCCAAACCCGTTAGATCTGTGAATATGACATTGGTTGGGAAAAGAGTCTTTGTAGATACAATTAAGTTGAGAATCTTGGGATGAAATATCCTGGAAAACAAGAATGGGCCCTAAACCCAGTGATAAGTCTCCTTATAAGAGACAAGAGGAGAAGGCCACGTGAAGACAGGGTTAGAGGCCGGAGTGATGTGGCCATGAGCCAAGGAATGTGGACAGCCACCAGAAGCTGGGAGAGGCTGGAAAATGTTCTCTCCTGGAGTCTTCAGAGGGAACACGGCCCTGCTGACATCTGGAATTTGGACTTATGGTTTCTATAACTGAGAAAGAATGAGTTTCTGTTGTTTTAAGCTACGCAGTTTGTAATAATTTGTTACAGCAGCCCTAAGAATCTAATTCAGTCAAATACCTGGCTCTTAAGTGATGAAACAAAGATGCTATCAATATTAAAGCTGTTGTAATAACCAAATTTATTTCATTTTATTTTTGAGATAAGATCTCACTCTGTCATCCAGACTGGAGTGCAGTTGCATGATCATGGCTCACTGCAGCCTCAATCTCCTGGACTCAGGTGATTCTCCCACCTTGCCTCCAGGGTAGCTGGGACTACAGGCACATGACACTATGTCCAGCTAAGCTAATTTTTTGTAGAGATGGGGTTTCATCATATTGCCCAGACTGGTCTTGAACCCCTGGGCTCAAGCAATCCACCTGCCTCGGCCTCCCAAAGAATTGGGATTACAGGCGTGAGCCATTGCACCCAGCCAATAACCAAATTTCAGCAAGTCATTATAGAAAAATAATGAATAACATCCAAAAAGAATTATGATATATTATCAGTTGAAAGGAGCATGCTAAAAAAGAAAGAAAGAGAAGAAAGAAAGGAAAGAAGAAAGAGAGAGAAAGAGATAGAAAGAAAGAGATAGAAAGAAAGAGTAAAGAAAGAAAGAAAGAGAAAGAAAAAGAAAGAAAGAAAAAGAGAAAAGGAAAAATACATTACTAGTGGGTATTCCTGAATAATGGAAATACTTAATATTCTTCTTTGGGTTTTCCTGAATTTTCCAGAATTACCAATGAATATGTACTTTGATAACTAATATTTTAGAATGTGTTAGAAAGAAGTTCAGTGGACTCAGACAGGCCTGTTCACCACTGACGATAGTAATAGGGCTGCGTCTTGGGTGGTTTCCTGCAGTGCCCCAGGGAGCAGGCTTCCTACAAAGTCCCACTCTTTCATGAGTCATCACCAGAATCCCCACATTCTCTGCAAAATCAAGCCTGGAGAGTCCTCTTTAGGGTCACAATGTCCACGGATTCATTGCTTCTATTTAGGAATTATTTACATATGCTTACATTCACGCCTTACATTAAGTAGATGTGTCCCAGAAAGGTTGTGATAAGTGAAATTTTTAATGAATTAAATCATCCTGAAAATGTGGATAAGTGGCTTCGGGTGGGACAGTTTTATGAAGTAGATTACTATCTCTCTTACACCCACTCCTACTTCAACCTTCTCTGTTCTTGTACTGGATTTCCTTAAAGGAGAGGCCTCCAGTGCACTTCGTCAGCTGCACACAGCTCTTAAATGCAGCTATTCACAGAGGGCCCAGGCTCCCCCCTGCCCTGTGACACTACGTGGGACACACACCTCCACAGGTGACAATCAACCCTCACGCGGGCGAAGCCTCTGGAAGCTGTTCTTGTCTTCATGGACACAGTGTTGCAAAGAGGCAAGGCGCATCCATGCGGTCTTGGGGAAGAGCTGCAGGAAGGCCCGGCAGGGTGGGCAGGCCTGTGGGTCTGGGTTCAGGTGACGGCTGGTCTGAGCAGTGCACTGCCTGGTCTCCTGCTTGGATGGCGGTGAGGGCAAGTAATGCTGGACTGGGAGTCAGGCTATTCCACATCCTTGAAATCCAGTTATTTCCATTAGCTTTGCTTTGTTAATCAAAAAGTATCTGAGAGAGATCTCAATCAACTTAGAGATTTATTTTGCTGAGGTTAAAGATCATGGCCCATGACATAGCCTCAGAAGATCTTGAGAACCTGTGCCCGAGGTGGTTGGGTTACAGTTTGATTTTATAAATTTTAGGGAGACAGAACAGGCAAAGACAAAAATCAGTATGTATAAAGTATACATTGGTTTGGCCTGGAAAGGTGGGACATCTTGAAGTGGAGGCTTCCACGTCACAGGTGGATTTAAAGATTTCCTGATTGGCAATTGGTTGAAAGGGCTAAGCTCTGCCTGAAGAGTTGAAAGCTGAAAGCAGCTTGTGAAGGTGGGTTGGGGGAGAGGATTGTGGAAGCCAAGGTTCTTGTCATGTAGATGAAGCCTCCAGGCTGCAGAAAGAATGTATGTGAATTTGTCTCTTATCAAAGGTGTCAGACTCTGGAGAGACCTAGTCAGGGAAGGAGATTCTCTACAGAATGCAAATTCCCCCCACACGAGACAGCTGAATCTATTTTGGAGTAAAATACTTGGATTTCTTTTAGGGCCTGCTATCTGTCATGTGATGCTATGCTGGGGTCAGGTTGAAGCTTGGTCTTTCATTGCTACTAGGAGTCTGTTCTGTCAGTCTCAGGATCCCTAATTTAATGTTAATGGTGGTCAGCTGTGCCTGAACTCCAAAGGGAGGAGGGTGTGATGAGGTATGTCCAACCCTCCCTGCTTCCTGTCATGGCCTAAACTGGTTTTTCTGGTTTCTTTGGGTCTCTGTGGCCAAGAGGAGGGTCCATTCAGTCATTTGGGAGGCTTGGAATTTTACTTTTGGTTTACAGTTTGTAGGTGATTGAAGCCCTTTAAAAGACAAGGGTCCAGCTAAGAAGTGAATTACTCCATAGCTGACTTCACATTCTTCCATCTGGATTTCCTTTTGTTTTTTTCGCATGTAATGGGTTCTAAAAGTCTATTATTAGTAAATGAGGCTTTATAGACAAAACTGTCAAAAATGTTCACGTGACATCCAGGCTAAAACCCCAGATCCCAAGCTGGTCACAGGCACTGTCCGTCTCTCAAGCATTCTTTTTAATTGTCCATTGTTTGGAGGAACAATTTACCATTGGACTAATTGGAACTGGTGGAATCTCCCCTCCCATCCCAACAGCCCTGTCTGTCTAGTTTAAGCGAGGGATGAATTCCTTGCATTGTTCTAGGGAATTTGAAGAATCTCCAGGAGGGCCAGAGAGTAGACTTGGATGCCACCCAGCCAGAAATAGAGAAGTTGGGACCACCCAGCCAGGGACAAGGCCACACCTCAGCCATCACCACCCACAAGCAACACAGCATGTATGAGTTGGGACAGGACACCAGAAACTACCTCACGATTGCTCCAGAAGAAGCAGCTGCAGATGCTCAGCCATCCTTATTTCCTGCCATCCCCAAACTATGAAGACAGCATAGCAGCCTGCGGAACGGCTGCTCACAGAGGCAACCCCGCCCTTACCTGGTGATGGCATGTGGAACTCCACCTCCCAGGTGGAAAATGGAAAAGTTGTTTCCTTCTCTGATCTACTGCCTGAGCTGTCATCAGGATTTTGAGGACTGACTTAATGAATAAAATATAAAGGCTTAACGTGAGCCTGGGATATGCATGGTGGAAGAGAATAAATAGCCTTTTGTACGTCAAAGATACTTTCTGGGTAACCCAATCTGAGAAATAGCTACCTCAGCCACATCTGCTGTTAGGGAAGGCTGAGAAAATAGTGACTATAAAATGAAACGAGGCTTGTAGGTGAACCACATGAAATCCTGTGAACCGGGGAGAAATCACCAGCTATTACAGTTGAGTCTAGCTAAGAAGGGGCACATGGGGGTGGGGAGATCGTGAGCAATCAACAGTGCAGCTTGAAAATGTGGGTTTTCTCTTGGGAAGCTTCATTCCCTGGGAAGGAAGAAGCTATAACCAAACAGGAGCAATGAAGCTTTGCGTGGAGAGGATGCTGCTCACATTTGCATGTTAAATGAACTGAGGCCTCTCCTGGCTCCCCTTGGAGGGCTCTCAGAGGCAGCTCTAGCCTCAGAGGGTCTCTTGCCCACATCTTACTCTGGTTCAGAGCCTACATCCCCAAAGAGAGCCTTGTACACAGCAGGTATTCAATCAATATTTGTATTAAATTGCATTTTAAAAGCTGATTTCTTGAGTGACCCCTTCCCCTACCCACCCACAAAGACTGTCCTCCAGTATCTCTTTGTGCATATCCTGAATTCAAGCTGCAGTGAGAGGCTTTAGCAAGAGAGAGAAAACCCACTCTAAAAGCTTCATTTGCGACAATTTCCATTTTATTTCTCACCACCACCAGCCTTTGGATGAACAGGTCCTAAAGAGCTATGGAAACAGCATCGTGGAAACAGCACGGTGAGTTTCAGACTTGTGTGGCTTGGCAGCGCAGCCTTGTTTTTAGTTGTGGTGGCTTGCCAAAAAGGCTGGCTCTCCCTCAGCTGGCTCCCCTGGGCACTGTTACCTCCAGTAGAGCCTCTTTACTCTGAGGGGTGGCCCCTGCAAGGAGGGTCCCTGCTTGGCAGCTTTGTCTTGCTCGTATACTGGGTATATCCCCTGGAGGGAGGCATGAGGCTCCCGGGTGGCCTTCATTCTTACACCCCTGCGTGCACCTGTGTCCAGGTACCACCACCTACACACTGCCCAGGCTTCTAAGTCCACATGCTTGGATTCTGGTTGCTTTTATTTATTTCTTTATTTATTGACAGAGTCTCATGCTGTCATCCAGGCTGGAGTGTAGTGGTGTGATCATAGTTCACTGCAGCCTCAACCTCCTGGGCTCAAGCAATCCTCCCACCTCAGGCTCTTGAGTAGCTGAGCCCAACACCATGCCTGGCTAATTCTAGTAGCTTCTGATAAATAAAATTCTCTCTGTTTACTCAAGATATAGTTATTGAATGACTGGTCTGGGCCAAACATTATTCTAGGCGCTGGGGATGCAGCAGGTACGAAATAGATAAAACCTTCTGCCTTTATGGGAGTGGTGGGGATGGGGCAGACGAACAGCTAACATAATAAGTCAGTCAATTTTTTTTTTTTTTTTTTTTTTTTGTGAGAGGGGGCCTTGCTCTGTCACCCAGGTTGGAGTGCAGTGTCACGATCTCGGCTCACTGCAACCTCCGCCTCCTGGGTTCAAGCAATTCTCCTGCCTCCTGAATAGCAGGGACTACAGGCGTGTGCCACCATGTGTGGCTAATTTTTGTATTTTTAGTTGAGACGGGGTTTCACTATGTTAGCCAGACCGGTCTCAAACTCCTGACCTCAGGCAATCCGCCCGCCTCGGCCTCCCAAAGTGTTGGGATTACCGGTGTGAGCCACCACTCCTGGCCTGTAAGTCAATATTATGTTAAGAGGTGATACTCTTTTTTTTTTTTTTTTTTGAGACAGGGTGCTGCTCTTTCACCCAGGCTGGAGTGCAGTGGTGCAATCACAGCTCACTGGAGCTTTGACCTCCTGGGCTCAAGCAATTCTCCCACCTCAGCCTCCCAAGCAGCTGGGACTACAGGTACGCACCAGCATGCTGGGCTAATTTTTGGATTTTTTGTAGAGATGGGCTTTTGCCATGTTGCCCACGGGGCCTCGAACTCTTGGGCTCAAGTGATCCTTCCACCTTGGTTTCACAGAGTCCTGGGATTATAGGTGTGAGCCCCTGTGCTTGGCCAGGTGATATGTGTTTTGGATAAAAACAGCAGGATAAGGAGTGCAGAGGGAGGAATTAGTGTGTAAAAGAGGTCATTTTGGTAAGTCTTGGGTAACCTTTTGGTAAGTGCTGGGTAAGCCTTCAATCTAAGGCAAGCTCACAACTGTTTTGGAAGGAGAGCCGTGGGCACGAGGAAAAGAAAGGAGCCAAGGGCGGCTGCCGAGTAACCAGCAGGACTCGGATATCTTTACTGAGATGGAGAACTGAGGGAAAGGCTAGATTGGGGCAGGGACTGTTGTGGGAGCACAAATAACTTATTTTGGATGTTGTTTATGCAAACTTTAAAAACAAACATTATGAGTGGGGAGGATAGGCCAGGCATGGTGGCTTATGCCTGTAATCCCAGTACTTTGGGAGGCTGAGGTGGGAGGATCACTGGAGGGCAGGAGTTCAAGACCACCCTGGGCAAAATAGTGACATCCATCTCTAATTAAAAAAAATTAATTTTAAAAAAGTAAGGAGGACAGTGAATAAAGGGAATACAACTGAGATGGACAGTGGAAGGAAGTTCTGCCCAGACACCAAGGAGGAAAGAGGGTAGAGGGTGCAGGAACAGAATGATGCCTCTGGAGAACTCTGTCCCCCTCCTTCTGCCCCCAGATGGGACTCAGGCTCAAGTGGTCCAGAGCTTCTGTGGCTCAGCTTGTGGACACACCCTGGTGGCGATTGTGCTCTGATGGGGGTGAGGACTCCTCCCCAGGAAAGTCCAGGGCTTCTGTTCACATCTCTGTCTACCCCCCAGGGGAAATGCAAGGGCATCTAACATTTATCTCTGGTTTGTCTGTTTCACAGGGGGCCTGGATCATAGTCAAGGTCACTAGATACTTGTTACATGAGTGAATGAAGTCATCCAGTACTCATTGGCTCCACTGGGTTCCAACTTGCTGGGCATGACAAGCCCACCAGGGAGCCCTGGATATCCCTCCTCTTTCCAAGCAGCTGGGGAAGCTGGTTGCCCTGGAAACCTACTTTAGGTGGCAGCATCTTCCTCCAGGAGGTCGAGGTGTCTCCTGGACTTTAGAGACTCCAGGACACAGGACAAAGAGCTCTGAACTGTGGAGCCGGGAAACCTGGTTCCATTCTCAGCCCAGATTTACCAGCCGTAGACTTGGCCAAGTCACTCACAAAACCCAAAGGGTGAGGCAGAGCTGGCCCTGCCTGCATGGCAGGGAGCTTTTGAGAAGCATGAAGAGAGTCAAGAAATGCCTGGGGAACAAATCCACAGAGCAGTGCAAGGCATTGCTCTCCCACTTCTCCACTGGGAAAAAAAAAAAATCCAGACAAAGACAGTACAGAGAATACTGTAGCCAATACTGCAGCAGTCAGCACCCAGGAAAACAGATACTAATACAATAACTTGTGATTTTTGCTTCATATCTCTGTGGCGTAAAACCATGACACATAAAGTTTATGTCCCCCTTTAACCATTCCTCAATGCTATTCCCCTCCTCTCTCCCTCTCCCCAACGGCAACCACTGATATGTTCGCTTTATTCTGTGCTTTTCATATTTTAAATATATTATGGGAATGATCATATATAAGAAATATATTATACTGTTTGTTTTAAAAGTTTGCATAAATAATATCAAAGTAAATTATTTAAGTTTCCCCAGCAGTCTCTGTCCCCGTCCACCTTTCCCTCAGTTCTCTTCCATCACAGTAGAGAAAACTGCCCAAACCTGGTCACCGCCCCTGGACTTTCGAAGTGGCTTCCTACGTGGGATCCTGCTTCCAACATTGGTCCTATGAGTGACAAGGATCTCATTCCTTCTGTGCTCAAAGCTCTGGCCTCTCTCTCCCTCCTGGGCCTTGACCAGGCCAGCCCCACCCCGTCCTCAGAACCTCACGCCTGTCGTTCCCCACCTGGCGTGCTCTTCCCGCTGGCTGGCCCCTCACCTCTCTCAGATTTCTGCTCTAATGACAGTAACTGGAGAGGCCTTTCCCGATGTCCCCTCCTCTTTCTCCTTACCTTGCTTTTTGGTTATGCATCCTCCTCCTAATTGCTTTATTTATTTATGTGTTTAATCACCATCCTCTTACTTTTCTAAGGCTCGTCCTGATTTTTTTCACATCCTGGTATCTGAGCCGGCAGTGATTCTATACCTGGCAGCAGCCTGTGCGGCAGAGCTGTGTGTAAAGGGGTCCCTGCAGAGCCCTGGGAGAAAGAAAAATGAAGGGGAAAAGGTTGACCTGAGCTTTTCCACCTGGGGCTGGAAAGTGGACCACAGCCTATCATTCCAACCTGCAGGTGCCTAAGGCCCATCAGAAAGTTCATCAGGAAAGACCAAGAGAATTGGGGTGACCCTCCCATGGTATCAGTGGGAAGGGGAGTGGGGAGGAGTACAGCAGTGCAGACCAGCCCCGCAGGCGCTTGGCCAGGCCTTTGGTTCTGCCAGGGAAAGGAGGGTGCCTTCCACAGCATGAAAACCACACCATGTCCCCATGTGTTCGGGACCTGCCGCCAGCCGCCTGCACAGTAGTCAGGTGGATGCCACTGGGGTACAGCCCACACTGACTCCTGACCCCAGGGGGTACAGCCCATGCTGACTCCTGCCTCCGGGGGGTACAGCCCACGCTGACTCCTGACCCTGGAGGGTACAGCCCACGCTGACTCCTGACCCGGGGGGTTACATCCCACGTTGACTCCTGACCCCGGTGTGGGAGGGGCTGGCCCGAGATGAAATCTCGAAGGTGGGTCAGGCTAGGTCCTGGAGTCAGGGGAAGCATGGGGTTCAGGCCAGGCCTGGGTTCTCCCTGAAGTGAGGCTGACTCTGAGCCTTTCTTGAAACCCCGAATGTCACAGCAGTGCCCCGAAGGCAGGTGAGGCTCTGTTGCAGGGAACGCTGAGGAAAAAGGGAACATCAGGGATTGGTCTGGCCTGAAGCCTGCACTCCCCTAAATTATACCGTGGTATGATTTGGGCTTGCCCTGGAGTTACTTCAACTAACCTAGGGTCCTTGGGGGAAACAGAGATGGACAGGGTTGACGTATATTTCGGGTTGATTTGGACTCTAAGGATTATCCCAGCTCAGACCTCACTCTCAAGGAATAGGAGCCTGGCATCTATCACCCCCTTGGCCCTGGGTATGGTCTGGATGAGCAGAGGCACACGTGTGGCCCCGAGAGTCCCATCCTCTGGCTCTCTCCTCCCAAGACATTCTGGAGCCATGACATGTCTCCCAGGAAGGGAGAATTATTTTTGTCTGTGGCGTAAATAAAGCCAGGAATGAGTTCCAATAATCACAAGCACATGCCAGCGTGTGGAGGCTACTCTGACAGCAGCAGAAGGTTCCAGCACTGCCTGCCCTGCTGGTCCTGGCTGCAGGGAGGTGACCGGGATGGTCGGGGGCCAGGAGCAGGAGGGAGCCTCCAGGATTTTATTTAAAATGATCAGGTTTTTCAAACAAATGGAAAAGTAAAAAAATCTTGAAAACAAATCTTTTAAAAATTTACCCACTTCACTCCAGATCTTAAGAAATAAAAATAAAACATGACTATACCTCTAGAAACCTGACCCATACCATACAACTCTCTTCCCAGAGGTCATTGCCAACATCGATTTGTGTTTATTTTTCTCATGCTTGCTTTAATATTTCTACTATATATGTATGCATCTATAAATAAACTCTATGTGACATTGTTTTGTGTTTTAAAATCCCTTGACTTTTTACTGTACATATGATTCTGCAACTTGCTTTTTGTTTTTTTAGAAAATTGGGGCAAAATACCACATAGCCTAAAATTCACCCTCCCAACAATTTCTACCTGTACAGTACAATATTGTTAACCACACTCAAAGTGTTGTGCAACAGATTCCTAAACCCCCTTTCCCCTCCTGCATGACTGAAACTCTGCACCGACTGAAGAGCAACTCCTCACCCCTACTTCCCTAGCCCCTAGCAGCCACCATCGTGTTTCTGTGAGTTTGATTACTCTAGACACCTTTTACAAGTGGAATCATACACTTTTTGTATTTTGTGATTGGCTTATTTCACATAGCATAATATCCTCAAGTTTCATCCATTGAGTAGCATGCAACTGAATTTCCTTCCTTTTTAAGGATGAATAATATTCCATTGTCTTTACAGAGCACATTTCTTTATTCATTCACCCATTGATGGATATTTAGGTTGCTTTCACCTCTAGGCTTTTGCGAATAATTCTGCTGTAAACATGGGTGTACAAATATCTCTTAAATATCCTGTTTTCAATTCTTTTGGATATATACCCAGAAGCAGGATTGCTGGATCAAATGGTAGTTTTATTTTTATTTTTTTGAAGAATCTCCATACGGTTTTTCACGGTGACTACAACATTTTGCATTCCAATCAACACTGAACAAGGGTTCTAATTTTTCCACGTCTTTGCCAAAATTTATTTTCTGTTTGTTTTTTGTTTTTATAGTAACCATCCCAATGGGTATGAAGTGATATTTCATTGTGGTTTTGACTGAATTCCTTAGTGATTAGTGATGTTGGGCATCTTTTCATGTGTTTGTTGGCCATTTGTATATTTTCTTTGGAGAAATATCTATTTAAGTCCTTTGCCCATTTTTTAATTGGGTTATTTGGGTTTGTTGTTGTTATTGAGTTGCAGAAATTCTTTATATATTCTGACTATTACCTTTTTATCAGATGTATCATTTAAAAATATTTTCTCCCATTCCATAGGTTGTCTTTTCACTCTGTTGATTGTTTCCTCTGCTGCAGAGTTTTTAAGCTTGATGTCATCCCATTAGTCTATTTTTGCTTTTGTTGCCTCTGCTTTTGGGGCTACCTCCAAGAAATTCTTGCCAAATTCAATGTCATGAAGTTTTTCCCTTATGTTTTCTTCTATGACTTTCATATTATACTTTCAGGTCTTAACATTCAGGTTTTTAACTCATTTTGAGTTAATTTTTGTGTATAGTATATGCGATTTGGTTTTCAAACTTATTTTGTTTTTGAGATTTACTCATGTTAGTACAAGTAGCTCCAGCTCAACACACGTTGCTGCTGCTAGAAACCCCTGGTAATGTTAGTTATCCACAAGTTGTTCATTCATTTGTAAACTCTTTACACACAGTGCTGTGATGAGTGTTCTCTAAGGTTCCTGTGCGCATATGTGACAAGCAGAATCACTGGCCCTGAGGTTGCACTTCTTCCGTATTAATAGATAATCCCCAATTGCTATGCAAAGGGGTTGTACGCACTGGATATATACCCACTTCTATAAAGACTGAAGAAAAACTCCTTGTACTTCTGGCAGGGGAGAAGAAAAGTAACCATTTAAAAATACACCAGAACATTCTGTTCATTTTAACAAGGCTTCCCCGCAGGAGAAACTATTTAGCCAGAGCCTAACCTGTTTATCAGAGCCTAACCAACATGGAGGAAGGAAAATACCCAATTCTAACCCACGAATTAATTTCAGACAAAGTAGGCTTCAGAGCAAGGAAAATTATCAAAAAAAAGAGAGAGATTATGTAATGATATAGGGTCAATTTTCCAAGAAGACATAATAATTCTTAATGTGCGTGTACCTAAAAGAACTGACATGAGACAAAATATATGAGAGAAAACTGATAAAAATCCAAGGAGAAATAGATAAATTCACTTTTATAGTTGGAAGCTTCAACCCCCCTCTATCAGTAATTGACAGATCCAGTAGGCAGAAGATCAGTAAGATATAGTTGAACTGAGCAACATCATCAATCAACTGCATCTAATTGACATTTATAGAATACTTCATCCATTAATAGCAGAATACACATCCTTCTTAAACTCACACAGAATTCTCCAAGAGAGACTGCATTCTGGTTTATGAAGCACACCTTAACAAGTTTAAAAGAATAGAAACTGTATAAAATTTGCTCTCAGATGACAGTAGAATTAAACTAGAAATCAGTAATACAAAGACAGTGGGAGAAACCCCCAATTACTTGGATAAAACAATCCACTTCTAAATGGCACACAAGTCAAAGAAAAAGTCTCAGGAGAAATTTAAAGATATTTTGAACTGAGTGAAAATGAAAATACAACCTATCAAAATTTGTAGAATGCAGTGAAAGCAGTGCTTAGAGGGAAATTTATAGCATTAACTGCATATATTTGGAAAGAAGAAAGATCTAAAATTAATAATCTAAGCTTCCACCTTCAGAAATGAGAAAAAAGAAGAGCAAATTAAAATAAAAGTAAGCAGAAGAAAACAATAAAAATAAGTGTAGAAATGAAACAACTTAAAATAGGACATCCTAGAGAAAAATCAATAAACACAAAAGCTGGTCCATTGAAAAGATGAATAAAACTGATAAACATCTAGCCAGGTTAATTAAGAAAAAAGAGAGAAGACACAAATTATTAATATCAGAAATAAAAGAGGACTGCCACTACTGATCTCATGGACTTTTAAAGAATAATAAAGGAATATTATGAAAAAGCCTATGCCCACAAATTTGATAAGCTAGATGAAATGAACCAATCCCTTGAAAGGCACAATCTACTAAAATGCACACAAAACCTACACAGAAATAAATATATAATCTGAATAGGTCCATATCTATTCAAGGAATTGAATCAGTAATAACAGAAAGCACCCAGCCCAGATGGATTATTGGTGAATTCTACCAAACATTAAACAAAGAAACTCTACCAATTCTCTACAATCTTTTCCAGAAAACAGAAGCAAAAGGAATACTTTCTAACTTATTCTGTGAAGCTAGGATTATCCTAACACCAAAACCAGACACAGACATTACCAGAAAGGAAAATTAGCAACCAATGTCTCTCACAAACCTGGATGCAGAAATTCCCAACAGGCTAAGCATGGTGGCTCACTCCGGTAATCCCAGCACTTTGGGAGGTTGGGACAGGAAGATAACTTTAGGTCAAGGAGTTTGACATCAGCCTGGGCAACACAATGAGACCCTGTCTCTACAGAAAATAGAAAAAAAATAGCTGGGCATGGTGGTGCATGCCCATACTCCCAGCTACTCGGGAGGCTGAGGTGGGAGGATCACTTGAGCCCAGGAAATCAAGGCTGCAGTGAGCCATGTTCACAACACTGCACTCCAGCCCGAGCGACAGAGTGAGACCCTGTTTCAAAGACAAAACAAAGCAAGCAAACAAACAAAAAACAAAAGAATAAAAGGTAAAAATTAGAAATCTTCAACAAAAGATCAGCAAATTGAATTCAACAATGTATGAAGATAATTATACACCACAACCATGTGGGATATATTTCCAGGTATGCAAGGCTAGTTCAACATTTGAAAGTCAATTAATGTAATCTGTCTGATCTAGCTGCTAAAGTGCCACAACTAGGTGGCCTAAACAACAGAGATTTATTTTCTCACAGCTTTGAAGCCTGAGGAGTCCAAGATCATGTGCTGGCAGATCGGGTTTTTGGTGAGGGCTCTCTTCTTGGCTTGTAGGTGGCCACTTTCTTGCTATGTCCTCACATTCCTCAGTGTGTGTGCATGGAGAAAGAGAGGGCATGCTCTCTGATGTCTTTTCTTACAGGAACACTAGTCCTATCAGATCAGAGACCCTTCTGATTTTATTTAACAGTAATTACTTTCTTAGAGGACCTATCTCCAAATACAGTCACACCAGTGGTTAAGGCTTCAATCTATGAATTTTGAGGGGACACACACATTTAGCTCATAACATAATACAATACATCAATAGGCTAAAGAAGAAAAATCTTATGATAATATCAACAGATGCAGAACAATATTTGACAAAATCCAATATCCATTCATGATAAAACAAAACAAAAACAACTCCCAGCAAACTAGGAATAGAGGGGAACTTACTCAACTTCATGGAGAACATCTATAAAAAATACACAGCTAACATCAAATTTAATGGTGAGAAACTAGATGCTTTCCCACTAAGATCAAGAACAAGCAAGGATGTCCCCTCTCATCACTCCCATTTAAAGTAGTACTAGAAGTCCTAGTTAATGCAATATGACAAGAAAAGGAAATAAAAGGTATGTGGTTGGGTAAGGAAGAAACAAAATTTTCTTTGTTCACAAATGATATGATTACCCAAAACTCCTGGAGTTAATAGCAATCATAGCAAGGTTGCAGGATGCAAGGTTAGTATACAAAAGTCAGGTTTTTTTTATATACCAGCAATGAACACTTGAAATTTAAAACTAAAAACAAAATGCAACTTACATAAGAACTAGAAGAAAAAGAAATATGTAGGTATACATCTAACACACTATGTATAAGATCTGTATGAGGAAAATAAGAAAACTGATGAAATAAACCTAAGAAAATCTAAATAAGTGGAGAGATAGTGCACATACATGGATAGAGAGTGTTTTAGTTTGCTACAGCTGCTGTAACAAAATACCACAAATTAGGTGGCTTAAATAACAGAAATTTATCTTTTTACAGTTCTGGAGGCTAGAAGCCCAAGATCAAGGTGATGACAAGTCAGGCACTGTGGCTTATGCCTGTAATCCTAGTACTTTGGGAGGCCAAGGTGGGAGGATCACGGGAGTTTGAGGCCAGCCTGGGCAACAAAGTGAGACCTGTCTCTACAAAAACAAATGGAAAAATTAGTGGGGCCTGGTGATGTGCTCCTGTAGTCCCAGCTCATTAGGAGGCTGAGGTGGGAGGATAGATTGAGCCTGGGAGTTCGAGGCTCCAGTGAGCCGTGATCACACCACTGCACTCCAACTGGGGGAAAAAAGTGAGACCCTCTTTCAAGAAAGGAAAAAAACGTGTTGGCAGGATTAGCTTCTCCTGAGGCCCCTTTCCTTGGCTTGCACATGGCTATCTCCTCCCTGTGTCCTCACATGGTTTTCTTCTCTGTGCATGTGCATCTCTGCTGTCTCTTTCTTTGCGTCTTAATCTCCTCTTCTTATAAAAACACTAGCAGATTAGGTTAGGGTACATTTCAACTTAACTACCTCTTTAAATAGCTCCATTTTAACTTTAAGGTCTTATCTTTAACTGTCCTATCTCCAAATATAGTTACATTCTGAGCTACTGGGGTTTCAATATATGAATTTTGAAGGCAGGGGGACATAAGTCAGCCCCTAACAGGGTGACTCAATATTATCAAGATGTCAGTTCTTTCCAGTTAGGTCTATGTATTCAATGTCATCTCAACCCAAATTACAGAAAGTTATTTTGTAGATATTGAAAAACTGATTCCAAAGTTTATATGAAGAGGCAGAAGACCTGAAGTTGGAGGACCGACTATAAGTCCACAATAATCACAACAGTGTGGCATTGGGACAGAAATAAACTGATCAATGGAACAGAAAAAAGAGCCCAGAAATAGACCCACACAAATATAATCAACTGACCTTTGACAAAGGAGCAAAGGAAATTCAACGGAGAAAGGATAGTCTTTTCAACACATGGTGCTGGAACAACTGGATATTCACATGCAAATCAGTGAATCTAGACACGGATCTTTCGCCTTTCACAAAAATTAACTCAAAATGAATCATAGACCTAAATGTAAATCAGAAAACCATAAAACTCCTATAAGATGACAGGAGAAAATGTAGGTGACTTTGGATTTGGCAATCACTTTTTAGACACAACAGCAAAAGTACCATTCACAGCACAGAACATTGGTAAGTTGGATTTTACTAAAATTAAACATTTCAGCTCTGTGAGAGACACTGTGAAAAAAATAAGACACAATTCACAAGATGGGGAAAAACATTTGCAAAACACAAAGCTGATAATGGTCTGGTATCCAAAACAGACACAGAACTCCTAAAACTCAACAATAAAAAAATGAATATCTTAATTTAAGAATGGGCAAAAGACTCAGACACCTCACCAAAGAAGGTGTATGGATGGCAAATAAACATATGAAAAGATGCTCCACATCATCTGTCATTAGGGAGTTGCAAATAAAACAACAAGAGAGTACCACACACCTATTGGAATGGCCCAAATCCAAAACACTGACAACACCAAATGCTGATGAGAATGTGGAGCAACAGGAACGTTCATTCGTTGCTGGTGGGAACACAAAATGAAACAGCCACTTTACAGGATAGTTTGGCAGTTTCTTATAAAAGTAAGCAGTTACCATATGATCCAGCAATTGCACTCCTAGGAATAAACCCAAATGAATTGAAAACTTATGTCCTCACAGAAAACTGCACAGGAATGTTTATGGTGGTTTTCTTCACAATTGCCACACCTGGGAGCAACCAAGATGGCCTGTAGGATAAACAAACTGTGGTACATTCACACAATGAAATACTATTTATGATAAAAAGAAATGAACTATTAAGCCATGAAAAGACTTGGAAGAACCTCAAACGCATAGTACCAGTGAAAGAAGCCAATATGAAAAGGCTACGTCCTGTATGATTCCAACTGTATGACATTCTGGAAAAGGCACAACTACGGAGACAGTACAAATATCAGTGGTTGCCAGAGGCTTAGGCAGAGGAGGGAGCGATGAACAGGCAGAGCATGGAAGATTCTTAGGGGATGAAACTACTCTGCATGACACTATAATAGCAGATACATGTCATTACACATTTGTCACAATTTGTACAGTGTACCACACAAAGAGTGAGCCCTAAAATTGTATCGACATTGGCTCACCAATTGTAACAAATGCACCACACTAATGCAAAATATGAATAATAGGGGAAGGTGGGGAGGAAGAAAGTACACGGGACTTTGTATTTTCTGTTCAGTTTTTCTGTCAATCTGAAGTTGCTTTCAAAATTAGAGTCTCTTGGTTTAAAAAAATGTAAGAAAAGCAGGTGGTATTGGGAATCAAGAGGTAACTGATTCCTAACTGATGACTAAATCAGAATCGCAAGGCAGATGGGAAGACAGAAATGATGCAGGTATTGAAACGTTACACACAGAGTTGAGCCTGAGGAACAAAAATGCTGACAGCCAGGAGCTTGTAACTCATCCTGACAATACAAACTGCTCATGAAGGGATTTCTCCACCTGAACTTTGCCTGATCAGAGAAGTGCAATTCAATGGCAACCACTGGACTCCAAAATCATTAACTACACAGATCAAAAAGCTGACTGGGCTTGGTGGCTTATGCCTGTAATCCCAGCACCTTGGGAGGCTGAGGCAGGAGAATCACTTGAGCTCAGGAATTGAAGGCTGCAGTGAGCCATGATCATGCCACTGCACTCCAGCCTGGGCTACAGAGCAAGACACTGTCTCTAAAAATGGATTTTTTTTTTTTAAAAAAGAACCTGTAAACCTACAAAATACTGTCTCTTAATTAAGTAAACCTTAACCTTGTAGCATTTTCGCCTTACTGCTTTTTTAGCAAAACTTTCCTTTCATAGGTAATTCTAAAGTAAACTAAAAACAAGCCTGTTGGGGATTCCTGGGGCCCATAGAAGTGAGGTTTTATCAATTACTATTCTATACTGAATTGTCCCTTTCTGTAATGATGGCACAGTTTCCTGTTTTTGAATATTGTAGAGGATAGGAGAAAAATAAATACAAGCTCCACTAATTCAGCTCTGGGATCAGCCATTGGCCATCAGTAGAGCTTTATAGAGGTTGAAATTGTTTTTCAGGGATCTTGAAACCCTGCCTCTTGCCTCATTGTGCAATACTGAGAAGAAATACCACTGACAAATCTCTGCCACAACTGGATGAACACAAGAAGGCAAACTGTTCAGCCCAACATGCTGGGCCTCGGTGATCAGCCTCAGTGTTTGCTGCCAAAACCTTACATCCATAGGGCTTAAGTCTCTTTTAACAATATCTGATAATGAGCTCAAAATACAGACTTACTAATTTTTTCTGTTACAAAGAAAATGCACATGCATATGGATTTGAACTAGAATTGGCCTTGGAGATGTTCTATCTAGTTAAACTCTTCATTTTAAAGAAGTAGATATCTCAGAGTTTGACTTGTCTAGGACTCACCCAGCTAATACTGAGAAGAATGATTAATAATTGCAAACTTCTTTGTTAGGATATAGGTCTGTTGAGGGCAGGACCTAATTCCTTTTTGTTCTTGGACACCCAGCACTTAGCACCTTCCACAGGATAGGTGGTTAGTGAATATATATTGAATGAACACTCAAATGAATGGATGTATGAGCCCATTAATAGGGTTGGAATATGTGCCTCCAGACATGCAGGCGGTTATTTGCCATTTGCTCTTGTACTTTGAATCCACTAGCAGCTCTGGAGTACTTTGATTGTCCAGCTTTGATTGTCCAGCTAAGTCTTTGGTATTGATTGGTATTTTGGGCTCATACATTTTATAATCTTTTAAAATCACTATGTTAAAAGAGTTTTGAGTATGATATTTGGCACCTTCTTGATGCTCAGTAAAAGTCTGTTAATAAATGTAAGAAAGGATGATTACCTTACTCCCCTAATTTTTGAATACTTACTGCTTGCTTGGAGGAAAAGTTGGGAAGTTAAGGTCGCTGCTATTGATCATTCAACTCCTTATAATTGAAGAACAGAATCAGAACTGCATGGTTCTGACAATTTCAGGTTCTTCCAGCCATGAGGGAAACCTCTATTGTTTTGTTTTATGTTTTGTTCAACATCCCTGGATCTGCCACCACTGGTCCCATAAACAGTGAAAGTGCCCAGGCACAGTGGCTCACATTCATAATCTCAGCACTTTGGGAGGCTGAGGTGGGAGGATTGCTTGAGGCCAGGAGTTTGAGATCAGCCTGAACAACAGAGTGAGACCCCCATCTCTACAAAAAATAAAAATAAAGAGAGAGAAAGAGAAAAAAAAAAAAACTGTGAAAGTACAGCAGAGTGATTAAGTAGGTACCAAACAGCAGTTACTGACCCCCTACCGCACACACACCTTTTCATCAATGTGCAAATGTTCTATGAATGTTTGAGGTCATACAACTCAGTTTCTATGTGGATTATTACATTTGGATAATATTTTAGAGTCTTCAGAGCACATTCACAACTATTTGATCACCATATAACCAGAACAATGTTAAAAAAAGTAATAATATCAATAGCTAAGTGTTTTCTACTTATTTACACATTTAGTTCTTCCAACCTATAAGAAATGTTCTAGCATTATCTTCATTTCATATATGAGGAGACAGAAGCTTAGAGAGGTTTTAACCTAGGTTATCCAATAAGTGAGTGGCAGCTGGATTAAAAGATAGGTCTCAACTATGCTGTCTTCCAGGCCTCATCCCCAGAACGTGCTTCCACATCGTGGTTCTGGGTGGTCTTTAAATCAGTCCTCCCTACTGTTGTCTCTTTCCAGATTCACAGCCAAACTGCTTGAAAGCGGGGTCTACAGCAGGCATCTCTGCTTTTTCACCTCTTAACTCATTGCTCTTCGATAGTCACCCCACCGCTCTGTTGGAATTGCCCTCACCCAGGTCTGCATTTTTCTTTCAGAAATTTGGGCAGCGACTAACTTGGATTAATTGCCTGGTATGTGCCAGACCTGTTGGAGGCCCTGAGTTTCAATGGTGCTCAAACAAGGCCTCTGTCCTTCCTGGCTTACCTGGCTTACTTCATGGTCCTAGTCTGACTTTTCTTTTGGCAACATTTGAATCAGTATTCCTGTCACTCCTTGAAACACTCCCACGCCCACCCTTTTTTGATAACCAATTGTCAGAGTTTTCTTCCCCTGCTCTCATGCTTTTCCTCAGGCTCCTGTTCAGAGGCCCTCCTTTGTACTCCATTTATCCCCTAAGTGCTGTGTTCCCAGGGCTCAGCGGTAGGAACTCTTCTTGTCTCTCCTCTGCTCTTTCCTCCTCTGCTGAGCAACTTCATCAAGCCGCAAGGCTTTATTTCCACCTGTGAACTGACAATACCTCATCCCCTGCTGCTGACCTTTGGAACTATACTGACCTCTCAGCTGGACAGCTCCTTCTGGATGGCTGTGGGTGCTTACACCCCATGTGCCCATCACTGGAGTCAGCTCTGCCTCCTGTGATCTGAGATCTCTCTCGCTCGGAATAAAACCACTATCCTCCCAGCTACTTCAGCCAGAAAATATCCTCTCCCTTCACTCCTCCCTCCTTCCCCTTCTACACCCAAGTATCTAGGACATTCTTCACTTCTTTCTCCCTTCTAGAACGACCCCAGTCCATACCACCATTACTTCTCATTGCAGGTTCCTTTGCTAAATGCTGTCAAAGCATCCTGTTATTTTTCCATTAGAAAACTGACCTCTGTTTATAACTACACATTCATTGTTGTGGTCAATTGATTTTTGGATCCCCCTTTGAATCATAAGCTCCACGAAAAAAAGGAGTCTTTCCCTTTTTTCTCACTGTTTTATTTCTGGTACCTGTACAGGGCCTGGTACCTGTACAGGGCCTGGTACATACTAGACCCAGGTCTAGTTTATTGAAACAGCTCCCTAACTGCTCTCCTGTCTTTGCCCTTCTCCAATATCTTCTCCCCACAGCAGCAAATACACATATCTGATCATGATGTCATTTTCTTGCAGAAAACATTTCAACAGCTTCTCATTGCCCTTGGATAGAATTCAACGCTTGAGACATCTTAGGATCTGGATCTGGTCTGTCCTGTCATCACTCTCCAGCAGCATCCCTAGGCACTGGGAGCTGTTCTCTTCTTTGTTCCCATCCTCGCCACCTCCCTTGCTTCCAAGCCTTCCTATCAGTTGTTCCTGCTGCCTGGGATCCTTGCTCTTCTGTCTCCTTTTGTTTAACCTGATTATTGTTTCTCATTTCAGCTTGGATGTCACCCTGCCAGAATCAGACGCCATCCTTGACCCCCTCCAAAACATCAGCCCTCTACACACCACAGAATTTCCTCTCTCCCTTGACTTAGCTTACCATATCTCATTGGCACAGGTAATTGCCTGATTTATTTATTGTATGTAAATCATCTGAGAGCAGGGACAGCTTCTATCTATCCATTGAGCTTATGGCACAGTTCCTGGCTTGGCACAGACCCAGTAAATCTTTGCTGAATGAATGAATAAATAAGTAGACCAACGGTAATGTGAATATTGGCTAATACTGCTAGGTTTTAGAAATGGAATGGGAGGTAGAGTATATCCAAGGTTTATTCAGTGAACATACATTGTATCCTGAAAGTACAGACAGTGTGTCAGAGACAATGTCTGTCAAGATTACTGTCTTAAATAGTGTGGTGAACACCTGGTGAGCTCAGAAGGGCACCCCAGCTGATGCTCCCAGGGGAGACTTCCTGGGCTCTCAGAAACAGCAGAGAAACCTGGGTGTACTCCACCATTCCCATCCCTTTGCCCTAGACCTGCTGGAATTTTTCTCTTGCTGTCCATGGAACATTCAATAATCAGAAAACAATGGGATAGGAAAGCCATTTGGTTAATCTGCTTGCAAAAAAAGACTGCTCTTTGTCTAAAGGCGGTGAGACAGAGCCCCGTTACAGCTTCCAGCAAGTCCAGAATTCAGTAAGCCTGGATGCCAGGAAGTTTTCTGTTACAGATGATCTCAATCTTCCCTGCTGTAATTTGAGTATTTTTCTTCTGATTGTACCTTGTTGGTGACACACCCAGTCCCTCATTCGTGTTGTCCTCTCTCCCAGCGGGGGCCTCCCTTCTGTCATGACTCTGCCTAGATGCTGTCCTCCCTGAGCACCAGCCCCTCAGAGTGAGGACAAGGGACTTCTTGGATCTAAATGACCTTGGGGGAGATAAAAGGAAGGAACTAAATTTCAGGTTTTCAACATTGACAGAACTCAAAAACATAATGCTGAACGAACAAAGTTAAATAATGAGGCAGACAGTAAATTATTTATGTAAATCAAATATATACAAAGCAATGCTACACATTTGGTAGCCACACATGCATGCACACTTACACACAGACAGGCATGGGGGGAGAGCGGGAGGGTGCTGATCCATAGTAAGAGAGTGTGATGATGGGAGGGTGGGACTAGGGGGTAGGGATAAAGGGCACAGAGGAGAGTCAATGTCTGCACGAGAAAGCCAGCCTCATCTGGGCAGATGATGGTCTTGTGCCACCAACTGAGGAAATGGTAACTTAAGCTTATTCAAGTCCAGCCCCCCAAAGCAAAAGCCGTGACTAAAGGCGTGGCCAGGGTTCTCAGACTGGCCTTCTCTTCACTCTTCACTCCTTTGCCTTCCACACCAGAGCACAGTCAGGGTAAGTGAGACCGACTGGAGAAAGCCCGTCTGGTGAGAGGCATCCAGGGAGTTGGGAGCAATGTGGAGGCTCTGGGACTTCTGCTGCTTGGTGCATCCATCCACAGAGGGAGAGGAAAAGGAAAGCCAGGGACTCTAATAAAGGAAAAAGGACCCAAGTATTCTGGGATTAGAAAAGACATACAGCATGTCCTCCGTAAAAGAACAGACAAGCCTAAAAGGGATCGTTAGCTGGAAACATCAGGAATGATGACGTAAGCTGAGGAAGGTTTAACACCATGACTTAGATAGGGAGCGTTAGATTTAGTATGTTTAAGGCAATTTCAGAACAGATTCACAACCCTTGGAAGAAGGACACCCTCGGATAAAACACAGCCTCCTGAGTGTGGCCTTGCCCGGCCGCCTCCGAGCTCCCTCTGCCCTCCTGTGGGCTGGGGTGCCCACTCCTCTTCCTTACTCCTTCACACGTGCTCTCTCCTGCCTGCAGGCCTGTGTTTTTCCTTTGAACTTTATGTATTTATAAACATTTTATGTGATTATTATTAATCATATTAAAACATAATGTGATTATTTTATTTTTTTTGAGATGGAGTCTCGCTCTGTTGCCCAGGCTGGACTGC
This sequence comes from Pongo abelii, assembly GCF_028885655.2. NCBI lineage: Eukaryota > Metazoa > Chordata > Mammalia > Primates > Hominidae > Pongo > Pongo abelii. The sequence goes on from NC_071985.2 coordinate 20,271,908, forward strand.
AGAGGCATGATCTCGGCTCACTGCAACCTCTTTATCCTGGGTTCAAGCGATTCTCCTGCCTCAGCCTCCCGAGTAGCTGGGATTACAGGCATGCGCCACCATGCCCAGCTAATTTTTGTATTTTTAGTAGGGATGGGGTTTCACCATGTTGGCCAGGCTAGTCTTGAACTCCTGGCCTCAAGTAATCCACCCACTTCGGCCTCCCAAAGGGCTGGGATTACAGGCATGAGCCACCACGCCCAGTCCATAATGTGATGATGTTTTGCTGCCTTAACTGGTCTGTCCTTGAATAGGATTGAGCAAATGCCATAGAAAAGCGTGGTTCGGTTCACCATGCCCATGGGAGTGAAGGTCTTCAGACCACAGAGCCCTGAGCCCGCGGTGCTGGCTTGCCTGGCCCCAGAGCCCCATGTTTAGAAGGAAAAAGCTGCCTCTGTCCTATCAGCCACCCATTACGCTTCCCACAGAGAGTGACTGCCGAGCCAAGCTTCCCTGCCCACCCCACTTCCGCCCTGATAATGTGCATTTATTTACTTACTTTTATTTTTATAAGTTTTATTTTTATAAACTTAAGGGCTGCAGTGCAGTTTTGTCACATGAATATGTTGTGCAGTGGTGAAGTCTGGGCTTTAGTGTAACTGTCACTCAAATGTGCACTGTATCCATTGAGTAACCCCTTACCCCTCACCCTCCTCCCCTCCTTCCCTCCCAAGCCTCCACTGGCTATTCTTCCACACTGTATGTCCACTTGTGCGATTCTGCCTCAGTCTCACGAGGCACAAGTCAGTAAGTAGCCAGCACCCCCATGTTCCAAAGATGGGAGCCAGCTCCAGAGGTCTCTGGACCCAGTGTGGTGCCATCCTAGAAAAGAGGCTGGAGAACCTCGGGCAGTTGAAGAATTTTTTTTTTTTTTCCCAGAGTCTCACTCTGTCACCCAGGCTGGAGGGCAATGGCGCAATCTCCACTCACTGCAGCCTCTGCATCCTGAGTTCAAATGATTCTCCTGCCTCAGCCTCCCGAGTAGCTGGGATTACAGGTGCGTGTCACCACACCTGGCTAATTTTTGTAGTTTTAGTAGAGACAGGGTTTCACCACATTGGCCAGGCTGGTCTTGGACCCCTGACCTCAGGTGATCCACCTGCCTTGACCTCCCAAAGTGCCGGGATTACAGGCATGAGCCACCGCGCCTGGACAAGAATTTTCTGGAGTGTGTGCAGTGAGTCATCCCTCTTGTGGGGAGGGTGGAGAACATCTTCTTTCCTCCAGCTTAGGGAGATGGGCCTTGGGCAGACACAGCGGGGCACTGATGGGGACACAGTGGACTGGTTTGCCCTGGCCTGTGGAATCTCAGGGGTGAAGGAGAGGGAGTGAGACCAAGGGTGCTGGTGGGAAGTTGTCCACCCTGGGAAGGGATGCACCTGTGTTTGCAGCAGAGAGGATGTGACAGAGCATGCCCAGGCTCTCCTCCATGTCCTTGCCCTCTACACTCCTCAGAGAATGTCCCCTGGCTGCCCTGTGTGGAGGTGAGCCTCTGAGAATCCAGGGCTGAATGGGAGTTGATGGTGGCTGCATGGATGGTGTGTCACCCTCGTCAAGAGAGCTGGAGGTGAGAGGTTCCCAGAAATCAGGAGAGGGCTCCCCAGGGACCCAAGAAGATGTTCCAGAGAGGAAGACAGTTTTCCCATAGGCCATGGCCAGCATTCCAAAGCTTGATCTCAGGCCGACAAACAATCCCTCCCTGCCTGGTACAGTGCTGCCATCCCTGCTATAGTCTGGAGAGGTCAGAGTGAGGGAGAGATGGGGGTGGAAATGCCAGCAAAGAGAGAAGCTCATCAGGTATTACAGGCTGAATTGGGTCCCCTCAAATTCACATGGTGAAGTCCTAACCCCCAGCACCTCAGATTGTGACTGTTTGGAGACAAGGCCTTTAAAGAACTGATTAAGATAAAATGAGGTCTTTAGGGTGGGCCTAATCCAATCCGACTGTTGTCCTTATAAGTAGAGATGAGGGCACACACACACACACACACACACACACACACACAGACACACACACACACACGGAAGACCACGTGAGGAAGACAGCCCACGTTGGGAGATGGCCATCTCCAAGCCAGAGAGAGGCCTCAGAGAAAACCAGCCCTGCCAATGCCTGGCTTTCAGCCTCCCACCCAGCCTGGGCCATTGTGTTGGGCAGCCCCAGCAGGCAAACTCATCAGGTCTCTGCCATTCTCTTTGCTTGCTTCTTGCTTACAACAGGCTGAGCTTTCACTTTGAATGAAAATCACACAAGATATATGAATAACTGAACTATGGTCATGACCGTAGTTCCCATGACCAGAAACTTCTCTTTGTCATAAGCTGCATCCTGGCTTCCCAGACCCAGGAAGAGCCGCACAGCTGGGTTTGCAGGAGGGTCCAGACAAACACTGGGATTGCTTCATGGCCACCAGTAAGGGCTCTGCTCTTGTAGGGTCCTACTGACATCCTTCATGAAGGCAGCAAGCCCATCACTGTCATCCTAAGCGGCTCTCCCACATTTGGCAGAGGAGTTTACACTTCCTGGGTTAGATTTTGGCTGCACCGACTATTCTTTGGACAAAATAGAAGTCCAAAGGAATGAAGGGATTAAAGCATGCTGCTGTCAGCAGGGACCAGGCTCCAACTCTGCTCCCCGCATCCCATGTCTGGTGAGTCTATTCTACTCCAAAAGACTGTCTTAGGGCCTGGTGGGGGAAAATGAGTTTCTTCTTTCCCCAGGCTGCAGTGGGGTCTTAGTGGCCTCACCTACAGATCTTTTTCCCAGATTTCAGTCTGTCTGGAAGATTCTCCTCTATGATGTGCCTATTAAGGCTTGTCTTAAATTAAATCTGCTGAGCTGGGCTTGTTGCCGAAGTGACCCCACAATCCCCTAGAGGTGTACTGTGTCCTCAATAATGTGAAAACTGACCCAAACAGAGAGGGAGGGATTGGTTTGGTCTTGTTCTCCAGAGTAGCCGGGGGGAAGCATCAGGACTCCACCTCCCTAGCAGAATGAGGCTGCAGCAATTTATTTGTATTGAAATGAGTGCATTCTTTTTGATCTATCCTAGATGCATTAGCCCCATTTCCTAGACACACTGAACGAACTAAGAACAGAAAACTGAGATCTAATCCCACTACTTCCCATCAACTAGCGCTGAAGTGGGAGGACTGCTTGAAGCCAGGAGTTTGAGACCAGCCTGAACAACAAAGCAAACCCTGTTTCTACAAAAAAAAAAATGTTTTAAAAAATTATCTGGGCATGGTGACGCAGGTCTGTAGTCCCAGCTACTTGGGAGGCTAAGGTGTGAGGATCGCTTGATCGCTCAGGAGTTTGGAGGCTTCAGTGAGCTATGATCACACCACTGCCCTTTGCCTGGGTGTCAGAGTGAGACCTCATCTCTAAAAAAAATTAAAATAAAACAAAATTATAAAATAATAATAAAAAAAGAAGGGGCACCCACCACAGACAGCACTTAATGTCCAGAGAGTATGCGCAGATCCTGGGACTGCTTTGCAAGACAGTTCAGTTAAAGTTGCTTTAACTTTGTAGGCGGACCAGCTTCTGCTTAGCCCTTGAAAGGGAAGCTGGGCGCTCACCACACTCAGTAAGCTGAACAAGAGCAGGCTGTGAGGCCGCCAAGCCCTCCAAGGATAAAGCATGAGCCCTGGGGCAGCTGGGCATGTGCTGGAGATAGCTGGCTCAAGGCCAGTGCCTCTTCAGTGCTGGAAACTGTTGACTCAAGATTCGTGCGTCACCCGGCCCTTGGGGGTGGACCAGGGATCATGACTCTGGCAAGCTCACAGAGTTCCTGAGATTGAAGCTGCCACGCATGGTGGCTGCTTTATGTTCTTGCAATAACTAACAGGGACCAAAGCCGAAAGCATCCTGTGTATGGGCTGAGGGTGGCTGTAATACACATTTGGAGGTTTCAACCTAGCCTTTTCAAAAACAAGACTAATCAAATAAAGCAACCCCTCGCCATTATCTGAGGACTGTTCACAAGCTTTCTGGTAGGTTCCAGGAGTTTCTGATCCCCCAGGCTGAGGCAATACTTGGTGGTTATTAACCTCGTGCAGAGCAAAATGAAATGCAGACCCTGAGGTCCTTTGGGAGACTTAGAATCTTAGCCAGAGTTACAGAGATCCTGGGTCTGCTTTTCTGAAGTTCCAGTTTCTTCAGCAAAGTTGCTCCCAATTTCTCAGATAGTGGATACACCTCTGGAGAGTGGCTCTCAGTCTTAGAAAGTGTAAAACATGCCTGGAAAACTTGTTAAAAGTTCGAATTCTACACACCTAACAGAATGGCAAAAATTCAGAACACTGACAACACCCAGTGCTGGTGAGGATGTGGAGAAACAAGAATTCATTCATTGCTGGTGGGAATGCAAAATGGTACAACCACTTTGGAAGACGGTTTGGTGATTTCTTACAAAACTAAACATATTCCTCCCATATGATGCAGCAATTGTGCTCTTTGGTATTTACCCAAATGAGTTAAAAACTTCTGACCACACAAATGCCTTCACACAGATGTTATAGCATCTATCTATCTATCTATCTATCTATCTATCTATCTATCTATCTATATCTATCTATCTATCTATCTATCTATCTGTCTATCTATCATCATTCTATCATCTGTCTATGTATCTATGTATCTATCATCCATGTATCTATCATCTATCAACTATCATCTGTCTATGTATCTATGTATCTATCATCTATGTATCATCTATCAACTATCTATCATCTATCTATGTATCTATCATCTATGTATATATCATCTATCATTCCATCTATCATCCTATCTAGCATCTATTATCTATCTATCTATCTATCTATCTATCTATCTATCTATCATCTGTCAATGTATCTATTTTTCTATCTGTCACTATCTATATATCATCTATCATCCTATCTATCATCTAGCTATCTATTATCTGTCTATCTATCTATCTATCTATCTATCTATCATCTATGTATCTATGTATCTATGCATCTACGTATCTATGTATGTATGTACGTACGTACGTATGTATGTATGTATGTATGTATCTATCTTCTATCTCTCTATATATCCTATTGACTGTTTCTCTAGTGAACCTTGATTAAAAACATTGCTCTAAAAAAATCATGTTTTTTTTTTTAAAGTTTATATGACTGGGATCTTCTCACCACCCACAAGAAATTTCAATTCAGCAGTGCTGGAGCTGGGCCTGGGAATGTACATTTTGAAGATTTTCCTCTATTTTCTGATGCCAGTGGCATGTGGGTCACCCTCAGAGAAGCAAAACCTCAGAGCTTCTCCCTGTAACTGGCAGAGACAGAAAGAGCTACAATGTGAGGTCCCCCTCCCATGGGATTCTCATTTTCCCCTACCCCACCCCAGCAACTGAGATGGGCTGTGTACCCTGGCCTGGGGGGCAATGCAAGACTTTTTGGCTTCTCATGCTCCTAGCTATGGCCTTCCTGTTTTTTGCATCAGATAGATCACGTGGTAAACTAGGGAGAAGACTTGTCGGTGTTTTACCTACCCGGCAAGAAGCTTCCTCCTGGCAAAGGCCGGATGATTGCAATGACCTCCTCCTTCCCGGCTGCTCTCGGACTGCAGGCTTTCCCCCTCTGCAGCACTTGTTTATAAAACTGACCACACAGTCTTCCTCTCACAACATTTCCTTACATCATCTCCTTCCTCAAGAACCCTCCCTGCCCCCTTACTGCCTTTAAGGTCAAACCCGAATGCTGATCCCTGTGCAAGCCCCTTGTCTGTCTGCACGTGTCCCTCCTTCCAGTGTGCACGTGCCCACCCCTACAACTGTTTTCCAACTCTCTTTGACCCTCGGGGCCCTCAGCACTCAGCTTCAACTTGCTCTTTCCAGTGCTTCTCTGCCTGGTTCCCAGGACTTCAGCTTTGTCAGTGCCAGAGCATATTGCAGGGTCATTACCGAGGGTTCCTTCTACTTGAATTTGTTTTAGAGTGTGCTCCTACCTGCCCTGCCCTGCCTCAGTGAAGGGGCTGGTGTTTATGCAAAGCAGGAAAGCAGAAAGACCAAGAGCACTGGACTCAGCAGACCTGGGTGCAAGGACACACGCAGCGCTTCAGGAGTTGTAAGACGAGGGACAAATTCCTCAGCTTCTCTGAGCTTTTGTTTCTTTACCATATACACGGGAATAATGGTACCTGTTTCCCAGGACTGTTGGGAGGAGGAAAGTACAATGGTCATGGAGATGAATGTGTGGAAATTACAAGGCACTTTCCCGGGGGTCAGCAGCTGTCCTGCTCAGCTGCCCGAAGCTGGCTTCAGCACCACTGGACAGGCTTGGCTCATGCATTGGTGGCCAGGCAAGGCACAGAGCAGGCACGAGGGCCAGAGAAGGGGATCACTGTTGTCCTGGTGCACAGCCTGGAGGAGGACCTAGAAAACAGCACTCAAATATATGAAGTCAGGAGCGAGGGGCAGAGTGTTGGATTGGAGATGTGCAGAAGCAGGTCTGCAGAGCTGAACAGGGACAGGGGCCAGGGACAAGAAAGCAGATAGGGGGAAGAAGGAGGGATGAATACAGAGAAGGCCACTCCGTGTGGCTTAGGGAAGAGCTTCTGGGACACTTTTCATCCAAGGCCAATTATGTGGCTTAAAACATCACCAGTACAGCCCAAGAATGCATCCTGGAGGTCAGGAGCCCTGGAGACTCTGGAGGCTGGCAGCTCCTCTGTTCTGTCCGGGGGTGGTGTGTTCATGTAGGATTTGAGGAGACTGAATCGTGTAATCATGTGGAGCCTTGGCTTTGAAATACTTTCTGTGCCCTGGACGATGACATCTCAAATGTTATTGAAGTTCTTGAAGCCCCCGTTCCTCCTCTGTATGACAAGAATCCTAGTGACCACTTCACAGGGTGGTGATAAGATTTCAGTAGATACAGCACAGAAAGTGCTGAGGACAGGGCTGGGCACAGAGGAGGTGATCTTGGTTGTAATCATCATTATTATGCTCATAAAGGCTGCTTAGGCAATGCATGGAAGCTGGAAAGATGTGGGTCTTCTCCGTACAGAATATGGGTAAGGAAAAAGTTTACTCTCAACATCAAGTGATGCTTCCTCTGGGCTGGAGTGGAAAAGTTGCTCCTGGGCTGCTTGCTTTGGTCTGGGAATGTCTCTGTGGCCTCCAAAAAGCAGATGAGGCTGGAGAGGGTTTCTTTTCTGGGGCAGCCTCTGGAGTTCAGACATTCAGGTTTCCCATCCTTCCCAGGGTGCTTATCTTAAAAACACGTACCTCAGTCAAGAGATTCACTTCTAATAAGGAGAAGTTGCCAGAGCTGGCTGCAGAGGGTGGTGAATGCAAGTGTAGCCCCGTGGTGTTATGACAGATACTGGTTTTCATCCATGGTTCCTGGCTAATAACTCCCATAGCCCTCGTTAGTCTTTTATTATAATGTTGGGTGTGTTAGGCCTCATGGGCAGGCTTCTGACCTTCTCCTGCCTTCCTCCCACTCAAATGTTCCCCAGACTTTCTGACTGCATCTTGAGACCTCCTATGAGGGTCCCACCCTGTAAACGAGGGAAAGGAATACTGATGTCATGAAGCTTCCATAAAAACCCAAGAGGACAGAGTGTGGGGAACTTCCGCATAGCTGGAGACATGGAGGTTCTTGGAGGGTGGCGCTTAGGGAGGGCATGGAAGCTCCGCACCCCTTCCCCCATACCTCGCCCTACTTGTCTCTTTGTCTGTATCCTTTGCAATATCCTTTATTATAAACTGGTAAACATAAATGTTTCCCTGAGATCTATGAGCCAATCCAGCAAATTAATCAAACCCAAAGAAGGGGGCCCATGATCCCCTCTTGAAGCTGATTGGTCAGAAGTTCCGGAGATCTGGACTTACGACTGGTGTGTTTGGGGGGGCAGTCTTGGGGACTGAGCCCTCAACCTGTGGGATCTGACACTATCTCCACTTAGATAGTGTTGGAACTCAAATAGATGACACCCAGCTGGTATCCTCTGCTTGGAGTATGTGGTAAAAAAAACTCACATATGGTCACAGAAGTCTTCTGTGTTTGATGATTGTTGTGGTATGAGAGTAGAGGGGAAACATAGTTAGAAAGAGTTCTCTCTATACAAACCCCCAGTGGGAAGGTTTGATCGGAAAGGTATACATGGGCTGGAGGCTGGGCTGCAGGGAGAGGCACTTGCATGCGTTGTGGTCATGCTCTCAGCCTGGACACAGGGACCAGAGGGCTGGCCCTGAAGGGTGGCAGGGCTGCCTGAGGTGGCATCTTACACTTTGCAAACAGAGGCCACTCGGTTGCATACATGGGAGCAAAGTCCAGGGAGACTTTTTCTGATCCTTGAGATGGCTCCTTCGTAACTGAAGGAGAAAATGCATTTTAGAGAATTAAAATTTGGAAGTTGGCAGTAAAGTTGGCCGTGTCCTACTGGTCAGCACTTGGAAAAAGGAAGTAAGAGAGGGAAGGAGGGAGGGAGGAAAGGAGGCTGGATTGGCTCTTCAACTATGAAACTTTTGACAAGTTCCATCTTGATTTTCATTCCTCTCTTTCCCATGCACTAAAGTTGACACCTAAGATAGATCACGGTGCAATTCACATGGAATCTGAAGATGAGTGTGCTGGACATTTCTTGCACTGCTGTTTGGCTGCTATGCACCCTTACAGGGATTTCTCTGGAGGGGTAGATTTCTCTGGAGAGATCATATTCAAGTCCTGCTGGCAGAAGATGCTACCATCAGGTGTTTTTTCCTAGTCTAGAATGACATTTAACCCTAGGAAGCATGCAGCTTCTGGGGCGAGCCCTGGCTGCAGCCTCCTGCCGCTCTGGAGTCTCAGGTGGTAGACGCGTTGAGGTGGCACCTCATCCCACTTAGCACCCGTTTTGGAACATCACACAGAACATGTGGGCTTTTCTTTCGAAAGCTGTCACTTGGGGAGCAGTCTGTGTGTCCTCCTATTATATAGTTTGATGTCTTGTTAGAATAGAAAGATTTCAAAATTAGCATCAACATTTGGGGAGAAATCAAATCTCTTCCATATGCTACTTTGCTTGGGTAGCACCAAAAAAAAGGCAGAGCTGAGCCCCAGAATGTGTCTCTCATAGCCCCCGCCCCGCGGCCCAAGCAGGTGTGTTCTCAGACGTGCAGCCTCCACAGTGGCCTAATTTCAGCTTCTACGGCTGCTCCCTGCTCTTCATCCCCACGCTGTCTCTTCCCCCAGCATCTGGCTCAGTTCCCCCTCTGCTCTTGCTTCCCTTGCTGATGCACCGTTGCTGATGCGGTGGCATTGTAACTTGAAGGCCAGCAATCCGAGACCCCCAACTCCTCACTCCTGGGCTCTCTCTCCTTCATGCTGGTTCTTAGGGGAGGAAGGGCTGGGAATTGGGCAATGTGCCTCTGATCTAGCCACATGCTATTCTCCAGGGAGCCTTGCCAGGCCTTGCCTCACCCTAAACATAAAAGCAAATGACACTGACCTCAAAGTCAAGGCTTCTATAGAACTCTCAGATTAGAGAGTGAATATTCCCAGATCAAAGTAGGCACAACTCTTATGGTCCACTCTTGGCAGTGAAGGATTCTCTTCTCTGACTTATTCATTGGAATCTTTGCAACTTGTTCAACTGCATATCCCACAGACAGGTCTCTGGGCATTTTATGGTGCCCTGTTGGCCAGACAAAAGACCTTAGACTTTGACCTTTTTTTGTTTTAAATGAATAATCTCCTGGGTCTCATCTAAGTAAATATTTTTCTTGTTCACAAAAGTTCCTGTGATGAGCAGTGAATTCTCATACAAAAAATACTATCAAGCAAGAATTTCTTGCCTTCTAGGAAATCATCATTTTATCCAGGTTGATCTATCTTGGAAAATTACCAACTAGTCCTAACCACAAAAAAAATCAGTAAAATGCTTCCCTTTTGGCCTTTTGTGCTGCCAGAGCAGATAAACTTCACCTCCCAGGGTCCAAGCACTGAGTACTGGCCTTGGACCCTTTTTTTGGTACCTTGAGACCAAGGGATACAAAGCAAGTTCAGAATTAATAAAAATGATTTCATATATTATAATTTATCATATTAATAGAGTGAAGTAGAAAAGTATGTTCTTTTCTTAATATACAAGAAAGAAAGAGACGATATTCAACATCAATGAGTTCTGAATCATTGGTAGCAAACTTGAAATAGGACAGAGCTTCCTTTTTGGGGCCCTTTGTCTTTGGCTCAGATTAATTCATTGAATCAAATAGCTGACACCTTGGAGATTTTGGAAGTCTGAGGTCAAGTGAGTGCCAGTGGAGAGGGAAGGTGGACAAAAATAGGAGGCGGCAGAGGCCGTCCAGGGTAGTTGTAAATTCCATGCTTACCTCCGGGCTCTCAGGGGTCTCACTGGCATATTGAAGAAAATCAAAATATTTCATCTCAAAATATATTTCTTTGACACATTTTGAGATTGCTGTTCACAGAGCCTGCAAACAGAAGCAGCCCTGCAAGGCTGTCATTCGTGGGGAAATTTGCACCTGCAGAGAATCTGATTGACGCAGCCGTCTCGGAGGCCCTCCCTTGTCTGGATCTAGGAAAGATTAACTGAGGTTCTTTTTTAAAGAACTGACACCTTTAAAGATCTGAAAGAAACATTCACCATCTATGCTTTCTGAGGGCTGCTACCTGTGCGGTTTCATGTATGTAACAAGGTGACCTTTGCTAGCCAGGCCTCCTCTTCTCCCCCTTCCATAACCTGTGTTGCCACCATAACCTGATGTACCACCATTACCTGTTTTTGTCATATTCTGAGTCCTCTTGTCTCTGTAACCTCAAGATGTACCCCACTGGGCGGCTGGGTAATCACTTTGTGATTTTCTCCTCTGCGCATGTTAGTAACTTTGTATGCCTTTTCTCTTACTGATCTGCCTTTTGTCAGTTGATTTTTCAGCAAACCTTCAGAGAGCGAAGGGGAAGTTTTCCCTTGGCCCCTACAATGTTAAGGTGGCACTGAGATGCTGGCCGGTGGGAGCAGCTCTCCTGGCCTCCCTCTTCTCCCCAGCATCCTGCATTGTCACAGTCCTAGCTTCTGTTCCCGACTAGTGGGACTGGAAAAAATGTGGGAGCAGCCTCAAGCCTGTTCTTTTCTCCTGTCCTGCATATGAGTGAGGGCACCACGGCAGCCAGGCAGGATAGACTTTCATTTCTCTCTCACAGAACAGTCCAGAGGCAGGGCAGTCCTGGCAGGTTGGCTGGATGCATGAGGCCATCCCGAGACCCCAGCTCCTCCCCTCTTGATGCTCCGTCATCCCCTAGGTGGGTCACATCTGCACCTGTAGCCCATGGGAAGCACAGGGGGAGTAGAAGATGCCCCCTTCCTTTGTAAGAGATGTGACTCAGAAGCTGTCCTGGTCTACTTCTGCCCAGATCCCATCAGCTGGAACTCAGACGATGCCACACACAGCCCCCAGGGAGACTGGGAGTGCTGGTCTCCAGCTGGGAAGCTGTGTGCCCTGCTGACCCCCTATTGAAGGAAAGAATGAGAGAATGGAGACAAGCGCAGCTAGCCACCCGCTCCCTCCCAGCTCGACTCGGACCCCGCTTTCCACAGGAGTTCTGGGTTCGGGCCCCTTCCCAGTGCTCCTGCATGCCAGTGTCTGCGTCTGAGGGCCCCACATCCCCGCAGGTTCCGATTTGAGGAGCTGGCCGCTCCCTTGGCTTCTGTTCCAGATTACTTAGTAGAGCTATGACACTCCTCTTGGCTGCCAGCTGCTGGCCCGAGCTTTGGGATCATCAGCTGAGCTCCTGGCGCCTGGCCCTGCCTATGTGTTGACAGGGGCGTCCTGCGCTAGCAGGCCACATTAGGGAGGCTGCCCACCTCTCACTGTCCATCCGGTTGTAGCAACCCCCCGCCCCTGGGAGTCAGGCTCAGTTCTCCTCCCTTGGGCTCTACTCAGGTGGGCACAGATGAGAGGGCACTTCAAAGGGCACAGGAAAGGGTAATGGAAGGAAAAGTGGGCCCAGGTTGAGCCCAGAGTCCCAAAACCCTCTGTCCCCTTCGATTCTTTGTCTGCACAGGAAACCAGAGGGTGAGAAGGACAACTAGGGATACGAAGGCTGACCGCGATTGTGAAGACCATGCTTGCCCATCCCCCAGGCTGCCACTGAAGAGCCAGGCCTCTTAGATGAAGGCTCAGAATGTAGTGGTTGAAAGAGACCTCAGCTCCTCCCCTGTGCAGCAGTGCTCAAGTGCTCTACCCAGCCTCGTGTTCAGGAGCCGCCTGCAGGTGCAAGGGAAGGAAAGGGGCACCCTGGACAAGGCTGGTCAAGGTTGTCCACCCCACCTTGCTGCCAGAGCGTTTCTGTCTTATCTGTTATGTGTTTGGGGGTTGTGTGCAATATTTCACTTACTAAAAAGGATCCCACTGGTGGGAGGGAAAGAGGACTTGAAAGCCACTGATCCAGGACAAAGCCTTCCTTTTACACCTTTCTTTTCCTTCCTTCCTTCCTGCCTTCCTTCCTCCCTCCCTTTTTTCCTTCCTTCCTTCCTTCCCTCCCTCCTTCCTTCCTTCCCTCCCTCCTTCCTTCCTTCCCTCCCTCCTTCCTTCCTTCCTCCCTCCCTCCCTCCCTTTTTTCCTTCCTTCTTTCCTTCCTTCCTTTCTTCCTCCCTCCCTTTTTTCCTTCCTTCCTTCTTTCCTTCCTTCCTTCTCTTTCTCTCTTCCTTCTTTCTTTTTCATATAACCCACAAACATCCTTCCATATACTTAAATTTTTTTTTTCCAGACGAGGTTCTGCTATGTTGCCCAGGCTGATCTTGGATTCCTGGCCTCAAGTGATCATCCTGCCTCAGCTTCCTGTGTAGCTGGGATTACAGGTGCCTGCCACTGCACTCAGCTTCTGTGTTTTGAACAGGCTCCATTGGTGATGCAGATGCTGCCTATGGGACCTGTGATGGTTAATTTTATAAATCAACTTGTCTGGGCCATGGTACCCAGATAGTTTGTCAACTATTATTATTATTATTTTAATACAGCATTTTTTTTTAATTTTTAATTTTAATTTTTTTTTTGAGACAGGGCTTTGCTATGTTGCCCAGGCTGGAGTGCAGTGGTGTGATCATGGCTCACTGCAGTCTGGACCTCCCAGGCTCCAGGGATCCTCCCACCTCAGCCTTCCAAGTAAGTGGGACCACAGGCATGTGTATCACCACACCCAGCTAATTTTTGTATTTTTGGTAAAGATGAGGTTTCACTATGTCACCCAGGCTGGTCTCAACCTCCTGGGCTCCAGCGATTTTCCCACCTCAGCCTCCCAATGTGCTGGGATTACAGACATGAGCCGCCATGCCTGGACAGGTCAAATATTATAAATTTTTCTGTGAAGGTGTTTTAAATGAGATTAACATTTAAATCAGTAGACTTTAAGGACAGCAGATTAGCCTCCATAACATGGGTGGGCATCATCCAAACAGCTGAACACCTTAAGAGAAAAAGACTGAAATTTCCCAAGGAATATTGAATTCCTCCAGCAAACGGTCTTTGGTTTTGAGCTGAAACTCTTCCCTGGGTTTCCTGCCTGTCCTACATGCCCTACAGACTTTAGATTACCCTAGCCTCTACAGTCATGTAAACCCATTCCTTAAAATAAAGTTTCTCTCCCTCTCTCTCTTTATGCACACACACACACACACACAGAAACACACACACAAACACACACAAACACACACATACACATACACACAAACACACATACACATACACACACAAACACACACAAACACACACACATACACACATGCACACACATACACACAAACACATACGCAGAAACACACAAACATACACGCACACACATACATATACACACACACAAACACACAGACACACAAACATCCTGTGCGTTTTGTTTATCTGGGTTCAAACTCCAGCTCTTCCACTTACAGTGAGACTTTAGACAGGCTATCTCAAATCTTTGCTTCTGTCTCTATAAAGTGGAGATTATACATTTAGTCCAGTGCCTGGCATGTAGGAAACTATTAATGAATTAGAACTCTAACCTTCATCAGGCCATGATGATTATCACAGTAGCACTGGGAAAAACTGTAAGAAGTCTCGCCCTTCCTGTTCTTCAAGAAATCTTGTCTCTATCCGTTATTCTAAGCAATGAAAACCTCACCTTTGCTTGAAAATCCCATGGAAATGAGATTGTAGAGACATCCTCTGCTGAGCACAGCAGCCCTGCCCAGCACGTGAGGGCCCGATGGCCCCAGTCCCACCTCTCCCCTCACTGCCAGGCAGCAGGGAGGAAGCAGCAGAAAGCGTTTCCCAGTCAGGACACGCTTGTTGTCAGCTCTTTCCTGGACAGAGCCAGCTTTTCCTTCTTGTTTTACTTGGCACCTATCTGTGTATTATCTGTGCAGTTCTCTGGAAAAGAACAGAAAACCAGCTTCCTATGTGAATAGCCAAGAGCACTGACCCCTCTGATCTCTGGCTGTTTTCAGGACTAACTCAGAATTCTTGGCTCCTCCTGCCCCTGGCCAGGGAGGCCACCTGAGTTAGTGCACAGAAGCCTCAGCTGGTATCGGGAATGTTCTGCAGGACCAAGGGTGGTTCCAGGGTTTTTACATAGAAGGGGCTTGAAGGCAGGAGTTTGGTTGGAAGAGAAATTGTCCTATAATTGTATTTGCAGCACAAACACAATGGTTTTATTTAGATGGCATATCATAGAGCATGAGGGTGACAAACTGGCCAGTGGGACAAATCTGGCCCCCTACCTGTTTTTGTAAATGAGGTATTGTTGGAATGCTTCTATGCCCTTTCTATTGCCTATGACTTCTTTCGCATTGTAGCGGCAGAGTGGAGTAGTTGAAACAGAGGCTGTATGTGTGATCTGCAAAGGTCTAAAATACTTACAATCTGGTCCTTTACAGGAAAAGTTTGCAAATCCCTGTAACACAGCAGTAAATCAGCACATTTTAAAAAAAGATGCTACATTTATAACAATGTGCGTAAAAATGAGAAACTATCCTTTGCTCATTTCAAATCATATTTTGGGGATGTCTCGGTGGGTGGGATAATGAGGCCCCTGGGTGGGGAGAGGAGTGTAAATTTTCCTAAGTGACGTTTTTGCTGTGACCATGGAGACGCTCCTTCCTCAACCCAGGTCCTCTGAATCTCACAGAATGCCAACCTGTGGTCTGAGTTTCTGCTTTGTTTTCAGGTTTTGGCCTCTGCCCAGCAGCACAGACTGTCCTCTCACCCGGGTTGTTTTTTCAGTTTTTCTTGCATCATGGCAGCTATGGAAAACGGCATTCATTATTTGTAAAAGGATGTGGCTGCTCATGGCTGAGGAGACAGCCACAGGAGCTGTCCCAGACCCCATCCCCAGGACTGAGGCATAGGCCTCTGCACACATGAAACCCATTAGCGGCCCGGAAGACACTGCAGCGGAGGGCTGGGAGGCTCCCGCTGGTGAGCTTCCCCTTGTTCCTGGTGACAGCGCTCTGAATCTGCCACTCAGGGTGTCAAGGAGAGTCGGTCACACTTTCCTGTTCCTGCTCCAGGATGGGGCCTCCTGTCCCCCAGGGCCCCAACTGTAACAAAGACCTGAAGGAGCATGCTAAGTCCTGGTTGAGTTGTTTTCTCCTACGTTTCATTTAAACCTAATTAAAGTTCTGGCATTAGGCCAGAGAGATATGATACTATTAGCTATGTTTTGTAATGGAGGAAATGGAACCTCAGAGCACTGCAGCAAGTTGCTCAGGTAAATGGGCTCTGAGCCAGAGGATCAAGTGCTGGTGGTGTGCTGGTAATGCCAACAACGGGATCTCCTTGAACAGCAGGGAGTGGGGAAGCCTCATCCACAGCATCTGCCCCAGCCCTCAAATAAATCCCCCACCCAGGGGGCTCGCCACCGCTGGACTCGGATCCCTGACCCTCTCTGGGCCTTTATTCCCTGACCTGGGGGTTGAGAAGGTGTAGTGCCTGGAGCTGCGGAGCAGACCTGCACAGGAAGTGCTTTAAAAGCTATAGGAGCCTTTAAAAGCCACAGTCTTAGATGGCGTGGGTCAGTGCCAGCAGAGTAGGAGCCCCAAGCATGAAAAGACCTGGCACATCCCACCTCAGTCACCCATGTGCGACTAAAAGCAGATCTGACACTAAGCCATATGTTTAAGAAGGCGTTTTTCTCATGATGCCTATGTAAATTATCATATTAAAAAAAGTGTTGGGCTCCCTATCTTGCTATTGCCCTAAGCATGTTCTTGGCCTTTCCACTGGGTGACCCAGCCTGGGGACAATACGTCTGAGAAAGATGGGTATCTTGTATCTTTCAGGATCCAGCTGGAAACGTAAGGAGAATTAGGGGTATCCAGTATCCAGCTTGGAGTAACTTCAATGGCCTGGGACTGAGTTTAGACAAATGGCCTGCAGAATTGTACCTAACTAGCCGCGTAATCACTCGTGAATTGTTTTCTGAGCACCTCTGGCAAGGTGCTGAGGGGGAAGAGGTGAGATGCTTGTCTTCTCTGGGGCTGGGGATGGGGTGAAAGATGCATGTGGCAGAGGCTGCTTATGACCCAGGGAGTGCTGCTGCCATGATACCTGGGCAGCATCCGAGGGCCCATAACGGCCAAGTGTGCTGTAAGGGGGTCAAGAGATCACTGTTGAAGTTGGCAGCTGCAGGAGGCTTCCAGAATGGCAGATGGAGCTGGGCCTCAAAAGGCAGGTGGGATTCCAGCAGGTGAGGACAGAGGCTGGAACAGCACTCTCGGGGATCCACCGAGTGGTTTTTCCTTTCTCTGTTTCACTTGGATGCCCTTGATTCTCGCTTCCATTTTCTCTCCTGGTTTGACCCCCGAACTACATCCTCAGGTGAGACGGCAGCCTTGATTCCCCTGTTCTGGGACTCGTTATTAGGCTTGGTAGGGGTGGAGAGGAGGGTGACTTCCTCCCAGAGGCAGTAGTAATATACCCAACTGACACTCCAGCTCTCCTTAAAGGCATCTTCGCATCCCTTTAATGAGTTCATTTTTCCATTATGTAGCCTAGAGGTGTGTGATTGGCTAAAATTCAAAGAACTAGTATTTGGCCACCTTTTAGCACCTTTTAGCAATTATTTCAAATATGTTCCTTTAGAATGTGCAGGTGCTTGTTGAGAGTTCTTTTCAGCAAAGATCCTAACACAACCGGAAAAGTCCTCGTGTAATATCCTGTTACGTTCTCTAGGTTGATTTTACATTCTGCCTATATGATTGAACACATTTCCAATGCAATTAGAAAATAGTTTGCAACAACTCAGCAGGTGCTGATGTGCAGCTTCCTCAGTTGCCTGGCCCATCATTTTCATCAGGTTACTCTTAGGGCGTTCTGTGACCCATGACACTAAGGCTGTGTGACCCATAACGTAAGACCAAGGCCTGCTGGCCTATAAGGCAAGGTGCTGTTACCAGCTTACTTGACGCCCCTGGCTCATCTTAGACTTGAGGTCTCCTAAATCCTTGCTTAGAACACTTTCACAAGGTTCTTTCGTCCCCTAAACAAAACAAAACAAAACAAAAGAAAAAACAACCCAAAACCAAAAGCCTTGAGACCTCACTTTTTGATTTGAATTTTTGTTTACCCTAATGTCCTTTTATCTCTTAATAGTTGGCTCTGGGACCCACTGCAGCTGAATCCTCTTTCATCGGCCCTTGTGCTTGTTGGTATAATTTGGTGTAAAGGAAAATAAAAAACTCTCAGGACCCCCGAAGTCCTTATGCAAAAGGGAAGGTTAAACCTGGAGACTGAGTCACATAACACTCCCTTCCAAATGAAGAGCTGTTACCAGCATTATGTGGTTCCCCTCTGGAAGGTAAAAATCCTCAGGCATCTACAAAGGACTACCCCACAGATCATTCATAAGTAAATTCTTTGCTAGCCTCCTATAAACAAGCACATGTCAATTGTAACTTTGGATCTACGGTCTAAGGCTAGCGCCAAAAACTAGTCAGTTCATTCTGTATTGATAATGTGAGTTACAAGCTTATCTTCCCAGGTGCAGAACATAGACAAGATGAGACTAGTCATTCCTCCACCTACCCAGAGAAGTCTGCATAATCAGTTCTTCATTTACTCCCTTTTTTTGCTTCAAACATTCGCCTTATCTTATGTAAAATGTAGATTTAGTGAGCACTAACTAAAGTCTTACAAGAATGTGACCATTTACCTTACCGCCTACCTGCCTGTCTTCCTACCTGCCTTCCCCTCTTAAGGAAATGTACAAATACTAAACCTTCTGAAAACCTTTTTAGAAAAAAACAGCCACAGATGTGTCTGTGTTTTTCCTGGATCCTCCCTCAAGCTGGCTTAATAAACCTTGATTGACTGAGACTTTTGCTTCAGTCACTCATTTCGGTTATATTCAGATTACATGAGAATATCACTGTGCTATCTAGAAAAACGGCCTCCGCTGCTGTAGGGACCATGCTAGGAAAGTCTTCCCTCATTTTCAGTGCCTGCCTGCCCTTCTGCAGTAAAAATCACCTACTCTACCTGCCCACACTCCCCTAGCACCAGCCAAAGGATGCCCCGCTGTGAAGACAAAGCTGGAGTCCCCAGGAGGCATCTCCACATAGGTAGAGTGTTTGGAAGAGGTGGGGTCCTCGGGTCCCACCAGCCAGAGAAACATTCAGTTAAGGCAGAGCCTGGCGTGTGGTCAAGGATTGCTTTACTGAAGAAGAAATCTCGAAATAGATATGTAGGTGTAACTGAGTAACCCTCTTTTTCTAAGAGATAGTGAATGAGTTGTTATTATTATTATTTCTCTTCTTTTCTCTTTTCTCTATTTCTCCCTGCTCCCCACTTCCTACTTAGCCCTTCAGAAATGCAATTATAACCTTCTACCACGCCTTCACCAGACACTGCCTACAGGTGAGTTCATCTATGTGCTTAGAAGGTCTAGAGGGGGACTGTCTCCCACCAGAAGACTGCCTTGAGGACAACAGTCAATTTACAACTCAAGGTATGCCTGCTACAAAACTCTCTCCCACCTGGAGAGTTTCGGCCACCTTTATAACCTAGTTCTACCCACCAAGGCACCAACTCGTCCACCTGGTAGATAAGGCACTGAAAGTAGTATGTGGACCCCTACCTGTTCACTTCCAGCCCTGCATGTCATTCATGCCAGGTCCCCTTTTAAAAGTGCCCACTTTCTTTTTATTTTATTTATTTACTTTTTTTGAGACAGAGTCTCACTCTGTTACCCAAGCTGGAGAACAGATCTCGGCTCACTGCAGCCTCCGCCTCCTGGGTTCAAGTGATTCTCCTGCCTCAGCCTCCTGAGTAGCTGGGATTACAGGCATGCACTACCACGCCCAGCTAATTTTTTGTATTTTTATTAGAGACAGGGTTTCACCATTTTGGCCAGACTGGTCTCGAACTCCTGACCTCAGGTGATCCACCTGTCTTGGCCTCCCAAAGTGCTGGGATTATAGAAGTGAGCCACCACACCTGGCCAAAAGTGCCCACTTTCTGTTCCAAATGTGAAGTGGTATCCTTAAGGCAGGGAAGCCTGTACTTCTTCCCCTAAGCTAGCTTTGGAATAAAAAATCACCTTCTTTGTACCAGACCTCGTTCTTGTTGATTGGACTCTGCAAGGGGCAAGCGACTGAACCTATGTTTTGGTTACACAGGGAAACCTCAGCACCTTCAACACATTAAAAATACTGAATATACTGTCTCTTCTACTTCTGGGTCCACATCAAATTTACTTTCACGTTTTCTTTAATTTGGGAAGGAAAGAGAAAAGGAAAGTAACCTTGGTGAGATCTTTTCTTATTGATCCATTTATTTATTCGTTCATTTACTCAATGAATCCACTATGTGCCACGTGAGCAGCAAGATGATAAATGATAAAAATACCATCTATCTATGCCTTTGTCAAGTTTGATGTCCAGCCAGAAGCCATCAGCATTTGGAAAAGTTTTTCTGTTATCACAGATGCTAGCCTCCCCTAGACCACATTGTGAGAAAGGTGAAATTTGACCTGGATGCAGTTTCACTCTTTTCCTTCCTCTCTGTATCAACCTTCCTCTGCTACCTCACTGGGCCCGGAACCCTGTGGGATCTACTGGTGGTCTCTGTTTCTATAAGGACATGACTGACCTCCCAGCTCCCTTCTCTGAATCCCAACTCCTCATGGTCATGGGTCAGAGGGTAACAGTCCTTCCAATTCTATTGCCCTAAGGGATCACCACTGACTTGGGCTGAAATAATATCCTCCCTGACCATCCACTGTGAGAGGTGCCCTCTCAGCCAAGGTAGCAACTGAGTATGTTTATAGAGATCAAAGGATTTAGTCCTAAGAATAGTATTTGATTTAGACATTGTTTTTGTAGCATTTCAAAAATGTGGAAATGGAAGCTGGGAGGGGTTGAATGGCCTGCCCAGGTCCACACAATTCATAAAGGGCTGAGGCAGGCATCAGATCCATATGTCTGACTTCACGTTTCCATCTTCTCCATCATAACACCCTGGATCGTTGAGATGCTCATGTGAGTAGGCTCTTGCACCTGGAGAAAACTAGTCAAACTCCATGTATTGTTAAGTTTCTACCTTTATATTTGTGTAGGGCTTTTTAGAGCCTGAACTCAACATCAGTGGTAGACTTTTCAAGGCCTCAAATTACCCTAAGTGATGATTACACACTCTGCTGGTTTTTAGACTAATTGATTCCAATACAACTTCTTCGATAAGGGTAGTGGAGATGCAGAATTTGCAGGAGACTCAGGGTCCAGGAGCGGGAGTCAGGGTAATAGGTGAAAGGACCCAGTCAGGTTTGATCTCAAGACCTGCTATAAAATTAGCTATAAAATTACTAATAACATGGTGAAAGAATATGCTGAGCTGAGACAAGAAAGTCATTGAAAAAGGAATAGGCCTTGAACTTGGAGGAAGGCAGGAGAGAGATCGGATAGCCCTGAATGACAAAGAGCTGGTCCTTTGAGGGTCTTTCTCAGAGGGGAAGACCGAGGGCTGGATGAGTACTTCTGTTGAAGAGAAAATTTGTTCAGAAAAAGCACACTGGTTATATGACATGGAGTGAACTTCAATGACTAAGAAGAAGCAATGTGGGAGAGATTTTTTTGGGGGAAAATGTAGTGAGTCTCCAGCCCTATGGGCAGTCTCTAGGGGTCTGGGGAGAACCCCCTAGTGAAATTCACAAAACTGCAGCTGTCTGGACCTTGACACCAGAATTTTTGATTCAACAGGTCTGTAGAAGACCCAAGCATCTGAGTTTTCAGAAGGTTCAAGGTGATTCTGACACCCTCCAAGGCTGAAGATCTTGATCCAGCTTGTACTTCAGAGCTGACCTTGGCTTGCTCTGTCAGCCCCTGTCCAAAAGTCAGCTTCTTCCCTGGGATCAGCTAAGGCCATCCCCTTTGAGTTGACTTTGACAGCCTTTGACTTCCCGAATAACAGAGAGCACTGGAAGAATTCTGAATATTTTTTATTTTTATTTCAGTAGGTTTTTGGGGAACAGATGGTGTTTGGTTACATGGATAGATTATTTAGTGGTGATTTCTGCAACTTCGGTGCACCCATCACCTGAGCAGTGTACACTGTACCCAATGGGTAGTCTTTTATCCCTCGCCCCCCCTCCCACCCTTCCCCCACCAAGTCCCCAAAGTCCATTGTATCATTCTTGTATCTTTTCATCCTCATAGCCTAGCTCCCACTTATAAGTAAGAACATATGATATTTGATTTTCCATTCCTGAGTTACTTCACTTAGAATAATGGTCTCCAGTTCCATCCAGGTTGCTGCAAATGCCATTATTTCATTCCTTTTTATGGCTGAGTAGTATTCTATGGTGTGTGTGTATATATATATATATATATATCGATATACATACATACACATTTTCTTTATTCACTTGTTGATTGATGGGCACTTGGGCTGGTTCCATATTTTTGCAATTGTGAATTTTGCTGCTATAAACATGCATGTGCAAGTGTTTTTTCATATCATGACTTCTTTTCCTCTGGGTAAACCCAGTAGTGGGATTGCTGGATCAAATGGTAGACCTACTTTTAGTTCTTTAAGGAATCTGCACACTGTTTTCCACAGTGGTTGTACCAGTTTACATTCCCATCAGCAGTGTAAAAATGTTCCCTTTTCACCACATTCATGCCAACATCTATTATTTTTTTTATTTTTAAATTATGGCCATTCTTGCAGGAGTAAGGTGGTATCACACTGTGGTTTTGATTTACATTTCCCTGATAATTATTGATGTTAAACCTTTTTTCATGTGTTTGTCAGCCATTTGTATATCGTCTTTTGAGAATTGTCCATTCATGCACTTAGCCCACTTTTTGATGGGATTGTTTGTTTTTTTTCTTGCTGGTTTGTTTGAATTTCTTATAGATTCTGGATATTCGTTCTTTGTTGGATACATAGTTTGCAAAGATTTTCTTCCACTCTGTGGGTTGTCTATTTAATCTGCTGGTTATTTCTTTTGCTGTGCAGAATCTTTTTAAATTAAGTCCCATCTGTTTATCTTTGTTTTTGTTGCATTTCCTTTGGGGTTCTTGGTCATGAAATCTTTGCCTAAGCCAATGTCTAGAAGGGGTTTTCTGATGTTATCTTCTAGAATATTTTTGGTTTCAGTTCTTAGATTTAAGTCTTTGATCCATCTTGAGTTGATTTTTGTGTAAGGTGAGAGACGAGGATCTCACCTTATTCTCCTATAGTGGCTTGCCAATTATCCCAGCACCATTTGTTGAACAGGATGTCCTTTCCCCACTTTACGTTTTTGTTTGCTTTGTCAAAGATCAGCTGCTTGTAAGTATTTGGCTTTATTTCTGGGTTCTCTGTTCTGTTTCATTGGTCTATGTGCCTATTTTAATGCCAGTACCATGCTGTCTTGGTGACTATAGTCTTGTAGTATAGTTTGAAGTCAGGTAATGTGATGCCTCCAGATTTATTCTTTTTGTTTGGTCTTGTTTTGGCTATATGGACTCTTTCTTCAGTTTCACATGAATTTTAGGATTTTTTTTTCTAGTTCTGTGAAGAACAATGATGGTATTTTGATGAGAGTTGCATTGAATTTGTAGATTGCTTTTGGCAACATGGTCATTTGCACCATATTGATTTTACCCATCCATGAGTATGAGATGTGTTTCCATTTGTTTGTGTCATTTATGATTTCCTTCAGTAGTATTTTGTAGTTTTCCCTGTAGAGGTCTTTTACCTCTTTGGTTAGGGATATTCTCAAATATTTTATTTTATTTTTTTGCAGCTATTGTTAAAGGAGTTGAGTTCTTAATTTGATTCTCAGCTTAGTCACTGTTGATGTATAGCAGTACTACTGATTTATGTACATTAGTTTTGTATCCTGAAACTTTAATGAATGCATTTGTCAGTTCTAGGAGCTATTTGGATGAGTCGTTAGGGTTTCCTAGGTATACAATCATATCAGCGAACAGTGACAGTTTGATTTTCTCTTTACCAGTTTGGATACCCTTTATTTCTTTCTCTTGTCTGATTGCTCTGGCTAGGACTTCCAGGACTGTAGGACTATGTCGAATAGATGTAGTGAAAGTGAGCATCCTTGTCTTGTTCCAGTTCTCAGGGAGAATCCTTTCAACTTTGTCCCATTTAGTATAATGTTGGCTGTGGGTTTGTCATAGATGGCTTTTATGGTTAGCTAGTATTTTGTTGATGGCTTTTATGGTTAGCTAGTATTTTGTTGAGGATTTTTGTCATAGATGGCTTTTTTGGTTAGCTAGTATTTTGTTGAGAATTTTTGCGTCTATGTTCATCAGGAATATTGGTCTGTAGCTTTCTTTTTCTGTTATGTCCTTTCCTGGTTTTGATATTAGGGTGATATTGGCTTCATAGAATGATTTAGGGAGGATTCCCTCTTTCTCTATCTTTTGGAACAGTGTCAACAGGATTGGTACCAATTCTTCTTTGAATGTCTAATAGAATTCAGTTGTGAATCCATGTCATCCTGGGCTTTTTTTTGTTGGCAGTTTTTTTTTTTTAATTACCATTTCAATCTCACTGCTTGTTATTGGTCTGTTAAGAGTTTCTGTTTCTTCCTGGTTTAATCTAGGAGGGTTATATATTTCCAGGATTTATCCGTCTCCTTTAGATTTTTTAGTTTGTGTGCATGAAGGTATTCATAGTGGCCTTGAATGATCTTTTGTATTTCTGTGGTATCCGTTGTAATATCTCCCATTTTATTTCTAATGGAGCTTATTTGGATCTTGTCTCTTCTTTTCTTGGTTAATCTTGCTGTTGGTCTGCCAATTTTGTTTAACTTTTCAAAGAACCAGCTTTTTGTTTTATTTATCTTTTGAATTTTTTTGTTTCAATTTCATGTAGTTATGCACTGATCTTTATTATTTTTTTTCTGCTGGGTTTGGGTTTGGCTTATTCTTGTTTCTCTAGTTCCTGCAGGTGTGAGCTTAGATTGTCTGTTGTGTTCTTTCAGACTTTTGGATGTAGGCATTTAATGCTATGCGCTTTCCTCTTAGCACCGCTTTTGCTGTATCCCAGAGGTTTTGATAGATTCTGTCACTGTTATTGTTCAGTTCAAAGAGTTTTTAAATTTCCATCTTGATTTCATTGTTGACTCAATGATCATTCAGGAAGAGCTTGTTTAATTTTCTTGTATTTGGGTTGTTTTGAGGGTTTTCCTTTTGGAGTTGATTTCCAATTTTATTCCACTGTGGTCTGACAGAGTACTTGAAATAATTTCGATTTTCTTAAATTTATTGAGACTTGTTTTGTGGCTTATCATATGATCTATATTGGAGAATATTCCATGTGCTGATGAATATAATTGAATAATTATTAATTGTCCACTTAGCATCTCATAGAGCTGAGAAAGACGTTCCCAAAGCCAACAAAGCAAGTAGCAGCGAGGGGCTCAGAACAGGGCCTTCCTTTTCTTTTTCTTTTTTTTTTTTAAGACAGGGTCTCACTGTGTCACCCAGGCTGGAGTGCACTAGAACAACCATGGCTCACTGCAGCCTCAACCTCTTGGACCCAAATGATTCTCCCACCTTAGCCTACCAAGTAGCTGAGACTTCCGGTGTGTGCCACCAAGACTGGCTAATTTTTGCATTTTTTGTAGAGGTGGGATCTCCCTGTGTTGCTTACCCTGGTCTCAAACTCCGAGGCTCGAGTGATCCTCCCACCTCAGCCTCTCAAAGTGCTGGAATTGCAGAAGTGAGCCACCATACCCAGTGGGCTTTCCTTTTCAAGGCTGCCTCTGCCCACGCTCTCCTCCTGTCTCCACTCTGCACTCTGTCTCACTCAGATCCATTTCTGGCTCTGAATCTCTCTTCCTTCTTTCTGCATTCCCCTTTCCACATTAACCTCCCACAATATGAATTTGATGTACATAGAAATCATTTGCAGGATTTAACAAGCAAAAGTTTGCATGTCTTGTTCATTCAAATATTCAGTGAGCTTCTCCAGCTCTGTCAAATCCTCCTCACAGTGAAATTAATTCCAGGTGGCCTTGCCTGTAGGTCAAGACCCTCCAAGAGCAGTGGTCTCCCCACCCTTGAGTGAACCAAGGACAATGAGGTTATGGGTCTTGGTGGATGTTCTACTTGACTCCCACTAAGCTGGTTTTATTTCTGGTACCTCAGTTTACCTACCTGTAAAATACAGACTCCCTTCAACAGGATGCAGCTAATGCATGCCTAGCACAGTGCCCAGCACATGAAAGGACACACACAAAAAACCAAAATCCCTGTTTCTCATGGAAGTAATAATACTTGCTAAGGGACACTGGGAGATTGATTCAGAGAACTCAGCGTCATTTCCAAGGAAGAAAACTAGTCACAAAAGATAGCTTTGGGCTCTTGCCCATTCTGCTGAGCTCCAGGACATGCTTGCTGTGCTCATAGGATCAGACTTGTATGGTTGCCAGGCACCTCCGTGTTCATTTCTCCTCTTGTCGCTCTGTGTGTGTAGCATCAGGGAGGGGAGGCAGGGATTAGGACCCCTTGATGGTCCCTCAGCCTCTTACCCCTCCAATGGCCAGCAGCAGGGAATGAGGATATGCTCACAGTGGACAATTATGCAAATAAGTACATTATTTTTACGGGTTCTTAGTAACATGGGAAATGTTTATGGTATGAGATCACATTTTAAATGCACACTCCCAAATTGCATATTATGCAGCATGAACTCCTTGGGCTGCGGTGGCCCTGGTGTGAGCCTATGAGGTACCCAGTGCTGATCACCTGTGTCCTAGAGGGTCTGGTGACCTCAGGCAGAGGAGCACCCTGGGAGGTAACTGCCTGAAGGAAGAGAGCTGTGGTGGCCAGTGACTGGGGCCTGGAGGGAGGAGTTCCATCTTTCACTTGGAAGAGCTGGGTAGGAAAGGTCCAAGAGCTAGTGCATCTCCAACTGAGAGCAGGCAAGAGTGCAGGAGGCAGTCCAGGCTCCAGAGTCCCTGTTCAAGAGGAAGGACCAGGGCACCTAATGGAGCTGGCACAGCCGTTGGCACTAGTGTCACCCTACAGAAGTGGCTTCTGTGCTGTAGTAACCATGTCTTTTGTTTTCTGATGCTTTAACAAATGGGGCCTTGCTTACCCTGGAGGGACTTGCCCCTGAGTGCAACTTTCACATGCAAACCAACCAATTCAAAGCCCACCCCCTACCCCCTCCTCTATCTGGCTATCATACTCAGGGCTACCATCCACCTGCCCTCATCCAACACCTAGGGCCAGGTACCAGACAACTAGGGACAGCCTCTATGCCCTGGCACACACTGAAATGATTCAAGCCAGCCAATCCTAAGTCTGCCTGCCCAGCTTCCCTGGTCCTTCCCGCAGAAAGCTGCTAAATGCTCTTGCCCTTGTTTTCTTGTGCTCCCTCTGCCTCCTGACCAACGCTGGTGCCTGCCGTATGGACCCCGGTGCCATGGCATGCCCCCTCCTCTTGGAACTGTGAGCAATAAACTCTCAGTTCAATGGCAGCTGTCTCCTCATCTGCCTTACTACACCTCAAATTTTCTACTAATATATTTTAGAACATGTGTCCAGAGGATGTAATTGCTGCCCTGACAAGGCTGCTGTAGGAACAGGAGTGTCCAGCTCAGGTCACGAGGGGCAGGGAAGCTAGGAAAGTGGAAGATGAACCAGGACAGGCTGTGGTAACATCTGAACTCCAGCACATGAGAAACCCACCCTGGAGAGCCCCAGAAAACAAGGACAGGCCACTTCCCAGAAGGCTCAGGCCCAACATGAGCAAGAGGAAAGTCAGTGGAATGGGTGCCAGGCTATGTATAAAACACAGGAGAAGTTGGCAGGGTACATGTGAGATGTGGTGTGTGGTGTGCTGGGGGATCTGATGATGGGGGAAGGGGTTTTTTTTTGGGGGGAGGGGGGCCTGTCTGTAGAGGGAAGATGAAATGAAACCATGGAATAGTGTGCCTGGCCAGGACTGACTCTTCTGATCCTGGCCATAACGAGAAGCTAAAAGAGGAGCCTCCACAGCCAGAGGCAGGACTCAGCTCCCATGCGTCACTTGCTGATCAGCTTCACACCTGGGGCTCCCAGCTGGAGAGACTTTCACTCTGTAAAGTCAGTGAGAAACCTCGTGTTGCTGAAGGAGATGTCCAGCCAACTCCAGGAGGTACGGTGGGGCAGCTGTGTCAAATTAGCTGGGGAAGGCTGACACAGCTGTAAGACAGTGGCTGACGCAGGGCCTGGAAGGAAGAGGGGTTGCTGCACTTTCCCAAGCTCCCAGCATGGGGAACGGGAACCAGGGTGGGCCCCAGGCTGGGAGCTGCTGTGGAAATATCCCTGCTTAGGCATCAGGAGACCAAAAACCTTGCATGGTGACACCTGCCAGCTGACAACCTTGAGCACGCCGTTTCCCTAGGTAGGCTGTGCTCCACTCTTCTGTGAAATGGGCTGGTTGTGGCTTGGTAACATTTTCCGACTCTGACTTGCATGAAGTTCCTTTCCCCCATACTTCCCCTGACTCCAGCAGGGAGTGAGCTCAGAGCCCTTTGCCATTAGGGTAGCCCCTGTGAGGAAGGAAGAAGAGATGGGCTTAAAGTCTTCCCAACCCTACTTTCCAAAACCCAAGCCCCAGAAAGGGAGAGGATTTGTGGATGTAAACAAGACATCTTCGCTAGAAACAGGGAGAGAGAGGGGAGCTTTTCTCATACACCAGAAAGATGTTCTCCATGAGGAAGATGAAAGAGGAAAGCAAGCAGCAACAGAAAGAGAAAAATCTCTATGAGGGGCCCTGTGGGCAGGATGAAGGAGGGCTTCACCATGACACATGCAGACCACGAGGCTCCTGCCTGGTCCGATGACCCACAGCTGTGAACAGCCCTGCAAACAGGGATGTCCAAGTGGGAAGAGGGTGACTCAAGTAGAATTAAGTTAAAAATTTTACGATCTGGTGAAGTAAGCCTGAGGCAGCTTTCAGTACCCATTGAACACTAACTCCCCATTCTGCCTCCTCTTAACCCCCTTTCAACTTTCCATCTCTTTGCATTTGACTCCTCCAGGTACCTCATATAAATGGAATCATACAGTCTCTGTCCTTTGTGACTGGCTCATTTCAATTAGTATAATGTTCTCAAAGTTCATCTATGTTGTGGCATGTGTCAGAATTTCTTTCCTTTTGGAGACTGAATAATATTCCATCGTATGCATCCACCATAATTTTTGTTTATCTATTGATCTGTTGATGGACTTGGGTTGCTTTCACCTTTTGACTATTATAAATGAGGCTGTTATGAACAAGAACGTACAAATATCTCTTCCAGTCCCTGCTTTCTATTCTTTTGGGCATATACCTAGGAGAAGAATTGTGAACTGTGTGATAATTCTATGTTCAACTTTTTGTGGAGCCACCAAACTGTTTTGAACAGGGGTTGCACCATTTTACATTCCCACTAAGATTCCAATTTCTCCACATCCTCACCAACACTTGTCGCTTGTTATTTTGTGTTTTTCTTTTGAATGTCATCCTAAAAAGTGTGAAGTGGTGTCTCACTGTGGTTTTGATATGCATTTCCCTAATGATTAGTGATGTTCAGCATCTTTTTATGTGCTTGCTGGACATCTGTATATATTCTTCAGAGAAATGTCTACCTAAGTCTTTTGCCCATTTTAAAAATAATGAGTTAATTTTTTTTTAAAGAAGTCAGGTCTTTTTATGTTGTCCCGGCTGGACTTGAACTCCTGGGCTCAAGTGATCCTCCCACCTCATCCTCCCGGGTAGCTGGGACCACAGTTTGGCTTGTTCGCCCATTTATCAATCCAGTTGTTTGGTTTTTGTTGTTGAAATACAGGAGTTAATATATTCTGGATATTAATTCCTTTTTTTTTTTTTTTTTGAGATGGAGTCTTGCTCTGTCTCCCAGGCGGGAGTGCCAGTGGCATGATCATGGCTCACTGCAACCTCCACCTCCTAGTTCAAGTGATTCTCCTGCCTCAGCCTCCTGAGTAGCTGGGATTACAGGTATGTGCCGCCATGCCCGGGTAATTTTTGTAATTTCAGTGGAGATGGGGTTTCACCATGTTGGCCAGGCTGGCCCCGAACTCCTGACCTCAGGTGATCTGCCTGCTTCGGCTTCCCAAAGTGTTGGGATTACAAGCGTGAGCTACTTCATCCAGCCTCTGGATATTAATTGTTTATCGATACAAGATTTACAAATATTTTATCCCATTCTGTGGGTTGCCTTTTCACTGTCTTGACAGTACCCTTTGAGGCACAAAAGGTTTTTTTTGTTGTTGTTGTTTGTTTGTTTGTTTGTTTTTGTAGAGATGACGTCTCACAATGTTGCCCAGGCTGGTCTTGAACTCCTGGGCTCAAACGGTCCACCTGCCTTGGCCTCCCAAAGTGCTGAGATTACAGGCGTGTGCAAAAGTTTTTAATTTTCATGAAATTCTATTTATCTGTTTTCTCTTTTTGTTGCCTGTGCTTTTGGTGTAATATCTGAGAAATCATTGCCAAATCCAAGCCATAAAGCTTTTCCCTGATGTTTTCTAAGAGTTTTATAGTCTTAGCTCTTACCTACCTTTAGGTCTTTGATCAAGTTTGAGTTAATTTTTGTAAATGGTGTAATGTAAGGGTTCAACGTGATTCTTTTACATGTAGATATCCAATTTTTCCAGCACCATTTGTTGAAAACACTGTCCTTTTCCCAGTGAGTGCTCTGCAAACCCTTGTTAAAAGTCAATCAACTAAATATGCAAGGATTTACTTCTGGGCTCTGTATTCTGTTCCAGTGATATTTTTGTGTATCCTTATGCCAGTGCTGCATTGTTTTGCTTTTGTGGTAGCTTTGTAGTATATTTTGAAATCAGGAAATGTGAGGGTTCAAATTTTCTTTCTTTTTCTCGATAGTTCTGGCTATGTGGGGCCCCTTGAGATTTTATATGAACTTTAGGATGAGTTTTTCCATTTTTACAAAAATCGCTATTAGGATTTTGATAGGAATTGCAATGAATGGAGATTGCTTTGGTTAGTATTGTCATCTTAATAACGTCAAGACTTATCATCTATGAACAAAGGATGTCTTCCCATTTATTTAGTCTTCTTTAATTTCTTTTAGCAATGTTCTGTAATTTTCACTGTATAAGTCTTTTGCTTCATTGGTTAAATTTATTCCTAAGTATTTTATATTTTTTGATGTTATTGTAAATGCAATCATTTTCTTTTTTGAATTGCTCATTGTTAGTGTACAGAAATGTTACCGATTTTTTTGCATGTTGATTCTGCATCCTAAACTTTGCTGTATTTGCTTGTTATTAATAGCTGTAACAGGTTTCGTGTGTGTGTGATCTTCTGCATATAAAATCATGTCAACTGTGAACAGAAGTGGTTTTATTATTCCTTTCCTTTCTTCCTTCTTTTTCTTGCCTAATTGCTTCAGTTAGAACTTCTAGTACTGTGTTGAACATACAGCCAAAAATGGGAACCCTTGTTTTGTTCCTGATCTTAGGCTAAAAGCTTTCAGTCTTTCACCATAGAGTATGATACTGGTGGTGCATTTTCATCTATGGACTCTACTATGTTGGGAAAATTTCCTCTTACTCCTTATTTTTTGGGCATTAAAAAAAAATCATAAATGGGTGCTGAATTTTGTCAAATGGTTTTTCTTCATCAATTCAGATGATCATGTGGGATTTTTTTTTCTCTTCATGCTCTTAATGTGGTATATTACATTGATTTAGTGTCATATGTTGAACAATTCTTACATTCCAAGAATAAACCCCATTGGTCATAGCGTATTTTTTTTAATATGTTGCCAAATTTGGTTTGCTAGTACTTTGTTAGGCACTTTTGTATCAATATTCATAAGGAATATTGGTCTGTAGTTTTCTTGTAATTTTGTTTTCTGGCTTTGGTATCAAAAGTAATGCTGGCTTTATTGAATGTTAGGAAGTGTTTTCTCTTCAACTTTTGGGAAGAATTTGAGAAGCAGTGGTGTTAATTCTTCTTTAAAAATGAGTAGAATTCGCCAGTAAAGCCATCTGCTCCTAGGCTTTTATTTTTTTGTTTGTTTCATTTTCAAAATGCATCACTTTATTTTCCTTATAAGGCAGCCACACATTAAGCACGTGACAGTCACATGATTTCTTCAGTGAGCCCCAAGGCTTCCATGAGCTTTCCTGGAGCCTATGGTCAGAAGAGTCCTGAGATTTCAAATATTAAAGGTTTCTCCACAGCCACAAGTTGCTTTGATGTTTGGGTTATTGAACACAAACTCACTGGATAATTTGTCTTCAACATAGTCCATTTCTGTTCCTAAAAGTGTTAGCTGTGCTTTCTTTTCGATGAATACTCTGACTCCATCTTGAATAACTTCTTCATCAGAATCTCCTTTTGTCTTTGTATATTCTATAGTATAAGAAAGGCCATTATAGCCCCTGGTTCAGACACCAGCGTTTATACCTACATGCTCAGGCTTATCTTTAAGAAGTTGTTTTATCTTGTTTACTGCTGAGGGTGTCAGGGTGAAGGCAGCCCCGGTGGGCTGCAGTTTCCTCTTTCTAGTTTTTTTAGTTTTCCTAGTTTTTCTAGTTTTTTAGTTTTTTTAGTTGCCCAGACTAAGGAAGCCAACATCTTCGTTGTCCTGGAGCCCTGGTGCTTCGGAGCCCGGCCACCTCAGCCTGTCTCCATGAACACGGCGGGCGAATTCCTGGCTTTTCTTTCTTGGAGGTTTTTGATAAGTGATTCAATCTCCTTCCTAGTTATAGATCTAATCAGATTTTCTATGTCTCCTTGAGTCAATTGTGATAGATTTTATGTTTTATAGGAATTTTTAAATTTCACTACTTTATCCAGTTTGTTGGTGTATAATTGTTCATCATATTCTTTTTTAATAATTTTTATTTCTGTAAAACCGATGGTAATGTCCCCACTTTTATTTCTGACTTTAGTTATTCGAATCTTCTCTCTTTTTTCCTTAGATAATGTAGCTAAAGTTTTCTCAATGTTGTTTTTTTTTGAATAATCAACATTTAATTTTGTTAATTTTCTCTATTTTTCTGCTCTCTTTTTTTTAAATTTCTGCTCTAATCTTTATTATTTATTAATTATGTTTCTTTTGACAGCTTTGGTTTTAGTTTATTCTTCTTTTTATAGTTTCTTAAGGCATAAAGTTAGTTTGTGAATTTGAGATTTTTCTTCTTTTTTAATGTAAGCATTTAAATCTACACGTTTTTTCCTGGCATCACTTTTACTGAATCCCATAAGGGATTTTTAATTATAATTTTTTTAAATTTTAGATTCAGGGGATACGTGTGCAGGTTTGTTACAGGATATTTGTGTGATGCTGAGGTTTGGGCTTCTATTGATCCCGTTATCCAGATAATAAACACAGCATCCAATAGGAAGCTTTTCAGCCCTTGCCCCCTCTCTCCTCCTCTCCTTTTGGAGTCCCTAGTGTCTGTTTTTTCCATCTTTATGTCCATGTGTACTCAAGGTTTATTTTCCACCTAAGTGAGAACATGAGACATTAGGTTTTCTGTTTCCGCATTAATTCACTTAGGATAATGGCCTTCAGCTGCATCCATGTTGCTGCAAAGGATATGATTTTATTATTTTTAATGGCTGCATAGTATTCCATAATGTATATATGCTGCATTTTCTTTATCAAATCCATGATTGATGGGCACCTAGGTTGATTCTGTCTTTGCTATTGTGAATAGTGCTGTGATGAATGTATAAGTGCGGGTGTCTTTTTGGTAGAATGACTTATTTTCCTTTGGGTATATACCCAGTAATAGGATTGCTGTGTCAAATGGTAGTTATATTTTTAGTTATTTGAGAAATCTCCAAACTGCTTCCCACAGTGGCTGAACTAATTTGCATTCCTACCAACAGTGTATTTGCAGTCCCTTTTCTCTGCAGCTTCACCAACATCTGTCATTTTTTGAAGTTTTAATAATAGCCATTCTGACTGATGTGACATGGTGTCTCATTGTGGTTTTGATTTGCATTTCTCTGATGACTAGTAATGTTGAGCATTTTTTCTATGTTTGTTGGTCACTCATACGTCTTCTTTTGAAAAGTGTCTGTTCATGTCATTTGCCCACTTTTTAATAGGGTTATTTGTATTTTGCTTGTTGATATGTTTAAGTTCCTTATAGATTCTGGATATGAGTCCGTTGCCAGATGCATTGTTTGCAAATATTTTCTTCCATTCTATAGGTTGTCTGTTTACTTTGTTGATGGTTTCTTTTGCTGTGCAGACTCTTTAGTTTAATGAGGTCTCACTTGTCAATTTTTGTTTTTGTTGCAATTGCTTTTGAGGACTTAGTCATAAACTCTTTGCCTAGGACAATGTCTGGAAGGGTATTTCCTAGGTTTTCTTCCAGGATTTATATAGTTCAAGGTTTTACATTTAAGTCTTTAATCCATATTGAGTTATTTTTTGTATATGGTGATAAATAGGTATTCAATTTAATTCTTCTGCACATGGTTAGCCAGTTCTCCCAGTTCTCCCAACACCATTTATTTAATAGCGACTTTTCCCCATTGCTTACTTTGGTTGATTTTATTTAAGATCAGTTGTTTGTAGTTGTGTAGCTTTATTTCTGTGTTCTCTATTCTGTTCTGTTGGTCTATGTGTCTGTTTTTGTGCCAGTACCATGCTGGTTTGGTTACTGTAAGCATATATAGTTTGAAGTTATGCATCCCATAAGTTTTGATATGTTGTGTTTCATTATCATTTATCTCATTTCTTTCATTACTACCTTCTTTTGTATTTAGTTGATTTTTTGTAGTGATACATTTTGATTCCCTTCCCATTTACTTTTATGTATATTCTATAGATATTTTCTTTGTGGTTACCATATATAACCTCCTAAAGTTATAACAATTAGATTTAATTACCACCAACTTCAATCACACACAAAAACTACTCCTACATAGCTTCATCCTCCCCTTCATGTCATTAATGTCACAAATCATAAATGACATCTTTAAACATTGCGTGCTCGATAACATAGATTTATAATTATTTTATCCCTTCTTTTTTTAATCCCAGTAGAAAATAAGCTCAAAATTATAGAAATACTGGCTTTATACTTGCCCATGTATTTACATTTACAGAGATCTTTATTTCTTCATATGGCTTTGAGTTACTGTATAGTTTTCTTTAATTACAACTTCAAGGCCTCCCTTTAGCATTTCCTGTAGGATAGGTAATGAACTCCTCATTTTTTGTTTATCTGGGAATGTCTTAATTTCTCATTTTTGGAAGACAATTTTTATGCATATAAAATTCTCAGTTGACAGGTCACTTTCCTTTCAGCACTTTAAGCTATCTGCCCATTGCTTCCTGAGATCCAAAGTTTCTAATGATAATTCTGCTGATAATCTTAGGGAGCATTCTTTGTATGTTATGAGTTGCTTCTCTCTTGCTACTTTCAATATTCTTTCTTTGTCTTTTGGCAGTTGATTATAATGTGTCTTTGTATGGTTCTCTTTGAGTTTATCCTACTTAGAGCTCGTCAAGTTTTGTGAATTTGTGCATTCATGTCTGGCATCAAATTTGGGGAGTTTTTAGCCATTATTTTTTTCAATTTTCTTTCTTTCCCTTCCTTTCTCTCTTCTCCTTCTGGAACTTCCCTAATGTGTGCTTGTCTGCTTAATGGTGTCCCACAAGTCTCTTAGGCTCTGTTCACTTTTCTTCATTCTTTTTTCTTTCCATTCTTCAGACAAGATAATTTAAATTGTCTTGTCTTCAAGTTCATATATCTTTCTTGTGCCTGTTGAAATTGAATCTGCTGTTAAATACATGTAGTGAAATTTTCAATTCAATTATTGTACTTACAGCTCCAAAATTTCTGTTTGGTATTTTTTAAAATTTTGGTCTCTGGTAATATTGTCATTTTGCTCATCTATCATTTTTCTGATTTCCTTTAGTGGTTTGCCCATGTTTTCCTTTAGTTATTTGAGCATATTTAAAACAGTTGTTTTAAGGTTTTTGTGTAGTAAGTCTGATGTCTGGGTTTCCACAGGGATGGTTTCTGTCAATATCTTTTTTTTTCATTTTTTACTTGAGTGAACTATGTTTTCCTGTTTCTTTGTATACCTTGTGTTTTTTGTAAACATTGAACATCTCACTGTTACAATGTGGTAAGTCTGAAAATCAGAATCTTTTCCTTCCCCAGAGGTCACTGTTTTTTTGTTTGTTTGTTTGTTTGTGGTTTTTTTTGTAAAAATTGTTGAAGCCTGTGGCATTCATGTCTGAGAGTTTTTCAGACGGTTTTCCCAAGACTATTCCTTGTCACATGTAATCACTGAAGTCTGTATTCCTTTAGTTTGTGTTCAGCTAATGCTTTGACCGAGATTTCCTTCAATGCTAAGGGCTCTTGCAGTCTTTTCAGATTGCCTCTGTGCTACAGCACTCTTTCAAGGCTAGCGAGGCTTATTCAGACCCTAGGGATCAGCTTCAGGTGAAAGCCTAAGGCTTTCTTCAGACTTTTTGAGCCTGTGTCTTGCCTGGGCATGGACATGGCTTTCTAAATTCTCTCATAACAGCTGCTTTTGAGTGTCCTAATTTCCCAAAGAGTCTTACTCCAGCTTCTCATCCGGGCCTTAGACGGTCTACTCTGTGGCTCCACTCAAAATCTCTTGCCCAGGCCATGAGCCTATAGTGATCTTGCAGCTTGTATTAACAGTGTCCACTTATTTTTCCAGCTGTGTTCTG
Organism: Pongo abelii; assembly: GCF_028885655.2. Lineage (NCBI taxonomy): Eukaryota > Metazoa > Chordata > Mammalia > Primates > Hominidae > Pongo > Pongo abelii. The sequence goes on from NC_071985.2 coordinate 20,308,106, forward strand.
AGTTAGGTAACACAGACTAGTGAGTCAGTCCGTCACTTATCTCCCAGACAGTTTAAAAGAGATGTATATAATAATTTGCAAGTAATATCTGCTCTGATTCTTCCAGTTTACAAGGAGGAAATTGGAACAAGGCTGGTTGCTGTGTTTCAAGACAAAGACTGCTGCCACACCGGGGAGAGGATGGGGCCAGGGTGAGTTAAAACACAAAACTTCCCTGCCATTTTGAAGATGACTTTTTCTTGATTGGGCCTTCACTTGACTGCTGTAAACCTTTGACTGTTTCCAGTGCTGTGACAAAATTGGTTCAGAAAGTTTCTAGGTTTTAAAAAATGTTTCTGTGGGGAAATGCAAATTAGGAGCTTCCTAGTCTATCATTTTGCTGATATTCCAAAGCCAACAAAGTCTTTAATCATGTGTATTAACACACAGATATTGTCATATCTATTTCGCCTGAATGCTTCCTCAGATCTTTGTGGAATGAAGTAGAGAATAAACACATAAACCCTTGGACAGGCTGCTGTGCCAAGACTGCAGGTGCCTGATCAGACTTCAAACTGATATTTTTGTTGAGAACTTGAAAGAGGGAGATTGTAAATGGGCCCAAAGTCCTTCTGGAGAAAAACTATTGTGAGGGTATGTCTCTCCTTTCCTTGGAAACTTTACTCAAAACCATTTAAAATTCTTCACAGCTACTTTACCAATCTGGTGGAAACTTCAACTTTAGTGTTATTATTTTTTTACCCATTTGTGGTGTAACACACATGTATGTATGTTATGAAGTGGGCAGAGGGGGGATGACTAATTATTTTTCCTTGTCCAAAAGGGCAGAGAAGTTCCCCCCTCACTCTGTCACTCCCCCACATTGATCAATCCCCTCTTTACCTCCCACTTTAAAAAACTCAGCACCTGGCCTCATTATTCCCTCTAAGGAGTTCACAGTTTGGTGAACTCCTTTCAACACCCTCACAATCTCTTGTGGGGCAGGTCTTTCTACCCACCCTTCCTCTCCTGCTGGTTTTAGATCTAAAGGGCTTTACATTTAGGATCAGCCTTCTAGTTAGTTGAAGAACTGGAGAGAGAACAGAGCTTGGTGGCTTCCAGTTGGCTCCAGTGCCACCTGAGTCCAAGTCAATTAAATTCCCACCATGACCAAGGATGGTGCCCAGAACTTTCCTTTTGAAATGTGTAATGCAGAGAACCCTGAGAAAGTTGCAATGAGGGAGGAAAAGTCAATCAGATGGGCTCCACCTTCCCTGTCATTCCTCTTTTCAGTGCCCCATCTGCTGCCAAGTAGCAATTTGGGAGCTTTTGAAAATGAGTTTTAAATGGAAGAACTAATGGAAGAAAAAGTATACAAGGAGAAGGGGTAAAGGAAAGAGGATACCCTTTCTAACAGGTAGCTCCTCTTTCCTCTTGACCTGACCTTGTGAGACAGTGAGACCAAGGAGTTTCTGGGGTCACACTTGGGCATTGTGGCCTGAAAATCAGACAGACATGGAGTGGGTGTGTGAACCATTAAAACAAGTGAGAAAAAAACCTAAGCTCGCAAAGGACAGCTCCCAGTGCTGTGGGAACACACTTCGCAGATGAGGACTGGTCGCAATGACTACTCGCAGGACCTCAGTCTGCATCTTTCAGTCCCAGCCCCCCAGGGGAATCAGAGGAGGGAAGGAAACCTCCCTAAGATGTCTGTCTGGTCAAGGCTGCAAGGCCTTCTGGTTTTCAGTTATGAAACAAAGGCATTTAAAATGTTCTCTCCTCACTTTCTCTGAGAGCCAGGATCTCTTTCCTGGGACTATGGGAAAGAGGAGCTGCTACAAGCCCAGAGGATATGCATGATTATCAGATGGCAATGACAACTGGGAGATTTTTATTTGACTTGGTCCCACTTTCCCATTTCACAGGTGGGAGAGCAGGCTCAGAGAGTGAAGTGGTTTTTCCAGTTTTATAGAGTAAACGTCTGTTGAGATGAAGGCCAGACTGCTGATAGCAGGCCAGGCATGTATGCTGTCTGATTAGTTCATCTATCTTCCCCTCTACTCCTGTATCTTCCCACACACTAGCTCCAGTCAAATGAATCAGCTATGAGGTCAACAAACCCATGCTTTGCCTTCCTGCAGAGTGAACAAGGTAGGGGCACATCCCCATCAGAAAATAGGGCAAAACCTCCTGGTTTAATCAGGCTGACTTTGGTGCACAATCTCAAGTAAAGAGTGGAGTTGTTTCCTTTTCTTGGTAGCTGATGTTGTCTTTGCAAAGAAATAAATCAAAAAAACCACAGGCAGAACTCCTGCTAGTATGTCAGTGCTTGACCGACAAACCGATTCATACACTGGTCTGGTTTGGCTATTTACATGTATAAGGTCTTTCCCCACAGGATTGATATACAGACAAGTGGGTTTGCAAATCCTAGCTCCTCCATGTGTGATGGAAGGATTTGGAATCCCAGTTGGGGTGTTCTGCTGTGAAAAATTTATCAAGGTAGGACTGTGTCTAAACATTTAACTCTGAAAAATGGGCCAGCAAACAGAAATACCATATGTGAATTTCCTATTTGTTCCTTAGCTCAGGATTATTGGTGGTTTCATCCTTACTCCACAGTACACCCCTCCCGTCACTTTTTCATACTCATTTAAGTACAGAATTAGTCAAAACTGGTTTAAAAGTTATGACTCAGAGCACGGGGCCAGCCACCTGGGTGTGAGACAGAGGGTCCTGCACTTGGTTTAATGCTTGGATGTTGCTGTCTTGAAACTCTTAGTAGTTTTTGGACAAGTGCCTGTATTTTCATCTACCACTGGGCTTTGCAAGTTATGAAGCTGGACCCGTTGGCATATATGACTTCCAATTTCGGCTCAAACTTGTGTTGTGACTTTGGCCAAACTTTACTCTTTTTGAGACTCTGTTTCCTCATCCATACTCGCCACAAGGGCAGTGGCTGCAGTAGTTATTTACTACTAAATTCTGAGCCCTTACCATGTGCCTGACACAGGTAAGTGCTCAATAAATACTTGTAGAATAAATGAATTAATGTCAAAGAAAACCTGCTGCTTAAAATTTGAATGGCCATTCAAATTGAATGGCCATTATGAAATAAAGATGATGGCAATATCACTGACCATCTATTTCCTGATGGCTGCTCTGGGAATTTACTAAACAGCGGATACGGAGAAAAGAAAACAGCCTTCAGTAGATACAACCGGGACTGATGCCAGACATCTCATTGAATCTTATAAATTCTTCATCTTTACATAAGCGTGCATGGAAAAAGGCTTCTCAAGCCATAAAGAAAGCTACAAAGAAAGCTCTGGATATTGCGTTTCAGGCCAAGGTCTAGTTCAAATGCAGTCTGGGAAAAGTCCCATTTGGAAAAGCTGTCTGCTTGCAGAATTTTATTCCCCATTAGTACTTTGGTATCACTCAGAACACAGGCAGAACTAAACGCTGGGCCTAGAAAGGAAGAGGACTTCTCGTAAGGATGCCTCCAGTCAAAAGTGTGGTTTTGGACTGGATAAAAACTAAACATCAGCTCCAGCAAATCTGGGAGGCATTTGGTAAATTGCTGAATTGGACCCTGCCTCAAGACTTCTTGATTATTTTTTCTGCTCCCTTTCCTGCCCCAGGGTGTGCCTCAGAGACGGAATTCAGGGTGAGCTTTTCTCCTGAGCTGCTGGGGGATGTGGGCACAACCCCACCTGAGATGTGAGCATGGAGCTCTGGTTAAAGCATCCAAGCTTTTGAGATTCAGGGCTATAGTTAGAAGGGGAGGTCAGAGATCACAGTAGCTACTGGTTATTTCTCACTTACCAGGTGTCATAAGTTCTTCATGTGTATCATGTTTAATCCTCAAGACCCCTAAAGGAGCTATTATTACACCCGTTTTAAAGGTGTGGAAAATGAGGCTCAGATAAGTTAAGTAAGTTGACTTAGTTGATGCATTTATTAGTGGTAGATCCAGGATTTGAACCCAAATTGCTCAGGGTCTAAAGTAAGTGCTCATTTTTCATCTACGACTTGTCCCTTTTGATTTTGGGATTGCCAATGGAATGTGGGTGGGCATGATGTGGGCACTGGCTCTAAAAGTGCTTGCCATGAGAGCATGAGTAACCACTGCCCTTCAGGCTTAGCCCCAGCTGGGAGATGTGAACAGACTGGAGCTAGCTATGAAGCTGGAGAATCTCTGAGCTGTGGAGGTCATTTGTTACACAACACCATTGCAGCAATAGCTGATTAACACAGCTTGTTTTTTCACTGGGAAAAGACAATCAAGATGATATACGTATCAATTCAATAAATGTTTATTGATTACTCTGTGCCAAGTACTGAGCTTGGTTCTAGGGAACACAATAATCAATGGATCAGACACATGCTTCCTTAGTCTCGTTTGCTGATTTATCCTTCCCTACCTGACTTTCAAATGTTATTGTGAAGGTTCCATTCTAGACCCTCATATGTCTCAATATTCTTCCCAAATAATCCCATCCATCTATGTCCATGGCTTCAATTCCAACCATATCTGTAGCTCTCTCTTTCTTTCTGAGCTCTAGATTGGCATAGCTAATCCAATCTTAACTGTCTGCTTTCCTTTGCCACTGGGCACTTACAGCCCCTTTCAAGCTCAACAATTCCCAAACTAAACTCATGCTCTTCCTCCCCCTAATTTGGGTCATCTCCTGTCGGTAACCACAGAGGAAGTCCTGTCCCCATTATCTACTGTCAGAGTAACTCATACTTGTCCTTGGTAGGGCTTGCCAAGGTTAATTAATTAAATGCAATAGCTTAGTTAGTTAATTGCTTGTCTTCCTCGTGAGAATGTAAACTCCTCCAGAGCATCCACAGATCTGTATGTAATTGTGGACACTCACCTATGGAATAAGGTCCAAACTCTCACAGCTTTCAAAGCTCACTGAGATCTGGTCTCAACTTAACATCAAGTCTCCATTTCTCTGCTCAGGCAACTAACACCCTTCCCCTACTATTTCTCTTTCCCTGGATAGGGAGAAACACACATGTAGGAGGAAAATGACCTATCACTGAAAATGCACCAAGAAGCTGGTGTATTTGGCCTCGCCTGCTGGCTCTGAGGAGCTGCCCATTCTGAGTCCCTTCTTCAGGGACAGAGTACTGTGGTGCTCCTCTTTACCACACTGTCTCCCATTATCCCCAGCCCTTTCTCCTCTAGCCTGTCCCTCCCACTTTCCAAACTATCACTGTGCAACAAAGAAAGAGAAAAAGGAAATGAAGCAATTGAAGTGGAATTGAATCCTGGAAATCTGCAATAGCAGAAGGAAAGGTGGGGCTTGTGCTCCAACCTCCTCATGTCAGAGTTCATGGCAATCTCCTGGGGCTGGTTTTTTACCTTTTATCCTTTAAAAATTTTAATGTACTGCAGATTCTAACCTTCTTATCCATTCCTGGAAATCCCCCCATTTTACTTCTTTTCCCAATAGGCCCATTTAAATCTTGGCTTTGCCATTAGCAATGTTTGAATCTGAACAGCTTTAAGGTAAAGTGATCCCTGAAATGGTTCAAGTTAACATTTTCTTTTGTTTCAAAATTTCTTGCTTATTTTTTCCGGTTAAGACCCCAGTCCAAACCCCACATTTCAGATAGCACATCTGAGCTGCAGTCTCAGAACAGTGAGCTCATGTGCTGTGTTTGTCTTGGCTCAGCCCGCCTAACCTAGGCAGGGACTTGGTGTGTATGTAGGGGAGTGGGGGAGTGGGGATTTGTGGGGGGGCGGGTAACGGCAATAGATTAGAGCCATAACGACAGCCCAGTCCTAGCCCTTGTTAAGCACAAGGCTGGCCAGCCTCTTAGGGCTTCAGGAACCCCTTCAGGGAAGCCCAGCAACGCCTTGTTGGTCCCTTTTTGGCCCTGATTTGCACCTCTGTGGTCTTTTATATTGGCTTATGTTCTTTTTTCTTTTTTAGAGACAAGGTCTCATTGTCACCCAGGGTGGAGTGCAGTGACACAATCATAGCTCACTGTGGCCTTGAACTCCTGAGCCCAACCAACCCTCCTACTTCAGCCTCCCAAGTAGCTAGGACTACAGACCCACACCACTATGCCTGGATAATTATTATTTTTTGTAGAAACAGGGTCTTACTGTGTTGCCCAGGCAGGTCTTGAACTCCTGGCCTTGAGTGATCCTTCTGCCTCAGCCCCCCAAAGCACTGGGATTACACGCATGGACCTTTGCACATGGGCCTGGCTTACATTCCTCTTCTGCTCAACCAGGACAATGGTGATAGGTGGTTAGAGACAGTCTGAGCAGATGGGGAGGCAGAAGAAGAATCTGATGCATCTCCAGAGGTCTTTCTGTCCATTCTGGTGGGCAGATGTCGTGGCCGTCCCCAGGGTCCAGCCCAGGCCTTAGCTCATAGCCCATTTAGTGCCTGCCAAGTACAGGTCTCCCAGATGTATAATAGAACCTGACTATCGCTAGCTAGCTGTCCTTTTCTGTGGAATCTGCCTTGCCACCCCAGTTTGAGTCTTCCCTGACATCCATACACCTATCTACAGCCCTCTGCTGCTGTTGGAACCCCCAGGGCCCCATGAAGGCCCTTCTTGCCTCTTCCCACTAAAACGTCTGCCAGCTCCGCAGTAGCAGGGGCCTCATTAGCCAATCTGAGAGTGAAGTGGCTTCGTTGTCTGGGGAAATACCCGAGGTTCGTTGTCTCGAGCCAACAAGATTAACGACACGGACACACACGCACGGAGTAGGTTTAGGTTTAAGGAGCGGAAAGTTTAATAGACACAAAAAGAAGAGAGAGAGAAGAGAGCTTCCTCATGCAGAGGAAGGGGGTGCCCAAGAGGGTTTCTAAGTTTGGGATGGGATGCAGTTGATTATATAGACGGGCTTGAGGAGGTGGTGTTTGATTTACACAGGACCCAGGGGATTGGTTTGACCAGGTGTGTCATTTACATAGCCCTCGAAGAAACTGGCCCTCCCACCCTAATCTTTTATTATGCAAATGTGGCCTCAACCTGGTGGTGCCATGACACCTGCACAGGTGACAACAAGGAGAGGGAGGGGAAGTCACCATGTTGGAATGTACTTGGCTTCTAGGTACAGCTGCTGGCACTTACACATGTGACCTTCCAGCTTGCTTATCTATGCTTACAGCTTGGCTTTTGGGCTGCTTTCTGTTAGAAAAGAAATGGTTTGGGGGCTGCTTTTTATTAAAAGGAAATTCCACCGAAAACTCTTTTACCCACACTAACTACCTAAAATAATTTCTTAATAACGCCTCTATCATTCATGCTGGTTCCATAGACTCAGGGTCCCAGGGCACAGAGAATTTGGGACCCCATGGTGCCCTAGCCTCTAGATCCCAGGTCCTGAGGGCAGTTAGGGATAACTGCATTTAGGCTGGGAATGTAATGCCATTCCTACTGTTTGAAATTTGTGGGCTGGCATAGAAAGCCATTGCATGGGGCCTCTCACACAGCACTCAATAAACCCTAACAAACCTCATGATAACCTGTTTCTACATGTGGGAACATTCGTATCTTTCAAAGATCTTCCATGGAACTCTCTGGAAATACTAAAATAGAGATCTTTGTAAGGGCCATTGCACTTTAGTCTGGGCAACATAGCAAGATCCCGTCTCAAATAATAATAATAATAATAATAATAATAATAATAATAATAATAGAGGTCTTAGAATCTGAGAGTGGAATTCTGACCCTGGCCCTGTCATGGCACAGTGTGACTATATCACACGCAGCTGCTCTGGGTCCTGCTTTTAAGATGTGTACAATGAGTGGCTTGCCTAGCGTTGCTGGTTTTCTAATAAACCCTGACCACACAGAGGTGCCTGGGGAGGAGGAAGGGAGGGAGAGCTCTGTGCCGTCCTTCCAGCTCCGACAGAAGAATCTGTCTTAATCAGGCCTGCCCATAAGCTTTCATTTGAAAGAAAGTTTTGCACTTAGAAAGTAAAGCTCAAAAGCCACAGGACTAGGAGAGAACCAAGACCTTTCCAGCTCTAACATTCTGGAACTGAGCACCACAGCCTGGCATGTGACAAGCTGGCATTGCATTCCCCTCAAAGATGTCACTTAGGAAAAAGCTGACTCACTCATAGGAGTTAAATGGATTCTTCTAAGGGAAGACAACACCAGTAGCTAACTCATTACTGAGCAGGATGAATAACACTGATTGTCAAAGGAGCACGTCTATTGGTCGCAAAGTGCCATATGGCTGATTGCGTCTAATAAAATGAGCTCATGTTGAATTGACAATCTGTATATGTCTCTGTTGTCCTCAAAAAGACAGCTGAAAATGATTGAGGGCTGCAAGTATTTGGTGACTGCACCATGGATGCAGTAATTTAACTCAGCTGTCACTAAGCTTGTGCCAGATTTGGCCTAGCAGACATTTTTGTGTTGATGGGGCGTGTTTCTTGGTGTGTCTCATTACAGGTGATGGGGTCAGGCCCAGCTGAGGGGTCCACATGGACTCCCCAGCAGGGGCAGTGTATGGCTGTGAGAGCTGCTCACATATCTCTAAGTCCTCATCCATTCCTTCTGTTCCCATGCCCTGCCCATCTCCTCCCACCAGATACAGTGCCAGGTGGGGAAGGCAAGTGAGGATGGTGGGGAGGGGGGTGCAGTGGCAAAGGCCCCCAATACGGTCTGCTTTGTGACTTGTGGCTGGAGGACTCCACCTAGCACCTTCCTTCTGAGCTGAGCTCCAGCTTGAGCCCCAGTTGCCCCGAGTCCTGGTTAGAGTTCAGAGCTGCAGCTCAAGGTGGTAGCTGCAAGCCCCATGTGGCTACTGAGCACTCTAAATGTGGCAATTCCAAACTGACACTGAATTTCAAACCCTTGGTATAGAAAAAGAGATTATAAAAATCTTACAAATTTTATACAATTACATGTTGGAATGATAATGATTTTTATATATAAAGTATATTGCTAAAGTTAATTTCACCTGTTTCTTTTTATTATTATTACTTTTTAGTTAGCCACTAGAAAATGTAAGATGACGTGTGTGGCTCACATTATAATTCTGTTGGGCGCCACTGATCTAGAAAGAATTCGATTTGTAAAGGGGCCCAGATGGACCATTTCAGGGGATTCGGCAAGTGTTTGCCGAGCACCTTCTGTGTGCAGCTCATCTGCCGCACAGATGGCTGTCTGAGCTGCTGAGGGAGGTGGGAGGTGGGGTCGGAGCAGGGAGCTGCCCCATTGGAGGAGCGTGGGGAGCAGTGCCCATCCCTGAGCTGAACCACGGACATCTGCCTCAGGAAGCACTTTGAGTATCTGGGCCCAGCACAGCCCGGAACCCTCCCAATACCTCTAAGGTTACAAGCAATTGTCTAAGGCCTACGTTATTACTGCACACCCAAGCACAGCCCTCAGCATCTCATGGGAAAAGAGAGCCTTGTCTCCAAGATGCACTTTGAAGTTTAAAAATAAAAGTGGGGGTGACCAGTGCAGTGCTGGTTGGCCTCAGCCCATGATGGGGGCTTGGGAGAGTTTTCTTCTCTTTCTTCTCTTCCTCCCTCCCCTTCCTCCCTTCCATTCTCCTCTCCTTCCTTCCTTTCATCCTTTCCTTCATTCCTTCCTTCCTCCCTCCCCTTCCTTCCTTCCATCCTCCTCTCCTCTCCTTTCTTCCTTCCTTCCTTCCTTCCTTCCATCTTTCCTTCCGTCTCTCCCTCCCTCCCTCCCTGCCTCCCTCCCTTTGATGCTTAAGACTCAGCACAGGAAGAGAGAGCTCCTAGGAACATGAAAGCTGAAGATAAACCCCAAAGCCTCCTTTGTCTTCCCTTAATCTGCTTTAAGCTCCCACCAGCTCAAGCCTAATTGAGTTAGTTCTTGAGTGAAAGGGAGCTTTGGTGATGTTAAACTGTTATTTAATCACAAGTGGCAGGTGGGATGTGGGGCAAAGGGCAGGAAAAGTGGGTCTGTGGGAACGTAGAGCTGAGCAAAGCCTTCCTTCCTCCCCTCACATCAGGGAAGGCCCGCGATGCCCTTTCATTAGTATTTCAGCCAGTGTTTTCCAAATTGCTGACCATAAACCGTTAGGGGATTGGGAAATCAGTTTAGTGGATTTCAATGAGCATTGTTGAAATGTGGGGGGTGGTGCGGCCTGGGAAGAGTAGAACAGAAAGTAACAGAAGGCTTTGCCTGTAATAAAAGGAAGTATTGCTTCCTGAAACTTTTGACTTAGATGTGAGTGTGTGTGTGCGTGTGCACGCATGGGTGTGTATACTTAATTGCAACAGAAAATGCACTTTTTGCTGTGGGTCATGAGCAAAAAAGTTTGAAAGCTTCTCTCTGATGCTCCTAGAAATAGAGCCCCTTCTGTGCATGGATCAGGAGAAATGATAAGCGACAGAGGACGGGGAAAGGAATCCTTGGCCGTGTGATAGAAAAGGCCGTGGGGAGGTGCGAGGTGGGAGGTGGGAGAAGCAGCAGGGCCTGAGTGCCCAGTCCTGGGCAGCCTGTTAGACTTCATGGCCCCATGGTCTGTTTGCTGCTGCACATGCAGCAGGGAGCAGAGGCCAGGTCCCAGGGGGCACGTGGCTCCACATTCTGAAAATCAAATTAGTGGACGAGGGAATGGAAGGCCTCTTTGAGGGGCTCTGTGCCGCATGTATTCACCTGGGATCGGGGGAGGAAGGATGACAATGGAGAGAGTGTTCTGGGAGGAAATTCAGTCCTCACCTGAGTAGACTGTCTGTGGGGGCTTTGCAGAGGCTCAGCATTGCAGAAGATGACGTTTCTATTTCCATTGTTAAAGACACCGTCTTGGCCGGGTGCAGTGGCTCACACCTATAATCCCAGCACTTTGGGAGGCCGAGGTGGGTGGATCACGAGATCAGGAGTTCGAGACCAGCCTGGCCAATGTGGTGAAACCCTGTCTCTACTAAAAATATAAAAAATTAGCCGGGTGTGGTGGCATGCACCTGTAATCCCAGCTATTCGGGAGGCTGAGGCAGGAGAATCACTTGAATCCAGGAGGTGGAGGTTGCAGTGAGCTGAGATCGTGCCATTGCACTCCAGCCTGGGCAACAGAGCAAGACTCCATCTCAAGAAGAAGAAGAAGAAAAAAGGAACCCCTCTTGTTCTTTCGCCATTCATATTTTATGTGTATAATAGTCAAAGAATATTACGATGAGCACTGGGATTCATACTAACTCATTCTATTGCTAAAACAATTTTTTCACTGAACTTTTTCTTTTGGTTCCTCTTAAATAATATCACTATTAAACCAAAAAAGTCAGAAAGCGAGCTATTTGGGAAAAAACAAGCACAAAGATGAACTCAACCCTGGTTGAAATATAGCCCTGGGGAAGGGAACTACTTGATCTCCCAAAGCACAAAGATTGGCGACTTTGTAGCACTTTGAGTGTCTGGGCCTGGCAGGCAGCTCCGAATGTTCCTGTTGCCTCTAAGGTTACAGATGATTGTCTAAGGCCTATGTTACACCTTCATACCCATGTACCACACTCAGCATCTTATGAGAAAAGAGAGCTTTATCTTTAAGATGAACTTTGAAGTTTAAAAATAAAAGCAGGGCTGCTGTTTCCCAGGCCGCTGTTAAGACTGCGCAGAATGGGCTATTTCTTTACAAATAAACAAGCATCTCACTGGTTGACCAGCTAACTGGCATTTCAGGTGGCTGCAACCTCTTCCTTTGAGGCCTACCCAGGTGAAGGGACATTTACTTGGGTTTAGCATGTTTGCATCTGAGGAGAAATTTTTAAAAGCATTTTTCTCATGGAGAAAGGGAAACATTTTGCTATTTATTTATTTATTTATTTATATTTTAGAGATGGAATCTCACTCCGTCACCCAGGCTGGAGAGCAGTGGCATGATCATAGCTCACTGCAACTTTGACCTGGGCTCAAGGGATTGTCCCGGGAAACTGTTCTTTTCAAATGGCAGGGAGATAGAAAATGCTGATGATCCACAGTGCTGCTCAAGTTTAGAATGCAACAAAGAAACAGCCAGTTGTTGTGAAATTATTTGCCAATCATTACACACAATGACAGGAAATTATTTATAGAAAAAAACCCAACACAATTTCTTTCCCCAGCGTCCCAGGGGACGAACCGGGGAAGGTAGTGCAGGAACAAGCCCAGCAGTGAGCTGTCACCTGCGGCGCTGCTCAGCCACCTGCTGTGTCTTCAGTGGCTTCCCCTTCAGGCGTAGGGCTTTCTTCCTGCTGTACCTTAGTGTATCCCGGCAGGATGAAAGCAGGTCTGAGACAGATGTTTCTGGGTCCTGGTGTTTCTCTTTGCCCTGCCCTGGGTTTAGTATGCACACATCCACACTGGCGGTTGCTCCTAGCCCCAGGGCCTATGTCCTGCGACCTTTCTTGGCCTTTACCTCTCATGGCATGAAAGAGGGAAAGGCCCAGAGAAGCGAAGGCCCTGCATGAGCCAGGTGGCTGGGGAGGGGTTGAGCAGGCTCACAATTAGGAAGATGACAGACAAGGATGCTGGCATCCTTCACACTGATGTGCTGTGTAAGGTCCGGCTCACAGTGTGACCCTGTCACCCCCAGAGGACCAGGACCATTGAGCAGCACCTTCTGACTGGCACAGCTCCTTTGAGGCTCTCAGAGGTACAGGTTTTCCTTCAGGCCTGGTGGCTCTTCCTGGAGGAGATGGTGCTGCCACCCTCTCTAGCAGTCCAGGGTCTGCACAGTGGGCTTGGTGGGGCCCAGTGTCCTCGGATCACAGCTCCCAGCAGAATTCTGCTTCTCTGCTGCCTATGGTAGCTCCTCCACCAGGACCCAGCCAGTGCCAGGAGGGTGGAGTGGGTCCTGGAGGCAGGAACGGGGTAGCAGATCCCTGGAGAGCTGAGCCCGAAGGGACCATGGGCCAGCTTGGGAAGTAAAAAGAGCAGTAGAGAGGCTGGAGCCAGGTGTGGGTCTCAAGTATGGGTCTCAGGGCAAGCGAGGGGGTGTGTCCCCAGAGGGATGGGAAAGTGGGCCCAAGGCTGAGTGAAAGCACGTTGCCAGGAAGAGCCAGGGGACGGAGAGGGAGCCAGAGAAGCAGAGGACTCATCTGCTGTCCTGGGGACCTGCGGGTCACTGCTGCTGAATCATCAGAGCTGCCTAGAAGCTGCTTGGTTGAACCCAGGAGCAGAATGGGAAGGACCAGAAAGGAAGTTCTTCTCCTTCTCGGGGACCCTGGAAAAGGATCATGGTCATGGCTGGGCTGGGCAGCACCATGAGGGCATCAGCCTCAGGTGGAGCAGGTCCTGGTCAAAGAGCTCCATGGTCCAGGCCAAGCTGCTAGAGCAGAGCCTGAGGCCCCTGGCAGTGCGGTGTAGGTACCGTCAGCACGCACTGGCTTACGTTCTAGACTCTACGTTCACTTTAGAGGTGAGGCAATGGAGACCTGGAGACTTGCCCGGGGCCACAGAGAGTCGGAGGCGCTGGTCCTCCAGAGTCCATGCTCCTTAATCACTTCCCAGGGTCTGCAGTGATCAGATCCTGGAGACACAGTGATGAGACCTTATCATGCCTGTATTATTAAGGGCCCAAACTGAGCTAAATGGCCAATTGAAAGATGGATAGATAAATTCCAAGGATGCTGTCCTTATGGCAAGGCCATTTGATTTGCTGGTGTATTTATATATTTGGTGGATTTTTAAACCTCTGAATAAGTATAGAAATTTTTTACCATGCTCATCTGAGGAGTCCCCAGGCCTGGGAAATAGGGAAGGACTGCACAATTTGCTGTTTCTTTAAGGAGTGGAGCATCTGCCACCATTCTGTGTCTGGCTGCTCTCCCAGAACCTGGTGCACTGACAAGGCCAGGCTGTGGCTCAGGTCCACATCCCAGGAACTGCCCTGCCCTGGGTGCATTGATAGCGATGTTGGATGTGAAGGTGGCTGTGGGCCTAGTGTGCACACTCTCCCCTTTAGAGAAGTGGATGCTGGGAGTTTTATGTTGTCCCATGCCTGGATGCTGGTGTGGCCTGGGCCGACCGAGTATCTGTATCAGCTGCCATCTTAGTGCTCTAAGATTTGCCAGTTCCCTTCCTGGGCTAATGGCCTGCAGGCTGTGCCGGCTGTCTCCATGGGAGCAAGGCTGTGGACTGCTGTGTGTCCTAGAGAGGAAGTGGACTGCTGAGTTATGTGCTTACGACAGCCTGTGGTTTCTCTGTAGGCTGCAGCAGACCCAGCAGACAAGCCGAGGAGACCCTCCTTGCCTCTGCTCCATGCCTTCACCATCCTCTGATTCTGTCCACCTCACAAATGAGAAAACCGAGGCTCCCTGAGGGTCAATGCATTGATCAAGGTTCAACTGCTTGGAAGTGGCATATCCCAAACTCAAAGCTTTTTTATGCAAAAGCTGATGCTACACTGTTGTACCAAGTGCCTGTTATATCTTGTGAGTAATTTTGCTTTGGCAGGACAGACCAGCAATCTAGAAATCGTTTCTTAGTGATGCTAAAGGGCACCATGGTGGAGTCTTTTCCTTCATGACCAGAGTGATGCGCCTGCCCCAGAGAGCTCCTGACCTCTCCCTGGGCTAATCAATGATGTTTGCAATAAGTTATCCCACCCAGGATTTCCTTCCCCAAAAGAGGGGTTTTGCAGGGGCTCTGCTGTTTGGATAAGGTGGTGAGTCAACGTAAGATTAAAAGCCTCTTGATCTGCAGAGAATAGTGCATTGTGGGCTCTGGCTGCACCCTACAGGGTGGGGACCCAGGCACTTCCTTTTCTGTATTGCTTGTTTGCAAGGAAAGGGCTCCTATGTCATCCATAGAGACCAAGCGGGTGATGACAGGTGTTCTTGCTTCCATCATGGGTATCTCTGGCCTGGACAGCCAGGAAGAAAATAGTGATTAACTTTGCGCCAGCTTTCCTTTCTCTGGTTGATTTGGCAAAAATGCTCTGACTTTCCCTTTTGTTCTGTTTGAGGAACATTTTAGCAGGAGGAAAGATTTTGTCAGGCTGAATTGATCCAGTTGTGTTTCCAGGGTATCCAAGCCTCTCCCTGCGGCCCTGGCCCACCTCCTCCCCATGCACCAGGCTCTGGCTCTCGGGTACTCCTCCTGCCATGGGGCCCAGGCAGCAGCTACAATGCATGCTTTGTTCAGGAAGCCCTGGGGAGGCAGCTGGCTACAAAAAAGTTCATCCACTAACTGGGCTTGTCCTTGACATCTGGCTTCTCTCCTAGGACCTCACTTTCCCCAACTTAAGTGGGATTTTGAATTAATGAAATTATAGCCCTTTGAACTGACTTGAGAATTCTCTCCCAGGCTCAAATTACATCTCCACTCAGTGTGTCTAGATGGCTCCAACACTTTCACAGATCATCCCCTCCCAACCCCTAGGAGATCATCTACATTGCTGTTTTCCAGTTGTAGAAGAATGTGATTCAATAGAACCTACTGCCTGAGACAGTGATAGCATGTGTGCATTTATTGAGAGCACTATACTAGGCATTTTATACTAATTTTCTCTAAAATTCACAACCCATAAGGTAAATAATGATACAATATCCCAATTTTTCTGACAAGAAGACCAAGGCTTTTGTCTACAGTTACTCAGCTAGAGGGTGGCAGAAACTAGATTTGAACCCATATCCCTCTAATGCTAAAGCCTGTGAGACTCCACAGTGTCCCTCTAAGTCACAAGTTGTCTGTGAGTGTATATTTACAAACACATGTGGACAAAAATATTAATGGTAGCATCCACAAACGTCACATTGAGATGTGAAACAGGCCTCTAATAAATCAGATTGGGATACCTTCCTTGCTTCTCACCTGGCATAATGCTGGGTTTGTGGCAAAATACAAATATGTATAAAGTTGGCCTCCTGTTGCCTCAACACAAGAAGCCTTTGCATCCTAAAATTGCTATTACTTAAGTTAAAATACATCACACAGTCTACTTCAGCCTGCTTCAGGCCAACTTGTGGTTGTCACAGGGGCCAGCCTCAGAGGTAGACAGAGTTTAGACTTTTCAGTCTTGCCCCCAGTGTCCTTCTTCTCTCACTGGGAATTTCCCTTTGATATTCCAACCAAATACCCTTGCCCTGGATGGAGTCATATTCTCTGAAGTATCTTCCATTCAAGGGTCCTAAGAGTCAAGTTCATTCCTGATGGAAACACATGCCCAGGAAAAGAAAATCAACCCTCAATGTGATCTAGGTCGTTTAGATCTAATTTCCACTTTTTAAAAAAATCCAAGGGTCAGAGGGACATGTTAAATGACACCATAAGAATATAGCAGCAAGTCCAGACTGGGGGAAACTGCAGGACAAATGACCTGGTTTCTTCTCCAATAAGAATTTGTAAAGGGAAAAAAAGGCCAAGTGTAGGTGCCCATGCCTGTAATCCTAGCGCTTTGAGAAGCTGAGCTGGCAGGATCGCTTGAGCTCAGGAGTTTAGCCTGGGCCACATAACGAGACCTCATTTCTACTAAAAACTTTAAAAAAATTCACTGGGCATACTGGCACCCACCTGTAGTCCCGGCTGTTTGGGAGCCTGAGGTGGGAAGATTGCTTGAGCCCAGGAGGTTGAGGCTGCAGTGAGCCGTGTTGTGCCACTGCACTCCAGCCTGGGGGACAGAATGAAACTGTCTCAAAGAAGAAGAGGAAGAAAGAAGAAGAAGAAGGAGAAGGAGAAGAAGAAGAAGGATTTATAGAATATGTAGGTAGAAAGAAACTTCAGAGACAAATCAACCAATCTCAGTATATGAATCTCTTATTAAATCCAGAGTCAAACAAATGAAGTACAAATTGCAAGACAATTGGGAAAATGCAAACACTGGCTGGGTATATTATGAGACTAAGGACTAACATTAATTTCTTAAAAAGTAAGAATAATGTTATCATAATCACATATTTTAAAAAACAGCCCTTATCTTGTAGAGCTATCAATGGAAATACTTAGATTGCAATGACATGATATTTGTTCATACTAGTATTTGTTATACCATAGCCAGGGTAGGCAGCAGTTAATTGCTGGGTGTATAGACAAAATACTATCTGCCATGTGTTGATAATTGTTAAAACCAGGTAATGGGTATGTTGGATTATTAAATATTGTCTGTAATTTTATACATATATGAAAGTTTCCATAATAATGAGTTAAAAAAAAAAAACAAAAGAAAATAAGGGCATACCCCTTTATGCTCCGTCCCCAGTGGGTGGCCCAAGTGGAGGGTGGAGAACTTCGACTCTGGATTCAACCAGACTAGTTGGGCTCGCTGCGCCCACCACTGCCCAGCTGGAAGCTCCACTGGATGGAGCCCTGGCCTGATGTAACCATGGCTCACTGAGGAACAACCTGAAGGAGAAAGAGCTAGCTAGCACATTTAGAGGACAATCAGGAGAGTAATGGAAAGGAATTACTAGCACAATGGCAATCTATGAAAAGCACTTTGTAAATTGGGAATTAATAAATTCTTTTTAGTTACAATTCATGTATTCTTAGAACTAGGGATATAGCAATGTTCACAAATCCTCTTCCAAAGGAATTTAGAAAAAATAATTAGAGGATGGTGCAGAAACACAAGGATATAAATGATGTAGAAATGCCAGAGAGAGATCATGATTGATGGGTAGGAAACTGAGGAATGACCTCAAGCATGCCTGGACTACCCCTGGTCCCAGGCTGGTGGGTTCAGGATGCACAGGGTAGGGCTGTCCTCCTTCCCGCCTGGCTAGCCTGCCTGGCAAGGCTAGCTCTTCACGGAACCGGCTCAAGAATAGAGATTGCACAAGTGTTTCAGCAAAGTGCTGCCACCTGGCAAGACTAGAATGCCAATAAAACTAGAAGAGTCAGGAGGAGCAGAGAAGTCCTGTCAAAGTGAAAGTGGGGGAGTGCCTTAGTCTGAGGGTTCGGCTCTTAGTCAGTGTGTTCGGGGTGGATAGTGTCGGGGTGGGCCATGTCGCCCTTTCCTCTTGCTGCCTCCGGCCCTTGTCCCAAGAGCTACCTCTCTGGTCCTCAGATATCCCAAGAAGGCAGGACGGGGAAGGGGTCAGGTCCCCAGTGGTGGAGCTGGGAGGTGAACACTTCTTATTTGTCCATTCAGTCAGGCTGGTGAAGGACTTAGGACTGCCCTGGTCATGCTGGGCTGATGTCACGCACTCAGGGACCAGGTTTGCATCCTAGCCTGCTTCCTATTTGTTTCTGTCCTTGGACAGGTTATTCATTTACCTCATCAGTAAAATAGGGATCTCCCTCTGCACTGCTATCATAATGGAGATTATTGCCACGTGTTTCCAGGTAGGGGTTTGAGAGGGAGAATGAGCAGGAGGTGGTGAGGTGCAGGGACAAAACGTGGGCTCCAGGGACAGACAGAGAGGAGAGATCCCTGTTCCTCTTCTTGCCAGCACTTGGATAAGGTTTTTAGAAATTTACATTTTCCTGCTGCTCAAAATTGTTGTTATTTTCTTTTGCATTTTCTGGACAAACAAGTAAAAGATTCTTCCATAATCCAGCTTCTCTCCCCCATCAAGGTTGTAAAGAAAACCAGTAGTGCTTGGGAGAGTGGATGTCAGGCGTGGTGTGATTATGTGTGAGAGCTCTTGGGAAACACTCAGTGTATTGGAACTTTCTTTCAAAGAAAGCAAGTGAGAGAAACAAACAAGTTAAGGGGACTGCTATGGTCTGAATGTTTGTCCCCCCCTCACCCCAACATTCATATTATTGAAATTTTAACCTCCAATGTGATGGTATTTGGAGTTGGGGCCTTTGGGAGGTGATTAGCCCATGAGGGTGGGGGCCTTATGAGTTGGATGAGTGGCCTTATAAAAGAGATCCCAGAGAGCTCCCTCATCCCTTCCGCCATGTGAGGACACAGAAAGAAGGTGCCATCTGTGGACCAGAAAATGAGCCCTCACCAGACACGGAACCTTCGGCACCTTCTTCATGGAGTTCCAGCCTCCACAGCAGTGAGGAAGGAGTTTCTGTGTCTTGGAAGATGCCCAGCCCAAGGCATTTTGTTATAGCAGCTGGAATGGACTAACACAGTGACCATTCTCCCTTTGCTGAAGTGTCAGTATCAACCACAGCAACACAGGGTTTTGAAAGCAGTCAATAAATGAGTCACATTAAATCACAGAAAATAATTCTCATATGGAAAAGTCATCTCTTTGTCTCCTTTTGCCTGCTGGGAAAGGCTGTCTCCTCTGAGCCTCCTTCCGGTGATCATGCACGGGTGTCGGTTAGAGATTCACCCTCAGTCTGTGGCTTTATTCACATCTGCTGCATCAGAGCTCAGCATTCAGGAGCCAGAGCCCACTGGGACAAGGGACAGCCACCACCGGGGAGGCAGAGCTGGGAGACAGAGGGCACCCTTTTCTCCAGGACAGGACCACCACAGGCCTGGCTGTCTCTGCGATGGGCCCCCATCTCTGTCCTCTGAAGCCTTACCAGAAAGGTTATCGGCTGCAGGGAGATGGAGGTCCTCAAACGAAAGTTGCTCTAATATGACCAAACTCAGTATCTTTCAGAAGGTGGCCACTTACTGTTGTGGATGGGAGCCCTAAATGGTGACCTGGAATTGCAGCCTCACTGAGAGGCTTCCCCAGGGATCTGAGGCATGCAGCTCTCACTCAGCCACAGAGATGGCGTCTGAATTGCCTTCTGTCCACGGAGGGGCAACAGCAATGTCCCCACAAAGTAGTAGTGGGGAACTTGCTGTGGGCAGACTGAGACAGGGCCTGAAATATGCCAGGGAGTGGCTAAGTGGCAAATGGGAGCTAGAAATGGAGGGACCTGGGGAAGGGCAGCTCAATCGAGCACAAGTGGCACTCGCAGAGCAAGCAGGAGGACTGTGAGGCCATGCTTGTCGCATCCAGCTACCTGCACAGTGGGTGGTCCCGCCTCTCCCTAGTCCCCTGCATCAGCCCAGTCTCCGTCCTGCTAGCTCTCCACTTGCTGTGGCACTGAAAATTCCGGCCGATGGCATTTCTACCAAGTCATTACTGACCAATAGCATTTAGCTTGTTTCCCTTCTCAGAGACAAACAAGTTTAAAAAAGAGTTTTCTGCTGCTTCTCCTTCTCCTCTTTCTCTTTCTCTTTCTCCTTCTCCTCCTCCTCCTCCTCTTCCTCCTCCTCCTCCTTCTTCTTATAGAGACAGGGTCTTGCTCTGTCACTCAGGCTGGAGCTGGAGTGCTGTGGGGTGATCATAGATCACTGAAACCTTGAACTCCTGGGCTCAAGTGATTCTCCCACCTCAGCCTTGTGGTAGCTAGGACTATAGGTGTGCACCACCACACTCAGCTAAATTTTTTGTAGAAAATAAGTCTGTTATGTTGTGCAGGCTGGTCTCACACTCCTGGGCTAAAGGGATCCTTCTGCCTTGACGTCCCAAAGCACTGGGGTTACAGGTGTGAGCCACTGTGCCCAGCCAAAAAATAGTTTTCATTTACTGTACATCTATGTGGCATAACCTGAAAATTTTTCAAATCAAATCGCTCAGTCCAACTTTTATTTTGTCATATGTTTTTCCAATTCTCAGCCATTTGCATAAGGAAGGTTCATTTAATCATTTCTCATTTGACAAATACTAGTGCCTGCTATGTCATCCTAGAGTTTCACAACGTATTTTATGCTACTGAGAGTTCTGAGAAGTTCTGCTGTAAAAAAATCAATCTCTTCCACTTTAGCTCATCATCTTTTTTCCTTGATACAAATTCTGGTGGATTTATGCAAAAGAATACTTTACAACTTCAGAGTCCAATGTGGAGCCCCAAGACCCCTGTGGCAATCCAGCACTTGAACTGGGACTGGTCTAAACTGAGACATGCTGTAAGGATAATATCCATGTCAAGTTAGGAAGATAGGGCAAAAAAGAAGAACATAAAACCTCACATTAACAATTTTTATTTATTAATTTTTTAAGACAGGATCTCACTCTTGCCCAGGCTGGGATGCAGTGGTGCGATCACGACTCACCATAGCCTCGACCTCCCCGGGCTCAGGTGATCCTCCTACCTCAGCCTCCTGAGTAGCTGGGACTAGAGGCACATGCCACCACACCTGGCTAATTTTTGTATTTTTTGTAGAGACAGGGTTTCGCCAGTTCACCCAGGCTGGTCTCAAACTCCTGAGCTCAAGTGATCCTCCCACCTCAGCCTCTCAAAGTGCTAACTAAGATCACAGGCGTGAGCCACAGTGCCCGGCACATTAACAATTTTGAGGGCGGTGGTGGAGAGGGCAGCGGGGATGGGAAGATGTCCATCAAAGGGTACAGAATTGCAGTTATGTAAGATGAATAAGTATAAGAGATTTAATGTACAACATGAGGACCATAGTTAATAATATTGTATTGTGTTGTATACTGGAAATTTGCTAAGAGAGTAGATTTTAGATACACTTAACCACACACACATGCACACACACACACACACACAGAGTAGCTAACTATATGGGTAATGGGCATGTTAATTTGCTTGACTGTAGTAAGCACTTCACTACATATATGTATATCAAAATATCAGGTTATACACCTTAAATACATACTGAAAATAAAACAATTTTTATATTGATTATGGGTTGAAATGATAATATGTTGGCTATATTGGGTTAAATAAAATGTTGCTAAAGTTAACATTATTTGTTTCTTTTTTTTTTTTTTTTTTTTAAGGAGAGTAAGTCTCATTCTGTTGCCCAGACCAGCCCAGACTCCCCTCAGACCCTGCCTCACTTCCACTGCCAGGGTCTGATTTGTCCTTAGATGGCCCACACAGTCCTCCCAGGTATCTGCAGCTGCTGCTGGAACCTCCTTCACGCAGGCAGAGATGGGGTTTTTGGCCCTGACACGGTGTCCTCTTACACTCTCCCTGAGCTGGCTGCTAGAACTGGGTCATGTCTCTAAATGCCCTTCAGTCTTTCACAAAGCAGGGCGCGCGGGGTGTGTGAAAGTTGAGGCTGTGCTGCTGGGAACAACCCATCCCGTCCTTTCCCTTTGCTCCTCCCCAGCGTTGGCTGAAGCCCTCCTTTATTCACTGGCCAGGTTATCTCGTAAAGAAGGCGCTAGCTTATGAACTCAGTCAGCACATTGGTGAAACAGCCTGAGATCATTTGAAGCTGGTTTCGGGGCTTTGTTTATTCTTTCAGTTTTTCTAAAGTTACTGAAGGAGGTGCGTAATTCAGAGCAACTGAGAATTTTCTAGTAACTCTTTTTTCTCTGTGCACCCCCTCTCCACAGGAGGATTTAGATAGAAGCCATTACTTATTATTCTTAAGTGAGTTTGCCCTTTTGCTCAAGGGTAAATTATAGTCAAATCTTACCAATTTTTACTAAAATAATTTGAAATTATATAATTCACTGTATTAGAGTTCTCTAGAGGGACAGAACTAATGGAATATATACATATATATATATATATGGGAGTTTATTAAGTATTATTAAGTATTAAGTTTATTAAGTATTAACTCACATGATCACAAGGTCCCACAGTAGGTCGTCTGCAGGGTGAGTAGCAAGAAGAGCCAGTCCGAGTTCCAAAACTGAAGAACTTAGAGTCTGATGTTCAAAGGCAGGAAGCATCCAGTACCAGAAAAAGATGTAGGCTGGGAGGCTAGGCCAGTCTCTCTTGTCACATTTTTCTGCCTGCTTGTATTCTAGCCATGCTGGCAGCTGATAAGATTGTGCTCACCCAGATTAAGGGTGGGTCTGCCTTTCCCAGCCCACTGACTGAAATGTTACCCTCCTTTGGCAACACCCCCACAGACGCACCGAGGATCAATACTTTGTATCCTTCAATCCAATCAAATTGACAATCAGTATTAACCATCACATTCACATAGGGCCTGGATTGAAGTTACTGGTCCTTGTCAAACCATACATTGGGAAATACCTGTGGCACAACAAAGGGTCCCAAATTTGGAATTCCAATCCCATATTTGGAATATGTGGGTTCAACCCCTAGCTATACCAAGTTTTCCCAGGGAGGCCACTCATCTCTTAACCTTAGTTTATGCTCTATAAAGTGAGGATAATAGTAGAAATACACCCTGTGCCAAGTTGTAAGGATTCACCAAAATAACAGAAGTAAACAACCTTTGTAAATTGCAAAGCTATGCAAATAGAAATGGTCATTGTTTATCAACAGTGTGCATGAAAAGTACAAACAAGATTGGGAGAAATAAAATGTTAAGATCATATTTTAAAACTCTATAAGCATTCTATCTTCTTACGATTGATGTGCTAATTCCAACACCTTGTATTATGACCAGCTCTCTGATGACCTCTGTTTGAAATCGGACCCTTCTCACTCTGTTACCTCCTAGAGACCCTGCCAGAAATGCCCAGAATAGAAAGGGGAACAGCCAGGACAAAGGGGGGCAGCTTCTGCAAAGGAAAGGCTTATTTCTCTTGGTTTTATTCACTGCTTATAAGGAGAAGAAGTTAGGTCCTGAAATCCCAGTAATTGACTCACCATCACTTTAAAAAACTGATTTTTATATGGAAAAAAATATGTTTTCCTGACAGAGTATAAAAAGATAAAAGAGCATCTAACCCACTGCAAAGAGAGGTCTTATGAAATTCAAGGGCTGAACTCCGACTTTCCATGAAAAGAAAGGTCATCTTGGTCAAATTAAACATAGGCACTTGCAGTCCATATCGTCAGCAGAAGGACGGCCTGCTGGTCTAGCGAGCATACTTCTTCCTTATGCTGCTTGCTGTCTGTCACCTCCAGCAGATTCACTCCCTACCTTCTTCCTCCCTCTTCCTCCCTTCCCCCTTTCTTTTCTGGTAGTATTTGTGTCTACTTAGCCACACATTATCTAAATCCTACTTAAGATAAACAGGAAAACGGAAATGGGATTTAGGAGTTAGTGTGGAAAAGTCCTTGAAATTTTCAACTCAGTGTATGAAAACAAAAGAGGGTTAGGTAAGACGCCAAAAAAAAAAAAAAAAAAAAAAAAGAGTGCAGAGATTTCTAATAATTGAATTTGGGAAATATTTGCAAGCAAATCATACAAATGCATTAGTAGATGGACCCCACCAGAAGCACCTTTGTGGATGGATAAGTTGGAAGCTATTCCTATTAGATGGTGTAAAAGAAGACAATTTAAAAAGGCTTAAAGTTTTACAATTTTTACAGATTAAAATTTGAGAAGGCAAATGTTGGGGGTTATAGGTATTAAGAATGAGGAGTAGGGATATCAAATGGACTTCAATGAAATGACGGCTGGGTGCGGTGGCTCACACCTGTAATCCCAGCACTTTGGGAGGCCGAGGTAGACAGATCACGAGGTCAGGAGATCGAGACCACCCTGGCTAACAGGGTGAAATCCCATCTTGTAAAAATACAAAAAATTAGCTGGGTCTAGTGGCACACACCTGTAGTCCCAGCTACTCAGGAGGCTGAGGCAGGAGAATCACTTGAACCCAGGAGGCGGAGGTTGCAGTGAGCCGAGATCGCACCACTGCACTCCAGCCTGGGTGACAGAGCAAGACTCTGCCTTAAAAAAAAAAAAAAAAAAAGAAAGAAAGAAAGAAAAAGAAATGGCATAGTTGTTGAGAAGGAACTTCCAGTGTGTTTAATTAATCCTGGATACTCACATAGGATTAGAGATCTGTGATGCTCTGGCGTTTATGAGCCTCCACTCCTCAGTCTTCCTAACTTGTAGCATGGGTCTTTTTAATGAAAAACTGCCCCAAATCATTTTCTAACAAAGAGCAGCCTGAAAGCTGGGAGTTTGCAAGGGTGAATGCCAGCAGGAACTAAGGAGTAGACATGTTCAAGATAGCGGCTTCATCTTCCCTTCTCTGCCAGTCATGTGTACTGTAAATGACATCATACCAATATTCCAATCAATTCTCACTCAGTTGCCACCCACAATGACAAACTGTAAGACAGAAAAGCAAAGGAGTGAAAATGGCCCCTTGAAGTCCAGAAAGTGATGTCATACTTGCCTCTCTGGGCTCATCACTTATCATGACAAACATCTTCTCATTCCCTTAGTATGCTTATGCTGTTCCTGCCAAACTAAGATATCTTTTGAAGATAAAACAAAACATAAAAATAGGCCTTTCATCTTATTTCAGTGCAAATGGAATGTTACTGAAAAATATATAAAAACAAATTATACCAGAACATAAAATACATGCATGGGTCTGTGCAACAGAAGTGACCTCTATTACACACATCAACTGAGGTTATACAATGAGAAAAAACATAACTTTTTAGGTAAACTTGCCATGAAGTGGATAAAATGAGAAGCAAAATATGCCACCATCTGATAACAGAGCCCAGAGAAGGATCTGAGAAGCTTGGCCCTGACTTGATGGCTGAGACCAAAAGCTGAGATTGGGACATTCTACAGTTCATCTGGGTAAGAGTGCCCATGTGCTGGGTTTCTTCATTGTAATGATTTTCACAAAATATGTTCACCAAGATGAGCAAGATTTGTTGGATGTAAAACCTGACACATTCACTAGGGCCAAAAAGCAAACACCCCATTCAGCTAGTTTTTAAACACACCATCAAGTAAATTGGCAAAAATGCCCAGCGTCTGTAGCCCCAGTCAGCAGCCCCAGGAGGCGGAACCACATGGGTTTCTCACACTCGATTGGCCCTGGGCTGCGTGGGTTTCCACATGGTCAGGTCTCTGAGTGGGCTTACACCTGAGGATGGCCAGGTTGTGGACAGGTGACAGTTGTCACTGCCTGCCCTCACACACTGAATCTGGGTGTCCAAGGCAGGGGGCAGAGTCCTGAGAACAAGAGAAGCCCATTCTAGCAGCTGCTTCTTCCTTACAGGCAGCGGCTCTGTGGAAAACACAATGATGGTTCTACATTGCCAAGTGATTCAGAAGACTGGGACTTTGTGAAGACGTGTCGCGAACATCTTAACCAATTTTATTCTCCATATATTCCTCACTTTATGAAACAGCACTCTGTGATTTAACATTGTTTTTAAAAAGTTTAAAGAGTACTTCCAACAATTATAAAATTAGCATTCTAAGATGTAAGAAACTGGTCTGGTCTTAGTGGTGCTTAGGATAATGGTGCTGTCTTACAATGGTAAGTTGCACAGATAAGAACTGTGCTAGGATCTTTCAAGTTGACATTGGATATTGCTATGGAAATTGTCAATTTTATTAACAATGATTTGTAAAGGTATGTAAAAATTTGCCTTTTCGTAGTAAAGTTTGATGTCTATCTCTAGAGAAGATGTAATACTGGTGGGAATATTTAAATGACACTATGTATATATAGTGACACAAAATCACTATACACATTCCTACATACACACATGTATATACAGTCATGCATTGCTTAACAACTGGTTTATGTTCTGAGAAATGTATTGTTAGGTGATTTCATCGTTGTGTGAACATCACAGAGTGCAGTTATACAAAGGTAGATGGTATAGCCTAGGACACACCTCGGCTATATGGTACAGACTATTGCTGTCAAGCTACAAACCTGTACAGCATGTTGCTGTACTGAACCTTACTGTACTGAATTGTAACACAATGGTAAGTATTTGTGTATCTAAACATAGAAAAAGGACAGTAAAAACATTGCATGAAAGATAAAAAGTGGTACACTTGTAGAGGGCACTTACCATGAATGGAGCTTGCAGGACTGGAAGTTGCTCTGGGTGTCAGTGAGTGGTGAGTGAATGTGAGGGCCTAGAACATGATACCACTGCTAACATTATAAATGCTACACTTAGACCACACTAAAATTATTCTAAAGTGATTGCTCTACAACTTTATGACAGCTGCAATATTAGGCAATAGGCATTTTTCATCTTACAGGACAATAGATACTATAATCTTACAGGACAACTGTCTCATCACACTTTATCATTGACCAAATCATTGTTATGTGGCTCATGACCGTACATACCTATATATGTATTTTTTCCTTTTGCAAATGTAGGAACTCTACCCAGCTAAATACCGCCAGATATAACATGCTTGCTCCAATTTGCATGTTTTGCTGATATTTTTAATGAACGGAACAAATTCAATTCAGGCTGTGAAGGTTGCAACATTATGGTGATTACAACTGCAGAAAAATTGTTGGCAGTTAAAAAAAAAGAAAAACTTAAACTCAACCTGAAAGATAAAACAAATTTGACTTTTAAAACTTTGCTTAAATATGTTGCAAAGATGAGCATTATGGTATCTAAGATTTTTTATTTTAATGACATTATTTAATATTCAAAATGTTTCAAAAGATATATTAAAAGAATATTTTTGCCAGAAATGGAGAAAGATTCTTTGATTTCTTCCAGATTTAATACTTACTAATTAATGATTTGAAACATTCACTTAGAGCTTTTTTTGATTTGTGATTTAATGTTGGAACAAAAATATTCTGTTACTCTCTTGAGCGTTTCCATAGGGGATTAGCAAACAGGAGGCCAAAGCCAATCTCACTGCATGTTTTTGTATGGTCCATCAGCTATGAGTAGTATTTACGTTTTTAAATGGCTGAAAAGTGATAAAAAGACAAATAATATTTTGTGAAATGTGAAATTTATATGAAATTAAAATTTCTGTGTCTGTAAATAAAGTTTTATTGGAACATGGCCCCGCTTATTTGTTTACATGTGGTCTGTGGCTGCTTTTGAGATAGAAAGGCAGAGTTAAGTAGTTGTAACAGAGACCATAAGACCCACAAAACCTAAAATATGTACTACTTGACCTTTTACAGAAAATTTTGCCAATGCTTAACCTAGATCAATTTGCTGAAAAAGCATCTCGAGTTTGCAAAATCAATTATTTAAAAAACATTAGCATGCACAGTTGCTTATCTGAGTGCCCCAGACCCTTCTCACTGTGCTGCAACTAAAACAATCCATAGAAATAAACTGGTTGGTAGGGCTGTTATTAGTATTTCAAATTCTTATTAAATAAATAACACTTCTTAACTTGCTAAATAAAATTTTGATTTAAAAAGTTGTAACATTTCTTTTTTCTTTTTTTTTTTTTGAGATGGAGTCTTGCTCTGTCACCCAGGCCGGAGTGCAATGGCACAATCTCAGCTCACTGCAACCTCCGCCTCCTAGGTTCAAGCAATTCTCCTGCCTCAGCCTCCCAAGTATCTGGGATTACAGGCACGCGTCATCATGCCCAGCTAATTTTCATATTTTTAGTAGAGACAGGGTTTCATATTGGCCATGCTGGTCTCGAACCCCTGACCTCAGGTGATCCACCCACCTCGGCCTTCTAAAGTGCTGGGATTACAAACGTTAGCCACTGCTCCCAGCGTCATTTCTTCTTTTTTTTTTGAGACGGAGTCTTGCTGTGTCACCCAGGCTGGAGTGCAGTGGCGTGATCTCGGTTCACTGCAAGCTCCACCTCCCAGGTTCATGCCATTCTTCTGCCTCAGCCTCCTGAGAAGCTGGGACTACAGGCAACTGCCACCACGCCTGGCTAATTTTTTGTATTTTTAGTAGAGACAGGGTTTCACCACGTTAGCCAGGATGGTCTTGAACTCCTGACCTTGTGATCCACCCGCCTCGGCCTCCCAAAGTGCTAGGATTACAGGTGTGAGCCACCACACCTGGCCCAGTCTTATTTCTTAATTGAATTTTTAACTACTGTTGTAGATTTGAAGTAGCATAAATTTGTGCCAATGAAATATCAACATGTGGTTTTATATTAGGGGCTTTGGCTCAAGATTTCATTAAAAAATGGAGCCCACTCCTGTAAAAATGTGAAATTCATCAGAACATACAAAGTAAAAGTTAAAGAAAGTAGGGTCCCTGGGCACTTAAGTCCTATTTTTTTTTTTTTTTTTTTCGAGTCATGCTGTGTCACTCAGGCTGGAGTGTAGTAGTGCAATAACAGCTCACTGCAGCCTCAGTCTCCCAGGCTCAAGAAATCCTCCCACCTCAGCCTCCTGAGTAGCTGGGACCACAGGTGCATGCCACTATGCCCTGCTAATTTATCTGTTTGTTTGTTTGTTTTCTTTCTTTGTTTGTTTTTTTAATAGAGATGGAATCTGGCTATGTTGCCCAGGCTGGTCTCAAACTACTGTGCTCAAGCAATCTTCCCACCTTGGCCTCCCAAACCGCTGGGATTAAAGGTGTGAGCCACTGAGCCCAGACTTAAGTCTGTTCTTCAAGGTCCATTTCAAATGCCACCTTTTTTTTCAGGTGGGCACTGACCATGTCAGTTCCACGTGTTCTCTTCTCTGGGTGTGCTGGTCTTGCTATTCTGTCCTAGGCACTTCTTAAAAACCTGTTTCTCTGTTTGAGTCTTATCTCTCTGTTGAGGTTTTCAGTTCCTGAGGACAGCTGAAATGTCTACTCCCAATGCTAAGCTCTTATTTCTCTATTTTTTTTTTTTTTTTTTTTTTTTGAAACAAAGTCTCGCTCTGTCGCCCAAGCTGGAGTGCAGTGGTGTAATCTCGGCTCACTGCAACCTCCACATCCCAAATTCAAGCCATTCTTCTGCCTCAGCCTTCTGAGTAGCTGGAACTACAGGTGTGCACCGCCACACCTGGCTAATTTTTTGTATTTTTAGTAGACGCGGGGTTTCACCATGTTGGCCAGGCCGGTCTCCAGCTCGTGACCTCGTGATCCACCCGCCTCGGCCTCCCAAAGTGCTGGGATTATAGGCGTGAGCCACCACGTCCAGCCTACTAAGCTGTTATTTCTTAACTGAGCTATGCCCTTTGAAAGATCTACAATTGATTTTTATATTTACACCTTCCCCAACTTACGGGTTAAGCCAGGGAGAGACCCTAAGCAAATGTCAGTCTTAGGATATTACAAATGACTAGAAATTTACAGTTAAGAAGCACCTTTGCATGTACGATCTCAGCTGATTTTGGAAGAGCAGGTCATAATTCTGTAAGTGAGGTCAGTGGCTTGGCCAAGACTTGGGTACCTGGTGAATGCTCACTGCAGTCAGGGCCTGAATGTGCGGCTCTGGGTTTAGTGTTCACCACTGGCCTTTCAGCTCCATCATTGACGCCTCAGGCAAGATAAGACCACTGGGGCTGAGGGTAGGAAAATGGGCCATGAGAGATGTCCCAACCTGACTGACGCATGTCTGTGGTCTGCAGAGACACACAGGCTGGGCGGCTGCGAAAGTGTCCAGGTGCTAAAGGGACCAAGCCTTTACTGAGTGCTTCTCATGCATGTTCTCATTCATTCCTGAGACAACTCCATGAAATAGGTTCTAAATCCCCATCTCACAGATGTGGAAACAGAAGTTTGTGAGTTCAGTAATCTACCCAAGGTGACACCACCGGGGCGCTGTGGAGTCCCGATTTGAGCCTATTGTCTGTTTGTGGGGTCTGTGTCCCTCCAGCTGCCTCCCACCAGTCTCCCTCTCATCCTGCCACATGTGCCTCTTATACACAGGGCTGACGGCCGCTTATCTGAAACCAAGCAAAGAGCCAGTGCCCTCCCAGAGGATCTGACATGGGTGACATTCCCCAGGACAAGGAAGTCCAGGCAGGTAAAGAGGAGATGGGGCAGCTTCCAGTCAAGACAGCAACATGAGGTGGGGACAGGGGCTGTGCCCCCTGGGCCCCAGTGCCGAGGAGACCCTAGGAAACCCAAGGAGCTATGTCCACATGGGGCTGCTTGTCTCCTGCTTTGGGGATGCTCAGTGCCACTGTCTTCTGCTCTGGGACTGTGGAAGATGGTTCAAAACCTGCCATGTTTACTTGGAAGGCTGAAGCTGGAGGATCGCTTGAGACCAGGAGTTCGAGTCCAGCCTGAGCAACATAGTGAGACCCCATCTCTAAGAAAATAAACAAACAAATGAATAAATAGCCTGCCATGATTTTCCCATTCCTGGTTGCAAACTCTTGGTAGGCAACTGCTGCTCCTCTTTCTTTCCAAGCTCATCCTAACTTTTCCTCTGCTCATTCTAAAACAAGAGAGGAGAACACTTTTCTGCTTCAATGGAAGTGAGTAAGTTTTGAAGAAATATGCTAGATCACACATATCCAACCCCATGGACCCTTCCCTTTGGCTAAAGGCAGAGTGAGTGGTTCCCTGGGAGAGCTGGGTGGGTCTATGTGAGATGGACAGGCCTCTCCACTCAGGGGATTGCTCAATGGGATTGACCACAGCACCGTACACACTGCCTGGCTCCCTTTGCTCACCAAATATTTATTATGCACCACCTATACACCAAGGCCTATAACAGGCCTTGTGGATACAAAGACAAATTACAAAATGCCTCTGCATGAGTCATGGCTCCAGCAGGTTGCCAACGGAGGCATCAGCTCCATTGTGTCGCACAGAGCAGAACGCGTTTTCATCGTCTGTGTTTCTTCGAGCCACACCACAAGGAGGCTAAACATAGGGTCACCTTGATCAAAATGATAAGAATGTTTTTCTCATCCTCATCCCCTGGAAGGATCTCATGTGGATTGTGAAGGAATGTCATCCTTTTCTTGCGACCCAGAGCCAGCCTCCTATTCCACCAGCTCCAGCACAGACTAGTTCTAACTCATGCCCACACAGGAGAGGAGGTGTAGACCAGGAGGAGAACTCGCTTACCTGGCCGATGCCTCCACTGCTCGCCAGCCATAGGGCCGGAACCTGCCAGAGGGGCCTGTGAGCATCATTCACTTCCTTCTGCCTAGATGAGCTGTTTGACCCTAGAAGGCACTGAGCTCTCTCAGAGCCACCTGGCCATCCATGTGGGTTGCTGACATGAGGCAATACAGTCAGCAAAGGGGACTTAAGACAGAAGCAGTGTAGGGTGAGTTTTCCAATGCGTGATCTGAGAGTCTTGTCTGTGATGCTGCGTTTGGGAAGCACTGCATTCTATAAGCTCCTCTGAAAATCACAGTGCATGCCAGTGTAACAAAGACTTGAAGAGCCCTGTGATAAAATCAAAACAAAATAAAACACACTCGGACACAAAATCCTGTTTGTCTAAATTAGCATTTTCCTCAAGTTTTTTTTTTATTGGTTCGAGGGTTTCTTTTTTCTCACTGAAAACTTCTTCATCTTACAGAACTAAGGCCTGTGGGAAAAACATAGTGCAGACAACCCTGCCCTAGGGCATCAAGGCAGGAGGGTTGGGGGTGAGGGGGGGCACACTTTGCCTTTCCTCCAGTTTCCGCCTCCCAATGGCAGGACCCGGGACCCAGGACGTCTCACTCCCCTCTCCACTCCTGGCTGTGGTGGTGTGTGTCCCACATCGGAGGCAGCTGCAGTTGTTGATTGAAATGGGACACACATTTCTACACATTGTTAGCTGAGCTCACTGGTAGGAGGACACACACTGGGGAAAGAATCTTGGCTTAGGAATTGGACAGACAAAGCTGGGTACTATTGCCTATTTAACAGCTGTGTGATCTTGGGTAAGTTAGAAGTCCCTGTAATTCTCGGTTTCCTTCTGTATGACATGAGAATAATGCATGCTTGACAGGCTTGTGTAAGGACAAAATGAAGTCATGTGTGCGAAAACCCTAGGGATGTGTCAGATACAGGGGAAGTGTGCAGTCATTGTTAGCCTCATGTACACACTCACTCACACACACTCTCACACTCACACCATCACACCCTTCACACCACACATCCTCTCACACACCACACTCACACACACACCAAACACACTGGCACACAGGCCATACACACTCACACATGCACATCCTGCAGGTCCCTGAGGCGCAGGCACTGTGCTTGGGCAGCATTCTGAAAGTACAGCAGGACCCATGTCCAGTGCAAGGGAGGGTTGGGGGGCACTTTCCACTCCCTGGCAGAAGGTCTGAAGGGACTCTGAAGCCAAAACAGATGGAAGGAATTTGACAAAACGCTGGCAAGAAGGGCGTGGTGGCTCACACCTGCAATCCCAGCACTTTGGGAGGCCAGCCTGGGCAACATGGCAAAACCCTGTCTCTAGAAAAGCATAAAAAATTAGCCAGGGTTGGTGGTGTGTTTTCACTCAGCTACTTGGGAGGCTGAGGTGGGAGGATTGTTTGAGCCCAGGAAGTTGAGGCTACAGTGAGCCGTGATCATACCACTGCACTCCAGCCTGAGCAACAGAGTGAGACCTTGTCTCAAAAAA
The DNA here is from genome assembly GCF_028885655.2 of Pongo abelii. Classification (NCBI taxonomy): domain Eukaryota; kingdom Metazoa; phylum Chordata; class Mammalia; order Primates; family Hominidae; genus Pongo; species Pongo abelii. Next base: position 20,341,059 of record NC_071985.2, read on the forward strand.
GAGAGAAAGAAAGAAAGAAAAGACACTGGTGGTAGCTTTCAAGTCTTTAGAACTTGCTCCTACAGGGTCTTGATGCGATGGACAAAAGCAGCTGAATCGAGCAGTAACAGGTCTGTGAACGAATCCTCCTATGTGTACCCCTCATGTCTGTGTTCTGCCCACTTCTGCAGAGAATCTCTGCCCCAAGCCAGGCCAAGGGACATCTTTACATGAGCAGCCAGGGGACAGAGACCTCTGGCTTCCCCAGGTGGGCCAGGGAAGCACAGAACAGCCAAGGGTGTCCCGATGTCTATTCACAGCGTATCTTCTTCCATCTTGAAAGTGCATCACTTGTGGAAGGAACAAAACACCATTACCCTCTATCTCATGGAGAAGCAGAGGTAAAAAGCAGAGAAGCGCTGTTTTACCCCATCCTTCCTTATCTCTCTCAGCCATACTGGAAGCCCCCAAGGACGCATGATTATCTCAGGGTGACTGATGCTCTCTCTTTCCTTAATGCCACACACGTAAGTCCACACTTTCAGCAGAAAAAAATACATAAGTGAGTGTAACAGCACAAGAGCCATCTATGCATGCTTACATAATATTGTTTTGGGGCCTGTAAAACCCTGACTGGAAAAAATATTCCAGGCTGGACGCGGTGGCTCACGCCTGTAATCCCAACACTTTGGGAGGCCAAGGCGGACAGATCACAAGGTCATGAGATCGAGACCATCCTGGCCAACATGGTGAAACCCCGTCTCTACTAAAAATACAAAAGTTAGCTGGGCATGGTGGCGCTTGCCTGTAGTCCCAGCTATTCGGAAGGCTGAGGCAGGAGAATCACTTGAACCTGGGAGGCAGAGGTTGCAGTGAGCCAAGATCGTGCCACTGCACTCCAGCCTGGGTGACAGAGCGAGACTCCGTCTCAAAAAAAAAAAAAATGAAAAAAAAGAAAAAATATTCCTTGTGCTAATGCCCAGGAGTCCACTCACAGCTCTGGTCTAGTCCCTTCAGTGTGGTGTTTTGATGCTGTTAAAAAGCAAAACGTCCCTGAGAAAGGGTACAGCCTGTGAAATATCTGCAGGCATGAAGGCTGCGAGGGCTTTGTTAGAGGCAGGAAGAGTATCTGTTGTTGGCCAACGAAGGTGGGTTCGTTTCTGCATTAGCTCTGTGAGCCCAACCCTGACCAAACCCAGACACCAAGATACTCGGTAAAGTAGCCCCTTAGTAATGGTTTTTGGCTGGACCATCTCCAGAGCCCTAGGAAAGCCCATGAAAGGAGCTGCCATCTGATGTGGTGTTGGCCTGCAGCCCTTGCTCGAGGCTGAGGAGGACATCTGGGCCTTCCGCTGCCTGGGTGTTTGCCTGGTGAATAATGGCTGTAGCCAGAGTGTCTCCTCAGAGTCAGGCCCCAGGCTCTGTGACCTCAGGAGGTCAATAAATATTTGTTGACCGACAGACTCCACTGCTTGTCTTATTACAGACACACAAGGGGGCCTGCCCCTGCTGGCCAACCCCCAGTGTGGCCCCATCAGAAAACACAGGACAATAAACAGAGACGGATGGTCTGCCAGGAAAGACAGTGTCTTCCATTTGGTCATCCTCTTCCCAGCTGTGCCCTTCATTGAAGTTACAGGACAGAGCGAGTGGCCTCACCAGGCCTCGGGGGCACCAGGACCTGAGGCACCTCCTTCCTCCCTCCCCTCCCCCTGTCCTGAGGTGTGATGGACAAAGGGAAACCCTGCCTGGGTGCCGGCTGATTAACCTCCCGTTCACACTGGCCTGGTGGGGGGCGTGGGCTGAAGTTTCACAGAGTTAGCAGATGTGCTTCTAATTATTTATTAGGACTTCTGTCAGTGTGGCTCTTCTAATGAGACACTCTAAACTCCCAGAGGCTCGCCCATAGGGGAATCATACAGCCACGGTTTGCAGGCAGGAAAGGCATGTCTCCATCACCACCCAGCCTTTGCCTGAGTTCAGGTATGCTGTTATGTGTAAAGTGTACGAAGTCACACGTTTAAACACTAAGCCAGGAGACCTGGCAGCTGGAATGGCCTAAATGTTGACTTCATGGACTGAACTGTGTCCCCCCAAATTCATCTTGAATTCCTAATCCTCAGGACCTCAGAATGTGACTGTATTTGGAAATAGGATCTTGAAGAGGTAATTGAGTTATGGTGGGCTAATCCAATCTGACTGGTGTCCTTGTAAGAAGAGGAGACTGGACACAAACACAAACAGGGAAATTGTGTGAGGACACAGGGAGAAGATGACCAACTGCAAGCCAAGGAGAAACTACCCTGGTAACACCTTGATCTTGGACTTCCAGCTGTGCAGAATCACAAGAAAATACATGTCTGTTGTGTAAGCCACCCAGTCTAAGCGGCTCTGATATGGCAGCCCTAGCAGACTAATACGGTGGCCCTGGGGAATGTCGTCCTTTATACCCGGGGCTTCACAGCTTACCATGTGTGCCATGGCTAGTGGCTTGTGCAGTCCGCACCACAGGCCTGAAGGGCAGGTCAAGAAGTATTACAGGACTCCTGCCCCTTATCTAAAACTACTGGGAACAAATGTGTTTGGACTTCAGGATTCCTCAGATTTCAGAAAGATCAAGCATGCATATACCACAAATTATTGAACACTGAGTGAGTCTGACATAGCACCCATAATTAAACACACGAACACTTCTGAAATGAAACAGGATGCGTGTGTGTAGAGATAGATGTCTAGATATAGATATGTATTTGCACTGAGGGATTTATATAGTTTGGATATTTGTCCTCCCCAAGCCTCATGTGAAATTTGATCCCCAATGTTGGAGGTGGGGCCTAGTGGGAGGTGTTTGGTCGTGGGGGCTGATACCTCTTGAATGGCTTGATGCCCTTCCCCAAGATAATGAGTGAGTTTTATTCTATGAGTTCACGTGAGAGCTGAGAGCTGGTTGTTCGAAGGAGTCTGACACCTTCTCCCCGCTCTCTTGCTCCCTCTTTCTTGCCATGTGGCATGCCTGCTCCCCCTTCACTTTCTGCCATGATTGGGAGTTTCCTGAGGTCCTCACCAAAAGCAGATGTCAGTGCCATGCTTCTTGTATAGCCTGTGGAACTGTGAGCCAAAGAAACCTCTTTTCTTTATAAATTACCCAGCCTCAGGTATTTCTTTACAGCAGCACAAAACGGACTTAGACAGGGATACACATAGAATATATATAACCTCCTGTTTGTTCATATGAAATTTTGCCACCAAGACAGTTAGTACTAAGTGGATAAATACTTGTTTGGTTTGGGGGACTTTAGAAATATGTGTAGGGTATTATGGATTTGCCTAATACCCCCACCCCCACCTCCTGACTTTCATAGATGAAGAAATCAAGACTCAGAGGGTAAGCAGTTCATTGGAGATCATTTGACTCATGGAAGAGCAGCTTGGCTCTTAACTTCTGTCTCCTAACTCCAAGATCCATTTCCTTCCACATGAGCCTAGAGGGCCGCCCTGTAGGGTTTATTCACCACCAGCTGCTTGCAGATGCCTTCCTATGTACACATCACCCACATCCTTCCTCCACACCTTGCTACCTCCTGGCTCCACCTTGAACACCTGGCAGCTGTCAACAGACATTATCTTCTAGGCTCACTCCTCTGACCTCTCTGACTCATAGTTTTGGAACTAGAAATGATTTTAAAGATTATTCTAGCATGGTAGCCTGCTGATGTTTTTAAAGAATCAAGCCCTTTATTTTTCCAGCATAATCATACAACTCAGGTTATCAAACAAATACAGCAGAGCTTCAAAGTGAGCTGTACAAGGTGAGCCTGGCATCCTTCCCTAGCCCAACCAGCCAGAGAGATCTGAGGTACTGTTACTGCAGCAAATCTGTATCTGTGCAGTCTGCAGCAACCTTGATTCTTGCCTCCTCAGAAGAAAGAATTCAACTGAGGGGCATAAGGCATAAGGCATAAGGGAAAACTGAGGCAAGGTGTTTTGTTTGTTTGTTTGTTTGTTTGTTTTGAGATGGAGTCTCACTCTGTCATCAAGGCTGGAGTGTAGTGGCATGATCTCAGCTCACTGCAACCTCCGCTTCCTGGGTTCAAGCAATTCTCCTGCCTCAGCCTCCCGAGTAGCTGGGACTGCAGGTGCATGCCACTGCACCCAGCTAAATTTTTATTTTATTTTTAGTAGAGATGGGGTTTCACCATGTTGGTGGCCAGGCTGGTCTCGAACTCCTGACCTCAGGTGATCCACCTGCCTTGGCCACCCAAAGTACTGGGATTACCGGGGTGAGCCAATGCACCCGCCCATGAGGCAAGGTTTTAGAGCAGGAGTGAAAGTTTATTAAAAAGCTTTAGGGCAGGAATGAAAGGAAGTAAGTACACTTGGAAGAGGGCCAAGCAGGCAACTTGAGAGGTCAAGTGCAGGGTTTGGCCTTTGATTTGGGGTTTTACACGTTGGCATGTTTCTGGGGTCGTGTGGTACATCTCCCCTGATTCTTCCCTTGGGGTGCACTGTCTGCATGTGCAGTGGCCTGCCAGCACCTTGCAGGGGCCTTGTGTGCAGTGCGTTTACTGAAGTCATGCACATGCCCACTTGAGGCATCTGTCCCTTACCAGTCCAGCGTTCCTAGAGGAAGGTCATATACCAGTTAAACTCCGCCATTTGCCTTTTAGTGCGTGTGTTGGGTCCACTCACCCAACTCCTGAGATCTTATCTGGAAGCTGCTGATCACCAGTTTCAGGTATTTTCTATCTATTGGGAGACTGCCCTTCCCTGGCGCCGGCTGCGACCAATTACTATTTTAGAGAGATCGTTAACAACCAGCTGCCTGTCACCTGATGGTCGCCTGACATTTCTGGTGTGTGTGTCAGGGCTGGCGGGGGAGCACTCTCCTGTCCTGCTCATGCCTGACTAGCTACCTACTATAACAGAACCTTCACAGAACTCTGGGGATCCCCAAAATACAGTCTGATAAACTCTGATGCAGTGTGACCCTCTCACACCATGGAAGAGAAAAAAACAAGATCTGCCAGGTCACAAAAGTAGATGATTTTTACAAGATGCCCACTAGTTATGACTAATCTCATTGCATAGAGTCAGAAACGGAGGCCCTGAAAAGAACAGCAAAAACAAAAACAAAAACAAGAACAATAACAACAACCCAAGGGCAAGCAGACTGCTGTTTCCATCCTAGCCCCTGGGCTGGCAGCAGCGCTGCAATTAGCATGCCTTACAGATACATGTTCCAGGCATTTCATGTTGCTCTCCCATATGGTAAACAGAAGAGTGAGATGTACTGTCTGGAAAGCTGCCTAGTTGTATCCTGGGCTGACCAGGTTTATGCTCGGGAATTCTTAGCAGCGATAGTTTGTAATATGAAGCACAAATTCCAATGCCCATCCTTATGCCCCAAATGTTCATAATAATGCAGTGACCCCTGAGTTAACCAAATGTAAAGAAATCCCAAAATATGTTACATAAGAGAGATTTTTGTTTCTCTGCTCTAGAATCTGCCAAATGGAGCATTTTCAAACTTTTCATCTCAAAAAAGTTCCCCCTAGACTAAAATCCAAAATCCAAGAGTTCAATCCGAAAAGGATAAATTTGTTAAAGGTCATGATCCTGGTAACTTAGACTAGATTGTAGTGAAAATTGATGTTTTCATGACAAAAAAAATTAGGTTTATAGTAGTAGTATTTTGGAGGAGTTTTGCCAAAAAACTTTGAGTATCTCTTTCAGTTTTCTTAAAGCGATGCTTGTCTTTTCCTCTGCCTTCTTGATTCCATTGTGAAAGTCACCTCTACATGTTTGGGGACAGTTCCAGGGACTTCAAAGTTTGCTCAGCTACTGTCTGAAAGTGAGATAATGACTATAAATTGTCCTTTGATATTCATCACCCTCTTGCTCTTGATAACAGAAGCCCCTGAGCACAGGCAGGGCTCACAGCTACGCACAGGGATATGACGTTCTTCAGCCTCCCTTGAACAAGATATGGCCCTTAGGTGAAGGTTGCACAAAAAGGATGCAAGCAGAAGTGATGTGGGCTACTTCTGAGTTATGTTCTTAAGAGAACCACGCTTGCCCCTCACTCACCCGTGCTTCATGTGATTGAGGATGGTTCCCCAGGACTCGAGAAAGGGAACTGGGCCTCTGGATGATGACCTGCTGCAGCATTACCCACTCTGGGCCACATGTTTTGGGGTCCCTTTGTTACAGCATCTTCCCTGTATCTACTAACAAGCCTGGGACATGACGTGTGGGTGTGACAGCTGCAAGAAGCAAGCATGGCAGGAAGCCTGCCGTCTCCCACTCCCCTGCATGCATTTACTCCCCTTCCTGACCCATTTTCTGCTTGTCCTATCACAGCCCTATCTGAGGAGAGGAGCTCTGTCCTCATTATAAAGATGTCATGGATAAATCTTGAGAGGAATGACTCTGAAGAATGCACTGGGCTAGCTGGGCGCAGTGGCTCATTCCTGTAATCCCAGCACTTTGGGAGGCCGAGGCGGTCGGATCACGAGGTCAAGAGACTGAGACCATCCTGGCCAACAGGGTGAAATCCCGTCTCTACTAAAAATACAAAAATTAGCTGGGCATGGTGGCACACGCCTGTAATCCCAGCTGCTTGGGAGGCTGAGGCAGGAGAATCGCTTGAACCCGGGAGGCAGAGGTTGCAGTGAGCTGAGATCACGCCACTGCACTACAGCCTGGGCAACAGAGCGAGACTCTATCTCAGGAAAAAAAAAATGCACTGGGCTAGAAATAAGAGCAGGAAGTTCTGGTCTTGAGCCTTGGCCAGAACATGATGTCAGCTTCGGTGACAGCACTTGTGAGCTCTTGGGAAAAAAAGTAGCCGTTGTGACCAAGGGCCCGAGAAGTCCACAGGTTACTGAAAAACTTGCGCTTGATGCTGCCCTGCTCATAAGTGTAATTTCAGCCAATGAACGCAGGTCGGCCCAGCACGTGGGGAGGAGGGACTCTGGGCCAGCAGCCCTCACATCTGGTTCACATAATGATACCTCGCACAATCACCACTATCGTCCTCTTCTCCACAGGCTTTTCTCCCTGGAGCACTGAGCAGATGTGAACCTTCTGTACTGTGGTGGCGGGCAGGGGTAGGGGACTCTGATATTTTCAATCATTTACTCATTCATTCATCAACAAATATTTATTGAAGGCCTCCTGTGTGCTGGGTGCTACGCTTGACAGGAGGGTCAAGGCCCCTGCTCTCATGGAACTCGCATTTTAGTGGTGGGAAACAGAGAACAAGTAAGTAAACATTGAACAATATTATTTTAGGACGTGATTAAGAATGAGTTGAGGGCAACTTTGGGAAGAGTGGTCAAGGACACTTTCTTCAAAGGGCTGATGTACACACTGAGACCAGCACCAGGAGATGAAGCCAGCCACGAATAGTGAGTGCAAATGTCCTGGGGCTGTCAAGCTCTTGCTAAGTTCCAGAAACCTAGAGAAGGCAGTGCCGCTGGAGTACAAGACGTTCAGGGTGGAGGGCCGAACAGTAGGCAGGGGCCAGATGGTGCAGGGGCCCTGCGAACTCTGACATGGACTTTCAATTTTATTTTAAGCACAATCTGAAGCCATTGAAGGATTTTTAAACAGGAGAAGGATGTGGCATGATTTGCATATTAAAAAGATAGCCCAGCTGCTATGCAAAGAATGTCTTTTAAAAGTGCAAAAATAGAAATACGAAGACCAGTTAGGAGGGTATTGCAGTAATCCTGGCAAGAGGTAATAACTATTATTATCCGCATTTCATGGAGGCCTAGAGAAGATGGAATTTATGCAAATGCATACTACAGATAACAATAATGCTTTACTTTTATTTGCATTTTAATGCAATAATGATTTTAATTTGAAAAGCCTTTTTACCTATAGCACTTCATTCAAACTTCAGAACAACCCTGGGGTAAACTATGATCCCATTTCTTAGACTGAAGTGAGCCTCTGAGAAGTGGATGCCTGACAAGATCACAGAAGTGGTCAGGGCCAGAAGCCTGGTTTAACTCCTGGTCTCCTGACTCCTAACTTCCAGTTCTTTCCACTCCCCTTTCCCTACCCCATACCACTTCCCCAGATTAGAAGCAATGGGCATAGAAGCCAAACCAAGTAATCAAGCATCCAAAGTCACACAGGACATCTGCCCTGAGGGGCTCCAGGAGTAATCGAGCTACTTACCAAGTCCCTGTGAGATGCCAAGCTCTACTTCAGTTGCTGCCAGAGGGTTAGAGAACAAAGGAAACAAGACATTCCTTGGCCCCTAGACACTTAAAATCTAGTTGGGAAAATCAAGAGGACTTCTATAGATTATTTACAAATGCTCTGCAAATTAAAAGCCATATCCAATTACAAAAAAAAAAAACTTTGGGAAGAACCCAGATTCTTTCCCTGTGTCCAATGGGCCTGAACTCTATTAACAAAGGTAGTTCCTTTAAATGGGCCTTCATGGTCCTCAAGGGCAGTTGCTGGCCTGTTAACAAGGTCAGCAGCAGCACCCGGGTAATGTTGGGCTGGAGAAGTCCTTTTCCAAGTGCCCTGTCTTATCTAATGTGACACAGCAAAACACTCTCAAACTTAGTAATCCAATAACCATTTTTATGATCCTCATGAATTTTGTGGCTCATGAATCTGGACAGGGCTGAGCTGAGCTGGCTTGTTTCTGATCCACCATGTTTGGGCCTCAGCTGAGAACACGTTAATGGCCAGGAGCTGGAATCCCCTGATGCCCCATATGGCTGGCACTTGGTCTGATACTCGCAAGGCTGAGCTGGGCTTGGCTTGCTGACCAGCCCATTGCCTTGTGCTTTCTCCACGGGCTGGGGCTCCCCACTGGATCATGGCCTCATGGAAGTCATACTTCTGCTTTGCAGCTCGGAGCTCCAAGAGTGAAGGTTCCAGAAAACGAGGTGGAAGCCACATGACTTTGACTTACTCTCGAAGTCCCACAGTGTCCCCTCCACCACGGTCAATTAGGCAAATCATTGTAAGGTCACCCACACTCAAAGAGGGGGCCACAGATCCTGCCTTTCAATAAGAAGAACATCAAAATTTTACAGCCACAATTAAGAGCAACCACCGTCCCCTTTGCCTAAATGGTGTGCTCCTGTGAGTAAATATAAATTAATACTGAATAAGGTGTTCATAGTAGCATTGCCAGTGTGCAGAATGAAGGAATGACTACAGTTAAGATTGCCTAGTCAGGAGGGTGTTAATACAGATGTTTTTCTGAAAGGTTCATTTTAGTTAGGTTTTAAAGGATGCAAGAAAAATATTGATTTCAAATGAACGCTAATTATAAATGAATCTACTCTTCTCATTAAAGCAGCCCAGCAGGGCTTACACTTGGAAATACTTAGAGAGAATTAATAGAGTTATTATGTGCTTGAGATAAAAATAAAAAGAGAATGCTAGGTTGCTGCAAGAGAAAAAAGCAAAGAGCCAGTCTAAGAAACACCACGGAAAATGTGTGATTTTTTCCCTGTTGATTCTCCTGGTAGGCTCCTGGACTATTCTCTAGTCAGCTCTCTGGCAGCAAAGCACAGTATGATTGCAGAGTATCTCACAAAGAAGAATAGGTTTTCTTCTCCCATGGTAAGCTAGAATGCATGTGCGCACCTAGTAAAAGAAAAACCTGGGTTAGTTTGAACCTCTTCCATTGCTTTTTAAAACATCTTTATTAAGACGTAATTCACAAATCATAAAACCTACCCATTTAAAGTGTATCATTCAGTGGTTGTTGGTGTATTCACGGAGTTGTGCAGCCACTAGCACAATGTAATTTTAGATTGTTGTCATCACCCCAAAAAGAAACCCCACCCCATGAATAGTCATTCCCGTTCCTAACCTCCTCCCCAGCTCTAGGGAACCTCTAATATACATCTGTCTCTTTAGGTTTGCCAGTTCTGGACATTTCACATAAATGGATGTAAAGTGCTTCTTTATGTCTGGCTCTTTCACTCAGCATAATGTTTTTAAGGCTCATCCATATTAGCACTTCATTTCTTTTCAAGAAACAGCAACGTTCCATTTATGGATATATTACATTTTGTTTATCCATTTATCAGTTCATGGACATTTGAGTTGTTTTCACTTTTTGGCTACTATGAATTCTATTGCTACGAATGTTCATGTACAAGTTTTGTGTGGACATATGTTTTCATTTCTTTTGCATATGTACCTGGGAGTGGAACGCTGGGTCATGTCTGTTTAACATTTAGAGGATCTGCCAAAGTGTTTTCCAAAGGGGCTGTACCATTTTACATTCTCATTAGTAATGTATGAGAGTTCCAACTTTTCCACTTCCTTGCCAATACTTATTATTTTCTGTCTTTTTGATTATAGCTACCCTAGTGCGCATGAAGTTGCATCTCATTGTGGTTTTGATTTGCACTGCCCCGATGATTAATGATGTTGAGCATTTTTTTCAAGTTGTTATTTGTCATTCATATGTCTTCTTTGGAGACATGTTTACTCAAATCCTTTGCCCATTTTTAATTGGATTACTTGTCTTTTTATTATCGAGTTGTAAGAATTCTTTTATATAGTCTGGATATAAATCCCTTGCTATATATGGAATTTGCTAATATTTCCCTTTATTCTGTGGGTTATTTTTTCCTCTTTCTTGATAGTATTGTTTGCAACACAAAAATTTTAACTTTGACAGAGTTCAATTTATCTATTTTTTTTCTTTTGTTGTTTGTGCTTTTGGTGCTATATGTAACAAACCATTGCCTAAATCAAGATCATACAGATTTTGGGTTTTTTTCCCAAAGGGTTTCATGACTTTAGCTCTTACCTTTATGTTTATGACTATTCTGAGTTAATTTCTGTGTATGGCATGAGGTAGGGGGTCCAACTTTACTTTTTTATTTGTGGACATCACCATTTATTTGTGTCCACCATGGTTTGTTCAAGAGTCTATTTTTCCCCTATTCAGTTGTTTTGGCACCCTTCTGAAAAATCAATTGACCATAAATAAAGGGTTTATTTCTGGACACTCGATTACATTTCACTGATCTATGTTTTCCTTATGTCAGTACCATATGGTCTGATTACTATAGCTTTATAGTAAGTTCGAAAATCAGGAAGTGTGAAAACTTCAGGTTTGTTCTTTTTCTAGATTGTTTTGGCTATTCTGAGTCCCTAGCATTTTCACATGAATTTTAGGATCAGCTTGTTAATTTCTGAAAAAGAGCTGGTTAGAATTTTGGTAAAGATTGTGTTAGATCTATAGACCAATTTGGAGAGAATTGTCATCTCAATAACATTAAGTCTTCCTATCCATGGCCTTGGGAAATCTTTCTATTTATTTAGGCCTTTCATTTATTTCAACAATGTTTTGTAGTCATCAGTATAGTCTTATACTTTTTGGTTAAATTTATTCTGAGAAATGTGTCCCTTTTGATACTACTACAAATGAAATTGTTTTTAATTTCATTTTTTTAAATTGATAAGTAGTAATTATACATATTTATGGAGTATGATGTAAAGTTTTGATATATTTGTACATTGTGTAATGATTAAATCAAGCTAATTAACATACCTAGCATCTCACATACTTACCATTTTTTGTGATGAGAACATTTACAATTTACTTTCTTAGCAATTTGAAATATACATTATTATTAACTATAGTCACCGTGCTGTGCAACATATCTAAAAACTTATTTCTCCTATTTAAGTGAAACTTTCTACCTTTTAACCAATGTCTCCCCCAGGAAGCCAGCTTCTGGTAACCATCATTCTACTCTCTATTTCTATAAGTTTGACTTTTTGTTCTTAGATTCCACATATAAGTGAGAATATGCAGTATTTATCCTTCTGCGCCTAGCTTATTTCACTTAACATAATGTCCTCCACATTCATCCATGTGGTCACAAATGACAGAATTTCCTTCTTTTTAAAGGATGAATAATGCTCCATTGTGTATGTATGCTGCATTTTCTTTGTCCATTCATTTGTTGATGAACACTTAGGTTGATTTCATATCTTGGCTGTTGTGAGTAATGCTGCAGTGAATATGGGTGCACAAAACTCTTTGATATGCTGATTTCAATTCCTTTGGATGTATACCCAGAAGTGGGATTGCTGGATCATATGGTAGTTCTATTTTTAGTTTTTTGAGAAATCTCCATACGGTCTTCCATAATGGCTGTACTAATTTACATTCCTAACAACAGTGTGCGAGGGATCCCTTTTTTCCACTTTCTCACTAACAGTTTATCTTTCGTCTTTTTATAATGGCCATCACAGTATATTGTGCCGCTGCTGACGTTTCTGTTCAGTTACCTTATTGGTCAGCTAATGATTTGCCAGAAATTTCTTTAAATGCTTTGAGCCAGTAGATCTTCCACCCTTTGCCAAGGGGCCCCGGGTGTGTTGGGGCATCTCTTCAATGCTCAGTTTACAACTCTGCTTTAACCTTTACTTCTTGTTTGTGCAGAGCCTTATGGTTAGCCAGAGATTGGGTGAGCTGAGAGACTGGGACCTTCTTGGGTCTTTTCTGGGCATGTGCACAACCCTGCACACATGCATGATAGCATTTTAGATCCCTGGGAATATGTCAGAGCTTTTCAAAGCCCCATAGGGACACATCATTCCCCAGCTATTCCTGTTACATTTTTGGCCAGACTCTTGATTGTCTCACCTGACAGTGCAGCCTCAGGCAGCTGCAGTGATACACAATTGCTGCTGACAGTTTTTGACCAATCCCCTGGGTATAGAGTTTTTCTTCAGAGTGAACTCTGTTAGGCCAAATATCAACAATGACTGGTAAATGGGACTTCTCCAGAAGTCGGAAGGACAGCTAAATAATGACAATGTTTTGCAGATGGGACATTTTGAGGAGCTTCAAACCCGGTCTACTTCCTCTGGTGGCTGCAAGGTTACTGGTTTTTACCACTCCTGAGGTTGTGAGGCTGCTAGTTATCATGGCTAACAGGGAGCTGGGTAGAGTGGGATGGGAATAGGCCAAGTTCAAGTGTCACAAACCTTTCTGCTCTTACCAAGGTTCAACAGTTTTTCCTGAATAAACGCCCTCAGATTGTTGCCAGCCTTTGGTTAATTTCCAGAGTTCTGAAACAGTTGATTTTGACCATTTTCCTAGTGTTTCTGTTATTTTAACGGGAGATTAGGCTTATGGAGGGCCTCACTCTGCCATTCTGTAAGTCCTGCCCCTCTTCCATTCTTAAACAGGACCATTCCTATTTGGTTGCACTGAAAAACTATATCGAAATAACATTGTCTCTCCAAAGTCATTTTGGCAAAACCTCCGACCAACCAGAGATATGGGTGAAGAATATTCCATGGTCAAATAAATTCAGAAACTATCCTTTGCTCTGCCTCATTCTTGGGGAGTCCCAATGCATGTTAGCATTCAAGAGTGGGAGAGATCCTGCTGTAAAGAATCCATTTAATTTTGTTTACCAAAGGTTTCCTAAACATATTTGCCTGTATAACTGTCTTGTTTTACTTTGTTTCATTTGCTTAACACGTCTTAATTAGTGCTTCTCAGAGTCTACTAAACTAACCTTAAAGGTGAACTCCAGGCCAAGTGTTTGGCCCACTTCTCAGAACTAACGCCTCAGGAGTTGGGTATCTGATAAGAAGTGTCAGGGTCCCCATGAAATCCAGCTGTAGTACTTTTGCCTTTATTTCTATTTTCTTTATACTTGATCTGATGTCTAATGAGGTGACTATGTTTTTTTCAGGTTTGGAGATGTGGGTCCAGCTAATTTACATGTTTCAGCTCCATTGCGAATATCCTGTGTGACCTAAGAAAGTTGCTTTATCTATTGTGGTTTTCTTTCCTTTCGCCAAAGAAAGGATCTGCGAACTCATCTCCTGGAATAAGGAAGTGCAAAAAACTTTGTGGTGCAACGTATGGGTTTCATCTTCTTCAGGCCCCTCAATCAATAATGGATTCTAAGAAATCACGCAGACAGGGAACGCCACAGAATCAGCGATCCCAGTCATATGCATGCACACGCACACATGCACACACGCATGTATACAAGACCCAGTGGGTGTGGTGAGCCCAGCAGGGCTAGGGTGGCAGGAGTCCCCAGCAGGTTGCCTCCATCTGAGAGCAGCCTTGTCCCTTTACCACAAGGGTGGTGCAGAGATAATTCTTTCCTCTGAGGGCCTTGGCCTGAGTAAGCCTGGGCAGCCCTGGCCTGGGAGGCTTGCGAGCATCCCCACCATCACTGGTGAAGGGCTCTGGGATAGGGAGTCAGGAAATTGGTTCTTGTTCTGCCTTTGTCACTCTTCTGGAAAAGTCACCTCACTTTCCTGGGTCTTCGTCATATAGACCCAGGAAATGAAGACATTGAACGTTGTTGTGACTGCCACAGTCCTTGCCAGCTCTGGAGTTCCTTGAATTTTATGATACAGGATGTCTTCATAGTGCAAGAGGTCCCAGTGTCATGCATGGCCATGGTCCCATCAAGTGCCTCCTAACCTCCCCCAGCTCTTGTCAGGCCTGCACAGGGCGGGCTTCCAGAAAACAGCCTCCTTTCTGGTTTCTGTCAGCACAGCAGTTGTGAACTTCCTGCCATGTGGCCTATAGCTTCAATGTCTGGGCCAAATGTGGAGAAAGGGCAAGCAGAGAAGGCCTGCAAGGAGGAAGCTGAGGGACTGGCACTGGCTCCCACTTCCTTCTTATCTGTGGGTGAGGCACAGAAAGCCCCCTCCCCTCCCCTGCCAGGGTGCGGTGTGTGGGCCCCTGATCGGCAAGGCCTCCACATCACTACCACCTTACCACATTGGCCTGCACGTGTTTCGGAGCCGGCTCCCTTCCCATGGCCTTTCCATGCCACCCCACCCCACCCCCAGCTCTGACATCAAAGCAGTGGGCTCTGGAGCTCTGAGGATGTCCCAGGCTGTTCACACAGAGGCCATTCCACATTTTACAGCTCTAATTGGTTTCATAACTGCAGTGAGTTGATGAGAAACACACGCGCTCACACGTAGAAGACAGGGAGCACTACAAACTTTGCTTATTTTGCAAATGCAGTGAAGCAAGACAGCAGTGTCAGTGCCAACATCTGACTGATCAAGAGTGTCCATGGCATTTTTCCAGAGAGACAGCTGGGCCTGTGATGGCCTTGCAGGGCCCCAGATGCTCTGTGGGGTGCCCCAGTGTCCCTCCCTCACTTGTTTACCCGTGAATGCGTCACATCCTGCCTGGGGCTGGTCAAGTGAGGCTGGAGGACTTCATGGCGGCAGGCTCAGCCTGAGAATCCCAGGCCAGCGGGTGGTGCTGGGGTCAGGCTGCACATGGACAGGAGGATGAGAGGGCATGGACAGTCACCGCAGGTGGGGCCAGCTTGGGCCTGGCACACTGCAGGTGTTCAGTTGAGACTGGTTAAAAAGTCTTCTTGCTAGAGCTCCTGACTCTTCTTGGTGCTAACAGGCACCTCCGGCTTGTCCCATCCAAAACCCACGCTTGTTTTCTGCACCAGCCCACCCTAACCTCCTCCATCTTTCCATTTCAGTGAATGGCACCACCCCCTACCAGAGCTGAGAGAAAATCCTACCAGCTCCCCATCGCTGGGGACATCAGAACAGTGGCGTCCATGCTATCAGCACCTCCTCCTGCAGCCTCCAATGAGTCTCCTCATTTTCCCTTTCGTCCCTGCAGTCTGTTCTCCAAAAACAGCAGGAGCAAGCTTTCACAAATGGGAGTCAGGTTATGCAGCTTTCCTGCCTAAAATCCTCGGCTGGCTTCCCATGGCTCTTGAATAAAATCTCAGCTCCTCACCACAGTCTAAAGGCCCTGACTTCCACCTAACTTCTTTCATTTTTGCCGTGAGTCCGTTTGTTCCAGCCTGTGGGACTGCTGTCTGTCCTCAAGGGCATGAACACGGTCCTGCTGAAGGACTTTTGCATGTACTCTTTGGCTGCCTGGAATGCTCTGCCCTCCATGTTTTCAAGACCCGCCTGTCCTCTTCCCTTCCTCGGAGGAGTCCCTTACCACCCAATGGGAGGGCATCCCTCCATCCCATCAGTGCTGCCAAATACTTCCCATTCTACTATTTGCAGCCATTACCATCCAACATTTAGATAACCATTTTTATAGTTTTTGTTGTTGATTTGTTTATAATTAACCTCCCCTACAAGAATGAAAGCTTCTAGGTTGTCTTGTTAGCCACAGTGCCTAGAACAATGCCTGGCACCCGTCAGTGCTTAATACGTGTTGACTGAATGGAGCTGGGCCTGTTCCACTTTCATAAGTCACCCCAGTAGGAATTCCTATCATGTGGAGAGTAATGACTCCATCCCCAGGTTCACAGGGACCATGGTGGGTTGAAGTGGGGCACTTAGACTTCAGCAGAAACTTGACAGCTCCCCGTGAGCATGCCTGCGGCCACACTGGTGGGGCTCTGCCCTCACTGTGGACCAGCAGCACATGAGGGGCCAGCCAAGGTCACCTGGCCCTCCCTCCTCTCCCGCCAGCTGAGCCTCCCGGCATGCGGGTGGGACCATGAGGGATGTTTTCGAGTAGAGAAAAGGAAGAGGCAAGATGAAGACTAGCTCAGAAATGTGACTGTTTTCTTTTTGTTTACCTCTATTTTCTGATAATTATATAGTGATCATGTATGTCTTTCATAATTAAAAAATCGTTGTAAAAATTATTCTAGTAGATTAATAGTATCAGGAGAGAGAGCTAGAAATAACAATTTACCTTTAAAATATCTTGAAAATGGACTGCAACCATGTGCAACGATCCAACCCTCTAGCTCAGGAGTCGGCCGCCCACAGCCCACCACCTGTTTTGTAAATAAAATTGTATTGGAACACGGCCATGCTCATCCTATAGATGCCTTCTAACTCTATCATGTTAGAGTTGAGTTGTTGAGACAAAGACCCTGAGGCCCGCACAGCCTGACATACAGACCACCTGGCTCGTTGCAGGAAAAGCTTGCTGGCTCCTGCCCTAGAAAGAGAGTGCCCAGCTGTCTGCATTTCCTGGGGGGTCCCTCCACAATGCCAGCACAGGCAGCCTGCAGCTCCTGCTGTGTCCTCTGCCCCTGCTTGGTGTATCTGTGTGTCTCTCTGCTGAAGGTCAGAAACTAGATTCATCTTTATATTTTTATAAGGGCTGGCACATTTTTTACCTTAAATGAGTCCATATTATGAAAATATTTCTGTTCTGCTTGAGTAAGGAAGTCTCAGCTGATGTCCCACTCTCCAACAGTCATGCGTGGCCACAGAGTTGGGGATCCTCCCACTGAGTGCTGCACAGAGACCCCCATAGCTGCCTCTTTTGCAACTCCTCACTGTCTGGTGGCAGGGCACCCTGTCTCTGAAAGCTCTTGGCCACACGGGACAGCTGGAGATTGCTCCTCCACAGCACCCCTCCCTGACCCTGCTCAAGACTGCCCTGGAAAGGCCTCTTCAGAGCCAGGTAGCACCCCCCAGGAAAAGGAGACAGTAAATACCCACCAGTCAGGATAAGCCAGGATAGGGGTGGGCAGGCTGGATTAGGATTTGCATTTTTAAAGAAATTTCATTTTGTTCCTTTCACACAAAAGCACCTGGACTTATGCTTATGAAACATTGCTGAGAAAGCACCATGCTGAGCATGAAATGAAAAGTATAAATTCATTTGTAATTTGCAGCCAGCATCAATGGCACAAAACAGGCAGCCTGGTCCAGTGTGTTTAATTGGCCCCCTGTCAGATGTGTATATCATGAAGTAGCTTTTAACACTCCCTTTGTATGTAACATAAGGGCAAATAACAGCAGAGCATAGCTTCCTGATAAACCAAAGGATCACAATTCCAGGCTAGCAGAATTCAATTAGGGAGGATATGAATTAAGCAATAGACCCAATAATTCATCTACTATGAGAAGGTGATGTGTGTCAAAGCTAGCCTCAGGAAGCTACGAGTGTGTGTGTGCGCACGCAAATGAATGATGTGTCTGTGTTCGTGTGTGTGTGTGTGTGCACATGTGCCTGTGCCTGTGTGTGTGTATGTGTGTGGGGGGGATGGGGGGAGTGAGAGAGTCCAGCATTTTTCGAGAAGGGAAGGAACTAACTGAGGTTGCCTGTGAACATCTGTCATCTTTACTCTTCATGCTAGAGAAATGGCCATTCGACTTAAGACTGGCTGTTCCTCTTGAGCTGGGTGTGAAAGGGACAGAGCCTTCTTTTTCTCAGCAAAAGGTAGTAGGTTCACATTAAAATCATTTCCCAGAGAGCTAATGGTCCTCTCAGGTTAACGACTCAAGGCGAATTAACTCGTCTGGTCACTACTCTGTAGGGGACACAGGGTAGGGGGTGTCTCATCTCTAGAGCTTAATTAAAGAACTGCAGGCGTCCGGGTCAGCTGGTGGTCACGTAGGCTTGACTAATGGTAATATTTTGTTCATTAAACTTCTGGAAGGAGACATAAGCACGATCCCTCACAATCCCTCAATCCCAAAATAGGCAGACCAGCGTTTACCATGTTCTCCACAAGTCTGATTCTTGGGGAGCTGCCAACTCTGGGCAAAAGCTCAACTTTGCTGGCTGGAGGCGCACAGCATGGCTTAGTAACAGAGCAGACGTCTGCTTGTCTGCCCTGCAGGACTCTTGGGGGTCTCTGCTGACCGCGCTCTGAGTGTCACAGGAGCGGGCAGTGCAATGAGATGGGCCTCCCCGTTCCACTCTTTTGGGAAAAGCCTTACCCCTGGCCTTGGGTAAGAAGCACGAACAATAAGATCTGCATTCACTCTGTTTCTGTTCCTCTTCCTCTTTCCACCCCTCAGATTTGCAGGTCTCCAGGATGATTCTCAGATTGAGCTCCTAGGAAGCAGTTTAGATGCAGGTTCCATCCGGACTCAGGATGGCTGAGCTGGGCCTGCGATCTGCAGTTTCATAGGGCGATGCTCAAGCGGGTGATCCACAGATCACACTGTGATGGCACTGCCTGATGCACAGACAGTCCTAAGAGCCTTCTGGGGTCTCCCCATGCACCCATGTGCCGCCTGTCCTAGGGCACAACGGCCACCTGGCTGCCAGGCCTGGTAAAGCCTCCTCCGAGCTCCCGCACCATGTTCATGCTCCTCCTCATCGCATTTCCCATCTGATATGCCTGCTGCTTGACAGATCCCGTGACATTGCTTTAGAAACATTTTCTTTTAATTTTCACAACATATCCCACAAAATAGATAGTTTTATCCTGATTTTCCCTAAGGGGGAACTATGACTCCGAGGTAAAGCAGTATGCCCAAGTTCAAACAGCTGCCAAGTGCAAGAGCTGAGTTTCAAGCTGTGACCCTCGGATCCCTGCCCTCCACAGGGCAAAGTGGGAGTCCTCTGCACGTCTCTCCAGGCTCTGGGTCTGGCGGGACTTGTGCCTCCAGACTCAGCTCCCCCTGGGGGCACCAGCCGCCTGCACTTCCCCACTGTTATGAGCCGAATTATGTCCCCCATTAATTTATAGGCTGGAGTCCTAACCCCACATACCTCAGAATTGGACTGTACTTGGAGACAGAGTCTTTAAGGAAATTCAGTTAAAATGAGGTAATGAGGGTGGGCCCTAGTCTAATATGACCAGTGTCCTTATAAGAAGAGGAGATGAGGACACGGACTTGCACAGAGGGAAGACCATATGAGGACTCAGCAAGATGGCAGAGTACGGTCTTCCTACAAGCCAAGGAGAGAGGCCTCAGGAGGAACCAAGCCTGCGAACACCTTGATTTTGGACTTCCAGCCTCTAGAACTGTAAGATGGTACATCTCTATGGTTTACCACCCCCTAGTCTGCAGTGCTTTGTTATGCAGCCAAAGCAGACTGAGACACCCCTCCTCACATGTGCTGCACATTTGCCCACACCTGCCATCCCCATGCCTGGGTGCTCTTTCCACTGTCTTTGCTTGGTTAGCCTCTGCCAGTCTTTTGAGATTCATGAGGGATCTATTCTCCTCCAATTCTCTGGTTTGGGATTCCTTCTCTGAACACCTGTAGCCCCCTGTGCATGGCGGTATCTTAGCAGACAGCAAATCATGATTGGTTGTGTGTCTGTCTCCCCAACTGGACCCCACGCTCTGGGAGAGCAGGGACTCTGTCATATACCACTGTGTGCCCAGCAGCTGGTGCAGGCCCTGGTGCATGATGCCAGACTGACATCAGTGGCACTATATGCTGAGTGCTGGGTCCTCACCAGAGCATATGCTAGAACCCAAGTTTCTCTGTGCTCATGAACAGAAGCCCATCACATCTCTCGGCAGGATCCATGGGTGGCCACATTTCCTCCTTTCTTCCTCTTCATTTGGCCTGAGTCAGCTTGTGCTTCTGCCCCTCTGCGGAGCATGAGGAGCCTGTAGCCGCCAGGGGAGCCTGCCCCACCCTGACCCGTCACAATTGCCAAGCCTCTCTTTGCCTTGAGTCCCTTGATGCCTTCTTGCCCCCTGGCCCCTCCTCAGTGCTCCTGGATCTTGGAGGCCAGTGGGACCTCACAGAGGCTGGGCTTACTTGTCCTAAGGATCTGGAGTGGCAGGTGTACTAACGCAAGGAGCCAGGCCTCCACCCCACCACTGCCTCCCACCAGTTCAACCCTGCTTCTGCAGCAGCCCAATTCCCTGCTTTATGAATGGAGCAGATCCCTCCAAGGTGAAACCATGGCTAAAACAGATCATTAAAACAGAAGATGTTTGGATTGAAAGTATATTATATTATATGCACTTTTTTGCAGCAGCAGTAGCATTTTGCTGCTAATTTTTTGCATATGCTAATTTTACAGTGAATTTCATTCATTCCCAGAGTCCACAGCAGCTTGTGTGTGCTTGTAGGCATATGGGGGTCTGGTTCACCCATGATTCAAGTGTGGACATCTACCAGCCTGTGAGGGTAGCTTCCCTGAGCTGGCACTCCTTCGCCTCTAAAATGGGGATAATGTCTACACTGCAGGGCTGTTTCGAGGAGTGGAGATTTTGTGATAGTTGTTCAAGTGATAGCTCTCACTGACAGCTACTGATTATTAACAGCAGTACTCTTTCTTTTCAACTTAATTTTCAAAGCTTGTGTCAAATATCTACTTCTTTAGTATTCTCTTTACTGTCTATCACATAATTAAGTTATTGTTTCTGTTTTCATTAACTAAATAAGAAAGGGAGAAAAGTGTCATGTTTGGGAATAAAACAAAAATAGCTTTGGGAAATCAGAAAGGAGATAAATAAGTGGGAGAGAAAGCATACCACTGATGGCTATGTCTCTCTGTGCATCTGACAATGCAGGAGCACCTTTGTTATCCCATTATCCCTACTGGGTCCCAGCACTAGCTGCCTCCCTGCAGCACTGTACCTGTTAAAGGCAAGCTGGCACCATGCTCGGTCGGCCTTGTGCTTCCCTCTTTCCTGGAATACACATATCATTATTGTTTGTTGTTCTGCCTTGAACTCATTGCTGCAATCCACCCTGTGCACAGTTATGAATTTAACAATCAAAAGGAGAGCATGTGAGGAGCTGTCTTCTGCTGGGGGGACAAATCTGAATAAAGAGACATATAAAAATCATTCCCTTGCCCTAAAGGAGCTGACAGTCAGGTTGATAATTCAGGTCTTAGACATTTTTTTTTTTTTTTTTTTACTTTTGTAATTTAAGAATATTCAGTATGAGCAGTGCCAGCGGAATGGTTTGGAGACTTTCAGTGCTTCCTGAGTTCAGAGGAAGGAAAGACAGCCTGGGGTTGGAGGTGGGCCCCAGAAGGCAGGAAATCCATCAGGAGACAGGCAGGATGATGTACACTCCAGGGGCAGATGGGTCATCCTGGGGGGTGTCACCTGGCTGATCTCTCCAGGTGCTCACCTGCTCCTCCCTGCCTAACCCCCTAGAGAAGAGCTGGCTTGCCCCCACCCAGGAGTGAGGAGGTGGCCCCTACCATGGAGGCCGCTCTGTCTGTTCTCCCTCCCCCGGCAGAGCAAGAAAATCCCCTTTCCCAGGGATGGAGCAGCTTTGGGATGCACTCAGATACCACCCAATCCTGACCCCACGGCAGATGGGACTTCACCATCCCAGGGCAGAAAGGGCCTCATCACTCACAGGGCCTCACCCCAAAGCCCCGTCCACCAAGACGCAGATTTATTCAGATGGTTTATGCAGGCAAGGTGGCTTGCGTGGGAGTTCTTCCTCAGGCCCTCTTTAATAACAACAGCAATAATAAAGTCAATCCTGCATGATTATTATGGAATGCTGGTGCAATTGAGCAGATAAAGTACTTCTGAATTAATGTGCTCCTCATATAACACACAGTATACAGTATGATGTACAATGCAATGTACAACATGTAATATGAACCACACCATACAATATAGCTCAATGCAGTCAGGCATGGCTTAACAATGAGGACATGGTCTGAGAAATGTGTCATTAGGCAATTTTGTGGTGCTGCAAACATCGCAGAGTATACTTATGCAAACCTAGATGCCTTCTGCACACCTAGGCTGCATGGTATAGCCTATTGTTCCAAGGCTCCAAACCTGTGCAGCATGTTACTGACCTGAATACTGCAGGCGGTTGTAACATAAGGGTAAGTATTTGTGTTTCTAAACATATCTCAACATAGGAAAGGGACAGTAAAAATATGATACAAAAGATAAAAAATGGTCACCTGTAGACAGCACTTACTGTGAATGGAGCTTGCAGGGCTGGAAGTTGCTCTGGGTGAGTCAGTGAGTGAGCAGTGAGTGCATGTGACGGCCTAGGACACTACTATACCCTACGGTAGACTTTAAAAACTCTAGACACTAGGGCTACTATAAATTTACTTTAAAATGTTTTTCTTTCTTGAATAATAACTTAATCTTAGCTTACTATGACTTACACACTTAAACTTTTTCTTTTTTGAGACAGAGTCTCACTCTGTTGCCCAGGCTGGAGTGCAGTGGCCTGATCTCAGCTCACTACAACCTCCACCTCCCGGGTTCAAGCGACTCTCGTGCCTCAGCTTCCTGAGCAGCTGGGATTACAGGAGCCTGCCACCACGCCCGGCTAATTTTTGTATTTTTAGTAGAGACGGGGTTTCAGCACGTTGGCCAGGCTGGTCTGGAACTCCCAACCTCAGGTAATCTGCCCACCTCGGCCTTCCAAAGTGCTGGGATTACAGGCATGAGCCACCATGCTGAGCCTTTATAAAATTTTTAATTAAAATTTGTTTTTCTCTTTTTTGATAGCACTTAGCTGAAAACACTAACACATTGTACAGTGGTACAAAAATATCTTCTTTCTTTATATTCATATTTTATAAGCTTTTTTATTTACATTTTTTTAAAGAGATGGGGTCTGGTTCTGTCACCCAGGCTGGAATGCAGGGGCGTGACCACAGCTCACTGCAGCCTCAAACTCCTGCGCTCAAGTGACCCTCTCACGTCAGCTTCCCGAGTAGCTGGGACTACAGTTGCATGCCACCACACCTAGCTTTTTTTTTTTTTTTGGTAGAAACGAGGTCTTCCTATATTGCCCAGGCTAGTCTCAAACTCCTGGCCTCAAGCTATCCTCCTGCCTTGGCCTCCCAAAGTGCTGGGATTATGGGCGTGAGAACTGTGCCCAGTCAAAAATTTTAATTTTTTATTTTTCTTTCTTTTTAAACTTTTTTTGTTAAAAACTAAAACATAAACACACACATTAGCCTAGGCCTACGCAGGGTCAGAACCATCAATATCACTGTCTTTCATCACCACATCTCATCCCACTGGGAAGTCTTCAGGGTAATAACATGCATGGAACTGTCATATCACATGATGAAGATGCCTTCTTCTGGATACCTCCTGAAGCACCTGCCAGAGGCTGTTTTATACTTAATATTTTTTTGTAAGAAGAAGGAGTACACTTCAAAATAATCATAAAAAATGGGATAGTGTCTTCATTAATTTGTGTTGCTATAAGGTAATACCTGAGGCTGGGTAATTTGCTTTTTTAAAGAGGTTTATTTGGCTCTCTGTTCTGCAGGCTGCATAAGAAGCGCAGTGCTGGCATCGGCTCAGCTTCTGGCTGCTTCCAATCATGGTGGAAGATGAAGGGGCACCAGCACGGGCAGACTACCTGGTAAGAGAGGAAGCAAGAGAGAGATGGGGAAGGTACCAGGCTTTTTCTAACAACCGGCCCTCAAGGGAAGGAATAGAGTGAGAAACACTCATTACTGCAAGGAGGGCACCAAGCCATTCGTGAGGGATCCTCCCCCACGACCCAGACACCTCCTATTGGGCCTCAACATTGGGGATCAAATTTCAACATGAGGTTTGGGGAGACAAACATCCAAATTATAGCATATAGTAAATACACAAGGCAGGAACGTCGCCATTTATTATCATTATCAAGTATTATGTACTGTACACACTTGCATGTGTTGTGCTTTTATGTAACTGGCAGCACAGTAGGTTTGTTTACAGCAACATCACCACAAACATGGGAGTCATGCACTGAACTACAATGTTATGACTGCTGTGATGTCACTAGGCAAGAGGAATCTTTCAGCTTCATTATAATCTTATGAGACCACTGTCATCCATGTGGCCTGTCATTGACAAAACATCGTTATACGGTGCATGACTGTATAGCTCAATATCAGCTACAGGGCTGATACGTGATGTCTATTATGCATAATTTAATGATACTTATGTGAACAGTTCATTCTATCTAAACACAGCCAAAATAACGAACATTCCACGGGAGACTGGAATCCCGTGCTGAAGCCTTGGGGACCCGAGAAGCACTGGGCATTCTAAGAATTAAGTAGTAAAGATCCAAAGGAACCTCTGGGCCAAGTCTTCCCTCCACGCATAACTGGGCTCCTGGTGTGGTGCTTTTCCCTGAGACCTCCAGCTGGCTTGCAGCACCCAGCCTTACCTCCTCTGTCAGATGGCCTGGGCTGCCCTTCATCACCTGCTCCAGCTGAGCCAGGTGGCCCCTCCCAGCCTCCCTGCTCCAGTTCCCAGCTCAGGAGAAACCTCTACTGCAGAACCTAGAGCTGTAAATATCTGTGCACGTGGTTCTCATCCTGATGAAACTGTTGGCTTGAGCAGCATTCTTCAGAATGCTGAAGGGCCCATAGCGCGTGGTGATCAGCATGAAAGAAGAGAACATATCAAGATGCATCACGTATGGTATGGACGAGCTTGTTTTGTAGAACTTTTGTTTCTTCTGTCTGTGCAAATGTGTGTTTCTGTGTGTCTGTATATGTCTCTGTGTGAATGGGTGTGTGCAAATGTGTGTTTGTGTGTGGGTCTGTGTGAGTGTGTGTGTGAATGTGTGTGTCTGTGTATAATGTGTCTCTGTGAATGCGTGTGTGTCTGTGTGGATGTGTGTGCTGTGTGTGTGTCTGCATGTGTCTCTGTGTGTGAATAGTTGTATGTGCGCTGGATCACCACGTAAAATCTATGTTTTACAGTATATTGTGGCTTATGATTTTAAAAGTTGAAAGCCCTGATCTAGAGGACTGGCATTTTCCCTCAGTGCCTACAACGTGTCTGGCTTCAGCAGATGCTTGTTGGATAAGTACATGAGTTAACGTATCAATGAAAGAGTTAAATTGATAGCTAGGGAGAGTAGTGCTGATTCCTCTCAACTTCTTCTGCTCCAACAACTTCCAGTCCCTTCCCCCACTGGCCTGCAACCCATCTCCCCATACACTTACTGTCCCTTCCTCCACTTCCCCTGCAGGAAGGGGCCCCAGCCCCGATTGGCCTCATCAGCGCACTGACCTGATGCTGCACGAGGGAGGATGCAAAAGCAGAACCCTCCCATTTGGGTATTTACAAAGCTGAAGACCCAAACTCCACTGCGTGCTGCAGTGGGTGGTGTGGCACAGAGTGGTGCCTGGTACCTGGTCCCTCCACTAAGCATCAGCACCCCTCACTTCTGCCCAGCCCTCTACCTACCCATCCCCCGCTCAACTCCTGCACAAGGAGCAGAACAGCATCCCGGAATCCTGTGCGGCCCCCCTGGCAGACACACACCTGCGCCCTGCTTTCCTTCCTTTGCCAGGTGTCTGACCTCACTGGGCTCGGGAAAGGCGGAAGCTCTGCTAGGGGTGAGTCCAGAGGCTGACAAGCTGGTGCTTCATAGCAGTGAGTTTGGACGGTGGCCACTACAGTCACCATCTGGAAATGCAAGGTGTCCCCGAGATGGTCACATCTCAGCTAGCTCTGGGTGGAACCCAGAGGCTGTGTGGTGTTGTACCGCACCTGAAGGTCGCCAGAAGCTTCCCTCCAGAGAAAATGCCTTGATGGGTCTCACTTGTTACTCTGCTTTGCCTCCAGTGAACCTGTGGGAACTGAGCCCGAGTCAGACATTTGGCTGAGATTAGGCATTGGGCCAGACTCACTCCTGACACAATGCGTCAGCAAACCAGGGCAGAGCAAAAGCGGCCGAGGCCCAAGTGAGGCCAAACAACCTGGAAGACACTGAGCAGAGGGAAGGCAGGCTGCTGGCTGGGACATGCTTTCCCAGGGTCCCTGGAAGAGCTTCCCTCACTCAGGGAAGGAGTGGAGGACATGGACATTTGACAGCTAGCTGCTTAGCAAGGGATGGAAGCAAGCTTTGGGAACACAGATTGTCTGGGGACAGGAAGCAGAGAGCAGGGCTGGCCAGTGAGCTTCCCTGGGGCCATCCACATTCCTGTTAATTCTGAGGGTAGCACAGCTACCTCCCATTTGTCTTGTTGCCTGCTGCACGTAGCATATAGGCTATGTGCAGTCTAGGGCACACTTGGGCATTCAGTGGCTTGTAGTGCATGATTGTTGATTGAATGAAGGACCTTGTAAGTGTCTTTAGGAAGAACTTCTAAGTGCTCTCTTGATGCCAGAAAGCAGAATTCCAGAATTGTTTCCAAGTAAAGCAATTAACATGTAAATTTAAAACAAACAAACAAAAAACCTAAATGTCACAAGAGGCTCTAATGGTCTTACTAATTGGGCACAAAATGAGGGTAGGGTTTCATTCCTAAATCCCCAGTGTTTATACTTCCCTCCTGCCACATAAGTGCACAATGAATGTTTAATGAATGAAGATGCTTTGATTTCCAGGGCTAAAGAAAACCTTCTTCCTACTACCTTCATCTCCCATTCCAACCCACCCCACCAACACACGTACCCTACACCATACCCATACACCACACTGCACACCATAACACACACACTCCCCACAGCATAACACACATCCCACACCCCACACCAAAAAACACACACCATCACACACACACAAACAAAATACACACCCCACACCACAGTACATACCCCACACCATAACATGCACATTATAAGACACACACTCCACATTTTAACACACACTTCACATCTTAACACACACCTCATGCCCCACACATAACATACACTCCCATACCACAACACATACATACACGCACACCCCACACCATAGCACACACACACCTTCCCATAACACACATATGCACATACCTCCCACCATAACACACACATCCCACATCATAATACACATATACATCCATACCCTAACATACACACACACACAACACACCATAGCACACACACACAAACATACCTTCCCCACATACAAAGCTTTCAAGGCCTGAAAATCTCTAGAGATACTTTCTTTTAAATTGAGGCTTTGACCCTTATATAAAACCTCTGTGGGTTTGCACATAAAGTCGCCTTATCCGTTATGGTCAAGAATGAATGTTCACAACACTCTTCCTTGGGGTCTCCTTTAGATGAAGGGCAGGAAGAGAGCCGATGTGGATGTGGAAGTGGGTGAAGAACAAGGCAGGAGCAGATGGGGCCAGCACTCCCTCCCCCTTTCCTCTCCCTTCTCCTCTCCTCCCCCAGCCCTGCAGAGCAGAAATCCATGGGACAGTGGAATGATCTTAAGGAGTAAGGAGGCAATCCTGTCATCACAGCCCTAAAAGGAATCAGCTTAAAAAAGAAAAAGGTGTAATTTACACGAAAAATCCATAGCCTTTCAGAAAAGGACAGAAACGAAGAAAACAAAACAGACTTAGATCACAAGCTTGGGCATGGGTTTTCCAGTGGCAATTAAGTTAGAAACAAAAAGCACCTAAGCCAGCAGGTAGGTGTTAGAGCTGCCTGTTGGAAACAGGGAACACCATTTCTTGGTGCCAGGTATCACAGAGGAATAAGCAGCGGGGCTCAGAAGTGGGATTCAGATTCTTCTGTGTGAAATGTGGCCTATGCTTCTGATTAGCATTTAAACATAAAAATAAAAATACCTGGGTTTGAAGAATCACAGACATGGATGGTGACACTGAGACCAAGGGGTGAGATGACTCTTCTGAGACTACACATATACCGCACGCCATCACACACACACCTTACATCATAATACACACACATGGGCTTCCACTCCAGCCTCAGTTTGCAGGCCACATGCATGTCTGTCTTCTTCATCCTAACCATCTCGGAATGTCAGGGGCAGTCACAGGACTGGCCTGTGTTTGGGAAGATGGTGCCAGTAACTGTGTGGCAGGTTTAGAGAAATCACTTATTGATGGTCTTCAATGACAGTACATCTGAGCAGTGTTTTATTAGTAGAGCTTGGACTGTGGTATGAATAGCTCTCCATCGGGGCCATGTCTTCAGGACCACACCACGAGACACCACAGGGACACCCAGATGCTGCCCAGCTGGGAGAGGAGAGTCTGTGGGAATAGATAGGAGTCCCCCAAGGGCTTCAGAGAAACTCTCCACAAGCCCAGCGCTGCATGCCACCTGCAGAGAACCAAACTGCTACCGGGAAGCCAGGTCTGGAGCCCTGAATAAATTCCATGAGGGCGTCTTTCAGAGTGTCACTTCAACCTGGGCAGGTTAAACACTCATCTCTGAACTCCGTGTTTTGGGTGCTGTCTACGTCTTTAACATGGCAGCAACTTAGGGCTGTCAGCCCTAAAGAATGCTGGACAAGTCTCTATCATGGCACCCAGAACTGGGCAAAGCACCGAAAAGGCATTTGGAACGAATGAGTGAATGAGTGAATGAATGAATGAATGAATGAATGAGATAATAATGTATTTATTGGGAGGCCGAGGCGGGCAGATCACGAGGTCAAGAGATCGAGACCATCCTGCCCAACATGGTGAAACCCTGTCTGTACTAAAAATACAAAAATTAGCTGGGCATGGTGTGGGCGCTTGTAGTTCCAGCTACTTGGGAGGCTGAGGCAGAAGAATCACTTGAACCTGGGAGGCAGAGTTTACAGTGAGCTGAGATCACGCCACTGCACTCTAGCCTGGCGACAGAGCGAGACTCTGTCTCACACACACAAAAAAATGTATTTAATCTCATTAGATGAACATATATTCATTTCTCAAAGCATCTCCTGCCTGCCCAGTAAATGACCAGCGTGATGGTCTGCAACTCTCCTTTCCCCACATGGGTGACAGGGAACTAATGAAACCCAGAAAGGGAACTAGGCCATGAGCAGTACAGGAGGCTTTTGGACATGAAAATCAGGTTTGGTGTGTGCTGTGCGCAGTGGGCCAAGAAGAGGGAAGGGGAGGCAGCAGGGACAAGGAGGTAGGGAGGGGCAGGTGGGAGGCAGGGCCCTCAGTGCTCCCTGTGCAGATGAATGCAGGCCTCCGAGAGCACAGCGGGGTATGCTGTCTCCATCCCTGGCCCTGTGCTCTGTCTCCAGCATTTGGTTCCCCCTGGCTGGAATGGGGCATAAGGAAGGGAGCATAGGCAGGAAGCCCAGAGCTCTGAGAAAGGACAGAGGCTTCCGAGCCTAGGCAGGGCTTGGAGCCATGTACATGTTGGACTACTATAGAACTAGCGCCCTGGGGCCTCAGGAACATGGGGGCTCAGATGACAGTGGTTCAGCCCCTTCCAGTCCTGTGCTCTCGGACTGGGCTGGAAGCTGAGGCCAGGGAAGGCAGGGAGCAGAGCCCAGGCCCAAGGGAGGGCAGGAAGCCAGGAGAACTAACTCCCTGGCCAAGGTATGGTGTTGTGCTGTAGCTTTTGTTAGGCACAAGTGGCCTGGGCTTGCCTTTCTGTGTCTTCTAAAGCATCTCCTCACGGACACCTTTCATTCCCCACTGGGCTCTTTCCCTGGCGTCTCTTTCCTTCTTGTCGATTCTCTCTGCTCAGTGACGGCCATGTGTCGCTGGCCAAGGCCACTGGGGTTTATGGGGCAGCCTCTCTTCTTTTTTTTTTCTTTTTTCTTTTTTTTTTTTTCTTTTCTTCCCTTCTTTTCTTTCCTTTTCATTCTTCAGGAGGGTCTGCACTATCTCATTTAACTCTAACAACACAGCATGAGGTGCCCCCATTGTACAGATGGGTACACTGACATTCTGAGAAGTGACAGCCCAAAGTCACACAGGAGCAGAGAGAGCAAGCTGAACCCCAAAGTCAATGCCTTCCAGAGTGGGCCGCTTCCCCTCTTGGGCCACACCTCTTCCCACGCTCCTGCTCCCTGAAGAGCATTTCCCTCCTCTCATCTCTGGCTGTCCTGGGTGTGAGGCTCCCTGGGCTTGTCTTCAGCACCGAGAGTGAAACTAGGTGTTTTCAATAAGAGAGATTATTAGGTGAGACTCAGTTGAGGTGGAGCCAGAGGGCCCCTCGGGAGAAAGCTGGAAGAGTGGTTTCCACAGTGACTTCAGAGCCAGCAAGCCTCTGGTGGACATGCTGAGCTTCTGTGATGCTGAGCCTGGGGTGGCAGGTGTTCCCATGTCCCCAACCCTGTCTCTCCTGCCATCCTGTCAGGTGAGCAGGAGGGGCTGTAGGGGGAACCCCCAGGCATCTCTCTTATCACTCAGGCTCCTTCGGGCTAAGCCGATACCTGGGGCTGCTCAAGCATCCACACCTGCCCTGCGCCTCACCAGCACTCGCCCCACCCTGAGGCTCCTCCTAGGAAACAGAAGGGGGAGATCAACATCAGACACAAATGCTGCATCAGCCCAGAGAATGATGAGCTTAGTGTCAAGCTGAGCTGGACTTCTGTGGAGAAAGGGAAAAAGAAAACCCAAAAAACCTCAGACAAAACTGAGGCACAGAGGTCACTTGGAGACCTAATGTTACTTCATTAATATTTCCCTAATGGAAATATTAGTACTGATGAAAATCCCCCAGGGAGAGGGATGGGGAAACGGGTGCTTTAGTTGGATTCTCCTGGTGTCCACACGCAGGTGGGTGTGAGAGAGCTGCACTGGGAGTCACTGAGACGGAGGACAGGATGAAGGCTGATAGGCGGTGGGGTGGGGAGCTGGGAACACAGGTCCCAGGAATAATGTTGAGAATCAGGGCTCATGATCAGCTCCACTAGTTTCTTCCATGGGTCTCATAACAATTTCTCCTGAGCAAATAAATTCAGTTCAATACAGAGCAGACTGAGACACAAAGTAAATGCCCCAGAAGCTTCATTTATAGGAACAGGGAGACAGAGATTCAAGGTCATACCCTTGGACCTTAGACAAAAGCCAGAATTGCAATGAGACCTCTAGGCAGGAATAAATGAAGGGAAACCAGAGTGAAGTCTCTAGAGCATGTGGGGAATAGTCCCTGAGAGGCCGTTCCATCGAGCACATATGCCACAGGAATGGGACTTACGTCACATGTCATCAAGCACACATGTCATGGGTTTCGGGTCTTAAAGACCCTCACCTTGGATCTAATTCTGTCAAATTCCACAGGTGGAATTTGGTGAAAACTTGCCATTGTTGCCCATGACTTGATAACCAGTAATTTTAGGGCCTGAACCAATACGGCCCGGCGGTGTGCACCTCACCCCCATGTTGGATGCACACAGAAGGAGCGCATGAAACTATGAGCCCTCGATGTGTGGATGCAGGCGTGTGGGCTGCACAGTGCCTGGCTGTGTGCTCACCAGGCATTTGTTGAATGAATGGATGAATGAGTTTTTAAATCAAGCCTGTTACATAATAAGCAGAAAGCAAGAATTTTAAACTGGTCACTCGATACTTTCTGAGAGTTTAACAATATTAAAATTATAGTTAACATTCATTGAGTATTCAATATTACAAAGGTATTATTTAGTTGAATATTCAAAATATTCCAAATAATCTTATCCCACATTTTAAATAAAAGATTATTGAGGCTTAAATAGGCCCCGTAACTTGTCCAAGGGCACACAGGTAGATAAGAGGTAGGGTCACTACGTGAATGCCTGTTCGCCTGACTGCAGACTCAGACACCGTATCGACGGCCTCTCTATAGAACATGATATGAAAACTGCCACAAGAGTGTGGCATAATGGCTAGGTGCCTAAAATAAGATTCTCAGAGAGTGAAAAGCAAGGCAGGAAGGAGGCCAGGCCATCAGTTCTGCTCTTGGGTCAGGAGTTTAGAAGTTCTCTGACCCTTACGGTACTTGTGAAATGAGCTAATGGCCCAGTTAGAGGATCCCCAGGGTTTAACATCACAAAAAAGTCTCAGTTCAAGCTGCTCATCCCTGTGGACCTTGTCCAAGAAGCCAAGGGCTGACTTTCACCAAATGGCCCAATTGTCTTCCACTGGAGCTTGAGAGGAGGTGCTCTGAAGAAGTGAGGTCAGAGTTGGGGCGGAGGGGGTGATGGAGGTGCCTTACTAGCGGTTCTTAAGTGGTGCTCCCATAGTCCCTGGGCCTCACCCAAGGAGGTCCCTGGGCTAGAATGGAATAATAGAGGGATTTTACTCCAAATCAAGCTAAAATTGAATTAACACACAAAACATTCTCTATGTTTAAATTCCTCCTATAAAATGCTTTTGAAACTTTTTTTTTCTTTTTTGAGACAGAGTTTTGCTCTTGTTGCCCAGGCTGGAGTGCAGTGGCGTGATCTCAGCTCACCACAACCTCTGCCTCCCTAGTTCAAGCAATTCTCCTGCCTCAGCCTCCTGAGTAACTAGGATTACAGGCATGGGCCACCACACCTGGCTAATTTTGTATTTTTAGTAGAAATGGGGTTTCTCTATGTTGGTCAGCCTGGTCTCGAACTCCCGAGCTCAGGTGATCCACCCGCCTCAGCCTCCCACAGTGCTGGGATTATAGGTGTGAGCCACCACGCCTGGCTATTTTTGAAACTTTTGTGCTTCTACTAATTGTTTGCTAAGAAGAGGTAGCAGAAAACAAAATAAATGAAATAGGAGTAAATTAATATTATAAAATTATGGGCAGCTAATTATGTTGAGTTCAATAGTTTATTTTTAATGTGCTCATCTACTCTCAATTTGATAAGAGATACCCTTAGAATACAGAAACGGTTGCTGCTGGCTGTTTCATTCCAGTTCATATACTGAAATTGGGACTCAGAATGAGGGAACTGCTGCTGGGCTTTGGAGCCAACAGCTCCCCATCAGAGACCAGCATCCCCACAGACCACCAACTCCCTGGCTCCACGCAGGCCACCTGGCCTCTGGAAACTTTCTGCTCCTTCCTGGAAAATGGGAACTTATGGCATCCACCTTGAAATTGCTGCAAAGGTTCCATAATGAAGAAGGCCCCTGGGGTGCGAGCAAGTGTCCCGAGGTAGCTTTCATTACTGTTGTCTTCGGGAATCATCCAAAGGAAAATGGTTCTGCAATTTTAAGTTGTTTCCCGTGTGAACAAGTTTGGGAACTACTGCCTCAAATTTTGTTCCCTCTTTATTTAGGCAGACTTTTATGACAATTTAGAGGCAAGATCTTTTCTTCTGGCTATGGGCAAAGGGGCCCAAGTGACACGATGGGAAGTGAGAGCCACGCCTCTATTGACTCCTGTTCATCATCTCCACCACCAGCAGCAGCAGCAGCCCCCTCCTCACCATCTCTGGCAGCATCACATAAGGTGGGGGAGGTGAGGTAGGCTGCGGTCACAGACACGATCAAACCCTCTCTCTGTGGCTTATGAGATTAAAAGTCGATTTTTCACTCATGCCATGTGACCAGTGTGGTTGGTGGGCTTTCTGTTTTGTGTAGATATTCATGGAGCCAGGGTGAGGAAGGCTCCATCTTGACCTGTATTTCCAAGATTCCCAACAGGAAATAAAGAGAGAACCCGGGGTGGGGGTTGAGGGGAGCAAACAGTGCACAGGCTTGTAAACCCTCTGCCTTGAAGCAATACGCATCCCTGCTACCCGCATTCCATTGGCTGAAGTTGGTACCACAGCCCTGCTTCACTCCAGAAAGGAAGGGGAGTGTAGCCGCCCTGAGCTTCGACAGCAGAGAGCGAGACACACTTGACAGACAACTCTAACCACCACCAGAGTCGCCACCATCCACAGAGTACTTACTTCGCCAGCTGAGCATCTGTCATTGCTAGTGATAAGCCTGCAAACGGGGTTCAGGGATGACTTCTGTGAGGAGCAGCCAGCTGGTTGGTGGGGCATGAAAAGGCAACTCACAGATGAATCAGTGAAGAGCTCAAGGTTGCTGTTTTACAATTCAAAGGCAACAGGAAGGCACTCCAGGGACCCTAGGAGTGTCACAGGGTGTGGAAGTCACAACTTCATGGACAAAGGGATCTGAATCAGTTGGTAGAGAAAGGCAGGGCTAAAGCAACTAAGAGATGGGGAGGGGTATTAGAGGCAGAAGAGCAGAGGGGAAAAGGCTCAGAGACAGAAGAGCCTCCAGTGCATTCTGAGAACTGCACGTAAACCCATGGAGCTAGAAGGAGGGCTGCTTTAGGGAGGAGGTGGAAAGTGAGGGCAGTGGAATGGCAGCATTGGGGTAGAGGGGAAGCATCTTTTTGTTTTGTTTTGTTTTGTTTTTGAGATAGAGTCTCACTCTGTCACCCAGACTGGAATGCAGTGGTGCAATCTCGGCTCACTGCAACCTCCACCTCCCAGGTTCAAGCAATTCTCCTGCCTTGGCCTCCTGAGTAGCTGAGACTACAGGCATGCACACCATGATGCCTGGCTAAATTTTTTTCTTTTTTGTATTTTTAGTAGAGATGGGGGTTTTACCATATTGGTCAGGCTGGTCTTGAACTCCTGACCTTGTGATCCGCCCACCTTGGCCTCCCAAAGTGCCGGGATTACAGGCATGAGCCACTGTGCCCGGCTGGGAAGCATCTTTTTGAAGTGCTTGAGTTCAAGGCTTGGAAAAGAAGGCTTTACCCTGTAGGCTGCTCAAAATTATTGTAGGCTTTTTTTCTTTTTTATAATTTAGACAGGGTCTCGCTCTGTCACCCAGGCTTGAGTAAAGTGGTGCAATCATAGCTCACTGCAGCCTCAAACTTCAGGGCTCCAGTGATCCTCCCTCCTCAGCCACTCTCATAGTTAGACCTACAGGCACATGCCACTTTGCCTGGCTAGTTGTTTTATTTTTTATAGAGACGGGATCTGTCTTGCCATGTTGCCCAGGCTGGTCTCAAACTCCTGGCCTCAAGCAATCCTCCTGCATCGGCCTCCCAAAGCACTGAGATTACAGGGGTGAGCCGCCATGTCCAGCCTCCATGGCAGGCTTTTAAATAGGAGGGTGACATGTGCAAGGCAGTGCTACTCGGTGGTGTATGGTTGGGGAGGATGGGCACAGGCTGGCAGCAAGGAGGTCTGCGACACCACCCATCCACAGTGTTTGGACTATGTAGGTGTGAAGGGAAGAGGCCTGGAGGGAGGGAGTCTGGGGATGGAAAGAAAAGTGGGGAGGGGCTGACCATTGCTTGGACCACAGTTTTCAGTGAAAATAATGAGAAGAGCTGGACAAAACAGAAAAAAACAAAAAAACACGTCTGAAGGCAGAGAATAATGGCCAAGGCGGTGAGAATGTGAAAGGCCACAAAGAGAAAGTCCGAGAGAGGTGGATCCAGCACTTAGACCAACACTTCCCTGCGGGGCAGCAGCCAATTCCGGAACAAAAAAGAGGTTGTTGAGCTGAGAAACTCAGCAGAGCTTTTGGCACTCTCCTGGGACAGAGGCACAAAAACCTATGCTCAGAACATGTCAAGGAGGAAGGTGCCTACTGAACGCTCCCAGCTTTCAGCTGGGGCCCGAGATCACAGCGTAGGAATAAGACAGAACTGGACACTGACCCTCACAGGCACGGGCAGCCAGCTTTGAATTAGCGCCGTCGCCAGGAGACGGGAAGTGATCTTCTTGGTCTAACTGCAGAAAAGAAAAATGACGGTCACTCTCATTTAAAGATAGAAAAACTCTACACAAATGTTTAGCAAATGCGACCCGGCACTAGATAGAAAAGGCAATGTATAAAGATCAAGTTGCAAGGTTAGTTTCACATCCGAAAATCAATAAAAGTAATTTGATGTGGGGCCGGGCGCAGTGGCTCACGCCTGTAATCCCAGCACTTTGGGAGGCCGAGGCGGGCAGATCACGAGGTCAGGAAATC
Organism: Pongo abelii; assembly: GCF_028885655.2. Lineage (NCBI taxonomy): Eukaryota > Metazoa > Chordata > Mammalia > Primates > Hominidae > Pongo > Pongo abelii. The sequence goes on from NC_071985.2 coordinate 20,377,274, forward strand.
GAGACCATCCTGGCTAACATGGTGAAGCCCTGTCTCTACTAAAAATACAAAAAATTAGCCGGGCGTGGTGGCGGGCGCCTGTAGTCCCAGCTACTAAGGAGGCCGAGGCAGGAGAATGGCGTGAACCGGTAAGGCAGAGCTTGCAGTGAGCCGAGATTGCGCCACTGCACTCCAGCCTGGGCGACAGAGCAAGACTCCGTCTCAAAAAAAAAAAAAGTAATTTGATATGGGAAAAAAATCATGCAATCATCTCAATAGAAGCAGAAAAAAGTATTTTATACAATTCAATGTTTGTTCTTAATTTTTAAAAAGGAACTCTTAGGCTTGTAATATAATAGAACTTTATCTAATTAAAATATAGTTAACATAATATTAAATAGTAAAATTAAGTTTTCTCCTCTAAGGTTGAGAATGAGACAAGTCTGTTTGCTATTTGTATTTTATTAAACATGGTACTAAAGGTCTCAGACAGTAAAATAAACATATAAAGAAATGCAGAAACAAAATGTATAAGAGTTAGCATGGAAATAATAAAACTGTCATTATTCCCAAATGGCATATTATATGTAGAAATCCAAATGAATCTACACATAAACTATTAAAATTAATTAATTGATGTACCAAGTTCTCTGGATGCAAGGTTAATACGTAAAAGTCAATTATATTTCTTCATGGTATCAGTAAACAATTGTTAAAGTTAAAAAAAAAATTCATTTAGATCAAATAGCTAGGAATATATTCAACACAAGATTTGCAAACCTACACAGAAAACTATAAAACATTCCTAAAAGAAATTTAAAAATTAAATAAATAATATACCATATTCATGGATTCAAAAAAACTAAATATTTGGAGGTATTGATTGTTTCCCAAATGGTCTATATTGATTTAATGAAATTCTGATCAATATCCCAGCAGAATTTGTGGTGGAAACCGACAAGCTGATGCTATAATTTATATGGAAATGTAAAAGGCTAAAAATTGCTAAGGCAAACTTAAAGAAGAAGAAAATAGTAGTGGGACATGCACTACTAGACATAGTAGTAAAGACACTGCAGGATAGTAGTTAAGACAGTGCAGGACTGCAGCAAGAATATATGGGTAGACCCATGGTACAGAATAGAGTCCAGCAATAGACCCACATTATATGGATATGTGATTTATGACAAAGGTAGCACATAAAATAATGGAGAAAGGATTTTTAAAAAAATAAATGATGCTGAGTTGATTAGATATCCAAAGAACGAATAATCTTGACCTCTATCATATACCAAAAGCAATTTCAGGTGGACCACAGATCAAAATGTGAAAGATAAAATAATAAGGCTCATAGAGCATAACATTGGAGACTGTCTTTGTGACTTTGAGGTAGAGAACACAAAAAGCAGTAGCCATAAAGGAAAAGATTGATAAACTGGACTATATTAAAATTTATAACTTCTGTTCATCAAAGTATACCATTAAAAGAATGAAAAGAAGATATCTGCAACATGTAACAAAAAGGTTCATAAGAAGAATAAATAAAAGACTCCTACTGATCAATATGAAAATGACAGACAACCCAATAGAAAAATTGGCCAAAGACCTGAATAGGCACTTAACACATGAGAACCTCTAAACAGCTAATAAACATATGAAAAGGTGCTAAACCTTATCAACCATCCCGGAGATTTAAATTAAAACCATAATGAGATACCCCCTCACAACCACCAGAAGAGTGAAAATGAAAAGGACTGACAATACCCAGAGTCCATAAGATGTGGAGCAACAGAAACTCTCGGCTCTGCTGGTGGGAGTATCAGCTGACTCAGCCACCCTGGATAACCATTGGAAACTGAATACACAGACCCTCTGGGCCAGCAGTTTCATTCTTAGGTATATCCTCCCTCTCCCCAAATGCATAAACAAAAAAGCTTTCTATTGGCCGTATTTATAACAGCTAAAATCCAGAGACAACCCAAATGTCCCTTGATAGTAGAACAGATAAATAAATGGTAGTATATTTATGCAATGGAATCCTATACAATAATGAAAACGGTGCTTCATGGAAGATCAGAAAGGAATCACACAGACATAAGGTTGGGCAAGATAGGCCAGAAACTAAAGAGCATGCACATACTGTGTGATTTCATTTACATAAAGGTTAAAAACAGGCACAAGCAATCCAAGGTCTTAGAAGTGAGGCTGGGGGTGCTTTGGGAGGGAGGCACACTCACCTGGCAGGGTGTGAGGAGGGCTCTGGCATGCTGGTAATGCTCTTTGTACTCATCTGGGTGGAATGACGTGGGAGCGTTCACTCTGTAAAATGCTCTGAGTTATACCCTTACAGATAGTGCATTTTTTGATGTGTTTGTTATATGTCAACAAAAGTTTTTGTTGTTTTTTTTTTTAAATAGAAATAAAGCAGAGGTGAACGTTGGGCTTGGTAGATGGCTCCAGCTCCTGGGCGTGCTTGTGACTGTATTTATGTGGATGGCAGTTCATTTAGCTCAGAAACGTCTTCAGCTCTCAATGGAGCCAGGTTTGGCATAGGCAGCAATTTAATAGCTCAATCACAATTGCAATTTCATAGCACCTATGAAGCAGATTCTCTTGCAGAGAAAATAGGGGCCAGCACAGATGGGTGGCTCTCTTTACCAAATTCTTCCAAAATGCACACACTTCACCCTGGGGCTCCTGTCTCCATGGGTCTTGAAACATCTCTGAAAACCAGCCTGCCCTTCTCTAATGGCTTTTTCCCTTGTCCTGCAGACTTGAGAAGGGCTCTGTCTGCTAGATCTTTTGCAAGCCTCTCAGAAGTCAAGACACTCCTGAGCAGTTGCCATTTTTTAAGGCTCCTGGAAATACATACACTCAAGCCTGGAGTATTTCCAGGAATGGAGATGTGTGTGTGTGTGTGTGTGTGTCTAAAATATATATAGACACATACACACACATACTTATACAATATGGAGGATTCCTGAACAATGCAGGGATTGGGGCACTGACCCTCCATCCAGTCACAAATCTGCTTATAAACTTTTGACTATTTAAAACTTTAATTACTAATAACCTCTTGTTGACTGGAAGCCTTACTGATAACATAAACAGTTGGTTAACACATATTTTGTACATTATATGTAATAAATACTGTATTCTTATAACAAAGTAAGCTAAAGAAAAGAAAATGTTTTTAAGAAAATCATAAGGAAAAGAAAATTTATTTCCTATTCATGAAGTGGAAGTGGATCATCATCAAGGTCTGCATCCTCATTTTCTTCACATTGAGTAGGCTGAGGAGGAGGAGGATGGGTTGGTCTTGCTGTCTCAGGGGTGGCAGAGGCAGAAGAAAATCTGTATATAAGACACACACACAGTCCTCCAAGACAAGGTAATAAAAATTATGGTATATTTTAATTTTTCACATTTAACAAATTCATAGTTTTAGCATCGCTCTCACCTTGTTCGCCACACACACTCATAAAACACAATGACTGTGTGGATGATCTTATTTAAAGATACAATTAAATCCCTAAATTTGATGCCTTTCTGAAGGTGAGGCGAAGACCAATAACGCATCTTTCCACCACTCATTACTACCCCATTGCCAATGACAGCTATACGGAAAATGTTTTAATGTACTTCTCACAGCAACCACCTGAGCCCAGCATGCTGGTTCCCATTTCCATGGTGAATAACCAGGACTGTTAAGTGACTTCTTGGGGGTTCACAGTGGCCTGCCGCAGACCCAGGCCTGGCCGTCTGTCCTCTTCCCTGTGCCTTGTCTCGGAGGCTCACTGTCTCTGGTATGGATCAAGCTGCTCACTCCAGCCCAAGACCCTCCCAGGAATGAGATTTATTTACACACAGCAGCAGGGTTTACAGACAGCAGGATGTGGCCTCTCTGAGCTGTCCTGCGGAAGCAGAATGCTGTCCTGCAGTGTGTAACAAGGGGAGGGGACATTTGGTCACTCCTCACTAAGGGACACCTCCTCTCCTTTCTCTCTAGCCCCTCCAGGATCCAAACACACTGAGCAAGCAAGGGCAGCTGCTTTGGGTTTTGTTCATCTGTTTTTCTTGTATTTTAATCAGTACACTGTAGGGTTGGAAGGGTCCCACCCACGACTGGGAGCTTGAAGATCTTTCCAGGGGCCGCTGGGTGGTTTGCTTCAGTTCCTTTGCCTCCTCCTATCACATTTGAAAAACTCTGAACTGAGTAAACCCACATTCCATTTAGGTGAGATAGCAAGTTCCAAATGATGGAAACAGTTTGCAAAGAAATGTGCTAGAATATTTTGAAAACAGCTTGTACTTGAAGGAATGCAGGGAGAGTGAGATTAGAGAGAGGGATTGCTTCAATCACTATCAGAAATTCCTGAGCACAATCTTTGGTATATGGGCACTTTTTTTCCTTATAAAAAGGAATTTGACTAACGAGTGGAGAAAATGCCCCCTCCATTTGTCTTCTTGTAATACTGCCCACCTCCGAGGTCCAGCTCAGCTATGACCTCCACTTTGGCCTGGATCCCACTCCAGCCTCAAACCTCACTCCTTCCTCTGAACCACTGACTGGCTGTGATATTTCCTTTGATACTTAATCTCATAAGGTTTTATATTGCATCGCTTATCTTCCAATAAGCAGATTGTGAGCTATTAGAGTGCTGACAAAGATCAAATTAAGGCTGAGTCCAGTGGCCTACGCCTGTAATCCCAATGCTTTGGGAGGCCAAGGTAGGAGGATCACCTGAGCCTAGCAGTTCAAGACAAGCCTGGTAACAGAGTGAGACCTCATCTCTACTAAAAATAAAGAAAATTAGCTGGGCATGATGGTGTGTGCCTGTAGTTTCGGAGACTCCAGAAGCTGAGACAGGAAGATTGCTTGGGCCCAGGAGTTCGAGATTGCAGTGAGCTATGTTTGCTACCACACTCCAGCCTGGGCAACAGAGCGAGACCTTGTCTCTTAAAAAAAAATCACGAATACTATGTAGCCGTAAAAAAGGATGAGTTCATGTCCTTCGCAGGGACATGGATGAAGCTGGAAACCATCATTCTCAGCAAACTAACACAGGAACAGAAAACCAAACACCACATGTTCTCACTCATAAGTAGGAGTTGAACAATGAGAACACATGGACACAGGGAAGGGATCGTCACACGTCGGGGCCTGTCAGGGGGTGAGGAGCTAGGGGAGGGATAGCATTAGGAGAAATACCTAATGTAGATGGCGGGTTGATGGGTGCAGCAAACCACCATGGCACGTGTATACCTATGTAACAAACCTGCATGTTCTGCACATGTATCCCAGAACTTGAAGTATAATTTAAAAAAAAAAAAGAAAAAAAATCAAACTGATGCTTGATGCCATAAATATTTGGTGAATATATATTAATTTTATATGTATAATTATGTGCATTTCAAATAAGAAATTTTAAAAATCCTAATTAAAATGGCTTTGGCTTCGAGGAACAGAAATCCCTGACTCCAATGTCCTTGTCAGTTAGAGATGTATAATCACATATGACAAGATGTCCCAAGGTGGTGCAGCTCCAAGTTTGGCTCACCTGATAACTCAACAACATCTTTGGGGACCAAAGATCCACTCTTCCTACTCTGCTGACTTCCACAGGTTGGATTGGTCTTCAGGACAGTTGCCCTCATGGTGGTAAGTTGGCTGTGCAATTCCAGATATCTCATATAAAACAAAAATATCCAGAAGAAAAAGGACTGACTCTTTCTTGTGTATTTTTTAATTGTGCAAAACTCTTTCTCAGAAGCCCTCCAGTAAACTGAGAGGGGAGGTGATGGGAGGCAGGAGGATCATTTGAGGCCAGGAGTTCAAGACCAGCTTAGTCAACATAGCGAGACCCTATCTCTTAGAAAATAAAGGTAGGGGGTGGGGGGGAATAACAAATATTGGCAAAGATGTAGAGAAATTAGAATCTTTTTTTATTGCTGGTAGGTATGTAAAATGGTCCAACCACTGTGGAAAACAATTTATCAATTTCTTAAAAGATTAAACATAGAATTACCATATGACCCCAAAATTCCACTCCTAGGAATATGTGCAAAAGAATTAAAATTAGAGACTGGGACAGATGCTTGTACACCAGCGACAGTATTCACGAAAGCCGTAAAGCCACTGATGGATGAATGGATAAATAAAATGTGGTATGTCTGTACGATGGAATACTATTCAATCATAAAGAGGCATTAAACTTTGATATATGCTAAAACATTGATTAACATTAAGGAATTATGCTAAGTGAAATATGCCAGTCACAAAAAGACAAATACTGTATGATTCCACTTATATGAGGTACCTAGAGTAGGTAATTTCATAGAGACAGGAAGAAGAGGGGTTATCACAAGCTAGGAGGAAAGAGGAGCTGGGAGCTATTATTTAATGGGTACAACATTTTTGTTGGGTAGAATGAAACGGTTTTGGAATATAGATGGGGCTGATGGCTGCACAACAATATGAATGCGTGTAATGCCACTGAAGTGCACACTCACGAATGGTTAAAATGATAAACATTATGTTAGGAATATATTACCACAGTAAAAAATATAATGTCTGCCACATGAGTCTGCTTCTTAGCTTCAAAGGTTATGGTGTTCTGAGTTTATTCTCTACTTAACCTGTTTTTTTTTGTCCTGTTGATTTGATTTTGTTGCAGCCATCACGATTTACATGTGACACTACAGGACAGAGTTGTGGATGTGTCTGTTACACCTTCAGTAAGGGTCCTTCCATTTGGCAGAGGATTGCACAAATCCCATAGGGGACCCGTACTGACATAAAGGAGGAGCTTTCATCAGCTTAGTGTCAAGATGAGGAACATGCTGATTTTTTGTTACGCTTAAGGAAAACAAAAACAAAAAAATCCCCAAAAACCTGACAGTTGTCTGGTGTTGACTTCTTTTGCCTTTACTTTTGTATGTGTGTGCTTCATAAAAAAAAGCATAAATCTAGGTTTCTATTCTGTATAGAGATCTATACAACTATAAAACCCAAAAAATACATATATATATAACTACCAAAAAAACTATAAAAACTGAAACTGACAACACTAATGTGGCAGATGTTTTGCAGACACTAAATAGGTATTTTCAGTGTGCCTATAGCCTTGAATTTGCAGTTCTTCTCAGTTTGTAACTCCCATCCCACCATACACTCTGGGATGACGTCCTGCCCCCACCACTTTTCCTACGTGCAGGGCTGCCAGCTTCCCATTTGCTGAGCATGTGGAGTGTCACCTGGCTATCAGCTGGCCTTCCTATGCCTCTGTCTGTTGACTTGTTATGAGCTGTGATCAGTAACTCTCGCCACATGAGGCCAGGCCTAGAAACACAAAACCCCAATGGAGAACCTGAAAATGCTGCTAAGAATGTCACCAGGATAATCCAGAATGGCTTACAGATAGAGTTTTCAAATTAAAACACAAACTTAAACATTCTCATTGAGAACAGTCAGGCTCCCTAAGAATATCTCTGTGAACCTCCAGTGGGTCCCAAATCCCTGGTGTCCCAGAAAGCACACAGGCCTCACATTCAGAAGAACAGGTTGACTTCACTCCCCTCCACCCTCATCTGCACCCTAAGAGGGAACTAAAAGAGAATTTTTTGCTGGGCCTGCTTCCTTCCTCCTGCACGCATGGCCCATTGGGCTCTGCTTTAGGGCTGCCTTCTGGGAGGGGCCCTCTCCCCTCCGGTCAGAGGCCGAGGGGCAGCTCTGAGCTGGTCCTGCCATCCTTAGTTTCCCATCTCCATCCCTAAACTTCAACATTGGACTCATTTCCTTACCCTGCCTTCTTCTTAGCCTCTTTCCTATCTCTAAGTCCCCAGCACTTTTAATAATCCCCAAAAGGAAGGACTTGTGGATTTAAAGGAATGACTTATGGATTTAGTGGAAAGCTAAAATTCTCGGAAGAAAAATAGAAGCAAGTTTGCATACACTAAAATATCAACAGTTGGGGATTAGGATGTTGGGGCAAGAGAATAACCCCAATATATAGCGCTGTGGCATACTGGCCACTTCAGATTAAATATATAAACCAAAACTAAAATTCTAAGCCCCCACAACCAATTGTACAGACCCCCTCTGGGCCATGAGAAACCTGAAAAACTGAATTCCTGGCCATGATGGGAAGGAAGGTTGAACAGGCCTCCTGATACTCCCTGCCTTTTTGAATTTAGGCACAAGTGACCAGCATTAACATTAAAATAGAGATCCTAAGACTAACAGAACGGACTCTTCAGCAATGAGATACCATATTCCAACCTGACTCTGGTACAGCATCACATGACAGATAGCAGATCCTGAAAGAAATAAAAATATTTTACCCTAAAATAGATTTCTTTGACATCTATTTTGCATCTTTGCAGAATGGTTCTGCAAAGTTTTCTTTTGTGGTGAAAATTTTGTGCTTGTAGAGAATCACATTTAGTGCAGCCAGAACTTTCCCAGATGTAGGAGAATTTAACTAAGAGTCTATGACACCTTTTAAGGTCTCAAAAAAGATATTTACCATCTATTCTCTCTGAGGCCTGCTACGTGGAGGCTTTGTCTATATAACAAGAACCTTGGCTTCCTCAAATCCCTTTATCCTAACTTAAGCATGTCTTTCTACTGACTTGAGGTCTTTAGCTGAACTCTTTCAATGACTTGCCAATCAGAAAATCTTTGAATCCACCTATGAGTGGATTCCACTCACAGGAACATCTTTCCACTCATAGTATTCCTATATGCACCTATAATCTGCCACTTTGAGATATCCTGCTTTTCCAGGCCAAACAAATAGATTCCTTACATGTATTGATTTATGTCTGCCTGTAACTTCTGTCTCCCTAAAATGCATAAAACCAAACTGTAACCTGCCCACCTTGGGGACACCTTCTCAGGACTTTGTGAGACTGTTCTCTGGGCCATGGTCCCTCATATTGTCTCAGAATAAGCCTCTTTAAATATTTTACAGGGTTTGCTTTTTGTTCTTGTTGCTGCTGACAAAAGAAATTGGAAGGCCTTAGGAAGTGCCTCAGAACCAAAACCTTTCTAATCTTTTGTTCCTCTCTCACCCCACACCCTCTTCCCCCAAGTGCAAGAAGGGACTCTGGAATTTTCTTATCTGAGAAGATAAGTGATTAAAAGCCACAACTGCACCCAGATAGATTTTATTTGTTCTTCTGAGGGCAGCTCCAATAGATTGCCTGGGAGGCTTTCTACATAATAAGACCACCTCTGTTCACAGTGCAGTTCTGCCCCTCACTTTCCTGTAACTTGCAGGTCCCATTCAGTTTCCTAAGAATATTTACAAGATAATATCTGCCTCCCAGGTCCTCTCAATTCCCCTAAAAATTATTTGCAATCCCTTAAATTGTCTTGATTTTCCCCATCTCCCTCTCTTCTATGAAGAGAGTATATAAGCCTCAACCATCTGGCCCTTCTTGGAGTCTTATACTTGTGTGACTCTCGTGTCCATGTGCACATTAATACATTTGTGCATCTTATTTCCTGTTAATATATTTCTCATAAATTCATTTCAACAGATTTAGACTTGAACCTTCAGAGGGAAAGTCTTGACTTCCCTGTAGGAGGATTTCTGTCCACTTGTGTCTTCTGAGCTTAAGCAGCACATGAATTCAATAACTAGCATCTACCAAAGACTTTATTCTCCAAACAAAATGAAACAGATTTCTAGTTCAAAAGAAAGCAGCAGGTATATATGGAAGGAGAGAGGAACAGGAAAAGGGAGACTCATTATACTCAAAGAAGTTTACTCCTGTCTTTTATGGGAGGCCGTGAGGCAGCAGGAACCTGACCTCGCTTGCTGACTGTCAGTGATATCACTAGACAAGTTCCAGTAAACACAACTGACCATGTGGCATTCTTCATTACTGACAATTTGCAATTACACTTTGCATCCCAGCAAGGGGTTTGGCCTTGTCCTTTTCCTAGTCTTGGTTAGGCATTCCTCCTTGTGGGATAATGTGACATTCTGGGCAGTACATTTCTCGGGGATTATTGTATTTTTCAGGTCTTTGGCCTAATGCTTGAGAACATCAACTTAAGTCATGGATAACGGACCTGAAATGTATTCTCCATGGGCACCCACTGCTTAGGAGCTTCAGAACTTGCCCCAGTCCTTGAATACAGTATTTCTCAGTTCCCACCATCCAGTTGGACCTAAATAAAGCCATCCCTTAACCTAGGAAGCACATGTACATTTTGTTTTGTAGGTGGGAGGAGAGCACACTACTGGAAAAATCTGAAATCATTTAGGCTGTCAGGACAAGGAACTAAGGAAACAGAACTCCAAACTTAATGAGCATTTTCTTGGCCACCACAGCAAAGAGCTAGCCGAGGATCCGGTAACTGTCACCTGTGCAGCGCTTAAGCAGATCTTCAGTTTCCAGAATGGGAAAGTCCCCAGAGAGTCCTGAGGCTGCCAACACCACTGCGAAGATTGGTTCCAACTGGGGCTTAAAGGATCAAACAAAAGCATCTTTCCTCCAAGTGGCACTGATGCATCGTGCCTTCTCTGAAATTCTCCTGTCAGCTTCCACAGAGAGACTCCAAGTCATGGTGCAAGGGTTAGGATAGAAAACTAGTACAGGCCCCAGCTGGTAGCACCAAAGGAAGAGGTTGAACACTATTGTCTAGAGCATGGGCTCAGCCCTGGCCATCGCATTCAAATTCTGTGACCTTTGAAAGTTACTTACACTTTTTGCACTTTAGTTGTCTCATTTGTAAAGTGGGGATGACAATGCCTTTTTAAAAATTATGTTATCATGAAGAATAAATAAGCTTATACATACGAAGTAGTCAGCAAACCCTGGCCCATAGTGTAACCGCCCAGTGGGTTCACATTGCCCACTGCTTAGATAGAGCCAATTTATCAAGACAGGGGAATTGCAATAGAGAAAGAGTAATTCATGCAAAACTGGCTGTGTGGAAGACCAGAGTTTTATTATTACTCAAATCAGTCTTTCCGAGCATTCCAGAATCAGAATTCTTAAGGACATCTTGGTGGATGTGGGGAGGCCAGTGAGCCAGGAGTGCTGATTGGTCAGGTCAGAGATGAAATCATAGGGAGTCAAAGCTGTCTTCTTGCCCTGCGTCAGTTCCTGGGTTGGAGCCACAGGATCAGATGAGCCAGTTTATCAATCTGGGTGGTGCCAGCTAATCCATCAAGTGAAGCATCTGCAAAATATCTCTGCAAAACAGCTCAAGCACCGATTTTAGGAACAGTTTAAGGAGGGTCAGAATCTTCTGGTGGCATGACTCCTAAACCATAATTTCTAATCTTGTGGTTAATTTGTTAGTCCTACAAAGGGAATCTAGTCCCCAGGCAAGAGGAAGGTTGATTTTTGTGAAAGAGCTATTATCATCTTCATTTTAAACATTAAACTATAAACTAAGTTTCTCCCAAAGTTGGTTCAGCCTGCACCCAGGAATGAGCAAGGATAGCTTGGTGGTTAGAAGCAAGATGGATTTAGTTGGGTCAGATCTCTTTCACTGCGTCAGTTACAATTTTGCAATGGCAGTTTCAATAGTAAGTGTCAGGCCTCTGAGCCCAAGCTAAGCCATCATATCCCCTGTGACCTGCCACGTATACATCCAGATGGCCTGAAGCAAATGAAGATCCACAAAATAAGTGAAAATAGCCTTAACTGATGACATTCCACCATTATGATTTGTTTCTGCCCCACTCTAACTGATCAATGTACTCTGTGATTTTCTCCACTCTTAAAAAGATTCTTTGTTATCTCCCCCACCCTTAAGAAGGTTCTTTGTAATTCTCCCCACCCTTGAGAATGTACTTTTTGAGATCCACCCGCTGCCCACAAAACATTGCTCCTAACTCCACCACCTATCCCAAAACCTACAAGAACTAATAATAATCCCACCATGCTTGCTGAGTCTCTTTTTGGACTCAGCCCGCTTGCACACAGGTGAAATAAACAGCCTTGTGTCTCACACAAAGCCCATTTGGTGGTCTCTTCATATGGACACATGAGACAGTAAGTGGCTTAGTAAATAATAGCTATTAGTAATACTGCAGCATCAAAACAAGAAACTGTAAAATTGTGTTGGAGTCATAGAAGCATTGGATCTTAGACTGGAATAAATCTTAATGGTCATCTAGTTCATCTCAGTCCAAAACTCCCTGGCCCTTTAGGAGAGTGTTGCTGCCCTTGCCCACTCGGCACTGCTCAGGCCTTTTTCTTTCTAATCTGCCAACTCCTCCACATGCCTGGGATAAAACCACAGGCTTGGACCATCCTACTCAAGCTTGAGGAGATAACCCTTTTGCAAGCAGAGAGTGTGACTCACATGGCTTTATGTACCCTGCCTTCTCCAGAATTATTACATGTGCAGTCTTTATCACATTGCAGGAGTTCAGACTATGACTCCCCTAAAATGTGCTTCTTTTGCATAAGGATTATTTGAGCTGATTATTTTCAGAAACTGTAGACACAGGAGAAACTGTAAAAATAGTGCAGCAGTTACCCTTTGGTAAAGAGAATTTACATGTATAAAGAAAATCTCCATTTGTAAGGGTATCTCCCTGTCTGTACCAGGAAGAAAAGAATGACTCTAAGTTACTGACTCTTACCAATGGAGAAGGCACTGACTTAAATTTGCATAACAAACCTTACCCTTGTTTACTGAGTTTTTCCTTGTAACTTCCCCATTATTGGCCCCACAATGCCTTTCTGTCTTAGTCCATTTTCTATTGCTTATAACATAATGCCTGAAACTAGGTACTTTAAAGAGTTAATATTACTAAAATTTCAATACTACTCAGTGTGATCAGACTCAATGCAATTCTGATCAAGATATCAATGACATTCTTCACAGACATAGAAAAAACCATCCTAAAACTTACATGGAACCACAAAAGACCCTGAATAGCAAAAAAAAAAAGTTCTGAGCAAAAAAAAATGCTGGAGGCATCACATTATCTAACTTCAAAATATACTATAAAGTTGTAGTAATCAAAACAGCATGGTATTGGCATTAAAACAGACACATAGACCAATGGAATAGAATAAAGAACCCGAAAATAAATCTATGCACTTACAGCCAACATTTTTGACAAGGGTGCCAAGAGCATACATTGGGGAATGTATGCTATCTCTCACCATACACAGAAATAAAAACAAAATGGATTAAAGACTTAAATCTAAGACCTGGAACTAAAAAACTACTAGAAGAAAACACTGGAGAAACACTCCAGGACACTGATATGGGCAAATAATTTTTGAGTAAGACCTCAAAAGCACAGGCAATGGAAACAAAAACAGACAGATGGATTTCATCAAGCTAAGAAGCTTCTGCACAGCAAAGAAAACAATCAACAAAGTGAAGATGTTACCAACAGCAAATCCATGCAGGTCTCCAGCAACCTCAGTTCTTACCTCCTCAGAAGAAAGAATTCAGTGGAGGGGTATAGGCAGGAGAGACTAAAGCATGTTTTAGAGCAGGACTGAAAGTTTATTGAGAAGTTTTAGGGCAGGAATGAAAAGAAGTACAGTATACTTGGAAGAGGACCAAGCAGGTGACTTGAGAGATCAAGTGCACCATTTGACTTTTTCACTTGGGGTTTTATACATTGGCATGCTTCAGGGGTGTTGTGATACTTCTCCCCTGATTCTTCCCTTGGAGTGGGCTGTCTGCATGCACAGTGGCCTGCCAGCACCTGGGAGGGGCCGCATGCACAGTGCGTTTACTAAAGTTGTATACAGGCTCACTTGAGGTGTTTTTCCCTTAACCATTGAATGTTCCTAGAGGAAGGTCATATACCCATTAAACTCTGCTATTTTGCCTCTTGGTGCACATGCTTGAGCCCACTCACCCAACTCCTGAGATCTTATTGTTACTGGGGGGTCCTTGCTCCCAGAGCTCCCAACATGGTGGCGGGCCACTTCCAAGATGGTGGCAGGCCACTTCCAAGATGGTGGCAAGCCTCGTGTTCTCTGACCTGGGGTTCTTTGCCTCACGGATTCCAAGGAATGGAATATTGGGCCATGCAGTGAGTGTTATAGCTCTATTAGAAGCTGTGGGTCACAGAAGAGAACCGTGCAACCCAGTGGCTAGTGTTCAGCTCGATTAGGATGAACCTGGGCACTTAGCCATACAGGAACAATGGCAAGTCTTTACCCCGATCAGGAGCAACAATGGGCACCTCACTGGATCAGGAGCACAGTGGACACCCTGCCAGATCCAGAGGGATGGAAGTTAGTGGCGGGTCTGCGATGGCGGCAAACAGCAGTGGTGGATGGCGAGCAAAAGCTCAGCTCAAGCCCTAACAAACACGGACCAGAAGAGAGTGCAGTTGCAAGATTTAATAGAGTGAAAACAGAGCTCCCATACAAAGGAAGGGGACCCAAAGAGGTTAGCCATTGCTGGCTCAAATGCCTGGGTTTATATCCTGATCATTGTTCTCCCTCTGTGCTCTCAGGTGATAGATGATTGGCTATTTCTTTATCTCCTGTTTTTGCCTAATTAGCATTTTAGTGAGCTCTTTTTACTATCTGACTGGTCGGGTGTGATCTAAGTTGCAAGCCCCGTGTTTAAAGGTGGATGTGGTCATCTTCCCAGCTAGGCTTAGGAATTCTTAGTCAGCCTAGGAAATCCAGCTAGTCCTGTCTCTCATTATCAGGAAGCTGCTATCACTAATTTGAGGTTTTTTTCTATCTATTGAGAGACTGCCTTTCCCTGGAGCTGGCTGTGACCAAGTATTTTAGACAGACAGTTAACAACCGCCTGACCATCACCTGATGATCACCTGACATTCCTGGTTGCGGGGGGCCTTCTCCTGCCCTGCTCATGTATGACTAGCTACCTACTGTAAAAAAGAGACAAACCACAGAACGGGAGAAAATATTTGCAAACTAGCTATGTGACCAGGGAGTAATAACAAGAATATATAAGGAACTCAAACAACTCAATAGCAAAATAAGTAAACAATCCAATTTCAAACCAGGTGAAAGATCTGAATAGACTTTTCTCAAAAGAGGCCATGCAAATGGCCAATAGGTATGTGTAAAATGCTCAGCATCGTTAATTTAACCACCAGAGAAATGAATGCCAAAACCACAGTGAGATATCATCTCATCTCAGTTAAAATGGCTTTTATCAAAGACAGAAACAACAAATGCTGGTGATATTGTGGAGAAAGGGAACCCTTCGTACACTGGTGATAGGAATATAAATCAGCACAATCACTATGAAAAAGTGTAAGGAGGTGCCTCAAAAAACTAAAAATAGAACTACCATATGACCCAGCAATCCCACAGCTGGGTTATTTATCCAAATGAAAGGAAATCAATGTATTGAGGAGCTATCTGCACCCTCATGTTTATTGCAGCACTATTCATGATAGCCAAAATATGGACTTAACCCAAGTGCACATCAATGGATGAATGGTTAAAGACAATTTGGTATATATACACAATAGGATATTATTCAGTCATAAAATAGAATAAAATCTCATCATTTACAGCGACAGAGATGAACTTATGTCAAGTAAAATAACCCAAGCCCAGAAAGTCAAACACCACATGTTCTACTCATATGTGGGAGCTAACAAAGTGGATCTCATGAAGATAGAGAGTAGATTGGTGGATACTAGAGGCCAGAGTAGAGGGGAGAAGTGGATAAAAGATGATTGATAGAAAAAATACAGTTAGAAGAAATAAGACCTAATGTTCAATAAATCAGTACAGTGACTATAGTAAACAACAATTCATTGTATATTTCAAAATAGCTAGTAGAGAATAATTCAAATGTTCCCAGAGTACAGAAAAGATAAATGTTTAAGGTAGTAGATGTTCTAATTACCCTAATCTGATTATTATACATTATATATATATGTATCAAAATATCACATGTAACCCCAAAATATATATATCTCTTATGTATCAATGTTAAAAAAGAATGAAATTTATTTTTTACAGTCATGGAGACTAGAAAGCCCAAGGTCAGAGGGCTGCATCTGGTGAGGACCTTCTTTATAGGAGAGGTCTCTGAGGCATCCCAAGGAGGCACAGAGCATCACATGGCAAGGGGGCTGAGCTTGCTCATGTGCTAACTAGCCCAGGTATCTCTTCCTCTTCTTGTAAAGCTACCAGTTCCCCTACCATAATAACCCATTAATCTATTAATACATGAATGGGCTAACCCATTCATTAGGGCAGAACCCTCATGATCCAATCACTTCTTAAAAGCCTCACCTCTCATACTGCCACACTGAGGACTAAGGGTCAACATGAGTTTTGGAGTGTTTCATGCACGTCCATGTGAAGAGACCACCAAACAGGCTTTGTGTGAGCAACGTGGCTGTTTATTTCACCTGGGTGCAGGCGGACTGAGTCCGAAAAGAGAGTCAGCGAAGGGAGATAGGGGTGGGGCTGTTTTATAGGATTTGGGAAGGTAATGGAAAATTACAGTCAAAGGGGGTTGTTCTCTGGTGGGCAGGGGCAGGGGTCACAAGGTGCTCAGCTGGGGAGCTTCTGAGCCAGGAGAAGGAAATTCACAGGGTTAATCACTCAGTTAAGGTGAGGCGGGAACAAATCACAATGGTGGAATGTCATCAGTTAAGGCTGAGCAGGGCCTTTTCACTTCTTTTGTGATTCTTCAGTTACTTCAGGCCATCTGGGCGTATATGTGCAAGTCACAGGGGATGCAATGGCTTGGCTTGGGCTCAGAGGCCTGACATTCCTGCCTTCTTATATTAATAAGAAAAATAAAATAATAGTGTTGAAGTGTTGGGGTGGCAGAAATTTTTTGGGGGGTGGTATGGAGAGAGAACGGGCAATGTTTCTCAGAGCTGCTTCAAGCGGGATTGGGGGGGTGTGGGAACCTAGAGTGGGAGAGATTAAGCTGAAGGGAGATCTTGTGGTAAGGGGTGATATTGTGGGGTCGTTAGAAGAAACATTTGTCGTATAGAATGATTGGTGATGGCCTGGATATGGTTTTGTATGAATTGAAAAACCAAATGGAATAAGAGAAGGAGAAAAACAGGTATAAAAGGACTAAGAATTGGGAGGACCTAAGACATCTAATTAGAGAGTGCCTAAGGAGGTTCAGCATAGTCCTGCCAGCAAAGATTACTTATTTACTTCAAGAGTTAAGAGTGGCAGTTTGGAGATAGCACGAGGAGATATCAGCTGTGATGGCTTGGAGAAACAGTGTAAACTGGCAGTGTAAACAGGAGCAGGGTATGTATGAGTAGTTGAGAACGGTGAATAGGAGTATGACTAGACAGAAGATAGTAGGGATGACAAATTATTTGGGGGCACAGTCTAAGTTGGTCTGGTGTCTGGAATGAGACTGGGGCTTAATAAAAAGTAACGTCTATACAGGAGCTTAAATGGGCTGTACCTTGTAGCATTTTGAGGACAGGTCTGACTTCTGAGAAGGGAAAGTGGTAAAAGTATTGTCCAGTCCTTTTTAAGTTGGTGGCTGAGCTTGGTGTGGTGTGTTTTTAATAGACCATTCGTCTGTCACTGAATACTAAGAGCCTGAAAAAATGCTTGGCTGATTTGACTAATAAAGGCTGGTTTGTTATCAGACTGTATAGGGGTGGGAAGGCTAAACTGAGGAATTGTGTCTGACAGAAGGGAAGAAATGACTGCGGTGGCCTTCTCAGACCCTGTAGGAAAGGCCTCTACCTATCTAGTGAAAGTGTTTACCTAGACTAAGAGGTATTTTAGTTTTTGTGACTCAGGGCATGTTGAGTAAAGCTAATTTGCCAGTCCTGGGTGGGGGCAAATCCTCGAGCTTGATGTGTAGGGAAGGGAGGGGGCCTGAATAATCCTTGAGGAGTAGTAGAATAGCAGATAGAATAGCAGATGGAACACTGAGAAGTTATTTCCTTGAGGATAGATTTCTACGATGGAAAGGAAATGAAAGGTTCTAAGAGGTGGGCTAGTGGCTTGTACTATAGCATAGCCTGCCTTTGCTGGTGTGTGGTGATTAGGCCTGGTGGAACTGCCATCAATAAATCAAGCGTGATCAGGGTGAGAAACAGGGAAGAAGGAAATGTGGGGAAATGGGATGAACATCAGGTGGATCAGAGAGATGCAGTCATGAGGGTCAGATGTGGTATCTGGAATAATGTGGGAGGCTGGATTGAAGTCGGGGCCAGGAACAATGGTAATTGTGGGACTTAACAAAGAGTGAATACAGCTGAAGGAGCCAGGGAGCAGAAAGTATATGTGTCAGGTATGAGGAAGAAAATAGATTTTGGAAGTTATGAGAACTGTAGAGTGAGTTGAGCATAGTTTGTGATTTTGAGGGCCGCTAAAAGTATTAAAGCAGTGGCAGCCGCTGCACGCAGACATGAGGGCTAGGCTAAAACAGTAAGGTCAAGTTGTTTGGACAGAAAGGCTACAAGGTGCGGTCCTGGCACTTGTGTAAGAATTCTGACCGCACTAACCATGCCTAGGAAGGAAAGGAGTTGTTGTTTTGTAAGGGATTGAGGTTTGGAAGACTAATTGGACACAATCAGCAGGGAGAGCATGTGTGTTTTTATGAGAATTATGCTGAGATAGGTAACAGATGAGGATGAGATTTGGGCTTGACTGAAGTAATGGGGGCTGTCTGTGAAGCCTTGTGGCAGTACAGCCCAGGTAATTTGCTGAGCCTGATGGGTGTCAGGGTCAGTCTAAGTGAAAGCAAAGAGAGGCTGGGATGAAGGGTGCAAAGGAATAGTAAAGAAAGCGTGTTTGAGATCCAGAACAGAATAATGGGTAGTAGAGGGAGGTATTGAGGATAGGAGAGTATATGGGTTTGGCACCACAGGGTGGATAGGCAAAACAATTTGGTTGATAAGACACAGATTCTGAATCTTATTCAGAAAGCCTTGTCTGGTTTTAGGACAGGTAAAATGGGAGAATGGTAAAGAGAGTTCATAGGCTTTAAAAGGCCATGCTGTAGCAGGCGAGTGATAACAGGCTTTAATCCTTCTAAAGCATGCTGTGGGATGGGATCTTGGCATTGAGTGGGGTAAGGGTGATTAGGTTTTCATGAGATTGTAAGGGGTGCATCATCGGTCGCCAAGGAGGGAGTAGAGGTATCTTATACTTGTGGGTTAAGGTGGGGAGATACAAGAGGAGAATACAAAGGAGGCTTTGGATTGGGAAGAAGGGTGGCAATGAGATGTAGCTGTAGTCCAGGAATAGTCAGGGAAACAGAAAATTTAGTTAAAGTGTCTCATCCTAATAAGAGAGCTAGGCAGGTGGGGATAACTAAAAAGGACTGCTTAAAAGAGTATTGTTTAAGTTGGCACCAGAGTTGGGGAGTTTTAAGACGTTTAGAAGCCTGGCCGTCAATACCCACAGCAGTTATGGAGGCAAGGGAAACAGGCCCTTGAAAAGAAGGTAATGTGGAGTGGGTAGCCTCTGTATTGACTAAGAAGTGGACAGACTTATCCTCCACTGTGAGAGTTACCCAAAGCTCAGCATCCGTGATGGTTTAGGGGACTTCCGAGGCAATTGAGCAGCATCAGTCTTCAGCTGCTAAGCTGAGAAGATCTGGGAAGGAGTCAGAGAGCCTTAGGCCAGAGTTCCAGGGGCTCTGGAAGTTGCTACCAGGTGAGTTGAACAGTCTGATTTTCAGTGGGGTCCCACACAGATGGGACACGGCTTAGGAGGAATCCTAGGCTATGGGCATCCCTTGGCTCAGTGGCCAGATTTTTAGCACTTGTAGCAAGCTCCTGGGGGAGGAGGTTCTGGAGGAACACCTGGCTGCTGCGGTTCAGGCGTTTGGAAGTTCTTGTGTGCTGGAGATGTGGCTGGGGTTTGTCTCACAGTGGAGGCAAGGAATTGCAATTTTTTTCTATTATTGTACACCTTGAAGGTGAGGTTAATTAAGTCCTGTTGTGGGGTTTGCGGGCCAGATTTTAATTTTTGGAGTTTTATTTAATGTCGGGAGCAGATTGGGTAATAAAATGTATATTGAGAATAAGACAGCTTTTGACCTTTTAGGGTCTAGGGCTGTAAAGCATCTCAGGGTTGCTGCCAAACGAGCCATGAACTGGGCTGGATTTTTATATTTGATGAAAAAGAGTCTAAATGCTATCTGATTTGGGATAAAGAAAAAGGAGCATTAACCTTGACTATGCATTTAGCTCCAGCCACCTTTTTAAGAATAAATTGCTGGGCAGGTGGGGGAGGGCTAGTCATGGAATGGAACTGTAAGCCGGACCAGGTGTGAGGAGGGGAGGTGATAAAAGGATTATAGGGTGGAGGAGCGGAGGCTGAGGAAGAATTGGGACCTAGCTCAGCCTGGCGAGGAGGGGAGAGGTCTATAGAAAAGGAAGATTAGAAAGATTCAGCGACACTTGGGGTTGGGACTGAGGGGACAGGTGGGAGGGAAAGAAGAAAGATTTGGGACGAGTTGCACTGGGCACAGAGACTAGGAAGGAACTGATGTGTAAAAGAATGTCTGGACATCAGGCACCTCAGACCATTTGCCCATTTTACAACAAGAATTATTTAGATCTTGTAGGATGGAAAAATTGAAAGTGCCATTTTCTGGCTATTTGGAACTACTGTCGAGTTTGTATTGGGGTCAAGCGGCATTGCAGAAGAAAATAAGGCATTTAGGTTTTAGGTCAGGTGTGAGTTGAAGAGGTTTTAAGTTCTTGAGAGCACAGGCTAAGGGAGATGGAGGAATGAAGGATGGAAGTTTGCCCATAGTGAAGGAGGCAAGCCCAGAGAAAAGAGAGCATAGAGACATGGAGGGAAGGGGTTCGGGGGTTCTTACCCTCCAGAAAAGCGGGAAAGGGGTCGGGGCATGGAAATAAGGGATTGGGGGTTCTTGCCCCCTAGAAAAGCAGGACTTGCCGCTAAGGGTAAGGAGAAGGGGTTGAGAGGTACTTGCCCCTCCCCTAGAAAAGCAGAGAAGGAGTAGAGACATGGAGAGAAGGGGTTGGGGTACTTGCCCCTCCCCCAGAAAAGCGGGACTTGCCGCTAAGGGTGAAGGACCAATGCAGGCGTCCCTGCATGGTCTGACACCTCTGAAACGTGGGTGAATAATCAGAGAGGTGTCCCTGCAATGATTAAACCCCAAGGGAAGTCTGCTTTCCCAGTCTGTGACCGGCGCCGGAGTTTTGGGTCCATGGATAAAACGTGTCTCTTTTGTCTCTACCAGAAAATGAAAGGAATTGAAATTAAGAGAAGGGAGAGATTGAAGTGTGGCGCCAAGATTGAAAGGAGAAAGAGGTTGAGGGATAGTGAGGGAAGTTGGAGAAGAGAGTAAAAAGAGGCCGCTTACCGGATTTGAAATTAGTGAGATGTTTCTTGGGCTGGTCGGTCTGAGGACCTGAGGTCATAGGTGGATCTTTCTCATGGAGAAAAGAACAAGAGGACAGGGGATTGATCTCCCAAGGGAGGTCCCCCAATCCGAGTCATGGCACCAAATTTCATGCATGTCTGTGTGAAGAGACCACCAAACAGGCTTTGTGTGAGCAACATGGCTGTTTATTTCACCTGGGTGCAGGCAGCCTGAGTCCGAAAAGAGAGTCGGCGAAGGGAGATAGGGATGGGGCTGTTTTATAGGATTTGGGAAGGTAATGGAAAATTACAGTCAAAGGGGGTTGTTCTCTGGTGGGTGGGGGGGTCACAAGGTGCTCAGTGGGGGAGCATCTGAGCCAGGAGAAGGAAATTCACAGGGTTAATCACTCAGTTAAGGTGGGGCAGGAACAAATCACAATGGTGGAATGTCATCAGTTAAGGTGGGGCAGGGCCTTTTCACTTCTTTTGTGATTCTTCAGTTACTTCAGGCCATCTGGGCGTATACGTGCAAGTCACAGGGGATGCGATGGCTTGGCTTGGGCTCAGAGGCCTTGACAGAGTGGCCATTCAAACCATGGCACCTTCTTTCTTCGTTTCAGTTGAAAATCGTATTTAAACCTGAAATCACAGCCACCTCTTTGTGATTTACTCTTTTTCTCTGGGTAGCTCCCACACATATATGAGCTATACGTGTTAATAAACTTGTATTTGTTTTTCCCTTGTTAGTCTATCTGTTGTTACAGGGGTCCATCCCAACTAAGAACTATAAAGAGTAGAGAGGAAATTATTTTTTCTTCCCTACATTCCATTACCACTTAAATTTCATTTTGTATTTTTCCAATTTGTTTCATGCATGTCTGATCTCTCCAGCTAAATGTTAAGCTCCTAGAAAGTGAGAAATGAGTTTATATCACATTTGGGTCTCCTCCAGCTCTGATCTTGAGCTTACAGCAGGTATTTACTGAGACTTGCTATTTGCTTGAAAAAGTATTTTGCATTTCACTGGAGCTTAACAAATGATAAATATAGACATTATACATATATATATTTTTGTTATACAGGATAATCTTCTCATGGCCCACAACATCCACTGCATTTAAAAATCTTTCTCCTATTGAGATAAAGAGAAAGGGATAGCAACAGTCTCCTCACTATTTGGGAACTCTAATTTTTGAAGTTATTGGTAATAATTTTGGAATTTCTGTCAAGGAGAGATTTAGGGTAATAACTTTGGTTGGGAAAGGGTATTCAGGAATTTATCTTGAATTTATTGTTTCATAGTGAGGCCACTGATTTTTTAAAACTGATATCTCATGTTTATTTGGGTTAGCTTTGGGAAGCATTGGAGGTTATAGGGAAAGAGATCTAAAGACTTCCACTAGCAAGGTAAAATGCAATGGCAGCACCACTAGAAGTAACCTTTTTAATTTAGAAACTTCTGGATCTAATTCCTTTTCCATTGTGTTAGTTATATATTGCTATAAGACAAATTATCCCAATACTTGGTGACATAAACAACAACAGTTTATTATCTCACAATGTCTTTGGGTCAGGAGTTCAAAAATGACTTAGCTCAGGGTCTCTCATGAGGTTGTAGACAAGATGTAGGCCAGAGTTGGAGGATCCATTTCCAAGATGATGCGTCGCCACGAAGTTCACAGGAGGCCTCGCTTCCTCACCCCTTGAGCTCTCCAATTTGTTTGAGTGTCTCCATGGTATGTCAGAGGCTTTCTCCAGAGAGAGGGTGAGGAGGAATCCCAAAGCGTGTTTATCAGGTAGCCTCAGTCATCTAATGCCATGCTGCTATAGTTTGGATATTTGTTCCCCAAACCTCATGTTGAAATTTAATTCCCAATGTTGGAGGCGAGGCCTAATGGGAGGTGTTTGGGTCCCAGGGGTGAATCTCCCATGAATAAATTAATGTCCTCCCTGGCTGGAGGGGAGGCAGAGGTGAGTGAATTCTGGCTTTTGTTAGTCTCCCCTCTCCCCCAGAGCTGGTTGTTAAGAAGAGCCTGGCATCTCCCACCTTGCTCTCTTGCTTCTTATCTCACTGTATGATATCTGCATACAACAGCTCCCCTTTGCTTTCCACCATGTGTGGCAGCAGCCTGAGGCCTTCACCAGAAGCAGATGCTGGTGCCCTGCTTCTTGTACAATCTGCAGAACTGTGAGCCAAATAAATCTCTTTTGTTTATAAATTACCCAGCATCAGGTATTCCTTTATAGCAACACAAAATGGACTAAGACACATAGCATTAGCCTTGTTCTATTCATTAGAAGCAAGTCACTGAGTTCAGCTTGTACTCAAGGGGAGAAAAATTAAGCTCTCCCTTGAAAGAAGGCATGATGTCAAAGAATTTGGGACATATATTAAAACCACCAACCCATTGTTAGCAAAATCACCAAGGATTGGGGAGGGTTCCATGCCTCTGACTTACCCAGGGCCATTGTTTCTGAAGTTGTATTGGTCAAAATGGGCTGTTGGAACAAAAATGCCCCCAAAATCTCAGTGGCTTAACACTATAAAATTTTATTTCTCACTCTTGCTCCAATATGGGTTGGGAGAGGGTCTCTGTTCATTATCACAACTCAGGGACTGAAGATGATGAAGGCTCCATCTCAACACACACATCCATGATTGCCAAGGCAGAAAAGGGATGCCACGAATCTCACACTGTTCATAAAGCTTCAGCCTAGAAGTGACACACATCACACAATGTATTGGCCAAAGCAAGTCGCACCGTCTGGCTTCAAAGGGGTGACTAGGGAGTGCAGTGGTAAGTGTCTGAAGTGAGGGGAACCAGAGTGCTTGCTAACATACAGTAATGTCTATTGTCACCTCTATTTGACCCTGCTTAGTCATATTGCACTTAGGGGAAAAAAGAATCAAAATGCAAGAGCAAAGTCAAAACATCCTTTATGCACTTTCACTGGGTTCCCTGAGGGAATGCTGCTTTGTAGAAATACTTTAATCTCTTTTACATTCAGATTGGCCTATTTGCAGGGTCTAGAGCAGATAATACAGGAGAATGAGGTTTTTCTTCCAGTTGCATAGCTATGTTGTCCCTGTTTAGCCCTCAAGTCTCCTCTCAGAGAATGGTAGGAAAAGCAGGACATAAGCCTTACAAATGCAGTCAGTGATATATAATTTTAAGTATCCTATCATTTTCTACTTATGTCATATTCACTATGATCTTGGTGATTGGGAAGGTATTCACTCCAAATCTGTGTGCTTTGCTATTTGCCCCCCACCTCTAGAATTCATTAGAGTTTCAGCAATAATTAATGACCCATTAACATGTTAAGTATCACTCATCATTATGTATTAATCCAGCATTAAAAATAATGGGCCTGTCCTGGGAGAAGTGGCAGCACTGTTCCTGCTGGAAAGCAGTCAGTCACTTGGCTCTAGGGAGCAGAGGCTCAGGCTGCTCTTCCTCCCCAATCATATTGGTGTCATTCTTGCAAAGCAGCCACAGTCTAGTTTTGGGAACTGCAGCTGGGAAATTACAGCAGCCCTGTTTGCATTCAACTAGGCCTACACTCCAGAGACACAGTGAATTTAGGGAAGAGTCTAACATTTTTTTCAAATTATGAATTTTCACTATATTCTAAAATATGAGTTGCTCAAGTAGGAGAAGTGGGCCATCCTTCAAAACCAAGCTCCTACTCTAAATTCCCTATGAGGGCAGCCATGTATGTATGCCTTGGCATCAATCTTGCAGGAAAAGAACCACTAACATGGTGAATTCCACTTCCTGGACAAGTATCATGAGCCCAGGCTCTCACATCAATCTACATAAGCAATTGCTTTCTAAGAAAATCACTCCTGACTGGGGACACTCTAATTCTGCTTCCCAAACCTTGTCTGTGTGTTTTGAACACAGTGTCAGCCACTGACATTGGGGTTTCTTTCCTAGTGGTCCAGTTAAGATGTCACAGGGTCTCATCAATTACCTAAACCCCTGACTTCCCTTCTGCCACACAGACAAAGCATCAGGGGACCCCTGCCTGCAACAGGACTTTATTTTTCTAGCCTGATTGGTATTTAGCACAGCCTTGCTTAGTCACTTAACTGCTTACATCACATCTGCCTTGATGGTGAAGCAGGATATTTTCCTGACTCTTTCACAGACAGGAACTAGAGTGCATAGGCACTAGAACTAGCCAGCCAATTTGGTGCCAGCAGGGGCAGACTGTACTGGCTCGGTCCTGCTGCCTTCCACCCCTTTTGGGAGGGGGAGTGCAGATGAGTGGGTACAGGAGCCAGGGTGAGCGCTTTTGGGCACCGGCAGGAGCAAAACTTTGTGCAACCCCACAGCAGCATCTAAGGGGTGACTGCAACCCTGAAGCCCCAGTAGAGGGGTTACAGTGCCCTTTTAGCTTTGCCATCCATGGACAGCATAAGTGTTAACAGCTCAGTGGAAGGTCAGTGTGACAGCCTTTTGCACCCCCACTCATGACACCCGAGTCCTTGTCTGGCATTCAGGAGGAATGAGGTCACATGAACAACTTGAAGATGGTAAATGCAGGGGATTTTATTGTCAATGAAAGTGGCTCTCAGCAGGAAGGGGAGCTAGAAAGGGGATGGGGCAGGAAGGTGATCTTCCTCTGGAGTCCAGCTATCCCTGGCCAGACTCCACTCCTAAGCTACGCTGTCAAGCTGTCCCTCTGAAACCAAGCCACTTCTCTCCAATGTCTGACCATAGTCTCTGATATCCAGCTGCTTCTCCTCTCTGTCAGCTGAGTTCTGGGGCTTTTATAGGTACAGGATAGGGCGTAGGGTGGGCCATGGGTGGTTTTGGAAAAGGCAACATTGGAACAGGAAATCAGGGATGTATGTTCTCACTTTGGGCTGTGGTATTAGGCTTTTTGGCTTCAGGGTGGAGCCCTCGCTGGGGACCCACTCTCATCTGCCCAGAATTTCCCTGCCTCCTGTCCCTATCAATGGGACTGTCCCCAGTGACCACAAAGGCTCTTGCAGTTCTATTTTGCATCCTTAATTCCTTAAGGTCTCATTGACCATGTTTTGGCATTTCCCCGGCACCCACAGGTACAGAGAGAAAAGAGATGCAGGATGGAATTGTTACTGGGGGGTCCTTGCTACCAGAGCTTGCAACATGGTGGCAGGCCACTTCCAAAATGGCAGTAGGCCACTTCCAAGATGGTGGCAAGCCTTGTGTTCTCTGACCTGGGGTCCTTGGCCTCTCAGATTCCAAGGAATGGAAGCTTGGGCCATGTGGTGAGTGGTATAGCTCTATTAGAAGCCGTGGGTCATGGAAGAGAACCGTGGAACCCAGTGACAAGTGTTCAGCTCGATTAGGATGAACCCGGCCACTTAGCCATGCAGGAACAATGCAAGCTTCTAGCCCAGTTGGGAGCAGCAATGGGCACCTCACTTGATCAGGAGCACAGCAGACACCCTGCCAGATCTGGAGGCATGGAAGTCAGCGGCGGGTCTGCCACTGGGGCAAACAGCAGTGGTGGATGGCGAGCGAAAGCTCAGCTCAAGCCATAGCAAACATGAACCAGAAGAGTGCAGTTGCAAGATTTAATAGAGTGAAATAGAGTGAAAAGAGAGCTTCCATACAAAGGGAGGGGACCCAAAGAGGGTAGCCATTGCTGGCTCGAATGCCTGGGTTTATATCCTGATCCTTGTCCCCCCTGCTGTGCTCTCAGGCAATAGATGATTGTCTATTTCTTTACCTTCTGTTTTTGCCTAATTAGCGTTTTAGTGAGCTCTCTTTACTATCTAATTGGTTGGATGTGAGCTAAGTTGCAAGCCCCGTGTTTAAAAGGTGGAAGTGGTCACCTTCCCAGCTAGGCTTAGGGATTCTTAGTTGGCCTAGGAAATCCAGCTAGTCCTGTCTCTCAGAATTGCCCTTCTCAACTACAGCCACAGGGCTCAACACCTCCTCTCCCTCGGATCAGGAGCATGTATAAAGACATCCACACATAAGAACAAATCTCTGATTCTCTGACCTAAAATAAGGAAATAAGATTACCTAGAAAGAAACTTGACCTGCAGTTAAAAAAAAAACAAACAGGTACTCGAAGCTCTGAAGTCTGCCCTGGCATTTGGCTCTGTCACTGGCAGGCAAAGTATTTATACCACTAAGCCTCAGCTTCCTCTTTTGGAAGAATGAGGACGGTGATAGTTCTTATCTCATAAGGGGTACTGAGAGAAGTAAAAGAAATAATGCATGTAAAACAGCACCAAACCTAATGAACACAATTGTTATTACCCAAGAATGTTGTCATTAATTCTAATTAGGTTTTCCCATATTGGTTGCCATTTTTCTGCACAATTTATTGTCTCATCCATACTGGTGGGCAAGGGTTCAAGTGCACCCCAAACAAGTGTGAATATTTCCCAAGCAAGATGGGGAAGGAATTCATTGTCATCATCCTAACAAATAGGTTCATTGCCCGATGCACACAGCCAGTCAATATGCCCAGACACTGGGTTGCAGCAGAGAAAGAGGTAGGGTCATCAAATGAGGAGATGGGAAGGAACCCCAAATCCATTTTCCTGAGGAGTTTAGAGTAAGAGTTTTTAAAGGTTTTGAAGTGGGCCAAGGTGTGGAGATCCTTGATTGGTTGATGAGTGCAGGGTGAAGTCCTGGGGCAGGGCGAGATGAAGAAGCTGTATTCTTATTCTGATCCACTGTTCTGAAAAACATATTAAGTGATCTTTATGTCAGAGATCCTGTCTATGGGAACAATGCAGATGCTAATTAATTCTTAAGCAGCCTTAGGACCCTAATGTCAGAAATCCTGTCTACAGGAACAACAGGGATGTAAGTGGTCAGAATCTAGTGCTGCATGGCTTTCAGCAACAAGAAAGTGGGCAGAAGTGCAGCCTGAGTAATGCTTCATTACAATGATATTTCTGTCTAGAACCCGGCATGCAATTTGTCAACCCTATGGGCACAGTTGCAGTAATGGAGTTGAGATTACGCCCTCCAACCCTGTAGCTCATAGTTCACCTTGGAATTCTCCTCGAAGTGCAGAGGTGTGCATTTTGTGGGGATATGAGGGAAAAGCTATCTCTTGTGTAAAGAGGGGAGGCCAGATGGGGGTCGGCAATAGGATGAGGTAGCACAGCAACCTTGCTCCCCACCACCCCAGTAGTCAGAAAAAGCCCAGCCTGAAGAAAAGTCTCAGAGTCTGCTGAGACAATGGAGGGGACTCAGCAGGTGACAAAGCCCAACACTGCCCAGCAGCAGCCACAGAGTGCTGTCCCCAGCAAGGGAGGGAGGGCACTGAGGCTCAGGGGACCCAGTGGGATGAGGGATGCAGCCTTCCCATCTCCACCACGCCCCCCCCATTTGATGGACTTTGGGACCCTTTCAAGGTCCATATGGCCCAGTGGCCAGCAAGGCTGTTTTCAGAATGCAGACCCAGCACAGATGCATCACCAGGAGCCTGTGCCCTGGCCTGTCTTGACTAACGACCCCCTTAGTCCTGTCAGCCCCGAGAGACACCAAGGCAAGCCCTTGGGGGCTGAATCTAATAGGTCAACAGTCTCCCCACGTCTCTATCATGAGGCTGCACATTGGGTTCCCCCCCAACAGAATATTTTTCTCCAGAAATCACAGGATTAGGCCTCCCAACCTTCTCTCCCTAAACTGCATGTCCTGGTGTTGTAAGCTGACCATCAACTGAAACATAGTCATGAGAAAACGTGGATTTATACGTAGGTTTGCTTGCAAGAGAAGTTGGGGGACACTGACCAGGGACCAACACTTTTGTTCCTATGCTTTTGCCTGACCTGTGTCCTCGTCCAGTGCCTTCGCTCTCCTTCGTGTCTGCTGCAATCTCACTTAGGCAAAACTGTGGCTCTTTTACGTGGCACTGTCTGGTCTCTGGATGAACTGGGATGCCATACTTTTCATAGTTACATCCATTTGCAGGGACGGCTGCCTCAATGACGGGTGTGGGTTGGGGGAGAAGCACACACTTGAGTGGCAGAGCCAGCTACTGCTCCTCCCAGACACTTGCTCCCTCTTTCCTTCCCTGTCCTCTGCCCTAGAACTTCATAATCCTAAGCCACAATTGTGCACATCAGAGGAGAGATACAGGAACTAAAAAAAAGTGGCCCAGCGGTTTTGTTCCAGAGAATTGAGTTTAGAGCACAACACCTCACCTGGGCTACCACAGTGCCCTAGAAAGCTGTAGATGGATACAGGATGTGATGGTGAGTTTCATGCATCAGCTTGGCCAGGCTATAGGACCCGGTTATTTAATAAACACTAATGTAGACGTTGCTGTGGAGGTATTTGTGGTGTGGGTCACATCTACAATAAGCTGATTTTCAAGAGATTGCCCTTGATCATGTGGATGGGCCTCATTCCGTTGATCCCCCTAAGAGCAAAAACTGAGGTGTCCCACAGAAGAAATTCTGCCTCAAGACTGCAGCCTCAACTTCTGACTTCAGACCTGCTACCCTGCTGCTTTGAGGCCGGTGGCCCTGCTGGGCCCCACCTCCTGTGGCTGAGTGTCATTTATTGTCTCATGCTCAGAAGGACCCCAGCCCCATCCAGAAACCAAACACACCCTGTGGTCAGTCTCAACTCAACCTGCCAATCACCCGGCTATGATTCTGTCCTTCTCACTATGCTTATTACAAACAGGTGGACCAGGCTGTAATTGGGCAAGATCTGCTGATGGCTTACTGCTGACTGAATCAGGCAGGGGTGCCTGCTCTTAAAGGTATTTCTTTTTAGTGAGATCATGGCCTTGGGTGTGAGCGAAGGCATAACTAGGGGCTAGGGAGCAGCAGATCCAGATGTGAGGCCCAGCCCTTATGTTTATTGCCTCTGTCTCCTCATGCATCCTTGGGCCTCAGTCTTCTCACCTGTAAAATGGGTTCGCAACAATAAGCTTACTCACAGTGTTGCTTTGTGGCTCAAAGAAGGAAAGGTGTGTGAAGCATGTTGAGAACTACGAAGAAAAATACCAAGGTTAATAATTAATTAAATCATTTTTACCACTTTCCATCGAACTATTGAGAACAAGAAAAAACTTTTCCAAACTGTGGCTAAAAGCAAGGAGTGGAATCTTAGCACGTGCACTTAGGAATGTAAGGTCAGGTCTGTAACCACCCTCCTGACATTTCTTTTTTGTGTGTGTGTTTTTGTTGTTGTTGTTTTGTTTTTTTGTGTGTTTGTTTGTTTTTTGAGACTGAGTCTCGCTCTGTCATCCAGGCTGGAGTGCAGTGGCATGATCTCGGCTCATTGCAACATCTGCCTCCCGGGTTCAAGCGATTCTCCTGCCTCAGCCTCCCAAGTAGCTGGGATTATAGGCATGCGCCACCACGCCTGGCTAATTTTTGTATTTTTAGTAGAGATGGGGTTTCAACACGTTGGCTAGGCTAGTCTTGAACTCCTGGCCTCAGGTGATCTGCCCGCCTCAGCCTCCCAAAGTGCTGGGATTACAGGTGTGAGCCACTGTGCCTGGCCCCTCCTCACATTTCTAAAACCCCCAAAGGTGGAGGGAGGCAGCTGGGTGTTGGGGCCTCACAGCCCCAACTTTTCACCATGGCTGCTGAAAAAAGCCCTGTGGGAAGGAACAAATAGTATCAGTCCATTTGGGAGGCCGGTCTCTCCTCTAATGTTTCTTCTTTGATTCCCAGCCTTTTGCATTTAGCCCAATATATGCTCCTTGGTGCCCTGAGTTTTGAGTAGGAAGTGACCAAGTCACTGACTTCCCGGAATCTGTCTCTGCCAACACAGGCTATAGAGTCCTGTAACAACCTGCCTGTGAACAGTTATTTATAGTGTTCACCTCAGGCTGACACCACTTTTAGGGCAGCAGGGAAATGAGAACATCCGCTAAGGGCGGTTTAGATCGATCTATTTTGCCCAGCTCTGCTCAGCTGGGAGAAGTCTGCTGTCTGCTCCACAGCCCCTCCACTTCAGAGCAGGTAGTCGTGGCTTGCACTGTGGGCTGTTCCCCCAGCCTCTACACAGCTGGAAGACAACCTCTTCCTGTTCACAGAGCTCTAGAGGGGGACAAGGGAGTGTCAGCCTAGCATCTGTGGAACAAGAGTTCAGGGAGGCCGCAGCGAGCCATGGGAAAACCTAGGTCTCTTCCCTGCTAGGGTGTGACTTCCAAGACCTCCGGCTTCCCCTCCTAAGTGAGGGTGGCATGCTCTGCCAGCGTGTGTCACAGAGATCCTAAAACCTCCCATGAACAAAAACTGATACACAGGCGGGTAACAGTGTTGCTATTATTCTTTCTTCAGTAATATGACCCAACACAAGCAAAGAAAGAGACAGGCAGGCTGGCTTCACGGCTAGAATTGCTGAAGATGGCCACTGCAGGAGGGAAAGGAATCACGTTCATGGTTCCTTGTCATCAGTGCAGAATTCCCTCCTAGTGTATTAGGACAAAAGGGAAGAACCTCTGCAGTTGAGAAGCAAGGCAAAGATAAGAATCTTTGGATTTCTTTGGTTAGGTACTAAATGCCTGGAGTGCGGCTTTTTCTACCAGCAGCTGCGTCCAGTCATTTGTGGTGTTGAAGCCAGGGTAGCGGCCCTGTCCTGGGAGTTGGCCTCAGTCTTTGGCTTTGGCTGTAAGACACACTGAGAGAAACTAGGCTGCAGGCCGCTCTTCTCTGCCTTAAACCCGTCTGGGTGGGGCAGCTCTCTCGAGAGCGGTCATTACTGCAGCTGTGTGAGCTGCAGGGTGGCTGTGCAGAGGAAAGGGAGGCTCGATTGCTCATCCCTTGGGAGGCAGCACAGGTCAGAAGAGAGCTTTGGAGTTGTACAAATCTGGGTTCCAATCCTGGATCTCCCTTCTTAGACATTCAGACCACCTCTCTAACCCTCGGTTTCCTCTTCTGTATAATAGTGATAATCCTACAGGCCTCAAGATTTTGGGGGCACCAAACGAGAGCACAGAAAACCAGTGCGGGGGGGAGGGTGCTGGTGCAGGGTAGATGGTGGGTGAGTATGACCCTCAGCACCCCTGACTCTCCACCGTTCACACCTGAGAACGCAGGGCCGGAGGTGACTTTGCCAGACTGAGCACCTAGCAAGAAGCACAGCTGCGGGAAACACGGCACGCTCAGACATCCACAGTCTTTAAGCTAAATGACATCTTACTGAGCGCTCCCTTCCGCAAGGCTCTGTGTTGGGAACTGTGCATGCGAGGGATCTAGGTTGCCTGGGGGAGGTGCTGTCCCCTCACCTTTTCAGAAAACAACTTCCAGGTTTAGTGTTTAGAGTAATTTTTTTAAAATGTACAAAAAGTGCTTTGGTGTCCAAAAATATGTGTTGAATTTGAAAAGATTCAGATGGCATCCATAATCTTCAACCCCACCCTTCCAGCCCCGGGCTTGGTACCTCTGCAGGGCATGCCCGGGGTGGTTGGGGACTTGTACAGGTCTGTGGCCCTGGGGGTTGGGGACCCCTGCAGTAGGGTCCTGAGACTTTGTGAGTTGCTGGGCTGCCTGCAGTGCCAAGGGGCATAAGCAAATCTCCATCCTGGCATTGGCGCAGGTGAAAAGGAGGTATAAGTCCCTGCTGCAAACGGGGAGGACACAGATATGACACAAATGGAGAGAGACAGTGAAAATCACCGAGAGACCAGGCTCTGCCCGGACTGGCCACCTACCAGCCACCCAGCTATGGGATGCTGGACACTCCTCAGGCCTCTCGGGGCCTCTGTTTCCTCACCCAGGAAATGAGCTCAGGCCAGAGGGACAGTTTTCAGGGTTTTGAATTTTTTTTTTAAAGCAGCAGAACCTTTTCTTTAAAATAAACCATGAGCAGAGCCCCAGTACATTAAAAAAAAAAAAAAAGTAGCACCTGCCTGGTGGAGTGGGAGTGGGGACCCAGAGGCCTTGTGTCCCTTGACCCCTGAGGATGTGTTGTTGGGGCCGCGCTTTCACAGGGGCACCCAGCACCCTATATTGGGCCCACAGGTCTACGTCTGTTCCCATGTCCCAATTTAGCTGTAAGTCCTTGCAGGCAGGGGCTGTCCTAGAGCACTTGGGGTGCCCAGAGCCCAGCCCAGCACCCTGCTCACATGCTCTGGTGACATGTCATTAGTAGAGGCAAATTGTGCAGGTCTGCAGCAACCTCCATTCTTGCCTCCT
Organism: Pongo abelii; assembly: GCF_028885655.2. Lineage (NCBI taxonomy): Eukaryota > Metazoa > Chordata > Mammalia > Primates > Hominidae > Pongo > Pongo abelii. Next base: position 20,410,665 of record NC_071985.2, read on the forward strand.
CAGAAGAAAAAATTCGACTGAGGGGCATAAAGCAGAAGAAAAGACCAAGGCAAATTTTAGAGCAGGAGTGAAACAAAGTACACTTGGAAGACAGCCAAGCAAGCAACTTGCGAGGTCGAGTGCAGGGTTTGACCTTTGATTTGGGGTTTATATGTTGGCACCCTTCCAGGGTCTTGCATTACTTCTCCTGATTCTTCCCTTGGGGTGGGCTGTTCGCGTGGGCTGTTAGCATGTGCAGTAACCTCCTAGTGCTTGAGAGGGGGGCATGCACAGTGTGTTTACTGGAGATGTACACGTGCTCACTTGAGGCGTTCTTCCCTTACCAATCTGGCATTCCTAGAGGAAGGTCATATACCAGTTAAACGCCTCCATTTTGCCTCTTAGTGCGCATGCTTGAGCCCACTCACCCGATCTCCTGCAGACTTATCGGGAAGCAGCTGATCACCAGCTTCACGTGTTTTCTATTTATTGGGAGACTGCCTTTCCCTGGTGCTGGCTGTGCCCAATTATTATTTTAGAGAGACAGTTAACAACAGCCTGACCATCACCTGATGGTTGTCTGACATTCCCGGTGTGTGTGTTGGGAGAGCCTCTCCTGCCCTACTCATGCCTGGCTAGCTACCTCCCGCATCAGTACGGCAGTGGGAAGAGGCAGCCGGTAAGTCGATGAGAAGTGCCTCCTCTGCAGCAGGGCTTTCAGTCTTGTACACTTCACCGGGTGGCCGGTTTTCTATTTTTCCAAAGACTGGTATTAAAATAGACAACTGTCCCTACTGCAATCACCTTCAGTTATTCAAATAAAGGGCATTTTAGCAATAGTAAAATGGCTTGGCCCTTGGGGACCACTACTCTAGAGCCACTTCAGGTCATTTGCTTGACTTTGTCATCTGCCTGTCCTTGCAAGTGAGTTCGGCTTTAGGCTGACCTTCGGTCCATGGTGGTCCAGGTCTGCCTCCTGACAGCCCTCAGGCGTGGCTGGCTGTGACTCATCTGAGCCTGGAGTGTTGTCCCCTTGGTGGGCACTGATCACTGTGACATCTCTGTCTTTGGTCCAAAGTCCTGCCTGTACTTTAATAGAATATGACTACTGAATCTTGACCTTTGGCAACAGACGCCTGGGGTGATTTAAAGTAAACAAAACAGCCCTTACCACCAGAACCTGCCCAGGGAGGCAGGGACAGAAGTAAAGCAGTGTTCTGTCCTCAAGCTGGTGGCGACACAGAAAGAAAGCCAGAAAAAGCAGCCCCACAGTGTGTTAACTGAGTCCTCACAAAGTGCTGCGGAACCCATTGGTGGAAAGAGTTCCTTGACCAGCGCTGAGGGAGAGGATATGCTTGTGAGGGGACCAGGAAAGGCTGCTTGTAGGAAAAACAATGTGATGGTCCTTTCATTTATTAACTTATTTATTGATTTATTTTGTAATTACAACTTTATTTTAGATTCGGGGGGTGCATGTGCGGGCTTGTTTACATGGTGAGCATATTGCATGATGCTGAGGTTTGGGATATGAATGATCCTGTCAGCCAGGTAGTGACAACAGTACCCAGTAGTTTGTTTTTCAGCCCTTCTCTCCTCCTTCCCTTTCTGCCCCCTCTAATAGTCCCTAGTGTCTATTCCCATCTTTATATCCCTGAGTACGCAATGTTTAGTTCCCATTTGTAAGTGGGAATGGCGGTATTTGATTTTCTGTTCCTACGTTAATTTGTGCAGGATAACAGCCGGCAGCTGCATCCATGTTGCTGCAAAGGACATGATTTCATTATTTTTATGGTTGCAATGGTTCTTAAAGGCTGAGGAGTCTGCCAGGCTAAGTGGAAGGGACACCCGGCAGAGGAGGAAGAGCTAGTAGTGTCATGAAAGACTGTCAATGTCAGTAACTTTGGGAGAATGTGTCTATATCATTTTTTCAACTAGACCATTTTCTTTAAAGTGTGGTGAAGGCGCCACTCATAAATATCCTATCTGCAGAGCCCTTAGACCTAACTGTTATATGTACATGCCAATTTGCTGCCAGAAACTAGTTTTGGCTGCCTGCACTTTGCAAATGACAGGCCCATCACTGCAATGTGGCAATGGAGGTTTCAGGTGGAACCAGGACACTTGGAGCTATTTTGACAGAAGTCTCTTCTCCCACAGAAGGCCCACTTTGGCGGTAGTCCTGAAGGTAAAAAGAACTCTTGATTAAGGTGTCTGTATGATTTCCTGTAGACAATCAGGGTCTTGGGCTGCTTGTGGGAAGTTTCCTGGAATGGCACAATCAATTCCAGGGCTCCACCTGAAGCTTCAAGCCCGCTTTCCAGGATATGTAGCCCTTCTGCATGTAAAGCACCCTGCCAGGCATTGCAGGGCATCTGGGGAGAAAAGGTCCTTGAAGAAGACTCCAACCCCATTCTCCAGTAGGTTGGGATTCAGGAAGGGCTGGAAGACAGGAGTGAAAGTAAGCATTCCATGCAAGAGGTCCAGAGTCCGGTGAAGACTCAAAGGCACTTCCAGTTTGTAAACGTGGAAAGAAAAGCGAAGGCAGGGTGAGCTCTGGGTGTTGAAAGAGATTGGAGTGGGCCACAGGGAGAAAGGGGGTGGAGAGGGGTGCTCCAGGTGGAGTGAGGGAATGGTGTGAGTGAAAGTTCATAAACAAGGATAGAAGGAGGGCTTTTCAACCTCCTGGAATTGCCAAGTATCTTTCTCATAAGGGCTAGGAACTCCCTGGCAGCCTGACTTCTTTAGGAGATCCCTCCACTGAATTCTCCATGCACCTTCAAAATCAGGCCAGTCTGAGGTTTAAATGGTAAATCATGTGATTGAATCAGCAGCAACAGGCTGGCCAGGAACACCTTTGGAATATGTAGTAGAGACTGCCCTGCATGACCTGGGGTCTCTGGGGCAGATAGTTCAGCCCAACAGCATTCAATGTCGCACCCCTGGCTCATGAATAAGCACTGAGTTGATGGTGGTGATTCAGAGGGGCTATTATGGATTGAACTATGTCTGCCCAAAAGATGTCCTAACCCCAAGCACCTGTAGATATGACCTTCTTCAGGAATAGGGTCTTTGCAGATGATCAAGTTAAGATTCGGTCATTAGGGTAGACCCTAATCTGATATGACTGGTGTTCTTATGTAACAGGGAAATCTGAAAGCCAACATGTACAGAGGGAAGGCTTGTGAAGACACGGGGCAAATGCCATATATAAGCCAAGGAGTGAATGCCTGAGGCTACTATAAGCCAGGAGAATGGCCTAGAACAGATTCTTGTTCACGGTCCTCAGAAGACACCAACCCTGCCAAGACTTTGACCTTGAACTTCCAGCCTCCAGAGCTCTGAGACCATACATTTCTGTTTAAGCCACTCTGTTTGGGGTACATTGTTAGTAGCAGCCTTGGGAAACAAATACAGGGGTGTATTAGCTTATTATTAAAAAATCTTCAGGTTGATGATAAGTATAATTATGAAGGCTCAGAACTAGATGCTGTGGTTGATTCTTGACATAACCACCGAGATCCCCCACATCTCCCACTATCAATTTGTGTTAGTTCTGTTCTATATGGGACAGTGGAATGAGTAATTGGCATCTCATACTTGGCACTTTTGGCCAAGCATAATCTGATAAATCCCTCCCCAGAAAAATGCCCACACATACACTCGAAAAAGGCACAGACTTCTGCACTAAATTTCTGGCATCTCATGTGCTGGCACACTAGTGTAATAAGTTGAGAAAACAAATAGTAGTGATGGCTCACTGTGATGTACCAGCAAAATCTCAGAAGGGAAAGCCAACAGCAGTTCACTGGGGTCTCGAAGGGCTTTGGCAGCAGGCCTTTGTGATAAATGATTCAGGGTTATTGCTGCTGATTAGGGATGTGCCCAGAGGAAATTGGTGTCCATTCTGACATAAGCGATACATGTATCTTATGTGCACCTGGCCCCTGCCAGGCAAGCAGGGGGCTGTGTCTGAACTGATCCATAGGTGCCCACTGACTTTGTTGTCACCCTTCCCATCGGAAGGGGTGAGCACCAGCACAGTATGAGCAGGGCAGAGGTGAAGCTGCCTCATTGGCTCTGTGGCGTGTGGAGCTGCCCTTCCATGGCTCAGGATCTTCCTCCAGGGCTTCAATTTAGTTTGCTACAAGATAAAATGAAAAGCTCTTAGCAGACAAGTCCAGGAAAAAGCTCACTGGTTTTCAACTCTCCAATACACCCCAAACATTATTTTGCACACATGATCAGGAGCACTTACCCAAGAGGGTCACTAGGCTGGCCTTTGTCCAGCTTTTCTCCGCCTATCTCATCTGGAGATGCCATGCTAAGTTGCAGCAAATGCCAGTGGACAAACAAATATTCCACAGCATTCTTTTCATGGGCAACGACCACATGGGAATAGCCCCATTCTAAATCATTCATTGCCCCTTGAAGCTAAAAACAGTCCAACAAATAAAGTCACTTTTTGGTTTGCATAACACTAATTTTTCCAAGATAATGTTAACAGCTCTGCACCTGCATCTCACCCCAACTTTTGCCCACAGCAGCCCCTGGATCTCACCCCAACTTCTGCCCACAGCAGCCACAGCATCACTCCCTGATCCTCTTCAGGAGGAGTGGTCTGTGTGAAGAACAGAGTGACAGGAAAGGGGGACAAGTCTCCAGGGACTCAGGGACTACTTAGTAGAAAGTGTCCTTATAGGTGGTTTCCCAGACTTACATCTGACCTCCACCATTGATTTGGTTGCCATTCACAGAAAAGGGCAAAGGGACAAAATAGACATCGAAATCCAGTGAGGGAAATGTGATGATGAGGGCCTCATCACCTTTGGCACACCATACTGGCTCTGCTATACTTGATACTGTCCATTTTCCAATATAATTGGGGAAAAAATATGGTGATCAGATGCCCATCACCCACACCAATCTCCCTGCTGTGGGCTGAGTTGTGTCTCCCCAACATTCACACATTGATCTAACCCCTGGGACCTCAGAATGTGAATGTATTTGGAGATAAAGTTCAATCACCTTTATAGAAGTGATTGAGCTAAAATGAAGTCATTTGGGTTACCCCTAATCCCATATGACTGGTGCCCTTAAAAGAAGAGGAGATGAGGACACAGACACACACAGAGGGAAGACCACGTGAGGACACAGGGAGAAGACAGCTGTCTGCAAGACATCGATTTCCAGCCTCCAGCACTGTGAGAAAATAGATTTCTGTTGTTCAAACCACCCAGTCTGTGGCACTTTGTTAGGGCAGTCCTGGCAAACTAATATACTCCCCTTAAGTCAAACTTGGATATACCTAACATTTGTAAAGAATGGTTAATTCAAAAAAAAAAAGCTTTTGTAGCCATTTTCTTTTGAATCCTTCCAACAACTCTGCAAGATATCACAATGGCTATTTTGCAAATGGAGGAACTGAGGCTTAAGAAAGTACAGGAATTTACTTCTTGTGCAGCAATAATGGGCAGAGCTGGGGGACTGGAGCCGCCCTTGCCCTCTGCTCTCCTAGCAATTTTCTTTTATGAGCAAACCTACACAGTGTAAACCTCCTGGGCACCTGTTCTTTTCTGCACACTTCACTATATGAACATGGAACATTTATAGAGATAGCCTGTAAGAGCTGAATTCCTGCTGCCTCTAACTCCAGACACTTTTGCCTGAATGTGTACTTCTCACTACTGATAAACCTGTGACTCAGCTGGAAATCCTCATGGTGAAGGAACTGAACACAGAAAACACACATTCATAAAGACCAGGTGTGGAAGTCTCCAGCCCTGTTTGCACTGCGGCAGACAGGGACACCACAGCCCCACGGTATTTGGAAACCCGAGCTTGAGATGATTGATGGAAGTGTTAAAATGCCAGAGCATTTGAGGAATATGGTATGGGCAGCCCCAGAAGAAATGGCCCTGCTCAGATGCCATCCTGTGGGGTGCGGCTTAATGGGGCCACTCACTCATCTGGGATGTGAAACTTTGAAGACAAATACCTGTTTACTTCATTCGTCCCAGATTTTATACATGCTTTTTAAAAAACAACTTTATTCATGTATAACTAGGATAAAATAAACAGCACATATTTAAAGTGCCCAATTTGATGAATTTTGATATTGGTGTACATGTGTGAAACTGTCATCACAATCAAAATAACAAACGCCTCCATCATTTCCAAGTTTCCGCATGTCCTTTGTAAGCCCACCTTGCTCCCCCTTCCCCCGCACAAGCCCAGCCTCCCATCCCTTCCCAGCAATCATTGATATGTTTTCTGCCTCTATGGCTTAGTTTGCATTTTCTAGAATTTTATATAAATGAAATCATACAGTATGTGTTATTTTTGTCTGGCTTTTTTTTTTCACTCAGCATAATTACTTTGAAATCTGCCCATACTGTTGTCTGTATCAATAGTTTATTTCTTTGATCTCTGAGTGTCATTCCATTTTGTGGAAATGCCGTAATTTGCTTATTCATTTGCCTGTTGAGGGACATTTGGATTGTTTTCCGTTTTGGGCCATTACCATAAAGCTGCTATGAACATTTGTATACGTGTGGACAGATGCTTTTATTTCTCTTGAGTAAATACCTAGAAGTGGAATGGCTGTATATTTAGCTTTGTAGAAACTGTCAGACTATTTTCCAAAGTAGTTGTACTATTTTACGTTGTTAGCAGCAGCGTAGAAGAGTTCCAGTTCCTCCACCCACTTGTCAACACATGGTATGGTCCATTTCTAAAGTGTTACCACTACTAGGTGTGTAGTGGTAATCTCAATGTGATTTTCATTTGCATTTCTCTAATGACTAATGATGTTGAGCATCTTTTAATGTGTTTATTTTGCCTTTCATCTATCTTCTTTGGTGAAGAGAATGTGTTCAAATCTTTGGCCCATTTTTTAAAGTTGGTTTATTTGTCTTCTTGTAATTGAGTCTTAAGAATTCTTCACACATCCTAGATCTAAGTTCTTTGTGAGATAGGTGTTTTGCATTTAATTCAGTAAGATATATAAACAAGAAAGGCTTATTGTGAGTCCCTGAACCATGCTAAGAGATGAAATAGGTACCATTTGTTCAACATTAAGTATAAATTATACATACAAAAGCTACATATATCCCACAGATGAATTACTTTTCATTTCTCCCTAATGGCACTGGTGGCTCTTAGCCAGATGGGCTGAAAGAAAGCTCCCTGTCCCTACCTTTCCAAGTATTCTTTATTTCTAGCCTCTTGTCCCTGGGGTCCTTTCCTAATTCCACACCCCATTCTGATCCACACCGACAGATGGACAACTTTGGAGGCAGTAATGCCACCCATCCTGCACTGACTCATGTTAAGGAGGGGCAGCTGCCTGGAACCCTGTTTTCTCCCCCCTGCTAGATGCTGGGGCTCTTTCTAGATTCTCCTGACTTTATGCAGAAAATTACCAATGTTTTGGTTGTGTTACCTCAGTGATTTTTTTCCGCTGATTAAAAATTAACTCCCTCGTTGCTACCAAACCTCCCTTCCTGGGGGCACCAGCTGGGTGGTTGCTGCTTAAGGATGAGCAGCAACTTCTGAGCAGCAACTTCTGAGCAGCACAGAATCACCCCCTAGCTTACTTCTGTCCTGGAGACCCTCAGCTGAGAGCCCACAACCCTAGTCTGTGCTCAGGCTCCGGAGCTTTCCTCAGAAATGATTCTAGAACCCCAGAGACAAGCCTGAGGGAGACGAGGAGGGAGAGTCCCTGGGCAGCGTGCTTCCTGAAAGCACATGTCAGAGTGAAAGCGTGTCCTCATAAGTGGGATTCTCACGGCAGTGGGGTGACTTTGCACAAGGCACTTTACCTCTGTCAGCCTCTCTTTCTTCATGATAATGATAATAATCCTCACTACAAAGCTGTATTACATCACAGGAGACTGTGACAATAGTCACAGGACAATAGGAGAAATCTGGCCATCTCATACACTAGGCCTCCCCAAGTCGCTGTCATCTCTTTGCTGGGTTGTTGCAATCACCTCCTCAAAGGCCCCACTCCCACATCTGCAGTCTCTCTTCATGCTATAGCCAGGAGGCTCTTTAAAACCAGGATTGTGTCACCAATTTGTCAAAAACCCTCAAATGGTTTTCAGTCTGACTCAGAGTAAAAGCTAAGGTCGACACCATGACCTGCAAAGCCCCGCAGGATTAGATGTTTGCAGCCTCTTACCTCTTAAGCCTTCCACCTCTCTCCTTCCCTTGGCCATGGCCTCCCTCCGTGTGGTCTGTCCATTCTGCCTCATGAGGGCCCTTAGCACTGACTGCTCTCTCCGCAGCGTCTCCCCTCACATGTCCACCGGGCTCCCTCTCTTCCCCCAGCTTTCTGCTCAAGTGTGGCCTTCGTAGGGCTGCCTTCTTATCCTCCCTTTCCCTACCTCTTTGCTTTATATTACTCATGGCACTTGCCACTGCATGATGTATTATATATTTATAAATGTCCCTAGTGTCTGCCTCTTCCCAATAAAGCACAAACACTGTAGCACCAGGCACTTTGCCTATTTTGTGTACAGTTATGTTTTCGGCCTTTAGAATAGAGCCTGGCACACACTAGGAGCTCAATACATATTTGTTGAATGAATAAATAAATGTATCTAGTACAGTGACCATATAAAATGTTTGCTTTCTTTCCATTTCTTCCTTCTCTTTGAAAGTGATTTCTGTAGAATGGAAGATAAAACAATGTGGGAAATTTCCGGGATAAAATGCAAAGAGTGTTCACAAGTGTTTTAAAATATCATTGGAAATTCGCATGAATGTCTCTGGAAAACATAAGGGCTCTTTACATGTGCAAATGCACTCCACCAAACATGACAGAAGTTGGGAAGTGCATTGTGAATAGTGTCTGGGAAGGAAGGGACAATAAGCGTGAGCAACTGGGCAGCCAGGAAAAGGAGTGGCTGAGAAAATGAGGGCCTGTAACCAAAACAAGGGCAAGGGGAAAAGATGGGAAAGCGGCAGGGGAGGGAGACACTGATCATCCCGGATGCTGAGAACACAAATTCCCAGCAGACCAGGAGGTGGGGTGGGGGTGGGGTGGGAAGTTTGTGGAGAGTCTTTTTGACTGTAAGCCAAATAGTCAGTGCTGGGGCCCAAACGGAAAGGATTTTACTTCTCTAGGACCACAGGAAAGGAGTCACTTAGGCCAAGTAGGTGGACACAAGACTGAGAACAAGAGGGTTATCACTAAGACCATAATCAATATGGGCAGTACCTGCAGAACCCAGGTATAGCTGCCAGATGAGGGGATGTTACAATGGAGTGAGGTGGCTGCTCCACTGGGGACACTGCCTCCATGCCTGGGCACCGAGGAAGGGACATCCACCATGTGCACAGGGGTCAGGGAGATGTCACCGCTGGGGACACTGCCTCCATGCCTGGGCACCGATGAAGGGACATCCACCACGTCCACAGGGGACAGGGAGATGTCACCGCTGGGGACACTGCCTCCATGCCTGGGCACCGATGAAGGGACATCCACCACGTCCACAGGGGACAGGGAGATGTCACCGCTGGGGACACTGCCTCCATGCCTGGGCACCGAGGAAGGGACATCCACCATGTGCACAGGGGTCAGGGAGATGTCACCGCTGGGGACACTGCCTCCATGCCTGGGCACCGATGAAGGGACATCCACCACGTCCACAGGGGACAGGGAGATGTCACCGCTGGGGACACTGCCTCCATGCCTGGGCACCGAGGAAGGGACATCCACCATGTGCACAGGGGTCAGGGAGATGTCACCGCTGGGGACACTGCCTCCATGCCTGGGCACCGATGAAGGGACATCCACCACGTCCACAGGGGACAGGGAGATGTCACCGCTGGGGACACTGCCTCCATGCCTGGGCACCGATGAAGGGACATCCACCACGTCCACAGGGGACAGGGAGATGTCACCGCTGGGGACACTGCCTCCATGCCTGGGCACTGAAGAAGGGACATCCACCATGTGCACAGGGGTCAGGGAGATGTCACCGCTGGGGACACTGCCTCCATGCCTGGGCACCGATGAAGGGACATCCACCACGTCCACAGGGGTCAGGGAGACGTCACAGAAAAGGGGATGCTTAGAGAAGCAGGAATTCACGAAGCGCACCAAATGAGAAGTAAGAAATGTCTGCCCATTGGAAGAGCGCTGCTGCTTCCTAGATCCAACTGATATCTTGCTGCACTGCCAGACAGCTTACCAAGTGGAATTACCATGGTTCTTTCTCTTGGCCATGTGTTTTCACTGGTGTCACGCAGAGGCAACCACCATTTGAGGAGTTATGAAGTGAAATTTTAAAGGAAAACCGAAGTAACAGGAAGGTTACCTTTAATGGTATTAGGAAAGATTCTAAACTCGTGAGAACATTTAACCTTAGAGTGACTTTTTAAATCCTGTATCTTCCACTTTGTTTTCTTTTGCATGCTTAAATTCCCATTTCTCTTGTGTCTGGGACATCTACCCTTGAATAACTCACTGTTGTCTTCAGTCAACACACATGAAACATGCCCCATCTTCCCTCTCACTTGTCAAAACTACAACAGCTTCCCAACTGGCCTAAATCTCTATCATGTCCACACAGCTCACCTAAATAGTCTATTTTGTTCTTGGGTTTGTTTTTTGTTTTTGAGATGGAGTCTCACTATGCTGCCCAGGCTGATCTTGAACACCTGAGTCTAAGCAATCCTGCCTCAGCCTCTCAAATAGCTGGAACTACCAGTGCAGGCCACTTCCCCTGGCTCTAAATAGTGTTTTTACGGTGTCCTTTCACCATGCCTTTTCCCTCCTCACAAGCCTCAGGACTGCTCCCTTACCTACAGGGTAGGAAAACACCTACCTTCTCACTCACACACAGCTCCTTCTTAAAAACTATGCTTTCACTGTGAATACAGTGATGAACAATGAGCTATGGCTTTGGTCCTGTGACATAGAGTCTAGGGTGGTAGGGTGATACTGAGCAAATACTAAGCATTCCATAAAGAAATAATCACGAATTATGAAAGTAAAATATTATGTTAGGAGAATCAGATTTTGATGGGGGGTTATGATTAGGGAAAACTTTTTTGAGGAAGTGACTTTTGGGCTGACACATGGAGGATGAGCAGAAGTTGGCCAGGGAAGGACTAACAGAAGGGATGTGCAGGGCACCACGGTGGGGAATCCCTTGGCCTATGGGAGGAACTGATGCAAACCCGAGGGGCTGGAGTGTCATCTGTTAAGGAAAGAAGGACATAAAAAAAAAAAAGGTGACACTGGAGAAAGAAGCAGGGTTGTGTTAGCAGCAGCGAATCCATACAAGTCTTCAGCAACCTAAATTCTTGCCTCCTCAGAAGAAAGAATTCGACTGAGGGATCTAAGGCAGAGGGAGAGTCTGAGGCAAGTTTTAGAGCAGGAGTGAAAGTTTATCAAAAAATTTCAGAGCAGGAATGAAAGGAAGTAAAATACACTTGGAAGAGGGCCAAGTGGGTGACTTGAGAGATTCAAGTGCGCTGTTTGACCTTTGACTTGGAGTTTTATACATTGGCCTGCTTCTGGGGGGTTGCTTCCTTCTCCCTGGATTCTTCCCTTGGGGCGGGCTATCCACGTGAGTGTGGCCTGCCAGCACTTGGGAGGGGCCCCATGCACAGTGTGTTCACTGAAGCTGTGCACATGCTCCCTTGAGACATTTTCCCCTTACCAGTTGAGTGTTCCTAGAGGAAGGTCGTAGACTAGTTAAACTCCACCACTTTGCCTCTTAGTGCATGTGCTTGAGCCTACTCGCCCAACTCCTGCAATCTTATCAGGAAGCTGCCGATCACCAGCTTCAGGTGTGTCTGTTTTAGAGCGACAGCTTAACAACCGCCTGACCATCACCTGATGGCTGCCTGACATTCCTGTGGGGGGTCCTCTCCTGCTCTGCTCATGTCTGACTAACCATCTGCTGTAACCACACAGGGCCTTCCAGACTGGATAGGGGTTATAGATCTGCTTGCTGCTGAAGAGAGGATGACTTGGAAGCCAGGAGATTTTAAGAGGCTATTGCATAAGTGAAACGAGAGCAGGTGGTGGGTTGGACCCAATGGATAGCAGGAGATGGATGAAATGTCTTAAAGGTGGAATGAATGGGATAAATAGGACATGGTGGTAGATTGGATGTAGAAGGGTTGGAAAACAATGTCAAGAAGGGCTCCCAAATTTCAGACTGCTGAATGGAGGTGTCATTTTCCAAGACACGGAAGACAAAAGAGGAGTATGTTTGTGGAGAATGACCCAGATTAGTCTCACGCAGGTAAACCTTAGGGTACTGGGAGTTCCATCTTTCCTCCTGAGATTATTATTCCCATGTTTACAGCTTCTGTCACTCAGATGGCAGTGAAATTGCTTCACCTTCCAGAATGTGCATGTGTTTTCTTCCAAACAAGATAAAATGATTAAAGGAGCAGGGGCTTCATCTGCCAGCACACACATGTGAGTGTGCCTCACGCTGTCCAGCAGCACCATGTAGCGTGCACCGTTAAAGGACCTTGTAAGAATGAGTGAGTCATATTGGACTATAAATGTTTAGCCTTCAAAGCACTGTGAAGTGACAGATGATTATCATTATTTTTCAGGGAGGAAAAATCTAACCTCAAAATCACTGCATTTTAAATTATGACTTTCTAACTCACCCCAGGCTTCGGTGATGTTTACACGAAGCAGCTGTTCTATGTAAAGATCCTTGTGCTAACTAACTACTGCCCTAGGCTGTGACAAAGGAAAAGTCACAGGCAATCTCTTTCTAACCCAGGTCTCACTCAAAATTCCCAAGTTATGTTTTTTGCAAATGGTTTGAGTTTGCCTCTATGATAAGAAAATTTCATTTGATTAAAATGAACCACAGGAAATAATAGGGCCTCTATGAAGTTATGGAGGCTGGGTGTGATGACTCATGCCTGTAATCTCAATACTTTGGGAGGCCAAGTTGGGAGGATTGCTGGAGGCCAGGAGTTTGAGACAAGGCCTGGGCAACATAGCAAGACCCCATCTCACAGAACTAAAAAAATATATATATATATTTAGCCAGTTGTGATGGTGTAAGCCTGTAGTCCCAGCCACTCAGGAAGCTAAACTGAGGGGATCTCTTGACCCCAGGAGTTTGAGGAGCTATATTAGCACCACTGCACTCTAGTCTGGGTGACAGAGTAAGAATGTCTCAAAAAAAAAAAAATAGAGAAATTATAGGACTATGGGACAGTGCTAAGCATAAGTTCATAGATTTTAACTCCTCACAGAAGTTAAGTTCCAGGGTAGAAGACATCATGCCTGGCCTCAGCCCAGCAGCCCCAGGCAAGGTCCAGTGTGGCCTGGGGTGCTGTGGGGGCCGACCCACAAAAGGTGACATCTCCCCATGGCCCACAGCCAGTGGACTTCCAGAAGAAGTGTATCATCCAGCAATTTTGCGAGTCACCCTCATGCAGTTTTTCCTGAGCAGAGAACAGGGAATGGGGGATTGCAGGTGGTGGAAAAAAAAAAACACCAAAACCACTGTCACAAGTAAAGAAAGGTTAAGGATGCCCACACGTATTAATTTCCTGCCACCATCCATTTACTTCACATATGTTGTCCTCTGTTTTCCTGTTTACCTGTCTGCAAAATACACATAATAATAGTATCCATGTAGTGGGTTTGTTGTTTGAGAAGCAAATGAGCTACTACATGGAAAGCACTTAGAATCACCACTGGCACATCAGAAGGGCTTGCAACATGTTAGCTTTCATTAAGAGGACTATCACCATCATCATCATCACCACCATCTCCCACCACAGACAGATTCTTTTATATTCATTTTTGCAGATAAGGAGACCGAGGTTAAGCGCACGTCAGTCAGCATGGGTTCTGCTATGTTGCACTAACAAATAACCCCCAGCTTCAGGTAATGGACAGCCAGAGACACTTATTCTTACTCATGCTACATATTGGCTCCATGTCCTCTTCCACCCAGAACCCAGGGTGAAGGAACAGCCCTTCTCTGTGATATCCTGCCTTTCTCACAGCTGATGATAGAGATGGAGGAACCGAGTTTCTACTCCAAAGGGACACATGTCAGTTCCACTGTCATCTCTTTAGAAACACAGTCACCTGACAAGCCTCATGTCAACAGCACAAGGAGTATAATCTTTACCCAGGGATGACTCCATGGGAAAGGGCAGCAAATATTTTAACAATCACACAATCTACCACAAAGAGTTTCAATAGCTCACCCAGGGTCACACAGATTTTAAAAAGCCAGGATTCAAAGCCACTTCACTAATGCAAAAGTCTTTCTGGGGTCCTGCCTGGCTTTTCCTCCCTTCGTTTTAAGCACATTGTCTTTATGATTAAAATCTTCTATCCTTACAATATTTAAAATGTAGCAGCAACAACAACAATAGCAAAACAGCAACAATAGCATTTTGAATTTTTTTTTTTTTTTTTTTTTTTTTTGAGGTGGAGTCTCACTCTGTTGCCAGGCTGGAGTGCTGTGGCGTGATATCAGCTCACTGCAACCTCCGACTCCCTGGTTCAAGGGATTCTCCTGCCTCAGCCTCCTGAGTAGCTGGGATTACAGAGTTGGGATTACAGGTATGCGCCCCCATGCCCGGCTAATTTTTATATTTTAGTAGAGACAGAGTTTCACTATGTTGGCCAGGATGGTCTTGATCTCCTGACCTCGTGATCCACCTGCCTTGGCCTCCCAAAGTGTTGGGATTGCAGGCTGCTCTGAGCCACTGTGCCCGGCTGCATTTTGAATTTTTAAACTAACTTTTTTTGCAAAGAATCTCAAATTGCAGAGAATCTCAATCCTTACCCCGGGGTCAAAAGCTGGCCAGCCATGTTCGAGATTCCAGCTGGTTCTTTTTCAGCTGTAGTTTAGGATGCTTCTTCTTTGGTTTTCTGGCTTGTGAGATGGGGATAAGTCCATAGCTTCCGTTTCAAGAATTTACTGAGCATTTACTATATTAAAAGCCTTATATTAGTTTACTTCTCAAGACTGTGTCAAAGAATAAAATCACAGAGATCATCACTGAAACCCTGCTCATTGGTAGCTGGGTTTATAGGTCCTTCAGTGAACCCACTTAATAAGTTGTGTAATCACACACAAAAAAACCTAGTAATTTAAAAATATGGAAATGTACTTTTAAGCTCCCTTTCAGTCTAGATTCATGAAGCTTTCATATCTTCTACTGACTATTTTCACCGCTGAGTTGTCAGGGATGAAGCAGAGCTCATCAGTCTGAAGAGTCAGTGTTTGAACTAAATCTCTTCCAGACACTCCTGCTGAACCAGAAAGCCTACTTGAGGCCTGGGTCTTAGCCTCAACCTTGAGAACACTCAGGAGAAATTAAGTCCCTCTTACCCTCCTTGGACCTCAAATGTTTGAGGATGTGGTCACATGGCACCTCCGTGGGAACACAGTCCACTTCCTTTCTCAGAAGGCCTAGTCCTGGGGCGCCTGCCGCTCTGACGACACCCTGGGCACTGGGCTGTTTGTCTCGCCATGGGCCAGTCTTTGCTGCGTGACTCCGGAGTTGCTCCTCCCCATCTCTCCAGTACTGAGTGCAGGTTTGCATCTAGCGGGCTCCTGAAGTATTCATGGTTACCCTGCATTTGGGGAAGGGGGCAATGGAGGCTGTCATTAGGCTATCTCTGTAACTGAGGCCAAGAGTTATGACTTTTTTACACTGGCTTCTCATGGTTCAACAGCATCCTCACCTGAAGGCAAAATATGATGGAGATGGAGGTGGGGGAGAGCAGGGAGGGGGCTCCTAAGGGGGGAGGGGAACACAGGGAAGCAAGGATAGAGAGGGTCACAGCAAACATCACTTTTCATCTGTCCCTGGCTGCCTCTGCAATGAAAACGCCTTTCAGTCTCCCCAAGGGATAAGTATTGAGAAGTTTCCATCTCATTAACCACCCAGTGGACCCAAAGGAAGGCCATGTCCGCCTCCCAGGGCCAAACAATCCCACAGCATCAGGGGTCCCTACGCCTCTCCCTGCTCCTGAAGCAAGTGCATGAGGCCGTTTAGCAAGGCATCCTCCTGGAGTTGTGGTCAAATGGCTCATGTCCAATCCCCAGCTCACAGGAATGTGACCAACACATCTGCTCTAAAAACTTCCAGAGTCGTCGGTGTTCTTTTTATTCTTTTAAGCTGTAAGTTATGCCCTCCAGCTTACCTGGCCTCCACACATTGGAGAAGAGTGCATATCTCACCTCCAAGAGGGTGGTCGTGAGTGTGAAGAAAGTTTCAGGATGGATGGGAGAAAATAGGGAATTAACAGAGAGATTTTAAAAATACTTAGTACAGATTTTTCTTAATGCAATCACATCGTTCATTTTAACTTATGACTTGGTGGAAGAGCTTCCGAAGTCAGCAGTCTAAGCATTGCCTGGGTTAGCAGAAGAGGGAGGCTTTTGGAGGAAGATTGCAGTGGGTTCCCTCTCCCTGCCCATCTCTGTTTGCGTCCCATCCCCAGGGTCTCCCCCTGCCCTTCCCACTGCTTTGAAATGAGACTGACCCATGAGGCTGCTCCAAGTGTGAGTGACCCAGATGAAGCCATCCCCTTCCCAGTGGGAGAGAGAGAGGAGGGCACTGCTTCCCCCGGGTTTTCACCTGATTTTCTCAGCGGATGTGGAAGTGCCCTTTGTTATCATTCTCAAATGGCTGATGGGAGAAGCCATGGCTGGGAGACTGGGTAAGGGGTGGAGCAGGGAAGGCTGGCTCCGCGTGGGAGCTACTCACCTGTGCCCGCTCACTTGTCCAGCAGCACTGGAAGGGAGAGTTTTTAAATGGGGGTTTTAAATACTCATGTTCTCACTTATAAGTGGGAGCTAAATATTGGGTGCACATGGACATAAAAAATGGGAACACTAGACCCTGAGGACTACAAGATGGGGGAGAGAGGAAGGGGGGCAAAGGCTGAAACCCCACCTACTGGATGCTAATTGCTCACTTCCTAGACAATGAGATCATCCACACCCCAAACCCCAGCATTGCAAAATATATCCATGTAACAAACCTGCACATATACCCCCTGAATCTAAAATAAAAGTTGAAATTATTTTTTATTACAAAGTAAAAAACCATTTTAATGTGTTTTGGTATACAGCAAATAAATGAACATATAGAATGTTATATAATTTTATTAGAAAGTTTGACTAATTAATCATAGAAATAAATGAGCAGCATTTTTAACCAATAAATAGAAGATGTGAATTCTTTTCAAATACCAGACAAAAATATTAATATGTTAAATGGAAAGTTTTTAGGACTAAAAACTGTTACTGAATTAGAGACAGAAATTCAACAGGTCATATTTTCTGAACACCGTAAATGGCAGTAAAATATCAATTAAAATGTAAACAACCAGTAATTTCAAGCCACAAACAAATTTCATTTAAGACCTTCTAAATTAACTTCTGCATTAAATGGAAAATCTAAACTGAGGTTATTTTTAATGAGTCAAGGAAGTTCTAATTTAGTAGCATGGTGCTGAAGACCTGAGTTCAAGTAAATAATTGTACCAATATTAGCTTAGCGTTATGGAACAAGAGGCATTCTGCCCACATATAATTACTATTCTCTGCAGTGTAGTATTGTCATTTAGGAAATAGATGCAAAATGTACGATTAAATGTCTAGGATTAAAAAAATACAAATTAAAATATAATACAGGTTTTATTATGATTCAGGTGTGATGGGGCCAACAGATCAGGAGACAACTGCCATGAAAAAGACAGCTTGTTACTCACAGTTCCCATGAGGAGGGGCCACATCACACCAAGGGGGCCATATAGGGAAGCACCACGGTGGGCCAGAAGGCAGAAGAAAGGGGGCTATGGGCCAGAGCCTTCATTGTGGTTTTTGTGAGAAGTGGGTGAGGCAGGGTAAAAAGGCTTAGGATTGGCTAGTCTGAATGAATTTCAGCAGGCTCTGGGGCATAGGGCTGTTCTTAATCTGTACTTGGTCCTGGGGCGATGAAGGCAGGGGACAGTGGCCTAGAATGTAAAAGCCCCATAGAGGAGCTGCTGAGAAGCTGGGCCCTGCTTCCGTTGGTTTGCATAGGAAAGGCATGCTTACAGCTTGCAGGTGAGCCCTTTGCTCTCTCCAGGGATTGGTTGGCCCTGGGAGGGTCAGCCCCTCCAGGGTCAGCAAGACCCCTGATGTCAAAGCTTCAGAATACAAAAAACAAAAGGCATGGGTAATACAGACAGGCAGGCTCTTGGATGAATACTCTGGGATCTCTGTTGAGGATATTTCTGCATCCAGCCAGGCTAAAGTCAACCTGAAGATTTCTAAGTTCCTAATGGGCACATAGAGCAGTTCCTAATGGGCACATAGAGCAGAAACATTCAGTGGGAGAGCATCTCCACCAGATGCATAACTATTGCCCCAACCCTGCTTCTCCTAAGGTTCCCTGGGATTCTTCAGTGACAGATTTATCAGGTCAGTGTTCCAGCCTGTATCAGCCACACCACTTCACACCTTTCTGAAAGAGTGAGCCGGCCCATCAGCAGGGGCCAGCAGCCAACAGGCATTGACAGCTCTGGGTCAAATGTCACTGGTGGTGTTTGCAGAACAGTCCAATGTGACAGCCCCCTGTATCGAGTCCAGGGTGGCTGCCCTTGTGTTTCCTTCACAGCCTCTATCCTGTACTTTTCTCCCAGGAAGGAAGAGCTCAGCTAATCCTACGATTTTGTAGCCTAGCTTATTTTCTAAACACATACATACCGAAAACAAATGACAGACTTGTTCTTTGGTCAGCCTCACATCACAGGCAGAGGCCCAACCAAAATTCATAATTTCAGCTTGAATTATACACAGCACTGCACCACCCATCCCACACTTATGGAGAACCGTGAAGAAAAACACACACAAGCACAGAATAGGTCTCGTTGGAGCATCTGGGATGGTTACTGAAAGCATCGCCTTCCCCACTGAGCTGCTAGAAGGTAGCATATAGAGGCTCTCATCTGCTCCAAAAAAAACAAGCCCTTGTTTCACCTCTCCCTGCTCTGTCCAGCCCCACCCAACCCTGATCCCTCCCAGATGAATGCCAGATGCGTCCTGATGAGTGTCATCCCATGATCAACAATCCCCACACTGTGAACAAACCCCAACCCATTTATTCTGTGGTTAATCCATGTTTTAATAGGTGTAATGATTAAACTGCCTCCACTAACAAATGAGTTCACTGGAATGTAAGAATTTGAGTGAATCCATTAGAAACATCTGTGGATAGACACAGACACATGGCATACATCCCCTATACATGGAAATGCAGACATGGCAAAGATGAAGAGAAAAGATGTCAGAGGCAACAAGCACAGATGCTCCCCCACTGGGTTAGAGTTCTGGCCTGAAGTGGGGCCATCTCAGGCACCCACACCTGTGTCTGCTGTGCAGTCCTCTAGGACTCCCCTGGGAGAGTTGTCAGACATGTCCCAGGGCCAGCTCCCTGCCTGCCCTTACCTTACGTGCGATGGCATGTGGTCACTTCAAGGTGCTGTCCCTGTTTCAGACCCAGCGCAAGGTCAGCACTCGTAGGCCCTGGTGTCCGTGGCCGTGTCAGCACAGTCCAGATCCAGCGTGCCCCTCACTGTCAGTCACTTCCTCTGCCACAAGCCCCCTTACTGGTCACTTTATTTTCTGCACAAGGAGCATTTCCCTCACTGTCCCTGTGCTGAAGGCCCCTTCCATTATTGCTTTTCAAATTTTTGAGTCAGGGTCTCAGTCTGTCACTCAGGCTGGAGTGCAGTGGTGCAATCATGGTTCACTGCAGCCTCGACCTCCTGGGCTCAAGCGATCCTCCCACCTCAGCCTCCTGAGTAGCTGGGACCACAGGTGCATGTCACCACTCCCAACTAACTTAAAGAAAATAAAATCTGTAGAGATGGGGTTTCGCCACATTGCCCAGGTTGGTCTCAAACTCCTGGGTTCAAGCAATCCTCCCGCCTTGGCCTCCAAAAGTTCTGGGATTATAGGTGTGAGCCACTGTGCCAGACTCACTTTCCAAATTTTCAATGTCTTCCCTGATAGCCACTTACTTTCCTATCCTAAATTCTAACTTGGTCCATTCCCACTACTGGGAAGAAACATGAACATAACTCAATCCAGTTTTGACCAGTCTGACTTGGTGCAGCCCATGCTCTCTCTCATGCTAAGCTTTCTGGGTTGGCAGCTAGATAGCAAACCATTCTAAGGTCATCCTTTGCTTCATATTCCCTACCTGGCCCCCTCCACCTCCCTAGCCAAAGGAGGCCGGGACAGCTACGAGAAGATTGCATTTAGAGAGAACGACCACACATTCCTCTTCTGTCTTCCCTGCGTGTCACTGTTAAAGCAACAGTCACTGTCATAAGAATAAACGTGTACTGGGGACCAGCACAGTGGCTCACACTGTAATCCCCACTGGAGCCCAGGAATTCAAGACCAGTCTGAGCAATAGAGTGAGGCTTTTTAAAAGTGTGTTGGGGGATGTAAATGAAAAATATATTCCTTCAGACTTCTGAACCTTTGCATTTGCTGTGTCCTGTGCTGGAAATGCCCTTTTTACCTCTTGACTGGGGGTGGTCTTGTTTATTTAAGTTCTAGTTCATTTAAATAACCAGTTAAAATCTTACCTTCTGTGTGGAAATTGCCTCCAGCCTCCCTTCAAGAGGTCGCTGCATCCCCCTCAGCATCTGTGCTGCGAGGCTTTCTCAGGCCATCTCCACTGTGGTTGTGCCTGTGCCCCTCTGTTAGGCCGTTCTTTCACTGCTATAAAGAAATATCTGAGACTGGGTACTTTATAAAGAAAAGAGGTTTAGTTGGCTCATGATTCTGCAAGCTTTACAGGAAGCATGGTGCTGGCATCTGCTTGGCTTCTAGGGAGGCCTCAGGAAGCTTACAGTCATGGTGGAATGTGAACAGGGAGCAGGCACGGCACATGGCAACAGCAGGAGCAAGTGAGAGAGAGTCAGGGGTGGGGGGAGGTGTCACACACCTTTTTATTTCTTTTTTTGAGACGGAGTCTCGCTCTTTCGCCCAGGCTGGAGTGCAGTGGCCCGATCTCGTCTCACTGCAAGCCCCGCCTCCCAGGTTCACGCCGTTCTCCTGCCTCAGCCTCCTGAGTAGCTGGGACTACAGGCACCCGCCACCACGCCTGGCTAATTTTTTGTATTTTTTAGTAGAGACGGAGTTTCACCATGTTAGCCAGGATGGTCTCAGTCTCCTGATCTCGTGATCTGCCCACCTCAGCCTCCCAAAGTGCTGGGATTACAGGCGTGAGCCACTGCGCCCAGCCAGGTGTCACACACTTTTAAATGACCAGATCTTGTGTGAACTCAGAGCAAGAGCCCACTTATCACCAAGAGGATGGCCCCAGCCATTCATCAGGAATCTGCCCCCATGATCTAATCACCTCCTGCCAGGCCCCACCTCCAACACTGGGGATGACATTTCAACATGAGATTTGTGGGGGACAAATATCCAAGCTTTAAGACTGGGAGTGCTGCCTCAATCACCTCTGGATCCACAGAGCCTGGCCCAGTGCACCGAATACCTTAGGCCTCAATGATTGTTTATCATGCGGGTGAAAGGGGACAGAGAAAGCAATAGCCATTGCCAGTGGGGTGGGCAGTGCAGTGTGGTGGAGTAAGAAAGAGTAACTTAACCCCTCTGTGCCTCAGTTTTCTTATCTGTGAAATAGGTATGACAGTGGTAATACCCGTGTCCTGGTAGTGGTTGTGAGAATTAGATAAGTAATAAAACACTTAAATTGGTGCCTGGAATTGGCACCTAATCAGTGCTCAGTGAGCAATAATTCCCATTATCTTAGAGATATAGATAAGGTACTTAAATGAGCGAACTTTGATTACTTAAAATAATGAGGCATACAGTAAGATGGTTATCTTTAAAATCTAAGGCCCACGAACCAGTCATTTCAAATATTTGTTTTTCCAAAGCTATCCCGTGCCCTCACTTCCCACTTTCCTTTCCTCCAATGGTGAAATGATCAAAAGTGGTATAGAGGGGGCTGGGGGTGAGGGTACAGGTAAAAATGAGATTTGGAATAGTGTAAAAATGGCCTGGTCAGCCCCTAAGTTGTAGAGAGTGCACAGGACACAGAACAAGGTGCTTGAGGCACAGGTTAGAGGGCCCCTTTACACCCCAGCTCTACACAAATGTGCACTGTGACTTAGACAAGTCACTTCCTTCCTTTTAACTTCAATGTACTAATCTGTGACATGGGGATGAGGAGGCCACAATGGCTTCTATCATCTCATAAATCCTGAAATAAATCTTATGATTCTCATTCTAAATATAATTCTCCACATGCAGTTATTCTATGCTGGAGAAATAACGAAGGTTTTATTTATTTTTACCACCAGCCTTGGAGGTGAACAAGCTAGTAACAAACAAAAGCCAGTGTGTGTATGTGTATGTTTGTATGCTTTTTTTAAGAAAGAGAGGAAAATAAAAAACAATCAAAAAATCAACTGTGATTTTGGATTGTTGAAATCCAAAATCAACAGTAGTAAATATTTTTACATTACTTATAAAGCTATTCATTTTTAACATTTAAAAAGTATATTATGTATCATATATGTAAATATATATGAATGGCTATTGTGTCATAAATAGGTATATATGATGGTTTTCATAATGGTCTCTCACCAATACATCATTTTAAATGGAAATTATAACTTTGAGCAATATGAAAACTGCCGTTTCCCAGGAGGGAGTTTAGAATTTAGAATTGCTGATGCTGTAAGAGTTGACTTCGCTGAAGCTGGGCTGCCTCACTGGGGGAATATTACTAGCACAGAGAGTGGCCAGTTCCTTGATGGCGGGTTTTCCATTCGCACGCTTTCCAGTCTAGAGCTGCCCTGTCTTTGTGTGGTTATTTATTAAAGGCCAGATTCAGCAGGATGGGATGTGAGCACAACAGACGCAGGTTGCTGGGTGCTGCAAAATGCCTTGTGTTGTATCACGCCTCCCACAAATGAGCTCCCTGCCTTCCCCACTCCATTTCTCATTAGCCCTCCCCAAGGCCCCCTCTCCAGGGTAGCTGGAGGATGGGGTGGAATTACCCCTGACCCAGATTTATAGCTAGGGTTGGGGAGAAGGAAGTGACCATCCTGGCAGGTTAAATGGCTTGACCTGGGTCACATTGCCACCACTAACAGCAAAAAAAAGGCCTATTCTGCCGGCCTTTCAAATCTCAGAGCACACAGCTGCGTCCCAGGAGCCACATGGCTTTTCTGCTGGCCTGCTTGGATTATTCATGCAGAAATGGAGCTCCTTACTCAGGATTATGTGTGTGCCTTGGCGGCTAACTCTAATTCTGATGTTGTGTGACTTCTTAATCATTTGGAAGAAAAAGTCTTATGATTTTTTTTTCAATTTAAAGCAGGTTTACCATATTTTGATATCCCTAAACCAGACAAAAGTGCATGTCTGTGAATTTTCCATGTTTGAGGATGTTGTATTTGGAAAGGTCTGAGCCTGCAAGGAATTGCTTTTGGAGAAAGTCTCTCTCAGCTTGGAGGCAGTAGGAGTTATAGCTACAAATCTGTCTTGTAATTTTTTAAATTATGATAAACATATGTAGCAAAATTCACCATTTAACCATTTTTAAATGTGTACTCTGTGGCATTCAGTGCATTCACATGGTTGTTCTAACATCACCAGTACTCAGCTCTAGTACTCCTTTTATCTTCTCAAACAGAAACTGTACCCGTTCAACACTAACTCCCCATTCCTCCCTCCCCTCAGCCCCTGGAAACCATTCTACTTTCTGTCTCTATGAATTTGACTCTTCTAGGTACCTCCTATAAGCAGAATCATACAGCATTTGTCCTTATATGACTGACTCATTTCACTTGGCATAATATTTTCAAGGTTGTGGAATATCCATGTTGTGGAATGTTTCCAAACTTCTTTCCTTTAAAAGGTTAAATAATATTCCACTGTATGGATATACCACATTCTTTTAGCCATTCATTTGTTGATGGATATGAATTATCCTCTTGCACTTTTAAATCAGCTATTTCCCATTAGCCTTATTTCCTTTCAAATAAAAATTTCAGAAAATTTGCATCAGGAAAATGTGTTTTTTTATTTTGATTTTTTTTAAAAAAGGCAAAACTCAAACTGTGTAAGAGTTGAAGTTAACACTTTAAAATGACTCGAGAAAGTGTTTGAATATTATGTCCAACCACCCTAGAAACCCTCCCTTTATTCCCAGCAGCAGCAGCCACGTGGAGGTAGGAGCAAGATAAAAACCTGGACACCAGCTGGGAAGTTCTTTAAATAATTGAGACAAGATGTGAGAAGGGCCTGAATGAAGGAGGTAAATGGCCTGAGAAAGGAGAGAGCAGAGCCAGGTGTGCGAAGTGTTCAGGAGTGGGATGTACTCCTGGGATGTACTTAGGGGTGTTAACTGACAGGGGGTGAGGGGAGAGGCTGCAATCCACAACACCAGGGACCAGACTACTGGTGAGAAGTGAACCAACATGAGACTCAGGGCTCCCATAGACCCCAAAACTCAGTGCATGCTTCCCAGAGCACGCTGGGCCCAAGGCTTTGGGCTAAAATCAAGTAACTGAATTTTGTGCATCAATTTTGACTACTAAAAGTCTTTTTTCTTTTTTCCCTGATACTTCTTTGTGCATTCTACTGTTTTCTAAATGAGTGGGCTTGAGTGTCAATTTGTTACCTTACTTATGCTCTGTCTCGCTTTCTGTATATCACGGCTTCTGCCATTGCACATAGTTTTCCATCTTCAAATTCATCCTAGTATACTCATTTACTTTATATACATCTGCATATCTTACAATACAGGATAGACCTTTCTGCTTTTATAAACTAGTATTCTGTGAGCAAAGATGATACTATGAAGTTAACAAAGCTAAGCCTTCAGGGTCCCTCCCTTATTCGAGCCCTTTCCAAGGCCCTGAAACAGGCCCCAAAATTTTGTAATTGCAATTTTGTATTATTTTTTCTTAACGAATGTCCCCCAGATTTTATAAGCATCAGTCTCTTCAAAACCTGGATTTGCCCTGCTTATGAGTCAGGATTGAGCTGGAAAGCCGGGAGGCTGAGCTGCCTTTTCACAGAGGGATTTCTGAAGGCCTTTTCATCTGACAAATGGGGGAGCTTTTGCCCTCAAATCAATGGTTTCATCTCTTCTCCCTCCCCACCCTCATTTTCTTTTCTAAATCTTCCTGATGTTTATAAAAACAGGCTTGTTCAGCAAAATGAAACAAAGAAAATTGAGACAATTGCCTCAGTTGAGATGAGACTGTTGTTGGGCTGTTAAGAGTAGCTTCGATTTTTCTAAAATCACCCACAATTTTAGTGATCCTCCCTACCTTGGCCTGGGAGATAGGGCCTCCCTACCTTGGCTCTCCAGGGTAGAGAGCCAGCCTGCCCATCTTTGTCCTTCACACACGTGCACGATCACTCTGGCAGGGAACACGTGTGCTGCTCACAACCCGTGGAGACCAGAGGATAAATCAAATTGTTGTGTGCAGAGAGAAATTGGGTCTTGAGCAGCAAATCAATGGATAATCCATGTGCATTTTTAATGTACTTTTCCTCACATTTAACATCATCCTTCTACCCAGACCCACCCCCTTGGACAACGGGAAACAAAAGCCCCTTCCCCTTGGCCCCATGAGTTACCTCCCAGCAGTTGGGCTCTTGCAGACCCACAGGAGAGCAGCTGGCAGAGGATCAAGTGCTGGAAAGGGGGAGGGGGAGAAAGCCCTCTAAGGGATGGGGGCTGGACTTCGGTGACAGATCACCACAATCACCGCCTTTAGAGAGAGGGAAGAGTAAACAATAAAAATCTATGTTTCTGATGAATAAAACACGACTGGATTCACGTTGGGAAGGTGAAATAATGAGAGAGGCCTTGGCAGGTTTGTAAACTGATGTGTTTCTATCCCACGGCTCTGGAATTGCTGAGTTGCCCCAGTGATAGGAGGCCCTGGTGCTGATTTTCACAATCAGGTTCGTGTTACCCCAGTGTTAACTCCCAGAGAGGGAGAGCCCCAAAGCCATCTGGAGAAGGACTTTGCACTTTTCTGTATCCAAAAATTGAACAGAAATGACCTTTCTTAGAGAAAAACAAAAATTTAACAATGTTTTATAGCATCAGCATTTTAAATTAAAATGTAAGATATAAATAGAGAAAAGTACACACATCATAAATATACAGTTCAAGGCTGGGCACGGTGGCTCACACCTGTAATCCCAGCACTTTGGAATGTCAAGGCAGGCAGATCACTTGAGCCCAGGAGTTCGAGACCAGCCTGGGAAACATAATGAGACCCTGTCTCTATAAAAAATAAAAAGTTATCTGTGGTGGTATGTGTCTGTGGTCCCAACTACTCAGGAGGCTGAGGCAGGAGGATCACTTGAGCCTGGGAAGTCGAGGCTGCAGTGAGCTGTAATCGCACCACTGCATTCCAGCCTGGGTGACAGAGTGAGACTTTGTCTCTAAAAGTAAAATTAAAAATAAACAAACAAATAAATAAATACACAGCTCAATAGGTACACACAAAGTCAACACACTGAAGAAACCAAAAACACAATATAGAAATGCAACCGAGAGGGCCGGGCGCGGTGGCTCACGCCTGTAATCCCAGCACTTTGGGGGGCCAATGTGGGCGGATCACGAGGTCAGGAGTTCGAGACCAGCCTAGCCAACATGGTGAAATGCCATCTCTACTAAAAATACAAAAAAATTAGCTGGGCGTGTTGGTGGGCACCTGTTATCCCAGCTACTCAGGAGGCTAAGGCAGGAGAATTGCTTGAACCTGGGAGACAGAGGCTGCAGTGAGCCAAGATTGTGCCACTGTACTCCAGCCTGGGTGACAGAGAAAGACTCCATCTCAAAAAAAAAAAAAAAAAAAGAAAAAAAGAAAAGAAATGCAACCGAGAAAGAGAACACAGGGCCTTCCCCGTACCCTCTTCCACTCACTGCCTCCCTCCTCACTGCCTCGTTTAATTAAGGTAACCATGATCTTAGCCTCTAATACCACAGAGTACTTTTTCCTCTTTCTGAAGTTTACCTAAACGGAGTCAACAGTAGGTTCTCTTTTATTTCTGACGTATCATGCTCACATTGTATTTGAGCTTCCTCCCTATTTTGCTTAGCAGTCATTTGTCCATTTACATGGATGTGTGGTATATTCCCTTGGATGAATGTACCGCAGTTTATTTATCCATTCTACTGTTGATGGAAATTGGAATTGTTTCCAGTCTTGCTACAAACATTCTTATCCATGTCATTTGAAACATAAATAAGTATTTTGGAGGAATATTTCTAGGAATGGGATTCCTGGATCATAGGGTATTTGTAAGCTCAGCTTTAGTAGATACTGCAAACCAACCAAACCAATTTAGTATTCAATTAAGGGTATAGTACTCTTTTTAACATTTTCCTATTTTTATTGTATTTGTTTAGTTGACATAATAATTGTACATATTCATGGGGTACATAGTGGTGTTTTGATACATAAAATGATCAGATCAGAGTAATTGGCATATCTACCATCTCAAACAATTATCATTCTTCAGGCTGGGAACATTTAATATCCTCCTTCTAGCTATTTGAAACTATAGTGTATTATTGTTAACTATAGTCATCCTACAGTGCTATAGAATGCTAGAACTTACTTCTATCTAGCTGTAATTTTGCATCCTTTAAAATCTCTCCCTATCCATCCAGTACCCCTGCCCTTCCCAGACTCTAGTATCCTCTGTGCTTTTTGAAATTGAGTGAAGTACAAAAGGAAAGACAATGTATAGTCCCACTCTTCCAGAGTTCCCGTGTGGTCAAGGGATCCACTTGTGAAAGAGTGAAGAGATATTACAACTTATTTGATTGGGCACCAAATTGAGGTAATTGATACCAAGTGTCATAAGATCAAAGTCTCAGGTAGGGGAGAATGCCAGGCCCTTTCCCCGACAACAGTGGGGAAACTGCCTTTACAGGGACATGCCAGTCCCCAGGCTCATGGGATTCATCTCTTCTGCAATATCCACCCCATAAGGGGCTTGCTCTTTCACTCTGCTCCTTCTCTGCAGCAGCTTCGTCTCTCTGCTTTTGATTCCCACCACATATGTAGAAGGCCTCAGAGTCTATGAACCAGGTACTGACAGATAGAACAATAATAAGATAACAACAGAGATTTTTTTCTTGTAGAAATTTCAGCCAAGTTATTTGAAACCAATTCTCCCCATGAAAACAACCAAAGCTCTAATTTAAATATTCAAAATGTCTCCTTAACAGTGTCAAATAGCTGACAAAATTGTAAGAAACTCCCAGGCCAAAGCCTATGGTGAGGAGAAACAGAGAAACAAGAGGAGAGGAAAAGCTGCTTCTGCCCAAGGTCCTTTGCCAAGCCTTCAGTTTTAGCAGCTTTGAGAGGCCGGAAGTTAAGGCCCAGTGCTGACCAAAGGAGGGAAGTCTAACAGGATACCTTCTCCACGTAAGCTGGGATTCCAGAGGTCTACAGCCTAAGGACAATGGTGAACTAGAAATAAAACCACCTCACTTTCCACCTGTACGAGGCTGCAGGTAAGGTTCCCTTGGTGATCATCAGAGCAGAGGAAAAATATCAGAAAAACAATAACAGCCCCTAAGGAGTTGTGACCACAAGGTGACTCTCATAAGGATGTGCATCGTAGCCTCACGTCACCTGGGTGGTACAGGAAATCTTTAATTATGAATTTATTTTAAAGTAGTCCCAGGCTGGTAGTGCCTTCAGGTGTCTGGGGAATAAACCCCAAATTCTATTATGGATAAATAGTTTCTCAACATAGGCCTATAAGTACTTTTACAAGGACAATGAGCAGTACACAGTCAAAAATAACCAAGCACACAAGGAAACAATGCATCATAGACAAAAGCAACTGAAAGAATAAACAGAACAAATATTCCTCTAATACTTAGATATTGGAATTATCAGACAAAGTCAAACTGATGCTTACCATGTTTAAAGAAATAAAACAGGCTTAAAAATAGTGGCAGATAACAGGAATCTATAAAAAGTGACCTAGTATATTTTTACAAAAACAAATAGAACTTCTAGAAATAAAAATACAGTATCTAAAAGTTAAAATTCCTTTGGTGGGTTTAATAGCAAATTAACACAACTAAAGAGAAAATTATCATATTTCATAAGATCCGAGACACTATTGATTATAAGATGCACCGTTATTTTATGAACACTAAGAAAGAAAACAGTGTTGTCAATTAAACTGTGGCACAATGCTTTTTTATTAGAAATTTTAGTTTGCAATTACTGAAAGAGCTCTTTTAGACTTATATTTTTAAACTCTGTGCCTAAATAGAACCCTTATGCAGACATAAAAGGGAAAATATGATTGAAATGGGCTGGTTTAAAATGTTCCTAAAACTTCTTCACAGGCAGAGTCTGATTCTTCCAAGTCATTTTTAACTCAAAGTTTCATTTGTGTTTTTTCCCTTGCTGTTGAGATGCAGCACTTCTCACAGTGCCCCTGACTGTTTCCAGGATCTTCTTCCAGGGCCCTTATCCCCATTCTGTGAGGTTTGATTCTGGTGCTTTTGTGGCCCTGCCAGACATGGCCAATTTATAAAAGGTTTTCTGCTGAAATGCAATTCCATGAAAAGGTTTTGGATATTAACTAGGGCTCACTTCTATCCTTCCCCAAACTGTCCATGTCTGTTGACTGAAATATCAAAGAACTGCAGTGGTCCAATCCTGCTGCCACAAGTAACAACCATGTTCATCTCTGGGCAGACGATGACTGTGATTTTAAAACAACATCAGTTGTAAGACACAGCGCTATTTCAGTATGTTAAAGTGTGAAAAATATATACAGTTGGCCCTCGGTATCCACAGAGGATTGGTTCCAGGACCCTCTCAGATACAGACTCTGCAGATGCTTACGTCCCTTATATAAAATGGCATAGTATTTGCATGTAACCTACACACATCCTCCCATATGCTTTAAATTATCTTAGGTTACTTCTCATACCTAATACAATGTAAATGCTATGTAAATAGCTGGTATATGGTAGTATTTTATTTGTATTATTTTTAATTGTTGTGTTGTTATTTATTTATTTACTTAGAACATTTTCAATCTGTGGTTGGTTGAACCCGCAGAGGCTGAACCCATTGATATGGAGGACTAACTGTAGAGATCTCAAATGGGTAAAGAATGGTAGATGAAGACCTGCTCCCAAACATTTGGTGTCTCCTTATTTCTACTGCTGCCAGTCTAAGGGGCTTTCAACACTTTCTATTTTATGATTCCACCTCCCCAGCCTCATTTCCCCTGCTCTTCCAGTTCTGGGCTGCCCCCAGGTGCTCAGAGTTCTTGGTAGCCGTCCTCACTCCACCCTGACCTCCTCCGTTGCTCCTCTCGCCACCGGCTCCTAGCCCTCTGCTGTTGGCACTGCCTGGGCATAGCCCTCTTACTCCATGCAGTCAGACTCTCCTGAGGCCAGGTCTTCCTGGGGTGCTTATTAGATGAACACCTTGTGGAGCTTCATTAGCTCTTTGGTACTGAAGGCAAGGTTTAATGCACAGACGAAAATTTTATCAAGTGATAGTCACAAACTGAGTGCCTTTTGGCCAATAAATGTTTGTTACACTTCTGCTCTTGGAGTCTGTGAGAAGAGTTCCTAAAAGGATCATGCAGAGAGAGCTGAGACACTTACTTTGTCCCCGTCCTCTGGGAACATTCATCAGAGCACGCACTCAGCCATGAGAACAGGGAATGACCACATGAAAGGGTTTTGTGAAGTTCTTGAGCAATGTTTGAGACAGTATGTTTAAATTTTAATATTATATTCGGTAGGTCTGGTCAAAAAGATTCATAATAGCATTTCAACTGTAATTTTTTCCCCCTTGCAATTGATACAGCCTTCAATTTTTCACCATAGGATAGTTTATCTTTTCATCTTTTCAGGGAAATAGGATCCCACACACCAGACTGTTTGTATAGAATTATGCAATACAGCCCTCATAAATTTTGAGAAATTTGCTTTTACATATCATTTACACAATGTTTCTATCCAACTGAAGTTACTAAAGATTTCTGTTCATCCTTAGGGAAGGGAAGCATGGTTTTTCCATTGGCCAGTCTTCCTAGAGAATGAAAAGTTATTTGCAAACTCTTCCTCTCCAGCAGCCACAACCCCAAAGCAGCTTCCTTAGCCATGAACGCCCTTGGAGTTTGATGGAGTGACATGAATGAAAGGCGTAAGGTTTGTGTATTAGTTGTCTACTGCTGCTGCAACACATTCCCCAAACCTGGTGGCCTCAACAATACAAATTTTTTATCTTACAGCTCTGGAGGTCAGAAGTCTGACACAGTTCTCATTGGGTAATAGTCAAAGTTTTGACAAGCCTGCGTTCCTTTTGGAAGCTCTAGGGGAGAATTCTTCTTTTTCTCTTCCAGTTTCTTTTTTTTCTTCTTTTTTTTTTGAGACAGACTCTTGCTCTGTCGTCCAGGCTGGGGTGCAGTGCTGTGATCTCTGTCTTGCTGCAACCTCTGCCTCCTGGGTTCAAGCTATTCTTCTGCCTCAGCCTCCTGAGTAGCAGGGACTACAGGTGCCTGCCACCATGCCCCGCTAATTTTTATACTTTTAGTAGAGATGGGGTTTCGCCATGTTGGCCAAGCTGGTCTTGAACTCCTGACCTCAGGTGATCCACCTGCCTCGGCCTCCCAAAGTGCTGGGATTACAGGCGTGAGCCACTGTGCCTGGCTGCCCTCTTCCAGTTTTTAAAGGCTGTCCCCTTCCTTAGTTCTGAACACATTCCTCCATCTTCAAAGCCAGCAACGCTGCATCTCTCTGATCATTCTTCTGTATCACATCTCCCTCTGATCCCCTTCTGCCTTCCTCATCTACTTTTAAGAACCCTTGTTCTTGAACAAGGACATTAGTCCTACCTGGATAGTCTAAGGTAATCTCCCTACCTTAAGGTCAGTTTATTAGCAACCTTAATTCCATCTGCAACCTTAATTCCCCTTTGCCATGTAACATAACATAGTCACAGGTTCTAGAGATTCGGGCACAGATATCTTTGGGGAGCATTATTCTGCCTACCACAGTCTGGATAAGGTGAGAACTGGCCAGATCATGGAGAGAACAGCAACCTCAGAACTGCTTTCTGACCCAAGTACAACACATAGGGGAATGGCTGTGAGACAATTCCCGCTAGGGATATTTGCTGACCATAGAGAACCTATATAAGCGACAGTGGTTATCTGTCTCCATGTATACAACGTCCAGACTCTATCAGTCCCCCAGGATATTTCATCTCAAACAGGCATATCCAGCTCAGTGTGTTTCATACTTTCAGCATAGTTTAAAATGTGGGGAAGAATTCCTCCTGGATCTCAAAGGGGATAAATGTTGGGGGATTAGTGAGAATTTCTGAAATTGGGAAAGTTAAAAGTTGGCAAATTCCTTTATCATTCACACTAGGTTTAAACTTAGCAACTTACCAAGATTGCCTTGGGCCTCCATGCCATCCTAGTCACTGTGAAGTGAGCATGGCCAATCTGGTTTATTTATTTTTTAGAGGCAGGCAGGGTCTCATTCTGTCGTGAGGTTGGAGTGCAGTGGCCCATTCATAGTTGCTGCAGCCTTAACCTCCTGGGCTCAAGTGATCCTCCCACCTCAGCCTCCCTGGTAGTTGGGACTACAGTCATGCACCACCACACCTGGGTAATTTTTAAATTTTTTGTAGAGATGGGGTTTTCACTGTGCTGACCAGGCTGTTCTCAAACTCCTGGGCTCAAGTGATCCTCCCACCTCGGCCTCCCAAAGTGCTGAAATTACAGGTGTGAGCCACCAAGCCCTGCTCTAAACCATTTTATACTCTGATTCATCAGCATCGAGTTGCACAGAATACAATACACTCTCGCTAGTTTAAGCGGAGAAGAATTATTCAGGGTGTGAAATGGTTTACAGAATCACTGGGAGAGCAGAGGAAACAGATTTGAGGCTAAGCTTCTGGGAGTTACATCCAAAGCCACATTGCAGGACTGGTGGCCAAAGTCACCATAGTCCCCACAGTCCCCACAGCTCCTGCTGCTCTGAGGAGGCTGCCTGCTGAATCGGGAAGCTGTGACTAGCACTGCAGAGCTGCGCAGGGAAAGCTGCCTCGAAGAAATCGAAGCACTGTTCCTGCAGCTGCTCACTGCATGGAACAGTGATCTTTCTGCAACAGTCCCACACCTGCAAAACTGGAAGTCTTGTGTCCCGCCTCTTGTTCCCCTTAACTCTGTTCTGAAATCAACCCTTCCAGGAGGGAATTTGCTTGGCAGAGAACTAATCACATCTGGAGCCTTGGGCCTGGGAAACATAGGGTTTAGCTCCCCAGGCTCTGGGTGAAGGAAAGGAGAGTGTTGGGATAGATAGTAAGGAATCAGCCCAGGGTGCCCACCATTATCAGTGAGACGGTGGGGAACAGTTAGCACCCGAAGCCCCCAGGCCCACTGTGGAAAGTGATTTCACCTGCGTGAGGATCACCAGAACAGAGTCTGAAACAGGGTTCCCCAGTGCATGTTGCATCTTCCTCCTCCTTCTTCATATCTTTCTTTTTTTAAACAAAATTTCCTGGGCTTGTGTGGTTCAGTGTTTGGGTTGGCTTTTGTTTCAGCTGAACTAGTTCACTTATTCTGGCTTTGTGGCTGCTCCAGTGAAATATGTACATATTTTGCCTGTGTACGGCTATCTTTTCCTGTTTTCCTTCAGGGATTATACATCAGTACAGAGTCCATGGCACTGCTCCAGATAAAACAGCGCGGCAGAATCATCACCACTGGCAGAGCTCTCTGGTTGACTCATGAGGATTGGGAATAAATGACCAAATATAAACAGTGGAGTTGTGCCAACTGAGGCTCCCTTGTAGCAAACAGTCCCCTGTGGCACGTGAAAAGAGGCCGGGAACAGCCCAGCTGTGGGCACCTTGCCACTGACTGCTGCTAATTTACTGTCATGACTACTCAAGGGCACACTGATTTCTGCTTTCCAGAAAACTTTTGTGCATTGTTTTTTCCACTATCCCCATTTGGTTGACTAACCTGTAAGGCACTGGCTCCCTCAGCCAGTCAGGGCTTAGGCCTGTTTTATCACACTGCAAATCCCTCACTGGCTGGTTGGTAGCCGTGAGAGAGGACGCATTAATATTCCTAACCAAGTCTTGCCGGCCTTTAGGTTCCACGTGCTTATCTGGTGTAATCAAGATAAAAGATAGATGATCGATAGATAGATACATACATACATACATACATACACACACACATACATACATACCACTTGCAGAGGCCCCAGATGGACCAACCCGTTCTAATGCACAGCTCTCCACATCCAACCTGTGGGCCTGGTTACAGTTGTGTGGTGGGGCCGACCCTCCACCCACACCCTGGTGGCTGCAGCAGTGAAGAGGGCTACAGCTTCCATGGGTGGGTGGCAAGACCTCACACCAGTCCCATGAGAAAGCTAAGATGCTTTATAAATGCTGCAAGCTGTCAGCCCACAAGTAAGTGCTTAATGCCAGAAAGCATACAGAAAGTCAAAGCAAAAGTCTCTCAACCCTCTTTTTGATTGGGTTTTATTGTTTGTTCTTTGTGGCTGGGTGGGAGACTGGGGTAGAAAAAAAAATCCATGATTCTTTTTGAACCTGCCTTGTGTCCTTTTAAGAAGTAGCTTCAACCAGCAGCTGGTTTTGGTTTTTTGTTTTTTTCCAGAGAGAAATGTGAGGGAGGACTGTATTATGAGCAAAATGTTCATATCCACTTGCAGCAGCCTCTTGGTGCATTTCGGGAAACGGTATGTGCTGCCTGGATGCCTGGGGTTCTTTAGAGTGAGCACATATTTATGTTAAGGAGGAAAAAAAACCCTCGTATTTTCAACCTCAAAGATGATTTTTTAAAGTCAAAACAACTCACATCCTAGGCTGCCAGAATGCTTGCTTTCTACGCTCACTTCTAGTCCCAAATACATTTGTGTAGCTCATTATATGATGACTGGAACTGTAGTTTGTAGTGAGAGCCAAGCAGCACTCTCATTCCAGCTCGTTTCTCATCAGGAGAGTGGTCTTTTATCACTTCAGGAACCTGGAAAAGACTCTCTCCTGTGGCCATGCTGTTAGATAATGATCTCACCAACCCTAAGTAAAAGCAGAGGGTTTTTCACCCTGGAAAAGCCCTAGACCAAGGCAAATCCCCACCCCACGCCCAGACTCAGCCCCATCAGACACAGGAGAGCTGGCCAGAGGATGGCCCCCCAGAGGCCTCGGGTCTTTGTGTAAATGAGTCCGCCCCACCCACCTATGCTGCCCTGGAGTATTTTTGATGACACCGTGGAGCAATGACTGCATCTCTTTGAAATCACATGAAGAGTTGTACTTAACAACAGCTCGGGAGGTCGGGGAGAAGCCACATGATGCAGCTGCTTTGAAAGCAGAAAGAAGATGGGCTCTCGGTCGGTAGGGCTCGTGGCCAGCGGTGCTGGATAATGACTCCTCTGCCTGTCCCTCTGGCTGAAGCTGAGGAGAGTGAGCCTGTGCACCTGAAGATCCTCAGTTCCTTGTTTTCTCTCTTCCATATCTTCCAAATCTTCCACAAAAAGCACGTTCTTTCCCTCTCACCCCTGAATCTGCCTGTGTTCTGGATGATGGAGGATCCCAGACTGGTTCACCCTATGAGGACAGATGGACCACAAAATGACTTCAGAGCTCACTAAGTTGATGGGCTTGTGGGGGCTGTGCCTTCTCACCCTCATTCGTCGGGCTCCATCGGTGAATATCTGGAAGCTTCTTCTTCACCTCTGCAAGCCACTCGCACTCGCCCCCAAACTCCTGTCTCAGGGCCTTGGCACTTGCCCTTCCTCTCCTCCTCTGCCCAGCCAGCCTCTCCCAGAGATCTGTGAGGCCTGTGCCTGCTGATGCGGCCTGGTGGTGAGGCCGCCCGCCACCCTGCCCCTCCCTACCACTTACCACCGCCGAACAGCCTCCAAGGGTCATTCATCTTTGAGGCTGTTATCTGTTTTTGTGTTACAGAAACCCAGGCTCCCCACCCAAGACAGCAGTCTCCACAAGGAAAGAGATTCAGGTCTGTTCTTTTCTTCTGCTGTATCCTCAGCCACCAGGAAGCATAGCAGACACTTGGTGAATACCCACTTTTGCAGAGTAGAAATAACAATTGTGTATTCTGCTTTTTCATGTCACCTTCTATTACATTATTTCTTCTGTTATCACATAAGCATGGACCGCTTTACAAATCAGAAAACAAACAAGCAAACCCATAAACATGCATTTTAAAATCTCAGGAGGCAGGCCAGGGTCAGTGGCTTATGCCTGTAATCTCAGCATTTTGGGAGGCCGAGGCAGGTGGATCGCAGAGCCGCCTCTCATGCTTTGAGAGAGCAGAGCCACATATAGGTCAAGAGCCCTTCGAGAATGTGATAACATATTATTACAAAGATTCTTCCCAGAAAACGTGTGCTCATGCCCATACAGAGAACATTTTTACACAACTTGAAGGAAGTCCCAGGTTCCCTCATGCCTCACAAATTAAGAACCCTGGGTTGAGATGAGTGACCCCTCTCACCTCACCACATCCTTCCTGCACAAAGATACTTCAGGGTTGTTAGGGATTCCAATAAAATAGTGCTTCTCTCCACGTGTTGGACCCAGCAACCACGGCTCATGCCACAGCCTCCGTTCCTCACTAAGGCAAACTTCCCACCTGCTCCTGCCGAACGGGGAGGCCAGGGTCAGCTGTGCAGGGCCCCAGCCATGGGAAGTGGAGATAAGGAGGTGGTTAGAGGCAGCACAGACAGCAGGGCCTGCAGGAGCAGCTCAAAGAACTGTCCAGGCCAGCCTGTGAGGCCCACCTGTTACCACAGCCCTGGTGTTTATAAAAGGCCTGGTTGTTCCTCTTTTCTGGGGCTCTTTGAGTCATATGTGTTCTTAAAATACCAGTCTCAACCCATGAGCTGATGTGGCCTGAATGAGACTTGGTTCCTCTCAACAAAAAGAGTCCAGATGGCACAATGTTGGGAGTCCATCCCTGGGAGCCGAGGCTGCTGACCAGGAGGGTCACTTTGGAAAAGAGAGGGTCCGGTGGCAAAGCTGCATCAGGCGCTGGCCCACCCTTCTCACTACTCGTTCCCCTCCCAGCTGAGCTGCTGGGCTGGCTGAGCTCTGAGCTCCTTGTGGCTTTCAAATGTCGTGTTTGACGAGAAGTTCATTCCAGGTGAGTTCTTGAGATTCCCAGATGAAAGGAACAAAGCAAAAATAAATAAATAAAAATATAAAGCAAAATAAGTTATTTGTTTGCCTTTTTGCCTTTCTCCAGCCTGATACAACTGAGAGTAGCTTCCCCATTTCCAAAGTCCTACAACCCAATGCTGTAATCTTGGCTGCACCCCTCATCTCAGGTATTCCTGCTTCTCCAGCCCTTCCCTTCGCCGTGTCTTTTGCCGGCCTGGTGGAGCCACATCTGGAGGGGCAATCCTGAGCCCCCTGACCCGGACTGCCCAGAACAGCTGGCGACACTGGTAGACGCGGATCTGGTTTTTCTTAATCACAGACCTCAGTAGAATCCACAGACTTTCCTGGAAACCATAGGGCAGTCTTCAGCCCCAGCTCCCATCTCTTTCCTCCACATCTAGGCGCCTTCTGTTTACAGAGAAGGAGCCATGAGGAAAGATGGCTTTGACCCATTTGAAGACTTTCAGCCAGAAAATGTGCTTTGTACTAGGAGCTGGAGGAACGGCATTGCCACCACACCACACCCCTTCTTGATGGAATAGCCACAGCCAGAAACCTCCCTCTGTCCCTTCCCACATGGTGAGTGGCTCTGGGAACTGGGCTGAAGAGAGGGTTGGGTGGGAGGTTACAGGGAAGGAATCCTGGCTCTTCCTCTTAGTGGCTCTGTGATCCGGGGAGGTGGCCTGACACCTGTGGTCCTCGGTTCCTGTCATCAGTAAAGTGAGGTTATGAATGCAGCCTGCCTCCAAGAGTGAACTGTGAGACTCAGGTGCATTGGGGCATGGCACAGCACCTGTGAACAGGTGAGGCCAAGATGATGCTGTCTGCCCACAAACTGTTTCAGGCTCTTCATGGGCTTGCAAACCAAGGGATCCTTCCAGCTCCCCTCCTTCTAGGTGGGGCCGTGGGCCTGGTTTTGGACGGTGGCATGAGGGCCAAAACGACAGATGCCGCTTCCAAGCCTGGCACATCAACCAGCTTCCTCCCATTCTCTGTCTCACCTCCTTATGCTACAGCCTTGAAGGCCATGTGTTGGGACTGGTGGTTCCCCAAGATGGAAGGAGCCAGATCTTTGAACAACTGTGTGTAGCAGAGCCTGCCCCAATCTCCAACCACATAAGTATGTGACATAAGTGAGCAATACACTTTTATTGTGATAAGCCACTGAGACTTCAGGATTTCTTTATATTTGCAGCCTAGCCTTGCCTACCCAGATAGAAGTGCCAGATGGATGACCTACAAGCCAGATGTTTGGCTTTAATGATTAAAAAATTGGAATGTAAGTGCCCTACAGAGCATGCTTGCTCCAGTTTGCCACAACCCTCACCACTCCTTATTGATTTTTACCCAGCCACTTCACACATTTACCTGCCTAAGTCCATGAAACATTTGAGTTTGCAAGCCTGAAAAGCTCTGGATCAAAGTCGCTTTTTGATTAATGCTTCGACTCTGTGTTGTCTCATCCTGTTGTCTCATCAATTGTCTATTGAGGTTGGGTGCAGATAGCTTAGGTTTAAAACATGCATTGTGGGCTGGGCATGGTGACTTACGCCTGTAATCCCCACACTTTGGGAAGCCCAGGTGGGCAGATCACCTGAGGTCAGGAGTTCAAGACCAGCCTGACTAACATGGTGAAACCCCATCTCTACTAAAAATACAAAAATTTAGCCAGGTATAGTAGCAGGCACCTGTAATCCCAGCTGCTCAAGAGGCTGAGGCAGGAGAATCTAAACCCAGGAGGTGGAGGTTGCAGTGAGCCAAGATCACGCTATTGCACTCCAGCCTGGGCAACAGAGAGAGACTCTGTCTCAAAAAAAACAAAAACAAAACATGCATTGTGGCGTGGTGAGGAATGGCCTGGCTTCTAAATCCAGTTCTGGTTTTGGCTTTGTCACTCAGAAGCAATGTTGACTTCCACCAAATCACATCTGAGGGCCTTAATTTCCTCGTTTTCAAAATAAGGGATTTTAAATAAACACTCTCCATATTAGCTTGGGCTATCATAAAGAAATACCATGGGCTGGGTGGCTTAAACCACAGACATTCATTTTCTTGAAGTTCTAAAGGCTGGAAGTCCAAGGTTAAGGTGCCTCCTGACCTCATTTAAACTTTATCTCTTCCTCACAGGCCCCGCCTCCAAATAGAGTCACATTGAGTGTGTGGGCTTCAGCATCAGCATTTTGGGGGAACACCTTTCAGCCCATAACAGATTCTATTATTTCCAGACTGTTCAAAGAAGGAAATAGATCACATTTATATACTTTCCACAGCGTGGGGCAGGCAGGGGGAGCGGTTGGGCTGACCCGCTGAGGGACCTCACTTTAATTAAAAGTGGCTGTTTTAAAATTTTATTTTATTTTATTTTGACAGGATAAATTTGTTTATTTTTATTTTTTTAAAAGTGATTATTTTTTAATTTTTTATTTCCATAGGCTTTTGGGGAACAGGTGGTATTTGGTTACATGAGTAAGTTCTTTAATGGTGATTTGTGAGATTTTGGTGCACCCATCACCTGAGCAGTATACACTGAACCCAATTTGTAGTCTTTGATCCCTCACCCCCTCCTGCCCTTTCCCCCAAGTCCCCAAAGTCCATTGTATCATTCTTATGCCTTTGCATCCTCATAGCTTAGTTCCCACTTATGAGTGAGAACATACGATGTTTGGTTTTCCATTCCTGAGTTACTTCACTTAGAATAATAGTCTCCAGTTACATCCAGGTTGCTGCAAATGCCATTAATTCATTCCTATTTATGGCTGAGTGGTATTCCCTCATATATATATACACACCACAGTTTCTTTATCCACTCGTTGACTAAAGGACATTTGAGCTGGTTCCATATTTTTGCAATTGTGAATTGTGTTGCTATAAACATGTGTGTGCAAGTATCTTTTTTGTATAATGACTTCTTTTCTTCTAGGTAGACACTCAGTAGTGAGACTGCTGGATCAAATGGTACTTCTAAAAAGTGACTGTTTTTTTTAATATATGAGAATATAAAAATCATTTTTTCAGTCATGTGTGTTGTGAATATCTTCTTCTGGACTGTGGTTGGTTCTTTTTTATTTATTTTCTTCTGCTGAAGTTTTACATTTTAGTATTTATCAGTTTCAAGGTGATGATATTCTCCTATACTTTCCCCTAAAGTTAAGGTTTTCGTTTCAACATTTAGAAATTCAATCTCCTGTGAGATTTTTTTTGTATAGTATGAAGTCTGCAATATATAATACTATTTGAATTTATTAAGTTTTACATAAATAGGATCACACTGTAAAAACAAAAGTGACTGTCCTCTTCCAGACAATTTTTTTGGCCGAAACATCATTCTGAGATGGGCCTTGAAAGAATTCCCGACATGGAGAAAAGCTGGCCCTGCTGTGTCAGTTGAATGGCCCAGGATCTGCAGCTAGAGCCCCGTGACAAGCTGTACTCCTGGTTTTCTCTTCTGTCTGGAACAGACACTCCCCTGGTGTGAACTGTTGCTGTTCCCAGTGTGTGGGATGAGGGGCACCAATCTTAACCCACTAACAAAAAGCTATGGGAAATAATTAACTGGTGCTGACTGAGAACTCTGAAATACACGAGGAGTGCAAGGAATATTTCTGTAATACAGACGTATTCATTCTGCGACACTCGGGGACAGCCCTGGGGTGCTGCCCTGGTGTCATCTCTGCAAACTGAAACGTCCTATGGCACCAGGAGCAAGGTCAGAGTTCCCAGCCCTGTGGTGTCCTTGGACTTGAAAATCAACCATTTGAGCTCCTCAAATGTACAGAATCTTTCTACGTGCCTCATAAGGTTGTAGGGATTAATCTGGGTTATACTGGATATTTGGAGTACTGGGTGACGTACAAGAAACCTGTCTCCCTGCAAGTTACAGACCCTTTACAAGACCTTAAAATTCAGGAGGAAGCTGGAGGCCTTGATGCCAGTCCTTCATCCAGCTTGGCTCAGCCATGTGGTTTTGGATGCATCGTCTGACCTCTCTGGGCTTCTGTGGACACACCTGAAAACTGGGAACAGGTTGGGAGGGGCATTTGACTCGACAAAAGTGAATGAGCTGTTAACAACTGCTTGCGTTTTTCAGAGAAAAGTTTTTTTTGTTTGGTTTTTTTTTTTGAAATGGAGTCTCGCTCTGCACGATCTCGGCTCACTGCAAGCTCCGCCTCCTGGGTTGACGCCATTCTCCTGCCTCAGCCTCCCAAGTAGCTGGGACCACAGGCGCCCGCCACCACACCTGGCTAAATTTTTGTAATTTTAGTAGAGATGGGGTTTCACCGTGTTAGCCAGGATGGTCTCTATCTCCTGACCTTGTGATCCGCCAGCCTTGGCCTCCCAAAGTGCTGGGATTACAAGTGTGAGCCACCACGCCCGGCCTGAGAAAAGTTTTAAAAGCTGAACTAACACTGTCTCAGCAGGCCCAGGAAGGAAAGGCACTTTCCTTGGGGATCTGGAAGTCTCTGGGGTAAAAGAACCCCCCGGGGTGGAGTTCATTGCGTTACCCCTCTCATGGGGTAAAATCCATCACCTCAAGCCATGGGGTTCTTTTATCCCAGAGACTTCCAGATCCCCACGCAACGTGCCCTTCCTTCCTGGGCCTGCTGAGATAGTGTTAGCTCAGCCTTTAAAAACGTTCGCCCCGTAGGGCTCTTTTACCCTCATGAGGCCTGGAGTTGCACAGAGGTGAAACAGCTGGCTCTTCACACAGCCCTGTGCCCCGCTGGCCCATGGACACTGTCAGGACAGCAACGACGTAAAATAGAACCCCACAGGAGAGCCAGGCCACACTGCTCTGAAGCCCAGAAACAAAGTGAAACCCAGCTGGGAGAAGGGGTACCTCAGTGTGTTGGGGACTCCTGTCTGAGCCAAAGCAGCAGGAGGGGCAGTGGGCAGCCAGGACACAGCAGCCCCCTTGGGGACCAAAGGGTGGACCTGATGTGAAGCTGGTGGGCCACCGTTCTGCAGGAGCAGTGGAACCTAATGGATCCCAGAGTCTGAGTGTTCTTTTCACAATTCCCCTTGCTCTGTGCTTCAACAGCCTACATCATACTTAGGTGCTGGCGATTTCTGAACTGACCTGCATTATCCTCTGCAGCGTGGATGACAAGAGAGCGGCTGAGTCGAGTGAGTCCCCGACAGACTGGAGGCCGAGCCTATTGAAATCCCTTTTGGAACCAGGCAAGCAGTAAATAAATACGGACATGAATAGATGGAAATGGAATTTCTACGACCCAAACACCCACACCATCAGCAAGTTAGATTTATAGCAGAGCTTCAGGGAAGATGACTCCCTCTGCTAACAGCCACGTTTCAGTCTGCCCTAAACCAAGCACACCTACTCACCACCCTCCAGCTGCCCTGAGATCTCTCTTCTTCCTTTCACCTGCTCTTTCCCTGCCTCCACTTCCTCAACACCCACTCCCCATTAACCGTTGCAGTCAAGGTCACACCCCCATTGTTTTACTGGCAGTCTTCTTTGGTGGTCACCAATGACCTTTTCATTGCCAGATGCAATTAAAACATTTTTTTTCTACTAATACATAATATATGTATGTGTTTTTGGGGTACATGTGATACTTTGGTACACGCATAGAATGTGTAATAATTAAGTCAGAGTATTTAGGAAATCCATCACCTCAAACATCTATCATTTCTTTGTGTTGGGAACATTTCACATCTTCTCTTCTAGCTGTTTTGAAATAACTTCCCTGATTATATTCTGTTGTCTGCCTTCTTTGGTGGCTATTACTCATAATACACCTCAGTTCTTTACAAGATCCTGTCCTTAGCTCTCTTTTTCCTTTTCCTCTCTCACTCCTGTCTCCTTGCAAATTTCATCCACTACAATGGCTTCTCCTCCCACAGCTGTGGACTCCACTCAAGTAGACCTCTTCTGGCCACCATATTCCCCTCAAGTCAGCTCTGCATCTTCAACTCTTTGAGCATTTCCTGTGTGTCCCCCAGCCACCGCCCAGCATTCTGTATCAGGCATCCAACTCAAATGCCTGGCACTCTCTTTGATATCTCTCTCCTTTATGTATTCTCAGAGAACCAATTACCAAGTACTCCCTACTCAGCTGTTACTGTGATTCTACCTTCAAAATTCCTTGCCAAGCATCTCAATTCTGAAATCCATGTTGGAGTAAACAAATAGGAATCTGAGCAAAATATATGAAGCAACTATTTTCAGACATTGGACAGTAGGCAAGAAGACCGTGGGTCCCTGAGAGAGGCAGGATCCAGAGTCTCCCCAGCCTTCTGCCTGAGGGCACTTTCTACCCACAGCTTATGGGAGTGATCCAAGCAGAGATGACAGCTCTGCTGAATTAAGAGATCAGAATATGAAGACATTGGGCCGGTTCTTAGTTGAGGGGGCAGACTAAGAAGATAGGGGGAACTATGGCAGAAAGAGCCTGCCAATCTGCATATGGGTCTCTTTGAGCTTGTTAGTGAATACTCATCAGAGCAAGTATGAAAGAAATCCATGAGCAGGGCAGAGAACTTCAAGCACTCACACCAGGCTCACACACTTAAGCTCCTACCAGAGAAGGAGGAGAGACTTGTTAGGCATTCAGAAGAAACTTCCAAAAGCTTCAGTCTTTTCAGATGCAGTTTCTGTATCTATTGAAGTGGTTTTTCGTATAATGTGGTATGAATATGTTGGTAAGGATTTTTACCTTTCCTCGTGAGAGGAAATGGCTTATTCTTTTCTTGTAATGTCCTTGTCAAGTTTTGATATCAAGATGATGCTGAGCTGGCAATGTTCTTTCCTTCTCTGTTTCTAGAAAAAAAATTTGTGTAGGCTTGGTATTCCTTCTTTCTTAAATGTTTGATAAAATTCAACACTAAACCATCTGGGTCTGGAGTTTTCCTTATGGGAATTTAATTCTCAATTAAATGTCTTTAATTTACATATGGTTATTAAGAATCTCTATTTCTTCTTTTGTCAATTTTGATAATATGTATCTTTCAAGGAATTTATTTTACCTAAGTTTTTAAATTTATTGGCATGAAGTTGTACATAATATTCTTACTATCCTTTTAACATCTATCTGTTGGATCAGTTATGATGTTCCCTTTTTCATTCTTGATACTTTTAATGTCTTCTCTTTTTTCCCTTAATCAGTCTAACTGGAAGTTTATCAATTTTTTATTTTTATTTTTTGTGATAGGGCCTCATTCTGCACACAGGCTGAAGTGTGTGGTTATGAGCTCAGCTCTACAGTCTTAACTTCCTGGTCTCAAGCAATCCTCCCACTTTAGCCTCCTGCGTAGCTAGAACTATAGATGTGTGCCACCATGCCTGGGTAATTTTGTTTTTTTGTTTTGTTTTGTTTTGTTTTTTGTAGAGATGGGGTCTCACTGTGTTGCCCATCCTGGTCTTGAACTCTTGGGTCAAGTAATCTTCCTGCCTCAGTTTCCCAAAGTACTGAGATTACAGATTTGACCCACCACACCTGGCCAAGTTTATCAATTTTAAATCATTTCCAATAACCAAGATTTGGTTTCATTGATTA
The DNA here is from genome assembly GCF_028885655.2 of Pongo abelii. Classification (NCBI taxonomy): domain Eukaryota; kingdom Metazoa; phylum Chordata; class Mammalia; order Primates; family Hominidae; genus Pongo; species Pongo abelii. The sequence goes on from NC_071985.2 coordinate 20,455,434, forward strand.
TTTTGTCTTTTTTCTATTTTATTGATTTCTTATTACTTTCTTCTACTTACTTTGGGTATGATTGGAGCCCCTTTCTTGCTTCTTAAACTTATTGATTTAGAACTCTTTGCTTTTTATTTTTTAATTTTAATTTTTATTATTGTTATTTTTTGTAGAGACAGGGTATCACTTTGCTGCCCGAAGTGATCTCAGACTCCCAAGCTTAAGTGATTCATCCTGGCCTCCCAAAATGCTGGGATTACAGGTATGAGCCACCACACCCAGCTTAGAACTTCTTATTTTCAAATACAAGCATCTAAAGCTATAAGCTCTAACTGCTTCCCACAAATTTTGATATATTGTATTTTAATTGTCATTCTGTTAAAAATAATTTCATAGTGGAGAAACTTAACAGATAATTAATCAAATGACCAACATAAATTTCATTAGTAATGAGACAAATAGAAATCCTGTGCTACCTGATATGATGCAACAAGAAGAACACAGCATTTCTTCTGTGATATTCTGCCAGAGTTGCACAATCTGAATCCAAACATGAGGAAATGCCAGACAAATCCATATTAAGGGTTACTGTATACATAAATAACCTATAATCTTAAAACATTATAATCAAAGACTGAGGAACTCTTCCAGAATTAAGGAGACTACAGAGATGGGTTCAATGGAACACATAATTCTGAATTTGTATGATTTTGCTACTAAGACATCGCTGAAATTTAACTGGGATCTCAGGATTATAGGGTTAATTGATTTTCCTGGTTGTATTATAGGAAATGCACACTACAGTATTCAGTGTCGTTGGGCATTATGTTGACAAACTCATGTAAAATGGTTCAGAATTAAAATGTTTTTTGGATTATATTTGCAACTTTTCTGTAAGTTCTTTTTCTGAGGTTTTTTTTTCTGAAAAAATTATTCCCTGACCCCCAACAAAGAGAAAAATTTTGCTAAGAGAAAAAAAGCTACACACACAAGAGTAGCTATGATATCATTCCATTTATATTAAATTCTGGAACATTCAAAACTAATCTACAGTGACAGAAAACAGATCAGTGTTTGCTTGAGGGTGAGGGTGGGGAGAAGATTGACTGTGAAGTGGCAGGAGGGATGTTTTAGGGGTGACAGAAATGTTCTGTGTCTTTATTCTGGTGGTGGTAACATGTTTTTTAAAATAGATGTATTTCACAGTATGAAAATTATATTATTATAAAGTTGACTTGAAAGGAAAATGCCTCTCTTCTTCCCCAGAACATGGTCTTTAACATCATTTCCCCTGAAGGAATCAGAGGTCCTTAAAGAAATGGTTCATTTCTCTCTGAGACAGGTCTAAAGTGAGCATGAGATGCCTCATTGTATTAGAAAGCAAGGAAACTTTCAAATATGAATAGGGTCATGTGAAAAGAACCTAAGAGATAGCTTAGAAAAGGGCCCACTTTTCAAAAGGGCCACTATATGACCTTCAAGATCACTCTGAGAGCCTAATCACCAGCAACAGCAACTTTTCAAAGTCATGACAACTTAAATATCAAAAGTATAATGATTATGATGAATTAAAACACATTGAATCAATAAAAATCTGTTAAATTCATAATGATATTTAGAAAAAATGGAAAGACAGGGAACCCATTTATCACCATTTGAAGTAGCGATTAAAATAACTCTTTACTCTAATTAAGCATTTATCCTGTCTCCTGGTAGGAATTGTGTTTGAGGATATTTAAGTGGTCCCAGTTGATGCGATAAAATTTTACTTTACTTAAAAATGCCAACTGATAAATGTAGTATAAATGCCAGAATTATTTTTAAAGATCATTTCATAAGCTCTAGATTTTATCAGTTGATATTAAAACCATCATGTGAGTATTTGCACTGTATGTTCTAGGACTATCACACAAAACATTGTAGTCACAAAGGGAAAATAGAACTAAAAAATAGATCAGGCTTTCTCATCAGTCTAATCCAGGCATGGGTCATGTGGGTCTAATGTGTTTTATGACCAGATCCAATTTGTTCTAACTAGATACGAGTTTCATGAAATACAAGAGAAAGTCACCAGAAATATCCAGAAAATGGGATATCCTGCAGGTAGCTGGCTTAGTCCCTCAACAAATCATTGTAGTTTAAAAAGCGACTTTTCTAAAATAAAATAATCTTAAGGGACATAAAAACCTGTTGGCATCCATAGTCCTGGATTGAATGCTAGTTAGATATCACATACTAGTGAGATTTTTTGGTTAACTGAAAAAAATTGAATATGGCCTGGTTACTATATAAATTCAAAGTTTACTAAAATAGAGGAGTAGAGATTATTGGTGAAAAAAATTACCATCCAGTATGTACAATAATATCTCATTTTGGTTAAAAAATACAGATAGGTAATGTGTATATGTACATATATACACACATATATAATGTATACAATATTATCTTATTTTGGTTAACAAATAAATAAGTGTATACATTATGTGTGTGTGCACATGCACACACACATAGAAAAAGAGCCAGGGTGATATGCACCTAATGTATGAAAAGTGTGATATGTGGGTGGTGGGAATATATTATTTTTGTCATTTTTTTATATTGTAACTTTTAAAAAACATTTCTTACTTTAAAGTTTTTTATTTTAGAGACTCAGTCTCGCTGTGTTGTCCACGCTGGTCTCAAACTCCTGGCCTCAAGTGATCCTCCTGCCCTAGCCTCTCAAAGTCCTGGGATTATAGGCACACACCACTGCACCGGACCAAAAACACTTCTTACAAGACACACACATACACACACACACACACACACGCACCCATACACACATACTACCTCTATAATAGTAAAAAGTCATTTTTTCAAAAATGTGTTTTATTTTGACCATGCTTCTGCGTCCTTTTAGTCCCTACTTCAGGCCCTCATGCCACCTTGCCTAAAATATTGCAGTAGATCTCATCCTTAACTGTGACCCACTCCAATCCACCCTAAATACCACTATCAGATTAATCTTCCTGGAAGAGAATTGCTGATTGATTGGATGACTTCTGATCAGCGTGTTTCAGTGGTTCCTGCCTATACTGTAAAATCATAACTTCTCAGCCTATTCTCAGTCATCTAGGGACCCATTCCTGACCCACATCTCTGAGCTCGTCTCCCAGTCCTCCCCACATCCTGCACTCCACTCAGCCTTTTCACCACCCAGACCGTAGTTTTCCCACCCTTGTGCCTTTGCTCACAGCCTTGCTGGGACACCAAGCTCTGTCTGCTGACACCTTACCTTTCCTCTCGTGCCCAGCTCCAAGGCACTTTTCCACAGAACTTGCACGGTATTTTATTTATAATATTTTTTAAGACGGAGTTTCGCTCTTATCACCCAGGCTGGAGTGCGATGACGTGGTATCGGCTCACTGCAACCTCCACCTCCTGGGTTCAAGCAATTCTCCTGCTTCAACCTCCAGAGTAGCTGGGATTACCGGTGCCCACCACCATGCCCGGCTAATTTTTGTATTTTTAGTAGAGATGGGGTTTCACCATGTTGGCCAGGTTAGTCTCAAACTCCTAACCTCAGTTGATCCACCTGCCTCGGCCTCCCAAAGTGCTGGGATTACAGCTGTGAGACACTGCACCCAACCAGCATTTTATTTATAATTTCTAATGTTGACATTGATGCATGTGGTCTGTTTCCCCCAATCAAATTTAATGTTTTAAAGGGAGAAATTCCTATTCAGTTTTATGTCATTCACAGAACTAGTTCTGTTTTCTGAATAAAGTAGTTACATAATAATAAATAAATAAATGAACAAATGATGTTTTCTAATTAAGACAATTTCCGCATTCAAAGACTATGCTTGAGGTCAGGAGTTCGAGACCAGACTGGGCAATGTAGTGAGACACCATTTCTACAAAAACAAACAAGTGAGCAAACAAAGACTGTATCCAGGGTCTAAAAAATTTTCTTAAGAACGGCAAATTTTTTTTTCCAAATGGGATAAAATGTACCCTCAATACTCACACATTCTTATGAAACCACAATCAATTAAATGAGCATGGATGGCATTCTCTGATTCTTAGGGAAGGGTAGGTCAAATTGGGTTCAGAGTACTCATTTCCTTCTCCCTCTTTGAAATTGCACTTTCAATGCCTGACAGATGAGGTAGGCTTATTCTGTTTTGTGGTCACTTTGTCTATCCTTTGTAAATACAATACTGCAAACTGCTTTTCTTCAACTTTTTCCTTCAGCTTTAGAGATAACAGTTCGTCAAAAAAGGGGAAAAGAGCCAGAACAATGATTTTTCCTGGGGCACAGATTAAGGCAGGCCCTGCGGGCATGCACTGGCAACAGGAAAGAGATCCAGTAGAGTCACAGCCCTTAACTCCAAGAAAGCAAATCTCTGGGAGTTTTCCTTAGAGCCCAGAAAAAAAGTAAATAGCCAGGACCTGCCTCTCATAGTTACTGTGGCCCTGCAGATAACAATGTGAAGGGTCCCAGAGAACTCTGCAGAACATCCTGGCCATAGGGTTGGAGCTGTGTTGAGATGACTCTCCCCTCCCTTACCTCTCTCACCTGATGGGCACTCCGGGTCAGGACCAGGCATTGTGATAGAGAACATTATTTTGGGAAGTACGACAACCTCTTAAGGTAGGCACTATGTGACCTTCAAGATCACTCTGAGAGCCTGATCACCAGCAACAGCAAGCATTTCCTGAGGGACAAAGTATTCCATGTCCTTTGCATGGTTGATGGTTTAATTGAAGGACAGAGAGAATACTCACATGAAGTATTGATGCAGGATTTTCTTCTCAGTCATTTTGCAAGCTGGGGACCTCTGGCCAGTGACTGTCTGTCCAGGCCTTGCTTGGCCACACTACCTGCTGCAAGAGACAGCCCTCCCACTCAACCTGCCTTGGCCAAGTCTGGCTTGTGCACCAGTTCCTGAGTTCTTGTCCCATGCCCAAGAAGAATGAGGATATGCTGACACCCAAAGAGTGAGCAAGGAAGGGAGTTTTATTGAGTGATGAAACAGCTTTCAGTGGAGAGGGGACATGGGGGTGGTCCCCCAACCTGAAGATGGGAAAGTACCCCCTAATGTGACTGAGTTCGGGGCTTTTATGGGCCTAGAATAGGGGAGAGGCAGGCCATAGGTAGTATTGGAAAAGGAAACATTTGATTGGTTAAAAGGTATTATTCAGAAATAATCTATCAGAAAAGGCTGGGGAAACAGGAACAGAAGTTCTCACTCTGGGTTACTGGTTTCATCTGGGACCAGCAGTCCAGTATTTCAGCCTTCAGGCTGTTTTTCTGGCTTGAAGGTGAAGTTTCACTGGGGACCTGCCCCATATGCCTAGGCATTTGGCTGCCTCCTGTAGCTATCAATTCCCCACTCTGAAGAGGTACATCTAACTGCCATTAAAATGGAGATGAAGACCAGTCTTAACTGCTTCCTGCTGACAGGGGGCACTGTTTTGGCAAAACAGCAGTCAGATGTCCCTCAGAGGCCTTTCTGAGGGTCCCAGGTAAAAGGGAGCCATCATGCAAGGCAGTGCTGGCCAAAGACCAGGGACGAGTTACAGGCTATGCTAGCTGGGGAAGTTCTGAGGGGAGAGAAGTTCAAGGACACAGGCAGGCAGGGCAGATTCAGGGAGAAGGCGACTTGGTCAGCCATCAGGGTTAGCACCAAGGTGCTGGGAGCACTTCCTAACACCGATAGGGGTCTCCTGCCTGGCCACCCCCATCACCTTGAGTCATCCATCACCTCTTAGTTTCAGTTTTTAACAGGACAACATTAAACCACATTCCTAAAAAGGCTTAAAATATGTAACATTCCTATTATTGGTTAGCATTTCGATATCATCTTTTCCTGTGATTTTGACAAGTGCCATCATGGGGCAGGATGGAGAAGAAACACCTTACAATGGAAGAAAACTGCAACTAGGGTGATGTGCAGTTCAGGACTCCTAGGCCTGGACATGGTGCCCAAATCAGAACCTAGTTTTCTGTGTCACCAGCCCTGGATCCTCCTTGGCAGCCTTGATGCAAGTGGTGGGTTCACCCGAATCCCTGAGAATGTAAATGCAGTAGAGATTTCTGTGCCGGCATCACCAATACCAGCTTTTCCTAGTCTTCCAAAGAGAACAAGCAGCCCTCCTTGAAGAGCTCAAATCCTGTGTCCCTAATACCTACCCTACCAAGCTCCTCCCTCACTAAGGAGAAGAAATGTTCCTCTGCAAACCCCTACAACCATAGGGAGGAGGAGCCAAGATAAGACAGCTCCACGGCCATCAATCCTCATTATCATTCTCACCATCATTATCATCATCTAGAAACAGGCTGCATGTTTTCTGTCATCCAACTGACAGATCCATTTATACCACTGTCTAAACAAGACTAAAAGGAAAATGCTCATTTGCTTTTAACAGAACTAGAAAAAGCACAGACTTCTCAAGTTTTAAATAAGTTGAGCTGCTGATTTTAATATTAAAATTTGAGGTTAAGACTACAGAGAGCTGGTAGGGCTGGCATATGGTGTGTTACTGAGCGTCCCCAGTGGGACTGCTTTGGGCTTGTGGTGATGGAGAGTTTTTTTCCCCATTGTTTTCTGACTTTATTCTTGTAGACCCAGATGTCTTTGACACCTCCAGTCCATCATTTGCACTTGAATGGTGGGTCTGGGCAGCAGAGTGACCTAGGCCTCTAGAAAATTAGATACAGCCAGGCAAGCACAACAAGGACAGGAATTCAAAGCAATTAGGAAGATTGCTTTGAGGGGAAGATTACAAGGAACATAAAGGTCTGAGCCCTGTTGTCTTCACTACTCAACATTCAAAACTTTGAACTTTCTTAGCAACTTCCAGTCCAGAGCACTGGGTAGGACTCTAAAACTAGAGTAGGTCCCTCCTTGAGGGCAGTGAAGGGGAAAAATCAAGGCATGGAGACAGCAGGAGCTGTGTTCAAAGTCATGATGAAAGAGGCACGTGGATGGGTCTCACACAGTTTGGAGTCTGCTTAATAATCCCAGTAGCCAGCTCATTGGATGGGTAGCAGGCTGGGTTCTTTGTCGCAGACAGCAGAACCCACTGGAGCTAATCAAGTTACAAGGACTTATCAAAGGTTAGTGGGTAACTCACAGAAGCTTCAGGAGGGCGAGAGAATTGTGCAGAAAAGAACAGAGCTCAAACCACAGAATTCCTCCATCGAAGTCCCTTCTGAACCTTTAAAGGAGATAATAGTAAGTTCAACCTTGGAGGTAGGCAATTCAGCCTTGAAAAGATTGCCAAAACAAATAGAACAAACTCTTCCAAGGAAATTACTCCAGGTACCCAATTCCTTACTCCAGTGCTCCTATCTGGACTGCTTATTGGCCTCAGATATATACCCAGGTCATAGCAGTTTGTGTGGACCCCCTATGACCCCTGCTGCCCTTCAGCCCTAACTTCCCTGACTGGCTGCTTACCTTGCCCCCAGCTTTTGACAAAGCCCAAGTGGGTCACCAGAGCTCTGCTTTTGGGACTATAGGTTCTAACTGATATTTCTCTCAAATAACATTTCTCCAAACATAATTGAACAAAAAAATAAAAATAAAAAAGCTTATTGGCCTTTTGGAGCCCAATGAGTAGCTGTTAGGGCATAACTTATCATTAAGTTATTTTCATATCTTGGTTTTCTACAGCTCCAAGTGCAGCCCAGAGTAGAGTTCTCTTTCCCCATCACCCACTCCTCCACCTGACTTAATTGGGACAGGAAAGTTGTTTCTGTCTCAGTGCTCTATGAAGCCCCTGACAGTTCCAGAAGTAATTCTCTCCGACTGAGCTGGGGTGTGGAGATGAGAGACTGGTGCTTTCCCTTTGGGAAAGTTGCTCAAGTTCTTGGGAGTTTAACTAAGCTTTCCTCTGAACTCAGAGCCGACTGATGGGCCAGCATGGAGAAGAGATCGGTAAGACACTACAGTAGTTCTCAAGGCAGAGTGGACACAGGTTTCACACAGGGAACTTGCCAATATACTGATTTCCAGGACCCAGCATCTCCAGAGATGCTGAGATGTCATGTCTATGGCAGGGGCCCAGGGATATACGTGTTTAACAAGCTCATCAAATGAGTTTGATATAAATGCTCTGTAGGCCCCATTTTGAGAAACACTGACTTTGAATTATTCCATAATATTTATGTAGACTGCTAAGACCAAACACTAGAGATAAAAACATAAAATGTGTTTCCTAGTCACCAGCTGTATTACCCATGTCTTATTTTCTGTATTCTGATGCTGTGATACCTGAGGTCTTGCTGACCATGGAGGGACTGCCCCTGTCAGATTACTCAGTTCTTAGGGATAATAAACAACTTGTCTGTGAGCACACCTTTCATAACAAACCAACCAATCCAGAGCGCACACCCACACTGCCTTCTTTATTGGGGACACTGGATCATATCCACCTGTCTTAATCACCTTGGAGCCAGGTATCAGACAATTAGGGACAGCCCCTATGCCCCAGAGTCCACTGAAATTATTCTAACTAGTCATTCTTAAGCCTAGTTACACTGCATCACCCATTACTTCCCATGGAAACCACACTAAGGATTCTTGCCCTTGTTTATCCCTCGCTCCTTCTGCCTCCTGACCAATCCTGCTCAGTGCCCCTACCCCATTCATGGCATGATCCTTCCTCTTGAAACTGTGAGTAGTAAACTCTCCATCCAATGGTGATCATCTCATAACCTATTGGACTTACTCTACCTCATATTCCCTACTAATACAATACATTTTAAAATGCCTGGTGATATTGTGACTTATAATGAGAAATATATTTGGTCTTCATCCCAGTTCCTGGTGTAGAGCTTCTAAAACTTTTGGAATTTCCTACGAGGTAAGAGCAATAAAGGTGAAAGGAACACCTTTTGTTATTCATAACAAGTCCCTTCCAATCACACTGTTTCTGTTCATGAGATGATTTTTGAAAAGCCCAAAGGATGGGGAATCAGTTGCCAGAAGACCCAGCCATGTACTTAGAGGGATGGAATTTCATCCCCACCCCTACCTTTTGGGGAGGAGAGAGGGGCTGGAGATTGAGCTAATCACCATGGCCAATGATGCAATCAATTATGCCTGCATAGTAAAATTTCCCTAAAGACCCAAAAGAATGAGGTTCACAGAGCTTCCAGGTGGTAAACACATCCACACACCGGGAAGGTAGCACACCCGGGAGGAGGCATGAAAGCACCACACCCCTCCCCCATACCTTGCCCTATGCAGCTCATCTATCTAGCCATTCCTGAGTTGTAGTCTTATAATAAACTTGTGATTTAGTAAGTAAATTGTTTTCTATGAGCTGTGCTAGCAAATTATTGAACCTGGGAAGGAGGTGAGGGGAACTTTCAAATTATAGCTGGTTGGTCAGAAGCCCAGCTGTCAACTGGACTTGTGGCTGGTGTCTGGATTAATGGGGGTGGGCAGCCTTGTGGAACTGAGCCCATAACCTGTGGGGTCTGCATTAATTCTACGTACAGACAGCGTCAGCATTGAATTGAATGGTAGGATACCCAGCTGGAGGCCACAGAGAATTGGAGACTTGCTTGGTGTGGGAAAAACCATGCACATTTGGTGACCAGAAGCAAGTGTTGAATATTGTGGGTATTAAAGAGGCTTTATTAAAAACAATTTTTAAACTTATATTTTAGGTTCATGAGTACATGTGCAGGTTTGTTATAAAGGTCAACTCATGTCACAGAGGTTTGTTGTACAGATTATTTCATCACCCAGGCACTAAGACTAGTACCCAATAGTCTTTTTTTCTGATCCTCTCCCTCCTCCCACTCTCCACCCTCAGGTAGATTCCACTTATAAGGGAGAACATGAGGTCTTTGGTTTTCTGTTCCTGTATTGCTTTGCTAAGGATAATGGCCTCCAGCTCCATCCATGTTCCCACAAGAGACATGATCTCATTCTTTTTTATGGCTGCATAGTTTTCCATGTGTATGTGTACCACATTTTCTTTATCCAGTCTGTCATTGATGGGCATTTAGGTTGATTCCATGTCTTTGCTATTTTGAAAAGTGCTGCAATGAACATTCACATGCATGTGTCTTCATGGTAGAATCATTTCTCTTCCTTTGGGTATATGCCCAGGAATGGGATTGCTGGGTTAAATGGTAGTTCTGTTCTTAGCTCTTTGAGGAATTCCCACGCTGGTTTTCACCATGGTTGAACTAATTTACACTCCCACCAACAGTGTATAAGTGTTCCCTTTTCTCCGCAACCTTGCCAGCATCTTTTATTTTTTGATGTTTTAATAATAGCCATTCTGACTGGTGTGAGATGGTATCTCATTGTGGTTTTGATTTGCATTTTTCTAGTGACCAGTGGTATTGAGTTTTTTTCCATATGTATGTCTTCTTTTGAAAAGTTCCGTTCATGTCCTTTGCCTACTTTTTCATGAGGTTATTTGTCTTTTTTTTTTTTGTAAATTTGTTTGAGTTCCTTATAGGTTCTGGAAATTAGGCCTTTGCCAGATGAATGGTTCGCAAATATTTTGTCTTATTCTGTAAGTTGTCTGTTTACTCTGTTGATAATTCCTTTTGCTATTTTTTTTATTCCTCTTAAACCTGCAGCTTGAATCCTAGATGGAGAGATACTAGTCAAGAGTATAAGAAAATGACTAAGAATAAAAGATAATGGACTTAGATGCAAAAAAAAAAAAAACCACTGTGGAAAATCAGAGCTAAAGGGACTGGGTGGATGTGATGTCACCATGCCTGGGAATAAGGGTCAGCTTCAGGAAGCAGGCAAACTGAACAGGGCCTTGAGAGGAGCATAAGACTGACCAGCCACAGCTTCCAGGCCTCCTAAGAGCCTATATTATTTGGTAGGTCTTCAGTTTTCCTCCAGCAGCAAAGGGACTAGAGACTGTATCACCTTTCAGGTGTGGTGCTGTGTGATAGATGCTTGGACAAGAAAGGGAAGGCAGGAGGCATCTGAGACAGAGTTGACCATTTTTGGTGATTGATGAGAACCCAGAGAAGCCAAAGAGGTAAGAGTCCCAGGCTGGATTTCTTCCTTTCCTAAGTGCTACATTCATACGAAATAAGGCTGGGTGCGGTGGCTCACACCTGTAATCCCAGCACATTGGAAGGCCAAGGCAGGTGGATCACTTGAGTCAGGAGGTCAAGACCAGCCTGGCCTACATGGTGAAACCCTGTCTCTACTAAAAACACAAAAATTAGGCAGGTGCCTGCAATCCCAGCTACTCGGGAGACTGAGGCAGGAGAATTGCTTGAACTCAGAAGGTGGAGGTTGCAGTGAACTGAGATCGTGTCACTGCACTCCAGCCTGGGGGACAGAGCAAAACTCTGTCTCACAAAATAAAAATAAAAATAAATTCATAAGAAATAGAATTTCTCTTTTCTTCCATTTTCCTCATCATTTAAGCTTAGTGATGGATACATTTGAAGGTGAAGCACAATGCTAGGATATTGGTTTTAAGAAAGTCACATCCCTGCTATGTTGTGATTCTAAACTGAAGGCCTACCAAATGACACTGTTTTCCTCATTCTTAGACCTCTTATAACTAACACAAACTCATGAAGTCATCAGAATTTGTGCAGGAAATTTTTGGCATAGGTAGCTGAAGCTGCATTTATCTATGGTTTATATGTTAATATTTTGGAACTAAAAGTAAACTTAGAGGGAACAGCTAATTCAACAATTCTTCCAATCAAAGCCAAAACCAAGGAAAGGTCCCATAACTTGTTTGATTAGCAAATAAAAAAGAAAGCAGACCCCCCAACTGCTTATCAAGCATTTTAGCAATTTCTGTCTTTTTCGCAGAAAAACAAGGATTAAGAGAAAGTATAAGATTCAAGAGACAGACATTTGGTTGGGATAAATAAAAAGTCGCTACAAGGTGAGTATGACAATGGTGATGGTGATCATTCATTTATTCCCTTAAAACTATTTATTTTTATTAGATACCTACAGAGTGCAGTCACTGTTCCAGGCACCAGGGTAACAGTAATGAGGAAAGCATTCAAAGACTTGGTCCTCATGAAACTTACTTACTTTCATGAAGCTTCCTCTAGGAGGGCAGATTTCAGAGTCACATACGCACCTATGTGGGCATACACAGGAAACAAAAGTGTCAAGTGGTAGGTGCTAAGAAGTGCAGAGACACTGTCAAGTGTAATGAAGATGAAGATGATGGTTTTATTGATAATGACGGCGTAAGTTGAAAGAGTTGAGTAAACTCCTAAGTCAGTACCACTTAGATGGACTACTGGCTCATGTGCAAAGACCAGCTCTTCTGGCTCTCATGGTCCACGGGTTCTGGGGGACTACACTTCTAACAGCTCCACCTCTGCATCTGAACCATTCTGAAAGACACAGAAAAGGTGGAGGCTGATCCCAGTAGTCCTGCCAGGGACCTAGCCAGGGGCTCAAGGGCTTAAAGGAAGGGCCTTTCTCATGTTCTTCATGTTCTTGTTATGCACCTGATGCCTCCGGGTCCTCCTTGCTGTAGGATGGCTCTGTGATGATCACACAATCTCCCAGTCCAGGGCAGACCACAACTCACTTATGCTAGCGTGCTGCAGACAAGGTTCCTGCAAAGTGTGGAGGTTCATTGTAAATGGCCTCAATGACTTCTAAGAAGTAAATGCTGTGATTCTACAACTGAAAGATAAACCACTGTGACTACCATAAAACAAGGCGTGGTATCTCTTACAGCCCTTCCACTGAGAGTGGGGGGGCGTCTATGTGTGACCCTCCTGAGTCCTAGCTCTCTGAGGCTCCTTGGCCACTTGAGTACAGCAGAAGGGGATGCTTCCTGAAGAAGCTGGTGGCTACTGTTTCCTCTGTCCTGGAATCCAGCCATCATGATGTGAAGTAGCCCAGCAGCCACAGGGAGGGGCCCCTATAATTGTTCTAGTTAATGGCCCAAGTGGGATCCCCCAGCAACAACCCAGTCATATTGAACGGGTGATCCCAGAGATGACTGCAGCACAGGACTAGTCACCCTCAGCCTCTATCCATGGAGCAGAGACAAGCTGTCCTCGCTGAACTCTGCCCAAATTGTAGATTTGCAAGCAAACTGAATGTTATGTTCTTTTTCTTTTTTCTTTTTTTTTTTTTTTTTTTTTTTGAGACGGAGTCTTGCTCTGTCTCCCAGGCTGGAGTGCAGTGGCACGATCTCGGCTCACTGCAAGCTCCACCTCCTGGGTTCACGCGAATGTTGTGTTCTTAAGCCACTACGTTTTAGATGGTTTGTTACTGAGCAATAAAGAATCAGAAGGCCCATCAGGCACCGTGGAGCCTGGCCATTCCTAGGGTGGCCTCCACAGGGTCTGGTCTCCTGTTGAGAATACTAAACTCCTGCTTTCCCCTTTTCCAGTTCCAAAATGAGAAAGAATCCACTTGTCCTTTCTTATTTGCAAATTAAGCAGCTGGGCAGCCCTTTTGCAAAACAGGCAACATTTGTTGTCATTTCTAGGAATAACAAGGAGGAGGAGGGAGGCTGAGAGAGGCAGCTGTTGAGAAATGTCTTTCTCCTGATCCGCCTACCAGCTCCAGTGCAGACCTGGCCCAAGAGAGAGTCGGAGCAAGCTGAGTCGCTCACGTGCACCCCCCAGTTAGTGAAAACAAGTTCTCAGTTCAAGTACAGTTGTGTGACCTTGAGGGTCTCTGACAACCTGCTACAATGGCCTAGCTTGAATTAAAAGGACTTCCCAGCAATGTTGTTTTTATGTTGGACTGTTTCATTCCTCCCTTCATTATATGAATTCCCAATCCTGGGGAGCTTTAGTAGACTAGCGACATAAACGACGGCTCTTTCCATTCCAGGCTCACCTGGGCCATTTGACCTTTGAGTGGCATTCTTTTCTTTGGTGTTTGGAGTTCGTCTTTCTCTTTAGGCCACAATATACCAGATTATTGGGGATGGTTATGTAGCTAACGATGGCTAATGATTTCTGTAACATACTCACCTACCCTCCACTCACAATACTCCCACTGATCATAATTATCAAACCACCAAGGAAACAGAAATAAATAGACCCCACTTTGCCCTAATATAAAAAGAAATAAATCTGCAAAGAAAGTGTTTTCATGTCTCTCATAGACACAGCAGCCAAAAATCAATTAGGAGAAAGTTTAGACTTCTCACTTTTCCTCTCCATTAAAATAGACTCAGCAGAGGTAAAATGCTTTGGGATTTTGGAGAGGGAGAGTTTAAAAAATAAAACCACAAATATGGTGGCTTTAGAGTTTTCTGACCACCCAGGTTTCCTTCAGTTTTTTTCTCTCCAAATGAACCGTTATGCTCAGTTAATGCGCTGTGGCCGTTAATGCTTAGTCCCTGAAATATTTTCTTCTCTTTTGGTCCAGATGCCTTGATCTAGGAAAAAAAACTCATTATTGTCTGCAATCCAACTGCAGAAATGATGAGTGGACACATAGCCATCTCACACATGCGGGGAGGACACAGCCCGTGTCCCTGCAAGTGTCCCTGTCTGCCCCAGATAGCAGTGGAGGTTGTGGAGAGCTCATGTGTTTTTAAAGAATTAGCCAAGAACCATGTTCAAATTCATAACTGTGGGCAACTGCTTTGACTCAATAATCAATATTAGAAGTGTGCACAAAGGTTCAGCTACAGAGACATTTAATTAAAATGTTGTTTTGAATAGCAAATAACCCAAATGTCTAGCAGTAAGATCAATTAAAACTAGGGTACAAAAAGTGATATTGCTGTGAACAAACTATGTGGCAGGTAATGGAAAGATGACGAAGATACATTATTAAGTGAATAGACACACAGTTTTGTCCATTTTATTTATGCACACATATGCATGCATAAGAAAAGTTCTGGAAGAAGATAACCAGAGGTGTAAAAATAATTATATCAGAGTGGTAGGATTATAGATATTTTGATGTCTTCCTTTTGCTATATTTTTTCTACACAAATGGTTTTTTTTTGTTGTTTGTTTGTTTGTTTGTTTGTTTTTTGTTAGACAGAGTCTCACTCCATCACCCAGGCTGGAGTGCAATTATGCGATCTTGGCTCACTGCAACCTCCATGTGCTGGGTCCAAGCAATTCTCCTGCCTCAGCCTCCTGAGTAGCTGGGATTGCAGGCATGCGCCACCATGCCTGGCTAATTTTTGTATTTTTAATAGAGAGGGGATCTCGCCATGTTGGCCAGGCTGGTCTCAAACTCTTGACCTCAAGTGATCCACCCACCTTGGCTTCCCAAAGTGCCGGGATTACAGGCATGAGCCATCATGCCCAGCCTGCTACACAAATGTATTTCTTTTGTTAAAAAAAAGTATAGCAATAAAAAATATTTCAAGAAAATAAATTTTAATCCATGGGAGTCTCCTGGGACCAGCTTCAAGTGATCAGATTTTACAGGACAGCCTTGTGGCCCACCAGTTTGCTATGAGGATCTAAGATTTACGATATGGACAAGTCTGGCCAAGCCTGAATTAGGGAGCAGAAGACAGTCAGCAATGTGCACAGACAAAGGATGAAAGCCAAAAATGTCCAGACTATGCCTCGTGGCTTCCTCTGACCCATCCCAGCCCTCCTTCAGTGACCAGTTCATTAGCTACCTCAGGCCTCGGTTAAAATGACACAGCTTGCTCCTTGTTTATTTCCTTCATGACACTTACCACCTTTTGCAATTATTTTATTCATTTGAATATTTCTTTTCTGTTGGTTTATTTGCCCTCACTAGATGGCACATTCCCTGGGGCTGGGAGCAGATCTAGGTCACCTCTGTGTCCCCAAGGCCAAACATAGCACCTCACCCATTGCAGGTGCTCCACAAATACCTATAGGTTAAAAGAAGTGTGAAGAATTAGGAAAAAATGGCTATCTTGGGAGGTCAGAGGAAAGAGCAGGAGAGAAAGATGGAGGGGAATGGAGAATGAAAAGCAAATTAAAGATTCATTTGAGCCATAATGTCACTAGGAGCAGGAGGAGTGAAGGAACAGCCACCCTGCCTCGCTGGGATGCCACTATCAGGCTAAGCTTGGTTAAATAGGAGGAACACAGCCAGGACACCCCGGCAGCTGGAGCTCTGCAAGGTGGGACGTGAGCAGTCAGACTAAACTCGCTGTTTCTAAGAGTCCAGTCAGAGTCTGCATTGCTCTGCAGAGCAGAGAGCCGAGCAAGACAAGAGGAGGTGTGAGCATAAACTCTTCCAGCAACTGCTGCTCAGTTAGAGGGAGGAATCGTACCCTGCTCCTTTCCCAAGGGTTACTTATATTGATACCATTTTAAAAATAATAGTGAGTTATATACAAAAAGAAAAAGAAAAATAGTAGAAACAGGCCAGCTGTGGTGGTTCACACCTGTAATCCCAGAACTTTGGGAGGCCATGGTGGGTGGATCACTTGAGGTCAGTAGTTCAAAACCAACCTGGCCAACATGGCGAAACCCCATCTCTATTAAAAATACAAAAAATTAGAGCTGAGTTTGATGGTGCCTGCTTATAATCCCAGCTACTTGGGAGACTGAGGCAGGAGAATTACTTGAACCCGGGAGGCAGAGGCTTCAGTGAGCCTACGTGCCACTGTACTCCAGCCTGGGTGACAGAGTGAGACTCCGCTTCAAAAAAAAAGAAAGAAAGAAAGAAAGAAAAATAGTAGAAACAGTTCGTCAAGAAAGAAGCCGCTGCTGGGTGTGGTGGATCATGTCTGTAATCCCAGCTACTCAGGTAGCTGAGGCCTGAGAATTGCTTGAACCTGGGAGGCGGAGGTTGCAGTGAGCTGAGACTGTGCCACTGCACTCCAGCCTGGGCAACAGAGTGAGACCCTGTTTCAAAAAAAAAAAAAAAAAAAAAAGAAAGAAAGAAAAGAAAAGGGGATAAAAAAGAAAGGAAAAAGAAAGAAGCTGCTAAATGGGAACATGAGATGCACCCCGGGTGTGATATTATGATTATGATTATATATATCTTATCAACAGTTCCTGGCCATAACCCCCATAGCCCTTGTCACAGTCTTTCGTTACAGTGTTGGGGTGCTTTAGTCCTCAGGTGCAGGCCTCACGAAACAGAATCTCTCTCTCTCTGACCTCCTCCTGTCCTTTCACCTGCCCAAGGCAAGGCTCGAATCTGACGGTGGGTCAAAAACCCTTATTGCAGAGAGGGTCCTGCCCCATACCCTAGAGGAAGGAAGGAATCCTGCACAGAGAGATAAGAAAAGTCTGAACAGACAGGCTTCACTGGATTTCGATCATGTGCTTTTGGTCCAGCCACGTTTCTACACGGTTTAATCATGCCTGTGTAACGAAGCCTCCATAAAAAATCTAAGAGGACGGGGTTCAGACAAGCTTCCAGAGGTTCCCAGAGAGGGCATGGAAGCTGTGTGTCCCTTTCCCCATATCTTAGCCTATGCATCTCATCATCTGTGTCCTACATAATATCCCTTATAATAAACCTGTCAGCATTTTCCCTGAGTCCTGTGAGCTGCTCCAGCAAATTAACTGAACCGAAAGAGGCGGCTGTGGGAGCCCCAACTTGAAGCTGCTCTGTCAAAAATTCCAGAATCTCATGACTGGTGCCTGGCAGTGTCAGGGGCAGTCTTGGGGACTCAGCCCTCAACCTGGGGAACTTGATGCTATCTCCAGATAGTGTCAGAATTGAATTGGAGGACACCCAGCTGGTGTCTGTCCACTGCTTGTTGGTGGAAAACAAGCCCCCTGCATTTGGGCACAGAAGACTTCTGTGCTGATGGTTGTGGTGTGACAGCAGAGGAAAAACAGTTTGAGAGTTTTTCCCTGAGACACTGGCACACAGAATCTTGCACTTGGAGGGAAAAGAGGCTAATTCTGGTCTAAAGGGGAAAGAGAGGTAATTTAAAACACACGCTAGTGTTCCCAGGAAAACCAGCAGTGAGGTAAACAAAACATTAAACAGAAATGATCCACATGCACTGGCCAGGTGCTGCAGGCTCTGCTTCACTGAAAGGGAAAGAGAAAATGTTCAAATGTATCCCATGTGTGGTCAGCTCTAACGAAAGCCTCCCTCCTTTATCCCAGGATGCAAGAACTGTCAGAGTTTCTCCTGCAGTGTCTTCTCATGTAGCATTTTCCTCCAGTTGCTCCTAAAGCACCCAGGCTTCAAGACTCACCCATCTGCCGTTGTCTTATGGTTATTGTATGGTATCTTTTATTAAGCGGAATTATCTTCAAAGTAGCCTTAATTGACCAATAAGGCTAATAATAATAAGGCTAATATTCTGGCTAATAGTGGCATTATTACTATTATTATTATTTTAGAGACAAAGTCTTGCTCTGTCACCCAGACTGGAATGCAGTGACAGGATCATAGCTCACTTGCAACCTCAAACTCCTGGGTTCAAGAAATCCTCCCACCTCAGCCTCCCGTGTCGCTGGGACTACATGTGCATGCCACGATGACCAGCTAATCTTTTAATTTTTTTTGGTAGAGATGGGGTTTCAGTTGCCCAGACTTGTCTCAAACTCCTGGGCTCAAGAAAACCTCTTTCCTAGGCCTCCCAAAGTGCTGGAATTACAGGCATGAACCACCACACCCAGTTTTGACATTATTATTTTTAATCAACTTATTTACTAGATTATTCTCATTAAAGACTCTTCACCTATTACCTTAAGGAAGATAATAAGCATTTTTAAATGTACCACTGGGCCTATACAATACCCAACAAAATGTACCACTGTGCTATACAATACACAACAAAGTGGTTGTGCCAATGGCCTGTGCCAGCTGTCTATTGCTGCGTAACAAACCATCCCAAAGCGTAGTGGTTTAAAACACCACTGTGTTCTTTCTGTTGATTCTGAGGCTCAGGAATTTGGGCAAAGCTCTGCAGAATGATCCATCTCTGCTCCACAGGGATCGTTGGGTGACTGAGCTGGCCCTGAGCTGGCCACAGGCGGTCGTCTAGGCATGATGCTGGCTCTCGCCCAGTGCCTTAAGCCTCCTGCACTCTGACCTTTGTCTGCGCGACCTCACCAACAAGCAACTTGGTCTGAGCTTCTAAACAAGGCAGCTGGCTCCCAAGACAGAGAGAGAATAGAAGCTATAACTTAAGGGAGAATTTCTGCTGTAACTTATTGGCCAAAGCAAGTCACAGACCAACTGGAAAAGTGATGCCACAAAAAGGGCAGTTGGGATAGAGTGATCATTGTGACCTCCTTTGGCAACGCAGACCCTCACGAATACTGATTCTGTGAACAAGTGTTGACTTCTTGATGTTGATGGCTGCAGGCTAGTGACAGCAATTGTCCAGGACAGATCCATTGTCTTCCCACACAGTAGCTCCAGGACCACTATCCATCACACACAGCTTTTGCTCCCTGTCAACTTCTTTCTCTTCCATAAAATCTGCAGCTGATATTTACATAAAGTCTCAATATCAAGATAGTAAGATGGTCACTGCTTGCAGCTTCATTGCTTTGCTTATTCTTCGTCATTGACTTTCAAACTTTTCCACAGAAATGACCCTACAGGCTCAGAAGAGTGATGGTGTTACCCCAAGGAGACTGGCCCCATTCAAAAGCACATTTCCTTCACATCTAAATTCCTATCTTAAAAAAATCATGCAAATTTTACTTCTAATCTATAAAATGTCTATCTGCTTTGGCAGGAATTTTAAAAACATGCTTTTCTCCTCCAAATTCACCCACAGAGTTATGTAGTAGAAAGTGTCTTCCTGGGCACGGAAACCTGGGACTGGCACTTGTGCCCTGCTCCAGACCCATGGAGTGAGGCTACACCCTGCAGAGCAGCAAAGCTTGTGATTCCCTCACTCAGGAACTGCTGCTGATGCTGACCGAGCCCTGCTCCCACTGGGAGAAATGAGGCCCAGAACTCAGCAAGGAGGCAGGCCCGGGGGGCAGTCCTAGCTGAATGATCATGTGAATTTTATTGAATATAGATGGAGTTCTAAAACCCCAGAAAGAGACTTGTGTCCTAAACAGTGGAGCTCTGTAGACAAGAATGGAGACATCCTGGCCCCACAACAAGGGCAGCATCCATACAGGACGGCAGCAGGGGTTCATGACTGAGGGGTCTGAGGCCTCCGAGGGTGTTAGGCAAGCCAGCGAGATGCTAACTATTCACTGAGCAGTCACTGTGTGCCTGGCACAGGTTAACAAGGGGAACCTTAGGTCATAGTTCCTGGCCGGGCAGAGTGGCTCACACCTGTAGTCCCATTACTTCAGGAGGCCGAGGTGGGAGGATCACTTGAGCCCAGGAGTTCTAGACCAGCCTGAGCAACAAAGTGAGTCCTCCTCTCTATAAAAAATTTAAAAATTAGCTGGGCATGGTGGCTTGCGCCTATAGTCCCAGCTACTTGAGAGGATGAGGTGGGGGGATGGCTTGAGCTCTGGAAGTTGAGGATCCAATGAGACGTAATTGTGCCACTGCATTCCAGTCTGGGAGACAGAGTGAGACCCTGTCTCAAAAACAAACAAATAAACAAAAAGACATAGCTCCTGTGGCTGGGCAACACGCACTTCTGAAAAGAGGCCTCTCCCCACCCCATGCACCTCGAGACATGAACAGCCAGAATGGGAATTAACCAGCAGGCTCAAGGGAGCTCAATCAGGTTCCAGGGGAATCAGAACGAGACCTCAGTGTCCCCTGCCCAAGCCAGTCTCCCAGCCTCAAGCAGTGGTCCCTAAAGTGGATATCCACCACCAGCAGCAGCAGCAGCAGCACCTGAACACTAGTTAGAAATGCAGATTCTCAGGCCCACTGGACCCTAGGGAGTAAGCAACTCAGTGGGAGCAGGCAACCTGCATTTCAGCCAGCCCTCCAGGGGATTCCAGTGCAACTGAATTCTGAGATCTCTGGCCTCATGTGCCCACAGTACTTGGGAGACAGCCAGCAGAATGGGTAGGAACTCGGGCTTCAGAGGAAGCCGGTGGCTCGGAGTCTGGCTCTGACTTACCAGATCATGTAAGCTCGAACACATTTTCAGCCTGTCTGAGCTCTCTGTCCTCACCTGTGGAAGAGGGTGCTAAAAGGTTTGATGAAAGAAGGGGAGGTGAAGTGGTGTCAGCTTCCTGGCATTGAGCCCGGCCCATTGCACCTGCTCAGCACCAGCTGCTTTCTCTAGTCTCTCTGCTGACACTGTCCACCCAGCCCTCTGGCATGTTCTCCACCACCTGGTGGGCACAAGTCCAGACAACGAGTCATCCAAGCAGTGATTTCCCTGCAGAAATCACATCCTTGGGGGGACTCTGGCTATTGCAAATCCCTGGCCCCAGCCCCCAAGGAGACTTGGCTTCAAGGTAGCCCCCTATGGCTGCCGCATAGCCTTGCCCATCCGCGCTGCAGCTCTCTTGAACACCCGACCCCACGCTCACCACTCTCCACACCACAGAAATCACAGTGAGCCTATCACATAAACACAGCATGGCCTCTGCATCCAGATTCCCAGTCAAGGCCCCTCACACCCGCCCAGTCCCAGGGCTGGACTGGGCCTGCAGATATCAGCACTGGGGGCAGGAGAGAACTGACCAAAACTTGGTAATGAACCCGCCTAGCTCTGAATAACTGCATGACCTTTCCCTAGACACTTAACCTTCTCAGGCCTTTGTGAAGATCATACGATATGTTTTGAGAGTACTTTGTACCTTGTAAAACCATATATGAATCTCCAATGTTATTACAGATGATACAGTCTTTAATTCCCTTGCAGGCAACACTGTTTTCCCGGGATCATAAATTCCTAAAGAGGGCTGTGTGCTTTGTACAGTAACTAATTCAACTCCCTGTAAGTGCTTGATAGACATAATTTATAACGATGGCCACATATGTAAAACATAACGTGGACCATATAATTGGTCAGCTTTTCTTTTGCAAGACGCGTATGGTACACGTATTCAAAATCACTTACATTTAATCATATAAGCATCTTTAGATATGCAAAGTATATATATTCATGCCATCTGTTAAATCCTGATTTGCTAAGCATGTGCATATAAAGACATCCGGGCTATACCGATTTCAAAGATGTTTCCCCCAAATGCCCCAACAGTGGAAGCAATCCACTTCAACATTTTCAGATGTATTTTCCCCACTTAACTGGGGGCCTCCTCCCAGGGGGCAGTGAAGTCAACGCAGTGCTCACCACAGCAGGCCAGAGCTGCTCACTCGGAGGCGTGCGCTGCCCAGCTGCATGGGGCTGTGGCCTGCTCTTATCAGGAGCAACTGGTACCTCTCTCCCCACATAAACAATTAGGGAGAGGGAAGGAGAAAAGCCTTAAATATTTGCTTTCCTTTACAAGACCACCTACAAAATGTTGTTAAGACCCTGCCGGCAAAATAATCTGTCATGAGTCCAGCGCTGGACAAATATAAACACCTTGAGGACTCTACTGAGCGGTAGCCTGGGGTCCCACATGTTTTCACAGGTTTCCTTCTGTGGAGGAGGAAGAGTCCTGCTCTCCTCTACTCTTCATCCTCTCCTGTTCTACCCACCCCCCCCAACACACACATCTTGGTGAAGTACGTCATCGAAAATAGTTTGGGTTAGAGAGGGTGCACATGAATAAGAGAGTAAGTGGTTTTTACTACAAAATTGGAGTCCCATCTCCTTTTCATTCACTTTAGCATTCACCAGGGCTAAAGTGGTGGCCGGCACGGGCTGCAGGGAGCCGTTGGAAGTGAAGAGTCACAGAGCCTGGGCATCTCAAACTCTGAACCCAGGGCAGGTGATAAGCAGAGGCAGGAAGCAGGGTCAGAAGGGTAAGGGAGCTCGTGCTTAGGGTGCATTCACACCAGAGATCCCAGGACAGCTCACTGGAAAACATTTTGAAACAGGAGTGCGTTTTACTTGCATACAGTGCTTCCCTCTGGCTCCTGGCACAGCCTGGTGCAGCGGCTGGGTGGGATCCGTGCAGCCACTGCTTGTCCCGCCCCTTCCCCATAAAATCACAGGGAGCTTTTACCAAGGAAATGCTGGAAAATTAGCACTCTTGCAATCTTGGTGCTTTTTCTAATTGCCTGTTGGAATTTGCAAGTGATTATCAGGATAGAATGAAAAGAGGTTGCCTCTAGCTGACCCTTTCTAGGCCTTCCCTGCAAACTCCCCTACAGCAGAGGTGAGCATTGTGGCTTTAGTCTGTGTCTCGAGAGGATGCGTATAGAAAAGAGAAGCCTCTAGTAGGCCATCTCTGAAAATAAATGCATCTGGCGGAGAAGCTGAGCAAAACCCTTTGTGGGCTTCTGCCAGCAACTCCACTCTGTGCCCTCCTTCCTTAGCCCCCAGCCATTTCTTCCTCCAGCAGCCTCCCTAGCACCTGCCCTAAAAGTGGCCTTTTAATGGGGGTGCTGGCACATCAGCCTGCTCCACTCAGGGATGTCACCCCTACAGGCCACCTCAGGGGCCACCACCCTCTGCCCCTGCCATCCCTGCAATACTTGACCTGTCCCTGCATCTGTAGCACCAACACAGAGCCTGCCTGGATTTGCTCAGGATACGTGGCTCTTATCCCATCTCTAGGAAATATTTGAGAAGGCCCAGGCACTGTTTCCTACTATCATCACCTCCCCCTACAACCCAGTAAAGCAGGCAGGAAATAAGTATCATTACTCTCTTAGCTCAGTCTCTCAATCTGATAAAAACCTAAACCCAGGCTGGAGTGCAGTGGTGCAATCACGGCTCACTTCAACCTCGACTTCCCAAGCTCAAGCAATCCTCTCTCCTCAGCCTCCCAAGTAGCTATGACTACAGGCATGTGCCACCATGCCTGGCTAATTTTTTAAATTTTTTTGTAGTAATGGGGTCTCGCTATGTAGCCCAGGCTAGTCTTGAACTCCTGGGCTCAAGCGATCCTCCCACCTCAGCCTCCCAAAGTGAGGTCACATTCTTAACACAGTGCCTGGCATATACTAAGTACTCAGTTAAGTTTTATCAAGAAAAAACATTCAATCAGACACATAAACCAAAAAGCAATTGTAGGTTTCAAAACTATCCTCCACCACTTTACCACCTCTACGGAACATTTAGGAGTTTGGTTAATTTTATCCCAAAATCTAAACCCCGTTTTTTTTTTTTGTTTTTGTTTTGTTTTGTTTTGTTTTGTTTTTGAGACATTGTCTCGTTCTGTCGCCCAGGCTGGAGTGCAGTGGCGCTATCTCGGCTCACTGCAAGCTCCGCCTCCCGGGTTCACACCATTCTCCTGCCTCAGCCTCCCGAGTAGCTGGGACTACAGGTGCCCACCACCACACCTGGCTAATTTTTTGTATTTTTAGTAGAGAAGAGGTTTCACCGTGTTAGCCAGGATAGTCTCGATCTCCTGACCTCGTGATCTGCCTGCCGCGGCCTCCCAAAGTGCTGGGATTACAGGCGTGAGCCACCGTGCCTGGCCCACCCCTGGTTTGTTTTTAAGTTGTCAATAAGGATTTAAACATCTGGACTGTGGTTAGAATATAGTCAGCTGCGGTTTTATCTCCCCTCCCTTCCATATTCTCCCACAGAAGGTGAGTCCTCTGCAGTTCAGCTCCCCCACCCCACCCCCTTGCAATGCCCCAGCTGTGTTACTAAGGGGAAATGTGAAGCCTCAGCAGTCCACATGGGAGGCCAAGACAGCTGTGGGGCATTGCTGACCAGCCATCTGCACCCGGCAGGGTTGGAATCCAGTCTGGCCTGACTCTTTTCTAAATGTTGCTTCCTGTGGGACAGCCTCACCCTGTTAGGCTGACCTGAGTTTGCATTCCTGAGCTCAGCCTGGGGAGCGTGTATGTGATCTCCTGTGGCAAGGAGAACTCCCCCTACTAGAAATGCAGCCATTGCTTGGGCCCACCCAGTGGATCAGCCACAGCAGGTTGCAGCAAGCTGCCTATGGGAGGAGGGGGCTGGAGCAGGAAATGAGAGTTAAAAGAGTCTTTTCAGGAGTGTGATCGGGCCAAAAACAGAAAGATCAGCAACTCAATCTTAGGCCTCTGGGGTTCAAAGCAAAACCAGAGAGAGAGAGGCAGAGAAAGTTTACTAAACAAATAAATGTCCCATAGAAAGGTTATATTGAGCCTAAGCCAACACAGCAAGGCCCTATCTTTACAAAACAATTTAAAAATTAGCTGGGTGTTGTGGCCCATGCCTGAATCTCACTGTTCAAGCACAGCCTGGCTGACACAGTCCTAGCTACTTAGGAGGCTGGAAGTAGCAGTAATGCTTGAGCCCAGGGGTTTGAGGCTGCAGTGAGCTACGATGGTACCACTGTGTTCCAGCCTGGGTGACAGAGAGATCCTGTCTTGGAAAAAAAAAAGGTCCTACTGAATGATACTGCAGCACATGGTGCTCTCAAAGATGAGCTACTTTCTCCATGTGTTTGTGCCTCCTCGCAATGACCTTGAGTCATGATGGTCTCCCGCGCCATCATCCTTGCTGCTGGTGATACAACAGCTGCAGTGTAAGAATCCCAGCATCACCTTAGACACACCCCACCCCCAATACACACACCGGATACAGTCAGTCGCTCAGCGCAGAGGGCAGGCTCCTGGAGAACGTTCTGTCCATGCCTCCTCAAATCCTCGCGCAGCCCCTCTCACCTGGGTTCCTGCCGCAGTTTCCTGCCTGTCTCTCTCAGCCAGACCCTCCCCTGCCTTACAGGGCTGCCTTCCACATGGAAGAATCAGAATGATCTGATTGAGTTACTCTCATGCTTTCCACCTCTCAGTGTCTCCCAAATCAAATTAAAATCCTCAGCAAAGCACACTAGGCCCATCACAATCACACCTTCCCATCCCTCCAAGCCCAACCCTCTACCTCCGCATCCACCCAAACTCCGTTCCAGGTTGTGTTCCTTGCCTTAGGTGTGCTGTTCCCTCTTCATACTCCAAGATTCAGCTCCAGCTGCCCCCACACCGCCTTTCTCAGAAGTTTTCCTTGCACCCTCCCCAGGCAGATTCGACCCCCTTCGAGCCTCCATTGTGTCTCCTGCACACCTGAGCCTCCCAAACTGGGTTGGATGCTCTCCTCGAGTTTCCTGTAGCTCCTATGCTCACCAGGATCGCGGCACTGTGGGGTAATTGCTCCAGTGCTGCCTGCTTCCTTCTTAGATGCAAACTCTTTAAAGGAAAAAGCAGGTCTTACTGAAAATTAAAGTCCCAGCTCTTGCATAATGCTGGGCACACAGCTGGAGTCCTGAAGAATTTGCTGGATAGAGGAATGAATAAACATAGCCCTTAAACAGTGAGTTCCTGTCTCTCTCCTTCCTTAGTAAATGAGGTCATTGGGAGCAGGAAGGATCCTATTTATGTTTGTGTCTCTGGTGCCCGGGCAGAAGCTGGCCCTTCACAGGCAGGCAAAGGTGTGTTTCACTCACTTGTTCTGGCTATTCCAGAATTTGGATAACTTGTAGTCCTGTGTCTCTCTGAGATTCTAACAGGACCCAGGGACAACCTATGGGAAGACAGGGGTAGTGTGGGAGTGGGGTTTCTTGGAAGCCCACCTTGCTGGGATGAGTGACTCAGATTCTCCCAACTTTGAAGTTCAGGGCCCAGCTGCAGGCGGCCCCCATCCCGCCCTGCGCTGGAGGGTGTGTGTTGGGTGGAGGGGGCACACATACCAAAGAGGGGCGGTGAACATTGGGTGCTTTGGGAGATGGAAGGGTCAGCTCAGTGCAGACATAACAAACCAAATGGCAGGGCCCAGGAGAGAGCATTTGGTGGCAGGTGACACTCATGAGGATCAGAGTCTCAGCCCACTTGGCTCAGGTGCTCCGACCAGCCCCTCTGCTGACCCTGGCTCCGAGCCCTGTGACCTGGCAGTGACTCTCGTCTTCTTAGAAAAAGGGGGAGGGTGGCTAATTGAAAACAAACCAACTGCT
The DNA here is from genome assembly GCF_028885655.2 of Pongo abelii. Taxonomy (NCBI): domain Eukaryota; kingdom Metazoa; phylum Chordata; class Mammalia; order Primates; family Hominidae; genus Pongo; species Pongo abelii. Next base: position 20,482,216 of record NC_071985.2, read on the forward strand.
TCTCCTCTTTCCTCAGCCCTCAGGAAAAGCATGTAATCATCTCCAGGATTTAGAGATCTTTTTCTTCTAAAGTCAAGAGAAACTTGTTGTTCACTCCAGCCACCTTGTTGCTCCTGAATTGCGTGGTCTGAATCCTTGTCTGCTAGAAGCTTTGGACAACACACTGATCAGAGCACTAAGTTTGGAGTCCAAGCCATAGTTCACTGTGCCTCAGTTCTCCCACCCAGAAAGCAGCTGACCCCTTGGTCCAAGTAGCAATGATGCCCAACAGAACTTTCTGTGGTGCTATCCAGTATGAAAACACTCACCACATGTGACTTTGCAGGATGGCTAGTGCAACAGAGGACCTAATCTTTAATTAAATTGACTCATTAATATTTGACTAACTGGACTGCACAGCTGTAAGGTTGAACCTGCTCTGACGTTACATCCCATTCCCACAAGCACACCCTTTGTCTCTCTCATTCTCAGAGCCACTTTCTCCACAGAGTGATAACTTGGATTATATAGTCTATGTGAAGCCTTCAAATATAGGACCTGGGTCAGAAAGGGCAGAATGCAGTGTCAGAAAGACAGCTTTCTTTGAAAGTAAAAGACAAAACTGAAAATGCTGCACTGGAGAGGAGAGCCTTCCGCCCACCCCCTCTTTCCTTTCGTAACCTGAAGAAACCACACGGTGTTGCAAATCAAAGTCTGCTCTCTGGCCAGATGCAGACAGGAGCAAAACTTTCATCTCTTTTCTTGCTTCTACATAGTGCTCCTTCTTGAACCTAACACCCTCCCAGCCTGCCCCTTGGATCTGTCCTAATAGCGGTGATTGGAGCTGTTGTGCTAGGACAGATGGCTCCATGAGATGGGAGCTACCACGGTGCAGTGAGGACACCTGGGAGCGCCCAGAGCTCCGGGACACATAGGCTGAGAGCTGTGCTCTGGTGCCCATCGTCCCTGCAGGCACTGCTGGCTCGGTCCCACCCAGCCCACCCCAGGGCTGCACAGGGTCCCTGTCCTGGAACACTGATTTTCTACCCTCAGGCATATTTGCTGATTCTCCCAGACCCTGGCCAATATTTTTCTCCAGAAAGCCTTCCTGGCAGACCCAGCTGGCACTGCCCTCTCCTTTCTTGGACCCTGCTGTGCAGCAACGTTTCAGAGTCAGAGTCACTCTGCACCTTCAGTTCTGCACGAGAGTCATTCTCCAAATATTTCTGTGCTATCTCAGCTAGATCAGAGCCTCTCTATAAGCAGAGGTTGAGTCATCTATTTCTTTTTTATCCACTTGTGGCACCAAGCTCAGACTTCGCTCTGCACTACTTACTCACCCAGTGCTTACTGACTGATTTATTGACCCAGAACCATGGCGAGAATGCAGTCAAGCTATTACCGTGACCTTCACAATGTAGGCAGGTGAACTAAGGTGACAGGGGTTGAACCCAAATTGCTCGCTGGGGCTTTTGTTCTTGCTCTGACTCTACTACCAGCTCAGGTATTAGAACACGCTACCCTATTCCCAGGGGCCCCTATTTGGTTCAGACCACACAGTCCCTGCTCTGCAGGGCTTCAGGGACCACACCAAGGAAGGCCAGTGTGAACATCATAAATGGCACGCTGAATGGCACTCATTGTTAGTGTAAAGTGCAAGTACATTCTGTACAGTGAGATTAGATGGGTTACTCAGAGCCAGCAGCCGGGACACACCTGTTCTTTTTCTCTGCATCAAAAATCCCTCTTCTCTCTGCACACATTTCTTCTCTCCCAGTTTCCACGAGGTGGCTAAGGGCCTTCCTGGCCATTTCTTAGACTTCTTAGAAACTCATCTAGAAACTCCCTGATGGGTTTCTAAAATTATAAATTCACTGGCACTCAGCAAATCTACATTTCACATAAGAGAAAATCAGCCTAGAATAAAAATACCTAGTACCTGGGCACCTAAAACTTGCCTTTTAAAAGCCAACTTTTCTGCCACCACTTCCATCCTTCTAGACTGCTGTCTCTTGCCATAGATTCTCCCTCTGGACCCTTCTGGATGTCTGGCTCACCATGGAGCAGCCCTTGGACCCTCAGGCTGACTGAATGACTCATACCTGGGTCAGCCCTCTTAGAGGGACTGCTCCATACCACTGCAAAAACAGAAGAAAAGGTTGGGCGTGGTGGCTCACACCTGTAATTCCAGCACTTTGGGAGGCTGATGTGGGTGGATCACGAGGTCAGGAGTTCAAGACCAGATTGGCCAACATGGTGAAACCTCATCTCTACTAAAAATACAAAAATCAGCCAGGTGTAGTGGCATGTGCCTGTAATCTCAGCTACTCAGGAGGCTGAGGCAGGAGAATTGCTTGAACCTGGGAGGCAGAGGTTTCAGTAAGCTGATATCGTACCATTGTACTCTAGCCTGGGGGACATAATGAGAATCTGTCCCGCACCCCACCCCACCCCCCCAAAAAAAACCAAAAACCAACCAAACAAAAAGCAAAAACAAACAAACAAAAAATAGAAGAAAACACCACAGTGGAAAGGCCTGTGAAAGGAAAATAAAATCTCGGGACCCCAAACTCACTATGCCAAAGAGAAAAGTTAAGCTTGGAAACTGAGTCATGCAAAAATTCCCTTCCTTTTGTTCTAAGACAGCTGTAATTTTGCAGGCTGACTTTCTCTTACATAAAATGTGGATTTGCTGAGTGCCAGACTGATGCTTAATTGACTCCCCCACTTCTTTCTTTTCAGGTGTAAAATGTAGTTTCACAGAGCCTCACAAGAATTGTAACCACTTGTCTCATTGCCTACCCTCCCTCCTTTTATTTTTCCTTTTTCTTCCCCTCCTGATTGCTCTTTCCCCTTTAAAGACAGAGGTTCCCAAAACTCTCTTTGGAAAAAGCATAGGACACAGATTCTACTGTGATTTATGTTTCTTTTTCTCTGGTGCCTCCTTAACATTGGCAAAATAAGCCTCGAAATCAACTGAGATCTGTCTCAGTCACTGTGGTTTACAGACCCAACTCCTGCACTTAGGCAGTCAGGAGAGCCGACAGCACAGATTAGGGGCCTCCTTCGCTGATTTTGGTGACCACGCCCATACCAATTCTCTGACTCCAACACAGCCTGGTTCACAAGACTTCATTATCCTGTTGAAGACTTCTCAGCCACAACTGACACAGGCCAATGGGACCTAAAGTTCTCCTTGGTTTTTCTGAAAGTGTTAAGAAAGTTTGTGTAGAAAGGTAATGCACACAATTTCTGCATTTCTGCCCTGCAGTAAGGCTCAGAGCTTGTGATGTTTAATTGTATGTGTCAACTTGACTGGGATAAGGGATGTCCAAAGAGCTGGTGAAACATTATTTCTAGATGTGTCTGTGAAGAGTTTCCAGAAGAGACAGAATTTGAATCAGCCAGAGCAAAGAAGATCTCTCTCTCCATGTGGGAAGGCATCATCCAATCCAACGAGGGTCCATATGGAACAAGAAGGGGAAGGAAGTGTGAATTCTTTCTCTTCTGAAGCTGCGATGTCCATCTTCTATGGTATTCAGACATTGGAGCCCCTGGTTGTCCCTCAAACTCCTCTCAGGCCTTCAGCCTCCAGTTAGAGTTACACCATCAGCTCCCCTCGTTCTTAGGCATTTGAACTTGGACTGAATTACACTACTGGCTTTCCTGGTTCTCCAGCTTGCATACCGTGGGACTTCTCAGCCTCTATAACTGTGTGAGCCAATTTCCATAGTAAATCTGTTCTTTCATATATATACATATCGCCTACTGGGTCTGTTTCTCTGGAGAAGCCTGACAAATACAGACATATCTGTTCAGAACCACTTTTAATATCCCTTTATAAAAATCCTTCAGTTGCTACTTTGAATAATTAGCTGCTCTTGATGGGGATCATGATAATTCTCTCAAGTCATTTTTTTCTTTACTTTTTCTGATTAACTCCAAGTGCTGCACTACTACATGCTTTTCAAACTGGAGTACCCACAGCCCCATTTCTGGGCAGGAAGGATGCAAAACAGCAGAATAATGGTGCGTCTTCCTGGAGCATCAATTTCATTACAAGATTTGGAAGAAATGAAGTCGAGTAATTTACGAAAATCATCTCTGTTCCCCCACAAACACAGAAGAAAAAAGAGAGAAGAACAGGAGTTGGAGAGGTGCCTCGAGAAATAGTCCAGTCTCAAGTGGTGTCCTTTAGAATTTAAGCTCAGCATTTACTTTGGACTCATGATTTTTGAAGGACATGGAGGTGCCAGATACCCTCATAAATTGGACCCCATGAAGACAACTCTGCCACAACAATTTGCACACCTGTATTCCTTCTCTACAAAATCTCTCTCAGCAGGGCATGCCCTGTACACACAGCAAATTGTGCTTGTTGCACTACTCCCATGTGCAGCTGCTTGAGTCACCTGGCTCATCTCCTGCACCATCTCATAGGGCTCTACGGAGCTCAGGATCTTCATACTGTATGTAAAGTGAAGGGAGACAGGCTCCTGAGGCTCCTCCAAGTCCTCTCCCACAAAAGGCAAGGACCAGTGGTCATCAGGTAGAGAATGACTCTCAGGCTCCACACACCCATGGAAAGGCCATCATATGAGAAAAAGGAAGAAAGAACAAAGAAAAAGGTAAGAAAATACAACTAAAAATAAAGAAAAATTTTAAAAGAATAAGAAAAACTATGGAGAGAAGAAAAGGAAAAATAACAAAATAGAAAAAAAAAATCAAGGGCAAACAAGCTAACTGTGGTCAAAGTCCCTCAGGTCATCAAACTCCAGCTTGCTGAGCTAAAAGGATCAAAAACCTAGGCCCAGTCAAGAACTTATATAAGTGTTTGGAATTCTCTAAAAATGGCTCCTCATGAGGTCAAAGCAAGACATAGACCTATGTTGGCTGGGCATAATTCATAGCAGTTTTCTTAATTTTTAATCTGAAGAACTCTTTGCTCTTAAGAAAACTCGAGGTTTTTTTATGTGGGTTATAGTGATTGATATTTACCTTAGAAATTAAAACCAGTATGATGCTTTTAATTTCAATGAGAGCTTGTCAATCTGTAACATTTTTTGAATTTTAAAGAGCTCATAATGTCTACTCTTAAAATATTCAATTCCTTTTTCTTTAAACTCTAAATAATTGGTCTCAAAATTATGCTACAACTTATATCATAATACTATAGAAAATGTTCTGTTATGTACCAAACAATAAGATACATTATTAGTATCTATAAAGCTGAGAGAAAGACAGCTTTCATCATATTTTCTCCAGTAATATTACCAGTATATTTCTTATCAGAAAACTTTGAGGCCAGAAGGCAGTGAGTAGGTTGATATATTCAAAGTGTTTAGGGAAAAAAACTGTCAACCAAGTATCCTATAGCTGCCAAAACTGTCTGTCAAAAATGAGGGAGAAATTAAGATATTCCCAGAAAAACAAAAGCTGAGCTAGTTTGCTGCCACTAGACCTGCTCTGCAGTGAAGACAATCCTTCAGGTTGAAATGGTAAGATGGTAGACAGTAACTTGAAACCACATGAAAAAGTAAAGATCTCTGGTAAAGGTAAATACATGGAAAATTGTAAAAGCTAGTATCATTGTAACTTTTGGGTTGTAACTCCACTTTTTGTTTTCTACATGATTTAAGAGACTAATGCATAAGAAATAATTATTAACTTGTTTTGGGGCATACAATGCATAAAGACATAATTTTATGATATCAATAACTGAACAAGAGTGGGGCTAGAACTGTATAGGAACTAAGTTTTCACATGTTGAAATTAAGCTGGTATAAATTCACATTAGAGTGTTATAACTTTAGGATGTTAAATGTAATCCCCATGGTAACAAAGAAAATAGCTATAGAATATACACAAATGGAAATGAGAAGGGAGTTAAAATCTTTCACTACAAAAAGTCAACTACACACAAAAGACAGTAATGAAGGAAATGCAGAACAAAAAATCTATGAAGCAAATAGCAAAATGACAGAAGTATGTCCTTCCTTTTCAGTAATTACTTCAAATGTAAAGGATTAAATTCTCCAATCAAAAGACAGAAATTGGCAGAATAAATAGAAAACACAGGATCCAACTATATGCTGTTTATAAGAGATCCACTTTCGATCCAAAGACACAAATAGGTCTAAGGTTAAAGATATTCCATGCAAATAGTAACCAAAGAGAATAGGGTAACTAAAATAGAATTTAAGTCAAATAAAGTCTTAAGTCAAACTTAATGTCACAAAAGGATACAAGAGACAATACAGGCATTATATATTAATAAAAGTTCCAATACAGCAAGAATATATAACAATTATCAACATTTATGTGCCTAATAACAAACTTTCAAAACCTATAAAGCAAAAACTGACAGACTGAAGGGAGAGATAGACAGTTCTACAATAATAGTTGGGGACTTTAATATCCCACCTCAATAATGGATAGAACAACCAGACAGAAGATAAGCAAGGAAACAGAGGTCTTGAACAATACAATAATCCAATTAGGTCTAACAGCCATCTACAATAGTGGTCCCCAGCCTTTTTGGCACCAGGGACCAATTTCATGGAAGACAATTTTTCCACAGACCAGGGGTGGGGGATGGTTTTGGGATAAAACTGTTCCACCTCAGATCAACATCAGGCATTAGTTAGATTACCATGAGGAGCACTCAACCTAGGTCCCTCACGTGCAGTTTACAACAGGGTTCGCGCTTCTATGAGCATCTAATGCCGTAATCACTGATCTGACAGGAGGTGGAGCTCAGGCAGTAATGTTCGCTCATCCTCTGCTCACCTCCTACTGTGCAGCCTGGTTCCTAACAGGCCGTGACACGGCTCCACGGCCCAGGGGTTGGGGACCCCTGATCTACAGGACACTCTACCCAACAACAGCATATACCTTTTTTTCAAGTGCATATGGGAAATTGTCCACAATATACCATATGCAAGGTCGTAAATTAAGTCTCAGTAGATTTAAAAATATCTCATACAAAGAATCTTCTCTGATCACAACAAGATGAAGTTAGAAATCAATAACAGAAGTAAAAACCAGAAAATTCACAAATTTGTGGAAATTAAACACATTCGAACAACAAAAAAGAAATACAATAACACAGGAAAAGATGTTCAACATCACTAATCATTAGGGAAACGCAAATCAAAAACCATAGCAATGTATCACCACACATCTATTAGATGTGTGGTTATTTTTAAAACATTTAAAAATAAATAACAAGTATTGGCTAGGGTGTGAAGAAATTGGAATCCTTATGTACTGCTGGTGGGAATGTAAAGAAGTATAGTCATTATGGGAAACACTATGACAGTTCCTCAGGAAATTAAAAATAGAACTACCATGTAATCCAGCAATTTCACATCTTGGATGTACACCCAGAAGAATTCAAAGCAGGGACATAAGAAGATATTTGTAGATTCATGTTCATAGCAGCATTATTTCACAATAACCAGAAGTTATAAGCAACCCAAGTGTGCATTGACAGATGAATGGATAAGCAAAATGTGGTATATCCATATGAGGGACTATTATTTAGCCTTAAAAAGGAAGGAAATTCTGACACGTGCTACAACGTGGATGAACCTTGAAGACATTATGCTAAATGAAATAAGCTAGTCACAAAAGGACAAATGATATATAATTCCATTTCTATGAGATACTTAGTCAAATTTATAGATACAGAAAAAAGCCAGGGTGATGTTAGGAATAGGGAGTCTGCCACTGAACTGCAGACTTAAAAATGGTTAATGTGGTAAACTTTACATTATACATATTTTACATTATACATATTTTACCCTAATTGTTAAAAACTAAATAATTTTTAAAAGTTTCTTCTAATATTTTCCTAACAGTAACTTGCATTTATTGAGTGCTTTCTATGTGTTAGCCACATGCTTTTCCAAACACTTTATCTGTGCTATTTTATATAATTTCTGTAATAATTTCATGAGCTGGATGCTATCATTTTGCCTATTTTCAAAATAAGAAAACTGAAAAACAGAAAAGTTGAGTAACTCATCAAAGGTCACAGAGCTTATTAACAGTAGATTTGAGATTTGAACCCAAGCAATGATTCCAGCTTCCTTATCATTAGCCATTACATTATATCACTTCCAAAATGAGTAAGCAATTAGTACTTTGTAATTACCAATTATTAAGTTATTCTTGATTTGGTTGTCATCAGATGGTCTTAAATCAGCTGCTTTGCAACTCTATCTTTCCTCAGATATAAAATTGAAATTCAGAACTCCCTGATGTGTGTGACCTTCCTTTGCGTAGCTGCACTAGCAGATGGTGCAGTGAAATCGGGGCAAAATAATCCCCCAACGGTGAGTCTCAGACTTACCCACTGAGAGGGTCTTCTAAGGTTGCCTTCCGTAACATTAAAAGTCCAATTTGTTTAAATGTCTATTCTACTACTCACTTACTTTGTGATCTTGGGCAAATGACCTGACTTCTCTGTGCTTCTGTTTTCTATCTATAAAATGGAAATAACAACTTTTTGTACAGCTTTTGTAAATAGGAACCTATTGTCCTCAGGCCTCCTTGGCCTGCGGATATTAACGAGGTCATTAGTTTTAATCTGCAAATTTCACTGGCTCAGGATCCCCATCAGTTCCTCACAAACTCAGGTTCTGAATTCAGTTTGAACTCAGCATTAGACTATGTCAATATGAGATTTGCACATACACAGACAGACACAGATAGAATCTGCAAAGCCACGTACAGTATGTGCTAAACAGATAACAACTATTATTTGTATGGCTTTAAGCGGCACATCAGGTCAAGGTGGAGTAACGTCTACATTAACAACCTTGTAGTTTGTATCTTATTTTCTGACTAAACCTTACCTATCTCAAATGGAAAACTTCCTAGAGCAATCTTTGAACAGCAGTGTGCAGACTCCTGCACACTGGAAGACTTCCCAAGGCCTACACGAGCACCTAAGCACTTTAAAGGAATCTACTTCCAAATCCCCAATTTCCAGAAGTACCTTTCCTAAAATGGATCTGCCTGAAATGTGCCTGTAGAGGGTGGGATTCTTTTTTGCTACCACCCCGCACAGAGCTGTGCTTCCACCATCCTGCTTGATACATTGTTTCCTAGGAATATAAACCTCCCAAATGCCTAAAAGGTCATTTAAGGGAATGACAGAAAGAGGTAGGGTGGGATTCTTTTTCTCCTTTACACAATTGGATCTTATCCTGTATGCTAATAGAGCATTACAAATAATGTTTGCTGTTAAATTGTTATGTAATCATGAAATGTTTTTGTATATAGCTCAGAGAGAGTTGAAAGAATTGAAGGGAATTTGCAACTCCTTTCACTCGTTTCCATCCCTTTGTATGGCTGGTGTTTGGTACTCTTTACCTAACTAATGCTGAAATGTGTCTCATTCTAACATAAGATCATTCATAAATACCTTTATTAATGATTTTTTAGAAGATTGAATCTTTCCTTAAGGAAAATATTTTGAATTAAATTTTAATTTTGTCTTTTATTTAAATCTGTCAAAGTTTGAACTATATCATTTATTATTTTGACACATTGTAATGACAATGCAATCGAGAAAAGAAAAAGATATTTAGTAATTAAGCTTTAAGTTCACCAGAATATTAAAATTAAAAAAAAAAAAAAAAGTGTTAAAGACAGGATCTCACTATGTTGACCAGGCTGGTCTCAAACTCCTGGCCTCAAGCTGTTCTCCCACCTCAGCCTCTTGAAATGCTGAGATTACACACATGCATCATGAAACCCAACTGGAGTCATTCTTGACTCTGCAAATGACCTCTCAGGGTTGGCTTGCACTCTCAGGATGGGGACTTGTATTTAGTCCATCTCTACTCATGGCCCCAAGCCAAGGGAATTCTCCAGGTATCCTGGGTGGGCCTTCTGACAGTGCTTGGGGACGGTGTGTATGAGTGACGGGAGGCATGTGTTGGGCGTGTGTGTTTGCTTTGGGGTGAGTGTATGTGTGGCAGGATGCCTGTGTGTGTGTGTGTTGGTCTGTGTGCTGAGTGTGTTTGTGTTGGTGTATGTGTCAGTGTTGTAGGACTTTTTCCTTAGTTCAGCTAAGAGCCGGGTTCTTGTCACACGGCCATGAGAGATTAGGCTTGCAGACTCTTTGAAGGGTGAGAAAAAATTGAATGTATTGGGCAAAAGGGAAACAGGGGCCCTGGGCAAAGCCAGAGTCCCTGCTAGTGTGCTTCCCACCCCGCAGATTGAATCCCAGTTTCCACCCAGGAAAAAGAGGGGCCGGGCTCCTCCCCCTCAAAGGGACGTGAACTTCCCCATGCTCCACCCCGGCGTGCACTCCTCCCAGTGCACAGGCCAGTCAGAGGGCCTGCCAGGGAGCCCTTCCCACCTGGCTGTCTCATCAGTGTATGTGTGTTGGGAGTGTGTACATGTGAGTGTGCATGTCTGTGTGTGGTGTGGTGTGTGTGTTGCTGTGTGTGTTGGGGGGTGTGCGTGTGGTGGGGTGTGTGTGTCTGTGTGTGCTGGGATGTATGCACCTGTTGTGTGTGTCGTTCTGTGTGGGGTATAGGGGTTAGGGGTGTGGGGCTTGGGGAGCAGAAAGGCCTGCTCCTGCTTTCCCCTCCTGGAGGAGCCTCATCTCTCACTCACACGTGACTGAGCCCAGGCTAATACCCAAGTCCATGGCAGCATCCCCAGCTGTCAGGTTTGAACCTGGGGAGGGGGATGATATAAAAATGCAGCCTGAGAATTTGTTCACAATGGCTTAACAACTGTTGAGGAGATTTGTGGCTTCCTTCTCGTGAAGGCAGGGAAGTATAAAAATACTCAAGTGAGGAAATGGTTATAAAAAATTGAGCTGTCTTTAATCCACTTCAGTTTAATAGTCCCTCTTGGAAACATATACTTACCATGTAAGCCATGTCGAATGTTATCGCACACTTGAACCTAATGTTATCGCACACTTGAACCTAATGTTGGCTTCACACAGCGGAAGCCCTGGCATGGAAATTGTGTCTTTAAATCCTCTTTCAGATTAATTGCATCAAGAGTAGCATTCCTTGTATAAGAGGATAGAAGGATCCTCCCAAAGGACTTAAAAACCTAACAAGAAATCTTTTAAATGAGTAGGAGGCTGTCAGAATTGTGTATTTGATGTCACAGCACATTTTATTTTTCACATCCCAATCCTGCTACCCAGGTTGAGGCATCCTTTGCTACAGACGGCGGGAGCACAGGCAGAGGCCGCCAGCCTGGAGTCACTCCATTACTCTACTGTAATTCTTCCCTGGGGTGCTGCACTGCAAGGCCACCCTGAGAAAATCTGACAGACTCATGTTATGGAACAGATCAATTCACATTTTCAATGCAAAGTGTTTCTTTGCCTCGCAAAGGGATTCCCAGGAGGATTCATTTAAATAGAAATTTCCTCTAGTGCCTTTAAATGGATTCTATTTACAAAATATCCATAAACAGCAAAATCTCAGGAACACATTTTTGTAAGTGAAATGAGGCTGACTGCTACTCAGTGTGCATTTCAGAGTCCTTTAAAAGACCCAATGATAACTGGAGAGGATGAAGTAGCTGGAGAGCTTTTAAAATGATTCCAAAGAAGGACAATTGATCTGCCAAGAAAGGCATTGTGGCTATGAAGCCTATAGGAACAGGCGATCTGTAGGCTTCACTAAGGAGGTTAGGCTTTGGAAGATCTGATTCCCACCTCTCCAGTCTCAATACCTGTCCCCAGTTCCTTATTCATGCAGCCCAGGCAAACAAGGCCTCCTTGGGTCTGGTTGCAACAATCGACCGTTCAAGCTTTCCTAAGCATAACTTGAGCCTGAGCCAGTTAATATGAAAACCAGAAAAAAATGCTTTTCCCATGAAAGTGCAGTTTTATTAAAGTAAGAATGTAGATATGACTAAGGGAGGAGACCACTCCTCATATTGTCTTATGCCCAATTTCTGTCTCCAAAGAAAGAAGAAGTAAAAACTAAAAGGCAGAAATGAAATCCACAGGCAGATAGCTTGGCACACACCCTGGTAGTTAAAAATCAACCTCTGACCTAACTGCTTGTGTTATCTATAGATTCCAGACATTGTATGGAAAAGTATTGTGAAAACCCCTGTCCTGTTCTGTTCCATCCTAATTACTGGTGCATGCAGCCCCCAGTTACGTACCCCCTGCTTGCTCAATCGATCACAACCCTCTCACGCAGGCCCCGTTAGAGTTGTAAGCCCTTGGACAGGAATTGCTAACTCTGGCAGCTTGGCTTTTGAGATGCAAGTCTGCTGAAGCTCCAGGCCAAATAAAGCTCCTTCCTTCTTTAACCCAGTGTCTGAGGAGTTTTGTCTGCGGCTTGTCCTGCTACTTGACTACAGTTTATTATCTTTGCAGTGACTAAGAGTTGTCATGCATTCTAAAGTAAATGCACACCTCAAGAATCTAAACATAACAGAGGAAAAGAGAACTACTCTACTGCCATTCTCAGACACATACTCTGAATGAATGGTTTGTCTTAAAAATGTAACTGAGAGAGATAGGGAGAGATTTGTTAAAAGATACAAAATTACAACTAGATGAGAGGAATAAGTTCTAGAGTTCTATGCCACTGTAGAATGACTGTAGTTAACAGTAATATATTCTATAGTCTCTAATAGCTAGGATATTGAATGTTTCCAAAACAAAGAAGTAAATGTTTGAGATTATGGATATGCTGATTACCCTGATCTGATCACTATACATTATATGTATGGAAACCTCACTATGTACCCCATGAATATATACAATCACTATGCATCAATTAAAGTATTTAAAAATGTAACCGAGTTCATACAAACAGTGACCTGGTCATTTCCAAGCTTTGGCTACCTGGTCTTTGTATTGCTGAGGAACAAGTCTAGAAGAATTGCATGACTCCATAAAAAGCTGGTTTCTCATTCCTGGGAGACCCCAGGAGGTACAATTTTGAAAAGTAGATGAGAAGGAGGGGCTGATTGTATAACAGTGGAAAGTCCCAGCTCTGTGTGCTGGGAGCAACCTTGCAAATTAGAAAAAAGATTCTCTTCTCCACATAGGCTTTATCACCATACGGACTGAAGCTGTCTTCTCAGCTTTTGCAGAAAGGCAGTCTGAAATCATGGGACACACACTGGCACTGGAATGGCTGAGCCCCAAGCTCCAGTGTGAGAGCAGGGTGAGTGATTTCACACCCACAGCAATTCCACGGGCTGATGAATAGAAGCCTTCATGTCCCACCTGCTTGGCCTGTGGTGATGATTAAATGAGACAATGCTTTTTGCATGTTTAGCACAGAACCTGGGGACAATACACTCGGTCAGGGACTGCTGCTATTAATAGATGGTGTTATTCATAGGAACTTGCTCCTGCTAATCTTCACCTGTTATCTGTTATTCTTTAATACGAGTGCAGCTTCAGTTACTTTGCCTTTCACTTACTTTGAGTGGCCTGTTAATTGCCTTCCTGCTCACCTAATTGTTCAAACAAAAGAACCCTTTGAACCTGCACCTTTGTAACAGGAAAGAGAAGAGCTTATGCTCCAGGCAAGCTCTTCTCCTGGAGGGCCTTGCTGAGACTAGCCTTGAGCAAGATCACTGTGACTCCCACCTCAGGCCTCCACACCCCTGGAGTGGTGCTCATTAGCTGCAGTGCCTACCTGGAGAGGAAGATGTTTATCACCTTTGCATTTTCCCATTATGTTTATCAACTTCTTTCAATGGCCTTTCTCTCCTTTTTTTTTAATCACTTGTAAACACATTTGAGCAAAATAGTCTCACAAATAGAAAACAAACCAAAAAATGGTTGTGCAGCCAGAACCTGGAGAGGTTCCTATGCTGTTCTAAGAAGTTTGAGTAGTGTTTATAGGCAGTAGGGACCTCTAGAATATTATTGCTCAGGGATGTGGTATGGTGGGATTGGCCATGAAAGCAGCTGTAGGTTTCCGGCAAGAGGGTGTGGAAGCAGCTGTAGGTTGCCAGCAAAGAGGTGTGGCATAGTTGGTGTCCTCAGTGAGAAGCTGGCTGCAGTCATGTGGTGGAGGTTGCTGAGGGCCCCAGCTGAAGGCAGAGCCGTGGGTTTAGAGAGATGCTTAACAGACAGAGGCTGTGGATGGAGATTCAACAGGACACTGTGCCCAGTTGGCTGGGAGGGGTGTGATGCATCTACCCTGAGTGACCAGCAGGCTGCTTGTACAAGGCTGGTGAATAATACTGGAAGAGGTGAGTGTCTGGGAAGTGTGAGCTTTTCATGAAGTGAACTTGGACTGCAAGAGGCTCTGGTCGGGGGCTACTCAGCAGGCAGCCTGGAAGCCAAGTCTGAGACACTTCAAATTCTATTTGGAAGAAAGAAGAACAGAAATAACTAAGGAAAAACTCTGTAAACTAAAATAATAGTTAAAAAAATAATAATAAGTTAGAATTGGGTGACTGAAGTGGGAGGATCACTTGAAGCCAGGAGTCCAGGACCACCCTGGGCAACAGAGTGAGACCATTATCTCTACAAACAAAACGAAACAACAATTAACTGAGCATAGTGGTACATGCCTATTGTCCCAGCTACTTGGGAGGCTGAGGCCAGAGGATTGCTTGAGCCCAGGAGGTTGAGGTTACAGTGAGCTATGATTGCACCACTGCACACCAGCCTGGGTGACAGAGCTAGGCACTGTCTGGGAGAAAAAAAAAGTTAAGAACGAACTTATGTGAGGAGTCAGGGTCAGGGATGTTACAGGCATTTGAACCAAAGCAACTCCATCTTGAATAGGGAATGGGTAAAATGAAGCTGAGACCTACTGGGTTGCATTCCCAGACGGTTAGGCGTTCTAAGTCACAGGATGACGTAGGAAGTTAGGACAAGATACAGGCCAGAAAGACGTTGCTGATCAAACAGGCTGCAGTAAAGAAGCTGGGCAAAACCCACCAAAACCAAGATGGTGGTGAAAGTGACCTCACTGCTCATTATATGCTAATTATAATGCATTAGCATGCTAAAAGACACTCCCACCAGTGCCATGACAGTTTACAAATGCCATGGCAATGTCTAGAAGTTACCCTGTATGGTCTAAAAAGGGGAGGAACCCTCAGTTCCAGGAATTGCCCACCCCTTTCCCAGAAAATTCATGAATAATCCACTCCTTGTTTAGCATATAATCAATAAATAACCATCAAAATAGCCAACCAGCAGCCCTTGGGGCTGCTCTGCCTATGGAGTAGCCATTCTTTGCTTTCTTAATAAACTCATTTTCACTTTACTCTGTGGACTTGCCCTGAATTCTTTCTTGTGTGAGGTCCAGGAACCCTCTCTTGGGGTTTGGATCAGGACCTTTTTCTGGTAACAGGGATGATCATGGTGTCATCAGCTTAGAGATGATCATTGAAGATGCAGAAGAGGCCCATAGAGGGGAGGGAAGGGCTGAGAAGGAGCCTGCACAGAAACAGGTAGGCTCCTCCTGGGGCCTGTTTAAAAGGATAGATAGATAGAAGTCTGTTGACTTTGGATACCTGGAGAGAGAGGATAGAGACTGGTGATGAAAGATTGGTGACAATGTACACAGGCTTAGGTTGCAGTGCTGTGCCACTTGTGTAATTTTAAATTTTATTTTAAGAATATATATATATATATATATATATGTAATTTGGTCGGGCCTGGTGGCTCATGCCTGTAATCCCAGCACTTTGGGAGGCCAAGGAGGGCCGATCACCTGAGGTGAGGGGTTCAAGACCAACCTGGCCGACATGGCGAAACCCCGTCTCTACTCAAAATACAAAAATTAGCGGGGTGTGGTGGCCCATGCCTGTAACCTCAGCTACTCAGGAGGCTGAAGCAGGAGAATTGCTTGAACCCAGGAGGCAGAGGTTGCAGTGAGCTGAGATTGTGCCACTGCACTCCAGCCTGGGCAACATAGTGAGACTCCATCTCAAAAGTAAATAAATATATATATAATTTATTTTAAGAATATATATTATATATTTTTATATATTAAGGATATATATAGGTATCTATATATATTTAAGGATATCTATATCTATATCTATATATAGAAACCAATTATATACATATTTTAGACAGGGTCTCGCTCTTTTGCCCTAGCTGGAGTGCAGTGGTGTGAACATGGCTCACTGCTTTTTCCTACCTGGGGAAAGCAGCTCCTGACAATGGGGCAGGCCAAGCCCAGGGTGAGTACTGGTGCTCACCAGAGAAGGAAAGGGATGCTCATGGCATCCTACAGCCACCCTGAGAGAGAGCCAGAGCTTTTGTCTTAAATTTTCCAGATAAAGAAACTGCATCTCTCAGTGCAGAAATTAATCCACCTTGCCCCAAATCACACCTTCCGTAAGTGAGACTCACCAGAGCAGCCTGCAGAGGCGCAGATTATCTCCTTGTTTGTCCGACAATAAAATCACGGTAAAGTTACTATCATGTAGGGAAGTTTGCTAAAGGCACAAGGATAGTCCAATGCACGGGCAAAAGATACTGGAAACTAGAAATAGATTTAAGAGATATCAACAACCAAGGTGATATTTCGATTTAGAGAGAAAAGAATTGCTTTAATAATAAATGGTGCTGGCATAATTAGCTCTTCAACAGGAAGAAAAAAGTAGCTAAACTTCCACCTCACATCATACACAGAAATAAATTCCAAAGGATTCAAGACTTAAATACTAGAAATAAACTACAAGTAATACATGTTTTTAACTAAGGAGAACTTCTGTCAAATCTTATGGTATGGAAGATCTTTCTAAGCCAGATAGAAAAGACCAGTCATATTTGTCTAAATAAAAATAAGTTTTTATATGACTTTTTAAAAAATATAAATTAATATAATAGAAGAGGATCTGGGCCCGGCACAGTGGCTTACACCTGTAATCCCAGCATTTTGGGAGGCTGAGGTGGGTGGATCACCTGAGGTAGGGAGTTTGAGACCAGCCTGGCCAACGTGGCGAAACCTCGTCTCTATTAAAAAAAAAATACAAAAGTTAGTCAGGCATGATGATGCACACCTGTAATCCCAACTACTTGGGAGGCTCAGGCATGAGAATTGTTTGAACCTGGGAGGCGGAGGTTGCAGTGATCCGAGATTGCACCACTGCACTCCAGCCTGGATGACAGAGTTAGACCATGCCTCAAAAAAAAAAAAAAAAAAAAAAAAAAAGAAAGAAAGAAAGAAAATATTTTAGGCACTCATAATAGGAAAAGGATTCATATGCATAATATTCAAAGAACTTCTACAAATTCACAAGAGAAAGATAAGCTCCATAAGAAAATAGTAAAAAGATAGAATAGGCTTTTCACAGAATAAATCCAAAAGGTTAGTAAACATAGGAATACATGCCTTCACTGAGAATGAGGAAAATATAAAATAAAGCAATATGTGAAAATATCTTCTTTGCATGTGATTGACAAACCTTAAAAAAGAAAGAAAAGAATAAAATGCTGAATGTTTTCACAAAGGCAATAAATAGGCAATGGTGTGCATTGCTAGGGGAAATAGGAATTGTCCCAATTTGGGAAAGTAATACAACAGTATCTGTTTTAAAATGACATATATCCTTTTACAGAACTATCCTGTTTTTATGACTCTATTCTACAGAAATAAAAGTCCATAAAGTATATACACAAACAGCATTGTTTATGATAACAAATAACCAAGCAGATGCAAATTAGAAACAGCCTCAATACTCATAACTGAAGGGATGGTTTGATCAACTATGTCCATCTATACTACGAAATATTATATGACTACTAAAGGGAATGAAGTAGCTCCATATCTATTGTCCTGGAGGGATGTCCATGATGTATTTGTAGAAAAGAAAGGCAACTGACAGATTAATTAATACAACATATCCCAATTCTGTAAAAATCCACAATATGATTTTTACTCGCTGTGTGAATGTAGACTTGTTTGAGGAGTCACAAGGATGTGGACAGATAAATATGTCTGTTGACTTCAGATACCTGGGGAGAAGTGGATAGAGACTGGTGGTGAGAGATTTGTGACAATGTGTACAGGCTTTGGTTGCAGTGCTGTGCCACTTAGGTAATTTGAAAATTTATTTTAAGAATATATTAAAGGCTGGGTGCAGTGGCTCATGCCTGTAATCCCAGCACTTAGGGAGGCCAAGGTGGGTGGATCATGAGGTCAGGAGATCGAGACCATCCTGGCTAACATGGTGAAACCCCGTCTCTACTAAAACTACAAAAAAAAAATTAGCCGGGCATGGTGGCAGGTGCCTGTAGTCCCAGCTACTCAGGAGGCTGAGGCAGGAGAATGGTGTGAACCTGGGAGGCGGAGCCTGCAGTGAGCCAAGATCGCGCCACTGCACTCCAGCCTGGGTGACAGAGTGAGACTCCATAAAAATTTATTTTAAGAATATATATATATATATATACACACACACACACATATATATATATATATACACACACATACATATTTTAGACAGAGTCTCACTCTGTCACCCTAGCTGGAGTGCAGTGGTGTGAACATGGTTCACTGCAGCCTTGACTTCCTGGGCTTAAGCAATTCTCCCCGCTTAGCCTTCTGAGCAGCTGGGACTACAGGCATACATCACCATGTCCTCCTCCAAAAGTGCTGGGATTACAAGCATGAGACACTGCACTTTTTTAAAAAAGAGAATTTTTCAAATGTAACCCAGATTCCCAGACCCCCATTCTATTTGAGCAAATGAGAGCAAAGCCTGGGAATCTGCCTGCTGACAAGAAACCCAGATGGTCCTTGATACAGTGGCTGTGGCCTACACCTTTGGAAGCACTGTGGTCAATACAAGTCTCTTAGGGGAAAACGAGAGGACCTGGAAGGGCAGCAAGGTTCATGTGAGATTTTACAGAGGAGCATCTCTTCCTCTAAGTCAAGAAGGAAGAAGTCAGGTGCCCAAGAGGAATATGCACAGACTAGGAGAAATTTCTTTTTTTTTTTTTTGAGATGGAGTCTCACTCAGTTGCCCAGGCTGGAGTGCAGTGGCGCGATCTTGGCTCACTGCAAGCTCCGCCTCCCAGGTTCACCCCATTCTCCTGCCTCAGCCTCCTGAGTAGCTGGGACTACAGGCACCTGCCACCATACCCAGCTAATTTTTTTGTATTTTTAGTAGAGACGAGGTTTCACTGTGTTAGCCAGGATGGTCTCAATCTCCTGACCTTGTGATCCGCCCATCTCGGCCTCCCAAAGTGCTGGGATTACAGGCATGAGCCACCGTGCCCGGCCAAGTAGGAGAAATTTCTAAGGGCAGGAAAGGAAATTCATGGAGTTCAGATAAGAGTGAGGAATGTGGAGAAAGAGTAGGAGTAGAAAGGGTGAGAAGTGGCATAGGCAGCGAGGAAGACAGGAAACTCTGCCAGGCTGCAGACAGGCTGGCTGTGTTCAGATATGGGGTTTGCAGTGGAGCTAACCCAACACCTACAGGACCAGATAGGACACACTGTGTCTTCCTCTTCACAAAGAGGAAGCATATAGGGGTTTGGGGTGGGTTATTCCTCTGTCCCCCAGCCATGACGTACAGGAAGATATAGGAATAAGATTGTGATTTATGATTTGCAGTTATCATGAGCATGAAATTCTGTAGGATCTCAATTGAAATGCCTGGGAAATAACACCAATCATGTATCAAGTGCCAGATGCAGTACAAATAACCTTTCAACAACGTCTTGGGGTAAATCTTATTATAGCCATTTCCAAATTTAAAAACCAAGACTGGACTTGCTTATGATTCCATATTTGTTCAGACAGCAGCAGCTCCCATACTGGACACACATTTCTCCCTTATTAAAGCTCAGGTTCCTTTACCATCACTCCTTTACAGAGGGACCTACCCACGGTCCCAGGAGCAGGGAAGGGGAGCCCAGCAAGGAACATAGCCTTTTGTCTTCCAGAGTTGGTGAACAGGCTGGCATCAGCCCCTCAGGCTGAGCTCATGAGATTCTGGATAGCAACTTTGTTGATGACTCACCCACCTCACAGTGATAACGTCACAGTCTTGCTGAATAATGCAGCACAGAGCAGGGGTCAGGGCTGCCTCCAGGGTCCCTGCCAGAGCCCCAGGACGCAGTTGGGAGCTTCACAGTTAGCCAAGAAAAATTGGTCAGCCCTCTCTGCTCACCCTTCCTCCCTCCTCCTGCTGGAATGGGGCATTGTTTCTCCTTTCTCTATCACTGTCCTCAGCCAGTGCTTAGAGTGGCAGACAGAGTGGTCCTGACCACAGGCCACAGGCTGAGAGCTGTCTGCAGAGACTACAGTGTTTGGCCAAAGGGGGCTTTCCAGGAGGGCTGTGTGAAAATGCAGACCTCTTATTAAGGAAAGATTTGGGGTGGAAAGAATAAGCTGGAAGTGTGTTCATCTCTTATCCAATAAGTATTCATTGAGTGCCTACTATAGGCTGGGATTCCAGGGGGTCAGTGACACAGAGAAATTGAGACCATCTGCTGTGGAATCTCGTGTTTCATTCACTCTTGCGGCCCTACACGTGAAATGGTATCTGACACATGTAGGCACTCGGTAGGTCTCCATTGAATAAATGAATGACAGGCTTGGTTCCAACCTTTATGAAGCTCACAGTCTATGGAAGGCAAACATGTAATCACACAATTAATTCACTCTAGTGGCGATAGAATTATGAAGTGCAGGATGAGTTGTGATTATTTTGAAAAGCTTTAAAAGTTTTTTGCTTGAGTGACATTTCTTTTGAGAGTCTTCTCAGTTTTGATATGAGAAAAAAATCTTAAAAGTTAGCATAAGTCTTGGGTGGAATTGCAGCTATAGACAGACAATTCAGCATGCTATACTCTAATGTGAGGATAAATGCCTTTCAGTTTTTGTGAGAGAAAGAAAAAATAAACTCAGTTTCTCCTACTATCCTCTCATAACACAGGATACTTCTGTGACCTCTGTCACCAATGTATGGGTATTTCTCCTCACCATGCAAGCAAGCAATTCTACAGATTTTCCAGTAGACACCAGCTGGACGTCCTTGAATTCAATTCATTTCTGTCACTACCTGCCTGAAGATAGCATCTGATCCCACAGGTTGAGGGCTCAGTCCCACAAGACCTCCACCACTTCTGATGCCAATCACAAGCCCCAGGTTATTTTACTTGTGGTTTCTGACTGGTTATAAATCTGGGTTCCTATGACCCTGACCTTGGGTTTGATTAATTTGCTAGAGCAGCTCACAGAGCTCAGAGAGTCACATAGCTGTGTTTACTGATGTATTATAAAGGATATTACGTAGGATACAGATGAAGAGAGGCACAGGGCAAGGCATGTGGAAGGCACTCAGAGCTTCATGTCCTCTCCTGGTGTGCGAGCCTCTAGAAACCTCCATGAGTTCAGCTGCCTGGAAGTTCCCTGGACCCTGTACTTTGGGGTTTTATAGAGGCTTCATTATGTAGGCATGATTGATTAAATCATTGGCCATTGATGATCAGCTCAACCTTCAGCCCCTCTTCCCTCCCCTGAGGTTAGGGGTGGGGTGAAAGTTCCAACCTTATAATCACATGGTTGGTTCCCCTGGCCACCAACTCCCATCCCGAGCCTATCTAGGAGCCCAGCCAGAGTTGCCCGATTAGAACAAAAGATGCTACTAGCACTCCTATCTCTCAAGAAACTCCAAGGATTTTAAGAGCTCTATGTCAGGAACTGAGGGCAGAGACCAATATGTGTACAGTCATATGCCAAATAATGACATTTCAGCCAAGGATGGGCCATACATATGATGGTGATCTCAAAAGATTACAATGGAGCTGAAAAATACCTATCCCTTAGCGATGCATGCCATGGTTGTCATAATGTCATAGTGCAATTACTTTATTTTTTAATAAATTTAGTGTAGCTAAAATAAATTTAGTGTACAGTAATGTAACATCCCAGGCCTTTCCATTCATTCACCGCTCACTCACTGGCTCACTCAGAGCAACTTCCAGTCCCACAGGCTCCATTCACTGTAAGTACCCTAGACCGTGTACCTTTTTTCATCTTTTTTTTAATTTTTTTTTTTTTTTTTTTTGAGACAGAGTCTCGCTCTGTGGCCCAGGCTGGAGTGCAGTGGTGCAGTGGTGCAATCTCGGCTCACTGCAACCTCCACCTCCCAGGTTCAAATGATTCTCCTGCCTCAGCCTCCCGAGTAGCTGGGATTTTAACAAGCAATAACTAGACACACACCACCACGCCCAGCTAATTTTTCTATTTTTAGTAGAGATGGGGTTGCACCATGTTGGCCAGGCTGGTCTCAAACTGCTGACCACAAGTGATCCGCGCACCTCGGCCTCCCAAGTGCTGGGATAACAGGCATGAGCCACCATGCCTAGCCCCATTTTTCATCTTTTCTAATCACATTTTTATTGTACCTTTTTTGTGTTTAGATATGTTTAGATGCACAAATAACCACTGTGTTACAATTGCCTACAGTATTTGGTATAGGAGCAATAGGTTATCCCATATAGTATAGGTATGTAGTAGGTTATACCATCTATGTTTGTGTAAGTACTCTCTATGAGGTTCAAACAACAATGAAATCACCTCCTGATGCATTTCTCAGACTGCATCCCCATCATTAAGCAATGCGTGACTGTACTTCTTATTATTCCACAGTGGCAAAAATAAAACAGAGCAAAACAAAACAGTGTGTGTGTGTGTGTGTATGTATGTATGTGTGTGCATCCAAGCCTCTGTGTCAGCACAGAGTAAGGGTCCATGGCCCTCATCAATAGCATCTCAAGGGCTTTGGATCAGGCATTTGTCATTTGTAATATGTCCCCTTCCATTCTAGTTATTGCTCGGTAAACCAGTTCAAAAATGCTCATTTCTGCCTCATTCTTCATTCTCTAGCCCCATACCTCTCCAGGATGGTCAGAGGCCACCTTAGATGGCCCCGGCCTGCCCTGTGCTTAGCTTCCCTTCCTCTCACCCCATAAGCCCTCTGTGAAGAGCAGGCTCTCTCCCTCCGCTCCACTGCCCCAGCGTCTTAGCTGAGTTCATGACCATTTTCAAAAATAAACAACAAAGATAGTGGGCTGGTGGGGGAGACAACGTACTTTGGAGCAAGAGGATCATGAGTCATGGTTTGGCTATTTCTCTGAATTCTAGTGTTGATCAAGTTACTGAAGCTCCCCGTGCCTCACTTTTTTCATCTGTAAACTGGGACTGATGGTATGTATTATCTACCTGACGTGGTTGTTGAGGAGATAAGAGCAAATGGGAGCAGGCATACAAAAGCCCAGGAGTGAAGGCAGATTGTGCTCGAGGGCTGGGACACAGCAACATCCCCCACAGGGCCCTGACCACGGCAGGGAATATAGACCCATGACCAGCCCCACACCCCAGAAGAAAGTCAGATGAAAACTGAGATCATTTATTTTCTAAGGTCCTTCTTTCCTTGGGGAGTGTCTATTTGCATGGCCAGTGTAAGAGTGAATGGATTCAAACAAGACAATAGGGAACAACTGCGGAACCTTGGTCCAAACAACTTGAGTTGACCTCCTTAAGTGTAGCCTCCTGTGGTGATAGGACACAGGAAGTGAGGGGAATTGTTGCCTCTTTGTCCAGTTAGAGCTGAGTTACCGCTCAGAGAACCCTTTAGATCCTTGGATGAAAGGAGCTAGATTTCTTTCTGCCCACGATTCTAGAACACCGACCCTGTGGACACACCTTTTTTAAAACCGCCAAACAAAACCACATGGAGTGTTTATAACCAAGGAATAATGGCTCGGACCTCCCTTCCCTCAGATAGCAGGAGCTTCTTACGTAAGGGGCACTTAATAGTGTTCACACAGCCAACAGCCTGAGTCACTGACCCCTGAGGTCATTCTGGCTCTTTTCAAAGCAAACAGAGTCCTGTTTTATAGATACAGGTAAGAAGCGAAAGAAAAAAGAAAAAGACAAAAGTTAAGAATCTGAAGGCACCCAGTGAGCAGTGGAGACAAGCACCTTCTCTGTTCATTGCTGGATTCCTGGTGACCTTCGCAGAGGCAGCACATTAATGGTTCAAGGCCTTTGCACCAGTGTGTGATGTAATCGCCACAGCTCAGCAGATTGCTGAAGGAACCACCCAGCTGCTTCTTACAAGTACATACATATCCATGGTGAAAATGCTCTCTGTGCTTGTTCCCTGGGCACAATTCACAACAGAATTTAGAACTGTACCCAGCATGCCTCCCTGCACTAAATATCTGTCATTGCTAACCTGTGGCTCTGTCACAGAAGCCTCCGAGCTGTTCAGAAACTCTCAGGAGGTCAGAAGGGCTCCCTTTGTCCAGAGCTCTGGTTAAAGATTAACAGGCTGGAGTCTTTGGGCCCGGCAGGGCCTAATGTAGGCTGCTGTCTCCTCTCCAGGGTGAAGGAGCTGTGCGGAGCAGGCCCAGTGCCCACCGGATGACGAGAACAAAAGCCACCACACCCAGAGGCAGGATCTAGCATCTTGACCCCAGCTCTCCCTGAACTTCTCGGGGCCTCTGTTTCCTCAGCTGTGACATAGTGGGGTTGGACCTGACTCCCAGGGTACATGACAGAGGAGGTTTGCAAGGGAGCTGGGCTGGGGTTTGGCCTGCTGCTGGGGCCCTGAGCCCTGACTGCCCCATGGAAGCACAGCAGTGCAGCCCACTTCTCCGTCTGTCGGGGCCTCCAGCCTTCCTCTTCAGGGTTGCTGAGGAAGTTCTGGCAAGTTCCATCCACAGGAAGGTGTGCTGGGGAGGGATAGCAAATGGCAGATGCAAACACTAAGCCACAGGAAGCTCCCCATGGGACCACCAAGTGAAAACTGAGCTTGGCCTTGCTCAGGGGAGCAATCTGACATGGTTTTTTTTTTTGTTTTTTGGGGTTTTTTTTGAGACAGTCTTGCTCTGTCGCCCAGGCTGGAGTGCAATGGCATGATCTTGGCTCACTGCAACCTCCACCTCCTGGGTTCAAGCGATTCTCCTGCCTCAGCCTCCTGAGTAGCTGGGATTACAGGAGTGTGCCACAACTCCCGGCTAATTTTTGTATTTTTAGTAGAGACGGGGTTTCATATGTTGCCCAGGCTGGTCTCGAATACCTGACCTCATGATCCACCCACCTTGGACTTCCAAAGTGCTGAGTTTACAGGTGTGAGCCACCACGCCCGGCCACCTGATGTGGTGCTTATGTTCTATGAGAAGTTTTGTTGTTTTCTTCTTTTTAACGAGATTTATGAGAATTCCTGCATCTTAACATCTATCCTGACACCGAGATGAAAGGCATTCTGAAACTACACGTAATCCAGAAATGTGAACTTCCACCTCGTACCCAGAGGCCTCGCCCAACATCAGGTGCTCTCAGGCTCCAGATACATTTTCAGTCAGGAAAACAAATGAAAATACAAAACCAAGCAATTGAGTGAGCCATCTCTTAAGGACTGAATTATCGGGCATCTATACTGCTCTTTAACCTTTTTTCTCTCCCAGTCAGCGATGCTGCTTACACTACACATAAGATAAATGCAGCCTGGAAATGCAGCCTTTCCATTTTTGTTCCAAGCAGGTGGAAGCTTCTCGCTGCTGTGTGGTCCTGACACACATACCCCAGTTAAAAACAAATAAAAACAGAAATGGCCCCACCAGCACTAAATAAAACACCATGTATCTCCTTTGGTCCAATCATCCCATCTCACGTGGCTGAGCGATGCTGGCAGAGCATGGACCCCTGGATGATGGGTAACTGCAGCAGAGATTCTCTCCCTCTGTAAACAGGCTGCAACCCGAGGAATGAATGTGTGCCTTCTTCTAGGGCCGCTCCTACCCTTTGCTTGCACAGCCTCTCTCTGTGCTCTGGTTCATTACAATGCTGAAGTCACTCTGCTTATCAGGGACCTTTGAGCTGCAGAGCACTGGCAGAGGCTGTGAGGAGGGACAAAAGAAACAGAGGACTGTATTTCTGGCCCTGAGGAGTCTACCTTCTAAGGAAGAAGCAGGTAAAGTGCATATAAAAGATAATATGTTACAACAAACATAAAGAAATGCAAACTCCTCTGCTGTGAACGATACTCTCAAGTCCTGGGGGCTACGGGATTAGTGAACATCGTCAACCGGGTAACTCAGGGAAAGCTTAGCGGGGTGGTGAATCCATCACTGATCCTACTAGCACAGATAGTCAGGTGCAGACATTCCAGTCAGTAAAGGCTTGCCCTCCAGTGTGTATGCTAGTGCAGGCATCCCAGGGTAGGAAACTGTAGGCAGGCTTGTTTCAGCAGTGTGGGAAAGAAACGGAGTGAGCCACGCGGAAGGACTTACCCATGCAGAACATCAGCGCCCATTCACACATCTATCCCTTTAACAAATGTGTATTGCCTGTTCTGACACTGACATGGGCATTCATTCACGCTGACAAGTCTGGCTAATTCTGATAGGCAATCGGCAACCAAGCAATGATACAGTCAGAGTAGCATTGGAAGAAGAGATTTTTGAGATGACATGAAGAAAGGCTTAGAGGATAACAGAGGCTGGAAATGAAAACTCAGAAAATAACAAGACTTGGGTGGGTTTTATTTAGAAAAAAAATTAATGACACAAAACTTATAGAATTTTGGCCTCATTGTTTTGTGGTCTTTTTAATCAGCTTAACATGTTAGAAATAGACACATAACATGCTACAAGAAAATAGAGAGGACCCGGGCTTGGTGGCAGGAGCCTGTAGTCCCAGCTACTTGGGAGGCTGAGGTGGAAGGATCACTTGAGCCCAGGAGTTCAATGCTGCAGTGTGAGATGATCATGCCTCTGAGCAGCCACTATACTTCAGCCTGGGCAACATAGTAAGACCCCATCTCGTAAAAGAAAAAAACAGAGAGTCAGGTAGGTATTCACTAATATTAGTTTATGAAACGCATAATTTTTTCCAGCAAATTCAGTAAAACCTGGAGACCATAACCTGGAATATTACCCAAAATGGTCATAGATCCCACATGCTGACCAACCACCTACCTACTCCACCCTACAGTCTTCATAACAAGTCATATGGTTTGGATGTTTTGTCCTTTCCAAATCTCATGCTGAAATATGACCTCTAATGTTAAAGGTGGGCCTAGTGGGACGTGTTTAGGTCGTGGAAGTAGACCCCTCATTACTGTCTTGGTGCTGTCCTCATAGTACTTAATGAGTTATCACCGTATGGGCTCACGCAAGATCTAGTTGTTTAAAAGATCCTGACACTTCCTCCCTCTCTTTCTTGCTCCTTCTCTCACTATGTGACATCCCCTTGCCTTCCACCATGATGGGAAGCTTCCTGACACCTCACCAGAAGCTGAGCAGATGCTGGTGCCATGCTTGTACAGCCTGCAGAACCATGAGCCAAAGAAATCTCTTTTCTGTATAAATTTCCCAGCCTCAGGTATTCCTTTATAGCAAAGCAGAATGGACTAAGATAACAAGCTGAAAGTGAAATGAAACAGAGACAATAGCTACTGGCTGAAGGAAGAGTCAACTGTCATGTTTGAAGTGTGGATCAAGCCTTCAGAATAACCACCTGGCCCATACTTCATGGCACTGTCTGAAAGTACATGACCATACTCCCAGAAGTTCCCACCAGCTGGCTTCTCACAGCCTTCCTTCACTGCGGCCGTGCTTACCTTCTGGGCTGCCCAGCTCCAGTCTATCAAAGACTCCACAGGCACAGACAGCACGGTCAGGGCTGAGTGGCTGCCACACCTTGACCAAGCACCAACTTCTGACCCAAGGAGTGTCCCCTGAGCCTGCTCACGTTATGTGGCAGCCTTTTGTCTACCTAAAGATGTTTCTTCAAACACTCTCTGGCAAAGATTCACTCACGAAAGGCAGCTGCCTCTCATCCCGTCAGCTGCTATGTTCTGAAACACATTGGCCAAGAAGCACTATATGTGAAAATGCCTCGCAGGGCTCCATGAGCTTACGAGCTGCAGGAAAATAAAACAATATTTTAACAGGCTTTCCAACCAACAGGGATCCTGGGACTCTTATATGAGGATCCATGACTAATCCTGTCAAAACTAACACTGGCTAGAACAATATTTAGCCAGGAAAATTGCTGAAAGCTGCCGGTGTGTGGTCCTCCATTTAAGGACTCCTTAGATTATTATGTTGGGCTGGGTTTTGGGGAGGAGAGGGCATTTCAGAGAATGTTTTACCTTACATGGAACAATTCCTGATGTATCCCAAGAAAAATCCCATTACTGTACGGACACGAGCCCAGAGCCAGGCTGAACATTTGCAGGGGTCTTTCAGGCATTCTCTTCAGAGAGGGCAAACTGAGGTTTCCCCAAATGACACGTTAATTTTGTTCTTACAGCCTTGGGGTTAGCAAATTCTATGTCATGTGCCAAGATTCTGAGCCTTCTCCCTGAGCCTGAAAAGGAAGGCAGGGAGGGGAGTGGCCGTGGCTCCTCCCAGTGAAGGAGGAGGGAGTAAAATCCTCCGTGAGCTCCCAGAACTGATGCCGGCTCTCCAAACTCTCCAAACGCGATGGAGAGTGGGACAGCACCATCCAGGAGCTGAAGGCAGTCAGATGTAAACTCTCTCAGGCTACAGCAGCCTCAGCCCTCCTTTGGGCTGTTAGTGTCTCTGCATCATGTCTTCTTGTACTCAAACACATACATGTGTATGCACATGCTCACACAAACGTGTGTTACACATGGGCTCACATAGGCACACCGTTGTACACACATGCGTGCAAAAACACACGTACATACACACTCATGCAAGCAAACACGCACTCTAATGCCACAGGCACCTGTGTTCTCATATTTTACATCTTTTCATACTCTGAATACATGCATGCAGACACACATGTACACACAAGATCACACAGCACACAGACTTCTGTGTACATATATGTTTACATAAGTACACACATACCCTTGGTAGGGGAAATGGCAGAGATGGGCATGAGTACACAGAGCTGAGCAGAGAGAGGCAGAGCGTCTGGTTGTGTCTACAAAGGCAATCTGCACAGGCGGCCCAAGTCGAGGATCTAGGTCAGGTAATGTTCATGGAATCCCAGCTCCACTATGGGCCAGCTCAGTATTGTTGGGTTAGTAACTTAATCTGAGGTCCGGTTTCTTTTTCGCTAAAGTGAAAATGACACTATCTACTCATAGGATTTTGTTTTTCCTGGGGGATTAAATGAAATGATATATGTTGGAGCTCTTTGTAGATTGCATTGCCATGAAAATCACAGAGGAGCCAAGGAAAAGGAAAGACGTGCATCCCTATTTACCCCTACCAGAAGATCCTTGCAGATTTTGAACCAAGGATAAAAAGTTAATGAAAGCCCTACAATCAAAGGATATAGCTCTATCTAAAGCTCAGAACCACCCCATCTGTTTGCATGCTATTGTCAATCCTTGTACGTCACCTGGTGAAGGAAGATGTGCCTACACAGGTGTGAGACCTCGAACTGATTGGAAATGACTGTCCATTATATAACAACACAGAGTTATAAAACATACAAAAACATGCAGTCTTTATTTGAAATTTTGGTGCTCTGTTCATCATGGATTTTTTTTTTTTTTTTTTTTTTTTGAAACAGGGTCTTGCTGCTCTGTCACCCAGGCTGGAGTGCAGAGGTGTCATCAGGGTTTACTGCAGCCTTAACCTCCCTGGCTCAAGCGATCCTCCCACCTCAGCCCCCCAAGTAGCTGGGACTACAGGCGCACACCACCACGCCTGGCTAGTTTTTGTATTTTTTGTGGAGACGGGGTTTCTCCATGTTGCCCAGGCTAGTCTCAAACTCCTGGGCTCAAGTGATCTGCCCACCTCCATCTCCCAAAGTTCTGGGAATACAGGCCTGAGCTACCATGTCTGGCTCATCATGGATTAGCTAAATTATTTGTACAAAAATAATTTCATTTTTAAAACATATTGAATTAAGATATTATTTTTCTCGATTACTAAGTTCTTTGGTGCTCCCTTAAATTTTGCCCGGGAACCCCAGTACCTCTTCGCCTCCCCCAGCTTCAGGCTTGATGAACTGCAGGTGCGTGTTACTCATCATCCTTGTGTTTGACTTCAGTACATCTTCTGGGCAGCCAAGTCACTCTATCTTTTCTCCCTATCTGCCCTATCTATAAAATAAAAAACTATTGCAAAGAGTATAAAAGAGATTAGAAAGCAGGTCCTTGGTGTCTGGGACCTTATAATTTGATTGAAAAGCCAACCTGATTCAAGCCACTGAGCTGCACAAGATGGTGCAGTACAAACTATTCTTGTACACTTTTGTAGGAATCAAGATGAGAAGGAAGAATTCTGGGAGCCACAGTCCCTCTCTAACAGGTTGATCAAATTGAACGTTAAATGAAATACACATTTGGATTAGCACAAAAAAATGGAGAGACATTTTCAACAGAGGAACATTGCACGGCTGAGGTGGTTTGTGCCTCCTTTCCTCCGGCTCTGGGGCAGATTTCAGTTCTAAATAACCCTGGGTACACAAAAGAGATGGCGGTCAGAGCTCTTGCTCTAGAAAGAAGGGTTCAAATACCCTCAGTTGCTCATGAAACCTCACAGCAACTGGCAATATTTTTTTGGGGCCATTTTGGCCATTTCAGCAACAGACCTTAAAAATGGATCTTGATTTTATGTGTGTGTGTGTGTGTGTGTGTGTTGTTGTTGTTTGTTTTTTTGTTTGTTTGTTTGACCACAATCATAAGAGAAAGGGAGAGGGAGATAAGGAGGATGAGAGGGATCTTTCTGTTCACCAAAAAAAAAAAAAAAAAGTCTGAGAAACAGTTACAGCTAAAGGAGCCCAGGAGATGTGACAACTCCACATAGTGAGGTATTCCAGATGAAGACTGCAACATCATAAGGACCCAAGGTAAAAACTAAGGGAATCTGAATATAGACTTTAGTTAATAATAATGTGTCAATCTGAGCTCATTAGTACACTACTGATGAAGGATGTTAATAGGGTTAACTGTAAGGAGGTACATGGAGACTGTAACTTTTCTGTAAATCTAAAACTATTCTAAAATAAGAAGTTTACTAAAACAAACAAAAAGGTTTTAGTGGCTCAGTAAGATTAGAATCAGGAAGAGGGATAAAAATGTGTCCTGCAGGTATCAAAGGTCACAGTAACTTGGGCTAAAGGCTCTTTTCCAAACCGCCCCAGAGAAGGACACGTGCGGGGGCATGATGAGGCGGCCCGGACAACAATGAACGTTTGGAGAAGGAGTCCAGTAAAACCTCAGGTAATTAACCACAGCTAGGGTGTTCTGAGCTGAAAATGACTCATACAGAAATCCCCCAGACCAAAGCACAGGATGTCATAGGCAAAGCAGAGTTCCTGCTGCCCCAGCAAAGGCCTGCGAGCTCCCAGGGCTGGCCCCGGAGGCTCTGGGATCACCTGGACTCAGTTTACCCCCTGCCTCCTTGGCCCAGTCCCAAAGTAGAAGAGCATAATGCTGATAAGCCTCAAAATGGAATTAAAATGAGGAGTAATTAGAGTAACAGCATAGCTCAGGGCACATAGAAATTCTACAGAAGCATGGTCCCATCCCAGCCTCTGGGGCCCCACTGTGTTTATTTAAGTTTCTTTATTTGGAAAACCATGGCAAGGCAGGGGCCCTCAAGCACTTAGATAAAAACACAGAATGTCATACTAAAAGCACAACCTGTGTGTTGATGTGCACACACACATATGCATGCCCACACTCATGCACACACATATTTCCAGGCCCAGCGTGCACAAGCCGACAGTTCCGGCCACGCAGAGAAAGGCCCACCAGCCCCAGTCCTCCGCTCCTCCACCCCGCAGAGGGCACCTGCGCTGTGCGCACCACTCACAGGCTTCCCCTCCAGGGCACACTACTGCACACCACGTGTGTTTGCCTTTGGTTTCTCAGAACCCCAAAGAAAGTGCAGAGCTAGTCAGCTGAAGTCTGTGTTTATTCTTTTCGTTTGATTGGGAAGTTTCCTGAGTACCCCATGCCAAACAGTGCTCCCTGGAAAGCAGTCAGAGCCCAGGAGCCAGAGCACAGAACCCCAACATCCAGGGAGGCAGCCCGCAAACAATCGCAGCCAACAGGCCCATGTGATTTCACAGCAGCCAGATGGAGATAAACCACCCAACTCGGCAAAGAGCCCAGTGGGCTGCCCGCCTGCAACCTACTGGGCAAGGCACAAACAGCCAGGTGAGGTGTTCTGAGCTCCAGCACTCTAGGGCTGTAGGGTCAAGACCCACAGAACCAGCACGACAGGCCCCTGGCCCACTTCCCACGGGTCCTGCATCATCATCTCAGGGACACAGTCCAGAGGAATTGGTGTTGGCAACTCACTTCAGCACCTTGCCTCCCTCCGACTTCAGTTCTCTCTTCTCCAATGCTAACTGAAGCATTTCACTTTGGACTCCCTGAAATGTCTTTCATCCCACCCTTATTCCACCTTCTGAAGCTACCAAATAGTGAATTTATTCTGTGCACTGCATGAGGGCTCCTTGTAGGGTTTAATTGATTTTCTCCAGAGCCTTCTTTTCTCCAGCCTGGCTTCACTTTCTGTGACCATTTTGTTTACCTCTTCTGGATGCCTTAATTTATCAACATCCCTTAAAACTAAATATACTGTTTTTAGAGCGCAGTTTGGAGTTTAGAAGGGGATCAATGTCAAGGAAATTTATCTATCCCATTGCTACGGTTTGGGTATTTGTCCCCTCCAAATCTCATGTTGAAATTTGATCCCTAATGTTGGAGGTGGGGCCTAATGGGAGGTGTTTGGGTCATGGGGCGGATCCCTTGGGAATAGATTAATGCCCTCCCTTCAAGGTGAGTGAGTTCTCATTAGTTTCTGCAACAGCTGGTTGTTGGAAAGAGCCTGGCACCTTCCTCCCCTCTTTCTTCCTGTCTGGCCATGTGATCTCTGCACACTCCGGCTCCTCTTCACCTTCTGCCATGAGTGGAAGCTCCCTGAGTCTTCACCAGAAGCAGATGCTGGTGTCATGCTTCTAGTACAGTCTGCAGAACTGAGGGCCAAATAAACCTCTTTTTATATATATATATATAAATTATCCTGGCTCAGGTATTCCTTTATATCAATACAAATGAATTAAGACACTTGTTCTGATTTTTCCTTTTTTAATACTATTTGATAACAAATAGGAATTTTAATTTCTAATTAACAATGAGAAATTTCAAGTCCATGACCTTCCTAATTCCATCATTCCTTCTACATTTATTACCTGCATTCTTCTGTCAAGCAGATCTTTCCTTTATCAACTGATGTTATTTGGCTACCATAAAGTATATTTCCCATTGGAAGGGCAAGATTAACGATTATTATTCTTACACGACCTTCAGATAAGAAATTGATTATTTGCTGCAACAAATAGTGCAAATGGAGGACTTTCTTCTCTCTCCTTCTCTCAATGATTAGTATATGATTGTTATAGATTCATAGATTTTCTCCATTTTAGAAATGGAGAAGTCAAAAAGCTAGGAGAGATTTTCGTCTTTCTTCTTTTTCCTTTTTTTTTTTTTTTTTCTTTGAGTTGGTGTCTCTCTCTGTTGCCCAGGCTGGAGTACTCAGCTCACTACAACTTCTGCCTCTCAGGCTCAAGGAATATTTCATGCCTCAACCTCCTGAATATCTAGGATTACAGGTGTACATGACCATGCCCAGCTAATTTTTGGTATTTTTATTTTTTATTTTTTGTATAGAAGGGGTTTTGCCATGTTGGCCAGGCTGGTCTCAAAGTCCCGACCTCAAGTAATTTGCCTGCCTTGGCCTCCCAAAGTGCTGGGATTACAGGCATGAGCCACTGCACCCGGCCAGTTTCCTCTTTCAATGTGATGTAGCTAATAAGTGGCAGAGCTAGGACTAGAACCCAGGCCGGTCTAACACCAAGACCAGTTTCCTAACCATTATACTCTCCTGCTCCCTCACAGCCTTTTTTTCTTTCTTTTTTTTTTTTTTATCTTTAAGTTTCCAAATATTGAATTTGAAAGTACAAATTCTTTCAGTTCATTTGGTTAATCCTAGACCCAGATACTTAAGTTAATATCCCCTTTGTGGAGTATTGCCTAGTCTGGGATTTCATTTACTCTTAATCATCATTCTGTTCTTCCCCATTTTCAAAATCATGCTCATTGATAGGAGAGAAAGAAGCA
This sequence comes from Pongo abelii, assembly GCF_028885655.2. Classification (NCBI taxonomy): domain Eukaryota; kingdom Metazoa; phylum Chordata; class Mammalia; order Primates; family Hominidae; genus Pongo; species Pongo abelii. The sequence goes on from NC_071985.2 coordinate 20,516,275, forward strand.
AAACAGAAACTGAGAGACTGGTTTTTTTTGGTTAACATTACATTTCTTTCCCAATCGGTAACCTACCCCTTTCTCATTCATCTTTTTTTTCTATGAACAGAGCTATATATGTCCCAAATACAATCCAGAGAACTAAAAGAAATTCCAGATAAGATACACATTCCCTTCTTCTCCCAAATAGTTCTCCACTGCAATTCCACCAGCAGCTTCATGGATTTACTCTAATCCATAGAGTTCCTTCTCCCTTCTCAGTTCTACTTAATTTCTTTTGAAGTACCTATACCTTTCCACATAGTATATATTTGTTTCATATAATAGCAAGTAATATTTTTTCTACTTCAAATTATCAACTTCTGTATCTGTTTATGCTGACTGTAAAGCAGACTATCTCCCAGTTCTAGGAAAAGAAGAGAGGAGGGCTTGATATCTAGATTTTTTTCTGTTGAAATAAAATCACAAATATGAGTCACTAGTAAATAAACAGTTAACTCATGTATTTGTGGGTTAAATAAAATCATGTTGACTGGATATAAGTCAATTATTTAGAACATTAATATTAAACAATAGCTAACATCTTGTCTTCACGTACCATGTATGAGTTATCAAAATAAGTCCTTTGCAGGGCACGGTGGCTCATGCCTATAATCCTAGCACTTTGAGAGGCCGAGGCGGGCGGACTGCCTGAGTTCAGGAGTTTGAGAACAGCCTGGACAACACGGTGAAAGCCCGTCTCTACTAAAATACAAAAAATTAGCTGGGCATGGCAGCATGCACTTGTAGTCCCAGCTACTAGGGAGGCTGAGGCAGGAGAACTGCTTGAACCCAGGAGGCGGAGGTTGCAGTGAGCCGAGATCGTGCCACCGCACTCCACCCTGGTGACAGAGCAAGACTCTGTCTAAAAAAAAAAAAAAAAAGTCCTTTACCTGAATTATCTCATTTTATTCTTACAGCAACCTTTTCAGATGAGTATTTTAACATCCCCACTTTAAAAGATGAGAAAACCAAGGCTTAGGAAGTCTAAAAAATGACCCACAGCTGTTAGGTAGCAGAGCCAGCATTCAAAACTAAGTCCCTTTGATTTTGGAGCCCATACTTTTAAACACACCCGGTAACACTATCCCTTTGCTACTTGGAATATGTTAGCCAATGGAAAGGGGTCTTGTGACATAAAGCCACTCACGTACAATACTGTCACATGAATTCTGAGAAGCGGACTTCCAGTTTCAGTAAGGATGTGTATCTTGGGGCTGATTAATGCTCTTGCCAAAAGTAACTTAGAAAGCTGGATAAAATATTTTAAAAATTATTTTCCATGCATCAGAGAGTCACTGAAGTGAAGGGGAGTAGAGGGTCCGAGATTCTAAGGAGGGAGGACCCATGTAGAAGTGAGCTGACTTTGTGCAGCTACATTAACCCTTGTGGCATTTGCTGATTCTGGGAACCAGTTATGAACTGAGAATCTGGGCTCTGCATAGGCAAAGGCTGCTTCAGGGGACAGAGGGTCGGCAGAGTTTTGGGAATTTTTCATTTACACTTGAAGGACCAATTATTTGGATGAGAATGAAAGGGCAGAGAAGTGGGCTTATCCCACTGCCTGGCTTCCTCTAAAAAAATTCCTCAAAATCTGAAGCTAGGCAGAGCAGAAAGTTAAAAGTAAGCAGATATCTCAGAAAGGTGAAGTAGACCTCCATCATTCTTATTCTTTCTGCTAAGTACAACTAAAAGCCCAAGACAGTATACACAAATAAGACAAACCTAAGAAGACTTCAAAAGGTGGAGAGAGGAAGGCAGATGAGTTAGGGACCTTAGGACCTAACAAATGACATGGTGATAAAATCCCTAGGTTTGTTTTGATTGTTTTAGTTTTCTGTTAGTTTGCCTCATGTATTCCATAATTGGTGCTGAAGAAGCCAGAAATTCAGAAATGCCAATGAGCCCGGACAAAAAGAAGTTCCAACAAAAGCCTGTTCTCTCTAGTCAAAGAGCCAGGAAACAGCAGCCTCGCAAGACAGGAAACACTTAATTAATAATCACTCGACCTCAGCCAAACACTATAGAAAAAACGCCCATGGTCTTACCCTCCCTCACTCACACCACCAAAGACCGAGTGGGGAGTCTAGACTTCACCTCGGCCAGGCTATCACAAGGTGCCCCAAAACTCCCACGGGGTAGTACCAGAGAAGGCCAAGTAAGGAGCTAAGACTTGAATCCCCACTGGCTGGTGTGAAGTCCCTTCTTCTCCCACAGTGTCAGTGGTAACCACGTGGGGAGACTAAATGTTCACCCCACATGGCAGTCTTGGAACAACTCCTCTTGGGTGTCAACAGAGGCCAAATGGGGACCTGAACTTCTCTACTCCAGCTGGCAACACTGAGGCAGAATTGAGTGTCAGAGAAATCCAGGTAATGTAGGAGGTTTAGATGAGATCCAGAGTATCACAACATCAGATGAAGCTATATAGATTCTCATTGAAAATCGCTTGTCATACCAAGAGCCAGGAAGGTCTCAAACTGAATAAAAAAAGACAATCAGTAGATGCCAACACTGGGATGACAGATGTGTTAGAATTCCCCAACAAAGATGTTAAAGTAGTCATCATAAAAATGCTTCAATAGTACATGAAAATGAGAATGTATTTAATGCCACTAACTGTACACTTTAAAAAGTATACTTGGAAACTAAACAACACACTTCTAAAATGGTTAGAATATATTTTATCATAATTTAAAAACTTCTAAGAGCTTCAGCAAGCAATTATGAACATACTTGAAACAAATAAAAAATAGAAAGCCTCAGCCATAGAGGATATAAAGAAGTATTAATCGGAAAATTTAAAACTGAAAAACACAATAACTGAAATGAAAAGCTCAGTGAATGGGCTCAAAGAATAATGGAAAGAGCAGAGAAAGAATCAGTGACCTGGATGTTAGAACAATACAAAGCCCCTAATCTTTACAAGAGAAAAATTGACTGAGAAAAAATGAATAGAGGATCAGAGACTTGTGGGATTATAACAAAATATCTAAGATTTATGTCATCAGAGTTCTCGAAAGAAAAGAGAAAGAGAGCAGGACTGAAAACATACTCAGAAAAATAATGGCTGAAAATTCCCAAATTTGGCAAGAGACAAAAATATACAGACTCAAGAAGCTGATTAAACTCCAAATGAGATAAAAATAATGAAATCTACACCAAAACACATCATAATTAAACTTCTGAAAACTAAATATTTTGAAAACAAAAGATTAAAAAACAAAGATTATAAAACAAATGACAACAAATTTATAATCAGAAAACAAGGAGGCCAAAAAGAAGTGGCACAATATTTTTCAAATGCTGAAAGAAAAGAACTGTCAAATCAGAATCTTTTTTTTTTCTTTTTTTTTCTTTTTTTTTTGAGACAGAGTCTTGTTCTGTTACCCAGGCTGGAGTGCAATGGCGTGGTCTCAGCTAACTGCAACCTCCGCCTCCAGGGTTCAGGTGATTCTCCTGTCTCAGCTTCCCAAGTAGCTGGGATTACAGGTGACCAGCTAATTTTTTTATTTTTAGTAGAGATGGGGTTTCACCTTGTCAACCAGGTTGGTCTCAAACTCCTGACCTCAGGCGATCCACCCACCTTGGCCTCCCAAAGTGCTGGGATTACAGGTATGAGCCACTGCGCCTGGCCAAATCAGAATCTTATACTCATAAAACCAAGCAAGCAAACAAACAAGTCTTCAGGATTAAAGGGAAATGAAGACATTGTCAGATGAAGGGAAACTAAGGATTTGTCACCAGCAGACCTACCCTAAAAGAATGGCCAAAGGTTGTTCTCTATGTAGAAAGAAAACAATAAAAGAAGCAAGTTTGAAACATCAGGAAGGATGAAAGAACACAGTAAGCAAAAAAACAATGGGTAAATACAATAAACTTTCTTCTCCTCTTGAGTTTTCTAAATAATGTTTGACAGTTGAAACTAAAACTATAACACTGTTTGGCGTGACTCTTAATGTATGTAGAGGAATACTTGAGACAATTATGTTCTAAAGGGCAGGTGCAAGGAATGTAAAGGCAGGTAAGATTTTTTTGCTTCATACAAATTAGCAAAATATGACTATAAGACTATATATAGACTACGATAAGTCATATATAGAAAATGTAATACTTAGAGCAACCATTAAAAGCTATACAAAGAAATATATTCAAAAATACTATAGATAAATCAAAATAAAATTTTTAAAAATGTTTGTTACCCACAATAAGGCAGGAAAGAGCAAACAAGGAAAAGAAAAGCAGAGAGAACAAACAGAAAACAAAAAAATAAAACAACAGACTTAAGTCCTAACACATCAATAATTACTTTAAACACAAATGATCTAAATACACCAATTATAAGACAGAGATTGGCAAATTAGAAACCATGACCTAAATACCAGTTGCCTAAAGACATTCACTTCTAATACAACAATATAAGCAGGTTGAAAGTAAAATAATAGAAAAAGATATACTACACAAACATTGACCCAAAAAAACAAAAAGCAGGACTGACAACATTAATATCAGATAAAACAGACTACAGAGCAAAGATAATTACCAGAGACAGAGAGGGACATTCTATGATGATAAAAAGGTCAGTCCACCAAGAAGATATGGCAACCCTAAATGTAAATGCACCAAACAATGAAGCTGTAAAATATGATAGAACTGAAAAGAGAAAAAGACAAATCTACAATTATAAAGACTTCAACACCCCTCTTTCAACAATTGATAGGACAATTTGACAGAAAATTAGCAAGTATATAGAACTCAACCATACCATCAATCAATAGAATCTAACTGACATTTCTAGAACACTCCATCTGTGATGATTAATACTAGCTGTCACCTTGACTGAACTGAGGGATACCTATAAGGCTAGTGAAGCCTTGTTTCTGGGTGTAACTGTGAGGGTGTTTCCAGAGGAGACTGACATGTGAGTCATTGGACTGAGAGAGGAAAACCCATCCTCTATGTGGATAAACACCATCTAATCCACTGCGGGTGCAGCCAGAAAAATGCCAGGCAGAAGGAGGGAGATATTCAGCTTGCTCTTGCTTCTTCTCTCTCTCCCTTCCAGAGAAGGATTCTTTTTTTCTCCTATAGCCCTTGGACATCAGACTCCAGGATCTTTGGCTTTTGGACTCTGGGGCCTGAACCAGCAGCTTCCCAGTAGTCTCCCAGGGGCTCTCAGGCCTTTGGCCTGGAGCTGCAACTGTTGGTTTCCCTGGTTCTGAGGCTTTTGGACTTGGACTGAACCACACTAGCTGTCTTTCCAGGGTGCCATACTTACCAGCTTCTCTACTCCTCCAGCTTGAAGATGGCCTATCCTGGGACTTCATCTTTGTTATCATGTGAGCCAAATTCCCCTAATAAACTCCCTTTCATATATATCCTATTGGTTCTGTCCCTCTGGGGAACTCTGACTAATACACTACCCAACAACTTCAGATTATACATTCTTCTCAAATGCCCATGAAACATATACCAAAATGGACTGTATCCTGAGCCATAAAACAAGTTTCAACGAATTTAAAAGAATTAAAATAATATAGAGCATGTCTTCCTACCACAATGGAATCAAACTAAAAATCAATAATGGAGAGATAACAGGAAAATCTCCAAGCACTTGGAAATGAAACAACATACTTTTAAACAATCCACAGTTCAAAAAGGAGGTCTCCAGGAAAATTGTTTAAAATGCGTTGAACTGAATAAAAATTAAAATACCATACACCAGAAGTTGTGAGACACAGCTACAGCTGCACTGAGGGAGAAATTTATGGCGTTAAATGTAAACTTTAGAAAAGAAAGTCTGTCTCAAATCAATAATCTAAGCTTCCATCTGAAAAACCTAGAAAGAGAATAGCAAAATAAACCCAAAGCCAGTAGGAGATGAGAAATAATAGAGATAAGAACAGAAATTAAAAACTGAACAATGATGGGAAAATAAATGAAACAAAGAGATAGTTCTTTTTTTAAAAAAGATCAATAAAATTGGCAGAACTCTACCAAGACTGACAAAGAAAGAAGAGAGATGACACAAATTGCCAATATCAGGAATGAAATGGGATTTCACTGCAAACCCTACAGACATCAAGAGGATAATAAATACTATGAACAACTAACTCTACATACATGAATTTCACAACTGAGTGAAACTGACCAATTCTTTAAAAAATACAAACTACCACAACTTATTCAATATGAAATTGATAATTTGAATTATCTATAACCATTATGAAAATTGAATTCATAATTTAAAACCTTCCAAAGAAGAAATCTCCAGGCACAGATTATTTCACTAGAGATTCTATTAAACACATTGTAGATAATTAATACCAATTCTACACAATTTTTCCAGAAAATAGAAAAGGAGAGAACACTTCCTAATTAATTTTATAAAATCAATATTCTAGTTTCAAAAAAAGAAAATTATATACACAATATAAGCCAGTACAAAAAAAGAAAATTATATACACAATATCTCTCATGAATATAGAAGCAAAAATCCTTAACAAAATATTAGCAAATAGAATTCAGTAATATGTATTTTTTAATTTATACACCAGGACCAAGTAGGCTTTATTCTAGGAATGCAAAGATATTTCAATAATTGAAAATCAATCAATATTAACATAACCATAGTATCTGGCAAAAAAGAAAATACCAGAATGTATCATAAATAATTTGTCTGGTCTTTGTCCTTGGTTCCTGGGAGGGATCTTCTACACCCTTCTTATCACCAGAAATTTCCCTGATGATAAGAATGCCTTCATTATTCATTGCGGGACCATACCCAAGTTTATCCAAATGAGGTAACTCACGGTGAGCATTAAAAAAAATGCTCACTAGAAAGTTTCAGGTTGGGGGCTGGCCATGCCAGAAAGACAAACATGTGATTAGAGGTTTGGAACTTTGAGCCATGTGATATCATCCCAACCTCCCAATGTTCAAGGAGGACAGAGAAGCTGGAGTTTGAGTTCAGTCATGTGGCAAATAATTCCATCAATCATGCTGACATAATGAAACTCCAATAAAAACTCTGGACACTAAAACTTGATTGAGCATCCTAGTTAGTGACCATACTGATGTGCCAAGAGGGTAAGACATCTTGATTTTCTAGGAAGTGAACACAGAAACTCTGTATTAATAACCCTCCAAGACCTTGCCTTCTGGATGTCGTCTTCTTGCTGGTCCCAATATGTATCTTTTATAACAAAACTTTATTCATAAGTGTAGCACTTTCTTGAGTTCTGCAAGTTGTTGTTCTAGTGACTTATTAAACTGGAAGAGGTGGGAGGAGCCACTACCAATTAGTCAGACGTGTGGATGGCCTGAGAAACCCAGAACTCATGGTGGCATCTAAAGTGAGAGCAGTCTTATTGGGACTGTGCCATAAACCTATGAAGTTTACACTAATTCTGGGTTATTAGTGTCAGAATAGCATTAAAATACTGCATGTTATTATATCAATTGATGCAGAAAAAGCACTCGACAAAATTCAATATCCTTTCATGATACTCTCAGGAAAATAGAAATAGAATTTCAACTTGATTAAAAAAAATGTACAAACAAACGAACAACAAACCCTATAGCTAACATTATGCCTAACAGTGAAAGACTAAATGCTTTTCCTTTAAGGTTGAGAATAAGGCAAGGATGTACACTCCCACCACCCATATTCAATATACTGTTAGAAGTTCTAGCTAGTGCAGTAAGTCAAGCAAACACCATATTGTTAAAAAAAAAAAAAGGAAGAAATAAAACATTCCTTATTTGTAGATGATATCAGTGTTTTTGTAGAAAATTCCAAGGAACTTTTATAATAAGAGATGTTAGCAAAGTTACAAGATATAAACATACAAATATTAATTATAATTCTATATTGTAGCAATGAACCCACATACACTGAAATTAAAAATAAATACCATTTTCAATTGTTCCAAAAATGAAATATTTAGGTGTAAATCTAATAAAACATGTGTAGAACTTGTTACTGAAAACTACACAATACTGATGAAAGTAATCAAAGATGATCTAATAAATGGGGAGACATATCATGTTAATGGATCAGAAGACTCAACACAGTAAAGATGTCCATTCTCCCCAAGTTTATATACAGATTTTCTATCAAAATCCCAGCAATAATGTTTTGTAGGCATAGACAAGATTATTCTAAAATGTATATGGAAATGCAAACGAACTACAATAGCTAAAACAATTTTGAAAATGAATGAAGTGCGAGAAATCCATTTACTCTATTTTACAACTGTGAGGTATTGTCAAAGGGGTAGACACAAGCATCAGTGGAACGGAATAGAGAACTCAGATATAGGACCACAGAAATACGCTCAACTAGTTTTGACAAGATGCAAAAGCAATTCAATGAAGGAAAGATACCTTTCTCAACAAATGATGCTGGAGCAACTGGACATCCATAGGCAAACAAATGAACTTCAACCTAAATCTCATACCTTATAAAAAATTAACTCAAAATAGTCATAGAATTAAATGTCAAACTTAAAACTATAAAACTTTTAGAAAAACTACTAAGAGAAACTCGGAGATCTAGGGCTACACAAAGACTTCTTATACTTGATACTGAAAGCACAATTCATAAAAGGAAAAATTGATAATTTGGACTTTGTCAGAATTTAAAACTTTTGCCCTGAAAAAGATCTTTTTTGATAAAAAAAAAAGACAAGCTACAGGGTGGGAGAAAATACTGGCAAATCATACATACAACGAAGGATTAGTATCTGGAATAAAAGAAAAAAAAAACCTCTCAAAACTCAACAACAAAAGCAAATAATCCAGACAGAAAATGAATAAAAGATATAAAGAACAGCTAGATTTGAGACCATATGACTAGTTTTGCCCGATGGGCTGTGAGCAGAAGTGATATGTCCCTTCTAGTCAGAGTAGTTAAGAGTGGGTGTGAGATTTCATACTTCCTCTCTTCCCCTTCCTAAAAACCATACATTGAAATTCTGGCATCACAAAATGGAGTGTCCTGAATCCCTGATTCACCTCATTAAGGAGAGATTGTCTTGTTAGCTGATCAACTTACACTGGACATTACATGAGTAAGAGATAAGGTCATGGTGTTTCAGGATCTTGGGGGTGTCAATTTTCTGGCTGGAAACCTCTGTGGCCATGGCAGGTTTGTCTGAGTCCTGTGTCCAGGAAGAGGTACACAGACAATTGAACAATTGAACAAGACCAAGATGAGCTTTACTGAATGTTAAAACAGCTCAGAGGAGACCCTCAGTGGGCAGCTCCTCTCGGTAGGCAGGTAATCTGTCAAGTGTTCAGTTCTCAGCAGAGAGGAGGCCTTGGAGAAGGTGGCTCCTCTCTGCCAGCAGGTCGTCTCCTCAGCTCTCAGCAGAGAGGGTAGCTCCTCTCTGCAAATGGTTGTTCTGTCATCTCCAGCTATCAGCAGAGAGGGTACTCCTCTCTGCTGCTGGCCATCCAGTCTTCTCTCCAATGTCTTCATCCTCTGGCTGTCCTCTGCCCTGCTCTGGCTGAGTCCAGGGCTTTTATGGACCTCAGAGGGGAGGAAGTGGGTGCCAGTCGGTCCATGGGCAGCCATGGGCAGACCGGAAGAGGCACCACAAGTTCCCATTCCGCTCAGCGGGACTGGCAACCAGGTCCCCAGCCTTCAGACCCTTCCTGGCCTGAAGGTGAGAACTTACTGGGGACCCGCCCCATCCTGCCCAGTAATCAATCTGCCTTCCACTACCATTCATGGCCCCTGGGCCTTGGCCCTAACCCCTGCTCTGAGATTAGAGCAGGCACTGGAAGCAGCCTGGGGGCCGCCGGGGGGTCCACCCTCCACCGCAACCAGGCTCCAGGGTGTCTGCTCCTGCTGCTTGGCCTCTCTCTGCTCTACAGGAGAAGTGTGGGGGTCCTTCCTGGGGCACCCAAGGGTTCAGGCTGCAGAGACAACCGGGTCCTGCACCTGGGAGGGCAGCTGCACCCGGGAAGGGAGATCCTGCCCGCTCCCAGCCCTCCCGCAAGAGCACAGGGAGTCTCCGATGCACAGCTGCAGTTTGGGCAGTTATAGCCCTGCCCACAGAGCGGGAGGCCTGGGTCTGCAGTCGTGGTTTGGGCAGCTGCAGCAGCACCTGGGGAGCTCCATGGAGTATGCAGCTCCACCCACACCTCCCTGCTGCAGCCAGCATGATGGTAGCAGCCACTGTCATCAATGGTGTGTTAGATGACTGCAATTTCTGGAATTATTTGTTATTGCAACCATAACCTATTCTGCACTGACAAATATAATGGATAAACTATCATGTAATAATTTAATAAACATTTCTATATCATTGGACAATTATGTAACTTTGCTTTCCACAATTATTTATAATTAGCAATGTTGCAATGACTCTCTTCATCTATGTATACATTTAGTGCAAGTTTTTCATTGGAGTAGAGCAGAAGTGAAGATTATTTCTTTAGAATTGTTTCTTTAGGGTATTACTGGGTAAAGGGGAATAAGGGTTTCTATTATTCTGCATATCAGTGCCTTTCAAGTGTCTGATACACAGAATTTGGTCAACATGACTTTGTTGAATGAATACTCTCTAATACTGGCCACCACCAATCTTGCCAACTCTTACTATTACCATGTTTTTAGCAAAGTTAATGGGCATAAAGTGATTCTTTCTTGATATTGCCATTTGCATGGCTTTGGTTGAAAGTGAGATTGAGCATCTGCTCATATGTTTGTTTGCTCATTGTAATTCTTCTTTTAAGAATTTCATGAACAGAGAGGTTTATATTTGAGAAACAAAGTGGTAGATTGGCCTGATGATGTTACTTCTCTTTGTTGGCTTCCCCAAATAGAAATCAGTCACACTGGAAGGTGAAAAGTATACTATCACTTTCTCTAACCATAATTCTTCACCTGGAACAAAGCCAACTCTTGCAGCTGAGGTGAGCTTTAATTAACCCTTTCAGCTGAGATTCTCAAATATTCCCGCATTGTGTTCATCCAAATGTTTAATTAACTTGGTGATGATTAATTAATAGGCACCATTTCTGCCATCTGGGACAAGCTCCCTCTACCTCCTGGCCTTCTCACTTCTCCAGTTTAGTTAAGATCTCTATGAATGCACTTGTCTTCTTTCTCAACCAAACATCTTATTTTTCTTCCTCTTTCTTTTTAATGTTAATGCTTAGCAGAACTCAAGGTAGGAAAACTGCTGCCTAGGAGAAGCCTAGGAGAATTCAACTGGATGTTCTGCACCAGTGCTACCAAGTTTTGTTACCTCACTGAGTGGGCCAATCCTTTATTGCCAAGCCCCTGAAGTCATTTATTTGTTTCTGTTGTCTATAAGCCATAGTAATGTGTTTATTAGCAAGTATGAAACCCTTCCTAAATAACAAGGCTCTTCTTGCTTCCACCAAGGTCCACTTTCCCAGCCCCTGTTCCTAACACAACTTTTAAAAAAATAGAGACGGGGCCCTGTGATGTTGCCCAGGCTGGTCTTGAACGCCTGGCCTCAAGAAATGTTCCCGTCTCATTCTTCCAAAGTGCTGAGGTTACAGGTATAAGCCACCATGTCCAGCCAATTCTACTCACACTTCTTTGCATGTACCCTGACCTTACATCACTATGTGCATTTATATAAGCTGGTCCTTCCGCCTGGAATATCCTTTCCCACCTTTTCCACCTGATATTTTCTCTCCTTCTTTAGGGCACACTCTCAGGGCAACACATCTGCGAGGGCTTCCCTGCTTTCAGGGTCCAGAGCTTGTCATTCCCTTCCCCACTCTCTGCAGGACATGCTATCACTGTGGCACTTTCTCATGGCATGACTCTGTCTTCCTCAAGATTATAAGTCATCAGGAACATATCTTCTCTACCTTTTTTTGTTCTTAGCATCTATCACAGTGAAGAGAAAGCATGTAATAGTTTTTGTTCAATGAATGCCACTAGGTCAAACCAGTTAGCAAAAATTTTTCACTTTCGACTTCTGACTGGGCCAGACATCCTCCCTAAGCAGTCATCAAAAACAAAACCAAAGTGATCCTTTTTGAGCAAAAGCATCCAGAAAAACATCATAAAGCATGGGGCAAGTTATAAATGCTTTGATGCAGGGCTCAGTGTCCGTATTCCAGACCCTGTGTGGTCTTCATTTCACCCATCAACCTTACCATGACCTTGGGCATTCTGAATTGCTCTCTATTCACACAGGGAAGGGGTCTGACCAAGTCTGTGCATGCTTTGAAGAAGTGCTGGATCCAGGACTGGACTGAATCCTACCATCCCTCATAATCCTCACAAAACTTGAATAGCTTTCTAAAAGCTGAGGAAGATTCTTATGCCTATATGGCGTGAAACATATAATGGGTCTTTTCAGTTAAAATCATATATGTTGATAAAGCTTTGATAATCTGGCCAGATGCAGTAGTTCATGCCTGTAATCCCAGCACTTTGGGAGGCTGAGGCAGGCAGATCACTTGAGGTCAGGAGTTTGAGATCCGCCTGGCTAATATGGTGAAACCCCGTCTCTACTAAAAATACAGGCTAGGCTTGGTGGCGCACACCTGTAATCCCAGCACTTTGGGAGGCCGAGATGGGCAGATCATTTGAGGTCAGGAGTCCAAGACCAGCCTGGCCATCATTGCGAAATCCCATCTCTGCTAAAAATAGAAAAATTAGCTGGGCATGGTGGGGCATGCCTGTAATCCCAGCTACTCGGGAGGTTGAGACAGGAGAATCGCTTGAACCCAGGAGGCGAAGATTGCAGTGAGCTGAGATTGCACCATGCACTTCAGCCTGGGCAACACAGTGAGACTCTGTCTCATAAAAAAAAAAAAAATAGCCAGGCGTGGTGGCACACGCCTGTAATCCCAGCCTCTCAGGAGGCTGAGGCAGGAGAATCACTTGAACCCAGGAGGTGGAGGCTGCAGTGAGCTGAGATCAAGCCACTGCACTCCAGCCTGGGCAACAGAGTGAGACTGTCTATCAAAAAAAAAACAAACAACAACAAAAAAAACTATAGTGTTTCTCCCAGATGAATTTGGTTGATATTGGATGTTTCAGCACTTTCACAGCCTGAAGCATCTCGATCTGACCTATGTTACGGGTGGGGCTTACACAATGAGGGCCACCACCTACCTGTTTGAGTAGGACAGTTATAAAATGCTATTCCTTGGATACACCATGGAATACTACTCAGCCATAGAAAGAAACAAAACAATGTCCCTTACAGCAACTTGAATGGAGCTGAGGGCCATTATTCTAAGTGAAGTAACTCAGGAATGGAAAACCAAAAACCGCATGTTCTCACTTATAAGTGGGGGCTAGGCAATGAATAAGCAAAGACATATGGAGGGGTATGTGATATAATGGCCTTTAGAGACTCAGAAAGGGGAGGGCGGGAGGAGAATGTGAGATTAAAAACTTCATAGTAGGTACAATGTACACTACTCGGGTGAGTGGTGCGCTAAGATCTCAGAACTCACCACTATATAATTCACCCATGTAAACAAAAACCACTTGTACCCCAAAAGCTATTGAAATTTTTAAAATAAGGTAAAATGCTACTCCTTGTAGCTCATTAACTGCTCGGACTTCGTTTAGACAATAGAAATGATTGAAGAGGTACTGGAGGAAGGGAAGCAGAAAGAAGAGAGAAATTTAACCCCTTTTCAGGAAGCAAGGCTCTACCTAGAAACAAAGGTAAAGGTATGATTAATAGGGGGAAATTACCACTAACAATCCAAGTTCTCACCCAGAAGACCAATGATTTAACATCCTTGGCTAGGGTTGTTAAAAATCTCCTTGACACAAATGGAAAGCTTTAGACACTGAGGAGGGTACTGCCCTTAAGGGGCCCCACGCCCTAGCAGGGGACTGCAGGGGAACAAAGGTATCTCCCAGCCTAAATGAGGAGCCTGGGTTTTGTGCTTGGTATCTCATCCTACAATCAGGTTTTAACAGCCTCAGTCATTAGGAGTGAAATTTCCCAGGAGCCTTTTGCCAGAAATGGGGTGTGTTAAGTTCCAGACAGTTCAAGCCAATATGATGGACCATTAACTCCATGTTTTTGTTTATAGTTGAGTGGGAATGAGTAAGTAATGTCCTTCATCCAGAAAGTTCTCAGAACACAGGATGCAGAAGGCGTTTGGAGCTCTCCCCCTTATGTGTGAATCTGCTGCGTTATGACTGTTCCTTTGTGAACTTTGGGCTCTGATACAGGCTAGGCTCCTGTACTAATGAGCCTGCACACCTAAAGAAACATGGAGCCTGAGGTGAGAAAACTACAAAAGCAATCACAATTTTATGACTTCACTAGCAACAGAATGTTCAACTGGCAAAAATAGTTTAAGTGGCACTTCGTACAAGAGAATAATAAAATAACAGAATAGCACTGACCACATGCGAGAGAGTCTGAGGACTGGATGAACTTGAATATTTAAAGACCTAACTGTGTCACTGTTCACATCTCAGACATTTGAATACTAAATAAAAAATTCATGAAAAACCCCAGATTTTCTCTATCCTAAATAAATCGATCATCTATCAGTTGTAATAGGGTGGCAAATTGTGAGGGCTTTTTTTTATTTTCCAAACTTCCTGATATGTTGTTTTATGGTTTTGCTAATAATAAGAAAGAGATAAATTCACCTAACAACAAATTAACATAAACACTTATCATATGTTTTTAAACAATGGCATATATAGATAAAAAGATGAAAAAATACACTGTGTTTCCTTAAATAGCATAACAGCGACATTAAAATTCTTGATGCTCTGCAAACTTCCTCAGTCAGGTGCCAACCTCAGGCAAACTGAATAGAATGTATTAATACCTTAAATTTTGTGATTAGATGTCATATAATTATTATCAATATTCTTGATTGTTGCACAATTGTTAAAATGCAATCATTCATGCATATGTAATTGCTCTCAAAACTCCACTTTTTTATGTGTCTTAGTCTGAGGCTAAATAATTATTATTTAAAGACCTTATCTTTTTCTACATTCTGGTAAAATATACATAACAAAACTTAACATTTTAACCATTTTTAAGTGTACAGTTCAGTAGCATTAAGTACATTCACATTGTTATGCAACCATCACCATAATTTATTTCCAGAACTTTTTCATCTTCCCAGTCAGAAACTTTGTCCCCACTAAACAATACCTCCCCTTTCCCCTTCCTCAGTCACCAGCAAACACCATTCCACTTCCTGTATCTATGAATTTGACTGCTCTAAGTATGTCATAAAAGTGGAATCATACAATATTTGTGACTAGCTTATTTAACAATGTCCTTAAGTTGCATCCATGTTGTAGCCATGTGTCAGCATTTTCTTCCTTTTGGGGCTGAATAATATTTTGATGTATGGACATATCATGTTGTTTATCCATTCATTAATCAATAGATACTTGTGTTGCTTCCCTGCATAGCTATTGTACATAATGCTGCTATGATGGGTGTACAAATATCTCTCTGTGTCCCTGCTTTGAATTTTTTGCATATATACCCTGATGTGGAATAGCTGAATCATATGGCAGTTCTATGTCTACTTTTTGTTTTTTTTTGAGACGGAGTCTCGCTCTGTCTCCCAGGCTGGAGTGTAATGGCGCGATCTCAGCTCACTGCAACCTCCGCCTCGTGGGTTCAAGCTATTCTCCTACCTCAGCCTCCTGAGTAGCTGGGATTACAGGCCTACCACCATGCCTGGCTAATTTTCGTATTTTTAGTAGAGGCGGGGTTTCACCATGTTGGTCAGCCTGGTCTCAAACTTCTGACCTCACGTGATCCATCCGCCTCGGCCTCCCAAAGTGCTGGGATTCCAGGTGTGAGCCAGCACGCCCGGCCCTATGTCTAATTATTTTGAGGATCACCATGCTGTTTTCCACAGTGGCTGCACCATTTTTCATTCCTACCAGCAGTGTGCAAAGGTTCCAGTTTCTCCACAGCCTCACCAGTACTTGTTATTTCCTGCCATTGTCTTCTTCAAGAACACCAAATAATGCACTGAATTCTGCCCCAGCCCTGCACTGTGTCAGAAGGAACCCGACCCTCTTCTGAGCAGGTCCCCGTGACCTCTGCCAGTGAGGCCCATGATCAGGCCCATCCAGCCCATCAGTCCCCAGCAGGATGAGTTCAGGCTGTTGATGGAGAAAGGGAGGCCCAAAAGGCTAATGAGAAAAGTGGTGACTCGGCTTGTAAGCCTATGGGAGAATCCCAGTCCCTGATTTGGCTTCCCTGGATCCTTAGAACTCGGCTGTCAGCTGTCCTATGATGTGCTTTCCCTGGATGCACAAGGCGAAACCCCAGAAAACGGCGCACCTCTGCATGTGGCCCCCAGGCCTCGAAACACTTCTTCCGCCCCACCTCCTAAGAAGCCATTCACAAGAAAACTCCCACAGTGACCAAATGGGTGCCCACTCCGCCTCCTCTGCCAGGGCACTGAGGCATCCATTGGCCCCTAAGATCCAGCTGCCCTGGAGAAAAGGTTCCTCCACCCCCTCTGCTGTGTCTCAGGCCCCACATGGACCAGCTGTAACCGCACGCCCGCTATCAATCTCCCACCTCACTCTGCAATCCCCCAGGGACCTTCCGATTTCACTTGGCCTCCCTTTGGCCCCCTGTGGCTTCCCAGCCAGCTGAGTGGGAAAAGGAGGGCCCGGAAAGGACAAAGGTGGCAGCGGGGGCCCTGACGCTTGTCCAGGTCAATGACTTTCCTGCCTAGTGCAATGCCCGACACACCTTGAAGCGGAGTTATGGGCCGCCATCTTTCATGCAGGGATAACAGCAGCTCCATTCATCTCCAACACGCATTTCCAAGGCTCAGAAATAAGAACCACTGGTTGTGATTTACAGAGAGCCCAGAGAAAGCGGGGAGGTTTTTTGGCCAAGAGTCTCTTAGCAAAGCAGAAAAAACAAGAAGTGTTTTGTTTCGTTTTTTTCACTTTCAGTTTGCAGCTCGAAAAGCCCAGCCACCGTTTTTTTTGTTTCAAGCAGGCACTGAGACAGAAGGCAGCCCAGCAAGGTAAACCGAAACAAGTGAAGGCTCTGCAATGCAGTCCTCCTCACATGCTCACCCTCAGCAGGCACAACTGCTGAGAGCTGGGAGGCCAGAGATAAAAGGGATG
Source organism: Pongo abelii (assembly GCF_028885655.2). Taxonomy (NCBI): domain Eukaryota; kingdom Metazoa; phylum Chordata; class Mammalia; order Primates; family Hominidae; genus Pongo; species Pongo abelii. The sequence continues at coordinate 20,533,415 of NC_071985.2, forward strand.
AAGCCATCCTTTCCTTATACACAGACAAGGAGAAGACCAGATGCTGTGGTCTGAATGCTTATGTACCCTCAAGAGTCTTACGTTGAAATTCAAACTCCAAGGTGATAGTATTAGGAGGTGGGGCCTTGGAGAGATGATTAAGAGGTCATCAGCGTGGAGCCCTTGTGAATGGGTTTAGTGCCCTTATAAAAGAGGCCCCAGAGAGCTCCTTCTATCATGCGAGGACACAGTGAGGAAATGCCATCAATGAACCAGGCAACCTGTCCTCCCCAGACACCAAATCTGCTGATGCCTTGATCTTGGGGGCTTCCCAGCCTCCAGAACAGTGAGGAATAATTTTTTTTCTGTTGTTTATAAGCCACCCAGTCTATAGTATTTTGTCATAGCAGCCCAAATGGACTAAGACATCAGCACATGCCTGCCCCTGGGAAAAGGAACCCCTAAAATTTCAGAATATCTAAATGTATCATTGTAAGATGACACCCCAACCTGGACCCTAAGACTCAAATCCACGGCTGCATTCTGAGAGGCCTTGTGCTTCCTCTCCAAGTTCCTGCATGGACCGTCTGTCCCCACCCTCCCATCCAATAGCACACTAATGACTTTGTCCTGGTGACCTGTGCCCAGAACCTCACTGGGCCTCCCCTCACTGCTCTCCTGTCCTTGCACCACTGTGGTGCATGCTCTTGAGGACTGTCACCCTCTAAGCCCTCTTTGTCATTGTCAACTATGGATCTTCTGATCACCACCCTTCTTCTCAAAGGCACCTGACTCACAGTCATCCTCTCCCTCCACCCTCTTCCCTACCTGCCCCCATTCCTGCCATTATGCTAAGTGACTTGACCATGTGTAAGAACGATGCCCGAAACGAGGTCAGCCTCCTGGTCTTGACTTTCTCATGTCAAATGGCTCTTCCCCACCTTCGGCACATAAGCCCAAGCTCCCCATGAAGCTGCTAAGCTACTGCTGAGGAACTCGCAGCCTTCAAAAGTGCTGCCTCCCTCCAGCATTGTTCTAAATTCCTCACCTGCTTCACCCCTGCCTGCCAGCATCTGCAGCAGCCACCTTTGACCACTGGAAAAACTCCAAGAGGATGGCCCAGAGGCCAGCCCTGACCTCACCACGCCTCTGAACCAAACACAGTGCCTACCTCCTCAGGCTTCTGGTCACATGCTCCATTTTCTTAAGTTGAATACACTCCTGACTGATGCAGGGCCTCTACAAATTCATTAGTGTCATGAGGGCATGTGGGCTTTGTTTTAAGCTGCTGTGGTGAGAGACACAGGCACAGAAATGATTGTCATGAAGAAAGAAGTTTATATTCACAGTTCCCTAGAAACAGGAGTTAACAGCACAACACAGAGAAGGAATGGGTGCGGCAGGGCAGGGCAGGCAGGTTTAGAATTGGCTAGTTTGAATAATTTCAGGGCTGTGGGGCATAGGGGCTGTCCCTGGTTGTCTGGTACCTGGTACCTAACCCTGAGGTGATTAAGGCAAGGGATAGTGTCCCAGAGTGTGAGAGCTCCATATAGGAGGCGGTTGGGAGCGGGAGCTCTGAATTGATTGGTTTGCATTTGAAAGGTGTGCTCCTGGGTGAGTCCTTTACTTCCTGTTGATAGCTGGAAGTCTCCCAGGGTCAGCAAGGCCCCATAATGAATACAGTTGTCATTTTCTCAGCTGGGTCATCATTGGACAATATCTCCTTATTATGCCTCTAAAATGACTCTGATCTCCTCACTATACTTCTCTAACTCAGATCATCACTATTCCAATATTTACCATGGGCCCCTAACTGGCTTTCCTATTTTCTGTCTTGCTGTTTCCAATGCAAGCAGGCAGACCTTCCTAAAATGTTACTTGGATCATGTTATAGCCCTACTTAAAATTCCTCGATAGTTTTCCATTGCTTTTAGGATAACTCCGAACACACTTAATTTCCTGTGCATCTTTTGTCTTTTCTACGAAATGGAAATAATAAAATAATACTTAACTTGCATGAAGAGGCTACACTGCATAATTTCTTAACATCTCTTCCAGGTCAGAATCAATGATTCGATGACCTAAACATTTTCATCCCCCACTGCACTGCAGGTGGTGCAGGTGGAACGCCCTGCTCCGGCTGGGTCTGTGTTTGTATCTTTCACTCCATCATTCTGTCTTCCTCCTCTTCTTCCTTTTCTTTCTCATTCTCTTCCACTTCATTTTCGACCAACCTTTTCCTTATCTCAGAACTCTTGGCCAAACTTAACCTCCTTGGATCTTTTTACAGGAGCCCCTATCAGTTCTCACTCATCATTCAAGCAAACTTCATTTAAGTATAAATCCCTGCAGAGCAATTATTAGGAATTAGTAAGCCTTTCCATGTGCCAAGCACTGTGTCAAAAACTTTATATCTTCCAATTCCCACAAGAACATATTTCTTTATAAAACAGATATTATCTTCATCGTATAGATGAGAAGACTGAGGCTTAGATAAGGGAAGTGACTTGCTCAGGGTCACAGAGCTATTGGCTGCTCCCACAGTTCTGTGCCAAACTCATGCATTTTTAAGAGTTTCTGTATGCAGAAGCTGTACACTGGCTGTGGGCACTGACAGCCACCTGTCCTCTCAGGTCTGTTCCTGTTCCTATTAGAGCCCAATCAGGTCAATAAAATATTATTTTAGTTTTCTTTCTTATGCAAAGGTGTGTTAGTCACAGCTTTTCAGAGAAATGGAGCTGATAGAGTGTACATGTATAGAGAGAGATTTATTTTAAAGAACTGGCTTATATGCTTGTGGGGCCTGGTAAGTTCATAAACTGTAGGGAGGGGTGGCAGACTGGAAATTCCAGCAGGAGTCAATGTTGCAGTCTTGAGTCCAAAGGCAGTCTGGAGGCAGAATTCCTACCTCTTCAGAGGACCCCAGTCTTTCCCTTTAAGCCCTTCATCTGATTGGTTGAGGCCCACCCACATTATGGCAGGTGTCTGCTTTTCTCAAAGTCTGCTGATTGAAATGTCAGTCTCATCTAAAAAAATACCCTCACAAGCAACATCCAGATGGATGTTTGCCCAAATATCTGGGCACCGCGGACCAGCAAAGTTGACACATAAAATCACCCACCGCAGAAGGCTTAAGTCAAAATAAAACCAGCTGTCTGAAGAGCTCTAAGTGGAAGGACAGCACTCTGGTGAAGACCTGCATCATGAAAACCTTGCATTCAGGCCAAGGTTCCCCCCCGCCGTTGGGCTGAGCCCCGGCAACTTCTCACCACCTATATGCTCACTGGGTGGCTGTTTGCCCTCCTCACAAATTAAGCTTTCGTTTCCTCCAGCCGGCACCTATAACTGGAGACAGGAGCTCTCATTAAGTTGATCTATAACTTTTCAATTTGAGGCGGCAGAAACCGCCTCTGGCAGCTGCTGGTTTCCTTTGAGTCTAATTAGGAAATGACCATGCGAAATTTGGTTAGTAGAAGAAGCTGGAGAGGCAAAATTTAAAAATGCTTTCACTCTTGGCTGGGCGCGGTGGCTCACGCCTGTAATCCCAGCACTTTGGGAGGCCAAGGCGGGCGGATCACAAGGTCAGGAGATCGAGACCATCCTGGCTAACACAGTGAAACCCCATCTCTACTAAAAATAGAAAAAATTAGCCAGGTGTGGTGGTGGGTGCCTGTAGTCCCAGTTACTTGGGAGGCTGAGGCAGGAGAATGGCGTGAACCCAGGAGGCGGAGCTTGCAGTGAGCCAAGTTCGTGCCACTGCACTCCAGCCTGGGTGACAGAGCGAGACTCTGTCTCAAAAAAAAAAAAAAGTGCTTTTATTCTTCTAGGATGCTACATCACCTTTGCTGGTACTAGCACTGGTAGCTGCTACCAGTTAAATTGTGACACCTTGATCCTGGCCAGTTCTAAATAACTGAGATGAGAGAGCTATTAACTGGTTGTTTCATTTTCTCCTTGACAATTGGCTAGGAATTTTGAGAATCTTCTATCCGTTTCTTAGAAACTCTCTGTCCAGTGCAGGACACATCCTTATCTAAAAAGGCTCATTTTATCTTCTGTTAGGGTGAGCATTAGCTGTATATATTAGAAAACCGAAATAATAGTGGCTTAAATACACAATGGTCTCTTCCATCATACAAAATTCTGGATGAGACAGCCCAAAGATGATGCAGTGTTTCCATGAAGTTATCAGGCACTTTCTTTTCCATCATCCTCAGTACTTGGTTTCCATTTTCATGGTTACTGCCAGGTCCACGGTGGCTGCTGGGGCTCCAGCCATCAGATCCACCTTTGCAAAAATAAAAAATAACAAGAGTAGAAGTCTTCTCTAGACTTTTGGTACCCCTTTTAGGAAGCCCTTCCTAGAAGTCCTTCTCAACAATTTTCACTTATATCATGTTAGCCAGAACTCAGTTACATGACCATAAGTTGCTATAAGGCAGGCTAGGTATATTTCCACCCAAATGATACAGGAGTTGTGACCATAAGAAGGTGGACATGAATGGATGTTGGGGAGAAACTGGCAGTCCTAGCACTACTTTTCTTCCTCCTTTCTGTCCCAACAAATCTTGCCTCCAGGTTCAACTAATGCTACTGACATTTCCGCAACTTAAACCATCCTTTTAGTGAAACATTAAGAATGAAATTATATGATGCCAGAGGCTTGCTTTGAAATAAACAGCAGAGGCTAGTTGTAGTGGGTGAGTGCATGGAGACCACAAGAACCATGATTAAAACTGGATGATGTATATATGGGGCTTTATCTTACTAGCCTTTCTACTTTTGTATGTTTAAAATTTTCTGGCCAGGCATGGTGGCTTATGCCTGTAATCCCAGCACTTTGAGAGGCCGAGGCGGGCGGATCACCTGAGGTCAGGAATTCAAGACCAGCCTGACCTACATGGAGAAATCCTGTCTCTACTTAAAACACAAAATTAGCCAGGCATGGTGGTGAGTGCCTGTAATCCCAGCTACTCAGGAGGCTGAGGCAGGAGAATCGCTTGAACCCAGGAGGCAGAGGTTACAGTGAGCTGAGATTGCACCAATGCAGTCCAGCCTGGGCAACAAGAGCAAAACTCTGTCTCAAAAAAAAAAAACAAACTTCTGTAATAAATATTTTTTTTCAAAAACACGCATGTCAGGTTTCCTGATTTTTGTTTAGGCAACACTGCAAACTCCCCATAGATATTTGTTCAATGAATGAACGGACGCTCCGCTTTCTGGAAGTTCTTCTTGCCCTGCTGAGATTCCTCAGCCTCTAAGGCCTGGTGCAAACATCACCTTATCTGTGCAGCCCTATCCTAGGCTACTCTCTCCTCTTCACTGTCCCGTCACGTTATGATACCGTTGCTATTGTATTTATCACATGCATTGTCATTATCAAGTCATCGGCTCATCACTGATCATCATTGCATTGTCATCGTTAAATTCATTAACTATTATCTGTCTGTCTCACCAAAACCTTCTGAATTCTGGGAGAATGAGCACCATTTCTCAGCCACTTTCTGCCGCATTTGCCTAGCACAGTGCCTGATATTACAGACAACTGTGAATAAATGCCTGACTTGAAACTGGCTTAAAAGCAAAATCTAGGGTTTAATTGGGCCTTATAATCACTTAGTCCAGTCGGCAGACATGATATGTTTGTAGTAGCAGTGAAATTTAGAATTATAGTGCTGGACCTAGAAGCCTTGCTGATTTAGTTATAGACATTGAAATGATGCTAAAAGTCAATCATCCAAAGGAAAGGAAACAGCGAGTAAGAGAGTCAGTCAGCCAAGCAAATGTCAACTGAAAGAGGAGAGGGGGCTCTCCAAGTTCTGGGAATGGATAACGTCATGAAAAAGCACAAAGAGTAAAGACAGACAGAACACAGGCTGAGTACATTATCTTTTTAATTGTTTCAGGGAACGCTTCATGCCAGAGTGTTCCAGTAAAATGCATAAATGCCTCTCGAGGGATATGGAGGCTTGACCTGGTCGTTTAGCATTTTAACAGCTCTCACTGTGCCTTCCAGGAAGCGGTGCCTCTGTCTCCGTCTGTGGGTTTGGGGCCCTCAGATTTCATGACCATGAGCTCCTCAGAGCCTCCGTGCAGACACCAGCCTGCTGTGAGACAGACTCAAACAGGTTCCTTCTCATTTGACAGGTAGAGAAACTGAAGCCCGGAAGTTCAGAGTTCCAGGAAATCTCCTGCAGCTGACCCCAAGTACCTGTGGTGAAGGCTGTTGGCTCACAGGGACAGGCAAAGAAGACAAAGAAAGAGTAGCCTGAGACCAGCACGCATGTTCGCAACTATGCCCATCAGTCAGCTCCTTGCTCAGTGCTTTCTCCTTCCTGCCAAAGAGCGGGAAAGCTCACCTCCACAGCAGGTCCCGCTCACCTCCACAGCAGGTCCACCTCACCTGAGGTGGAGACGAGGCACCCGGGCAGGACTTGGGCACCCACAGTGGCTACTAGGGTGAAGAATGAGAGGGGTGAAGAGGAAGAAAAGAGGGAGGAAGGGGGGCATCTGCTAGCAATGTGACCTTGCATCTGGCCAGGTAGGACTGTGCTAGACCCTAAGGAGGAAGGAGAGAAGGCAGCCTGTGTAGCTCCAGCTGTGGGCGAAGCACAGGGTACCTCAACACCTTTCCACCCTCCACTGCTCTCCTCACCCCCAAATCTCAGTCGCCATATTTCTAGACTCTGATTGAGGGTAGTTATCTTTACTTCAGCTTACTTTATGTTAAGATGAAATATTTGATATACACAATGGAATATTATTCAGCCATTGAAAAGAACAGAATCCTGTCATTTGCAGCAACATGAATGGAACTGAAGGTCATTATTTAAGTGAAATAAGCCAGGCACAGAAAGACAAATATCACATGTTTCTCTCTCTTATGTGAAATCTAAAAAAGTGAATTTCATGGAGATTAACAGTAGAATGGTGGTTACCAGAAGCTGGGAAGGGAAGCAGGGAGGGGAGGATGAAGAGAACTTGGTTAACAGGTAAAAACATACAGTTAAATAGAGGGAATAAGTTCTGGTATTCAACAGTACAGTAGGGAAATTATAGTTTACCATGATTTATGGTATATTTCAAAATAGTTAAAAGAATTATAATGTTTCCAACACAAAGAAAAGATAAATGTTTGAAGTGATGGATATCTCAGTCACCCTGATTTCATCATTACACGTTGTATACATGTATCAAAATATCACATGTATCCCCTCAAATATGTACAACTATGATAGGTTAATTTTTAAAAATATAAAAAATGTATATTAACTATTGGAGGAGGCCCTAAGGTCTGCCTCCCTCAGCTCATAAAAGGGAGTGAGCATCCTGGGGGCAGCGGCTGGGAACCGCATCAAGGAGGAGGCAGGAGAAAGCTGCTTTCTTCCAGGCATAAAGGACCTTGCATTTTCCTGTGTCAAAACACTGCTCTGCTTTTGGAAAGGAACCAAGTTCTGAAGACCTCTGTACCTGAGGACAAGTTGTGAAAGAAAAGGCAAGCCATGGATGGTTAAGGTGCTGTGTGTTAAATTTCCATCTCCTAACACCAGGTCCAGCAGCCGCAGCCAGACCACCAGGAGGAAGGGTGTCCTCTGTGAGGGCCTGGATGGTCCCCCATGCTGCCACGGCCACACTTTGGGTCGCTGTGCCCTGCTGAGTAGGTCTATGCAAAACTATCCCCAAAGGCCAAAGAAGCTGAGAAGTTGAAAACAGAGGCTGACAAATCCAGTTTCTCAGAAAGAAACAATAGGGACTTTATGAACAGAGGCCACATCTCAGGCAGCCAGAAGACAAGATGGTGGATCCCTGCTCCGTTACCCCTACGACCCAGGGCTATGTACCATATAGAATTTGTCTAAGGGCAGGATGTATGGGAAATGTGTGTTTACAATAACATCAAGGTTGTTTTGACATAAGGGCAGGAGTTAAGGTAAGTACATGAAAGTAAAAATCTCAGAGGCCTTCCTTGAACTGGGGTTAATCGGGAGTCAACATGGCTGATGAGCATCCAAGATGGAGCTGCTTTTGTCTCCACGAGGCTGTGCCTGGCACGTGCTGAGGCCTTAACACAGATTTGTGGAGAACAAGGCAAAACTAGAGAGTGAAAGGAGATGCAAGATAAAAATACGCATCACTTCTCCTCCCCAGAAAGCAGTTGCTTCATCTCTTTAATTCCTCCCAAGAGAGCATAAATTAGCTCGTAGTTTTAATCGCCTTGTATTCACTCTAACTCAGCAATAGAAAGCTCTGTTTGGTGGGAGCAGGGAGGCAAGGTCTCCATCCTTATCGGAGAGTGGCCTAGTACCAAAAACAGGGGATCCCACAAGATCTTGGCACACACGGACGTGCAAAAAACACAGTTCAAAGTGTTCTTTGCTGTGTGGATGCGAGGGTTAGGGACAAAGCGAGGCTGCGTTGGCTGCCGCAGTGATGATAACCCCATGTACCAAAGTCTCCAGCTCTGATAGAGGAAAAAAGCTTCAAAGCTGTTTCTTGACAAGATTCTCTTGGCAAGATTCTCTTGGCAAGAAACAGAGCTGTGTTTCTCAATCGACTTTAATTCCTCTGAGCAGGCGAAGCCTGACCCTTGGTTTGCTAGTTCCATGTCAGATGGGAAGTGCTTATTCCACTTCAAAGCCAGAGGCACAAAATCCTATCTGGGGGAATAAACTGATCAAGTGGCTCACTGCTGTGCCCTGAGGGCAGCTGCCCTGGCCTCAGCCCAAGGCCCAAAGGCTGGTAGGGGGTTGTGAGAGTGTGTGATAGCTTTTTTCCCCTCCAAATATTAAGATTTATCCTTCATCAGAAGACATAATGTTTATTCACATAACTAAACAAAATATCACATTTTGAGAATGATTCCCAAGTCGGTATAAGGAAACTAATGTTCTTTGTTGAATCAAATCTGAAGTTTTCCTTTATTGTACATGAAACAATGAGTTCGAGACTCCATTAATGTCTGAGGGCCATTGGCTTACTCCATCCAGCCCAGTCCATTACACTGAGTTCTGGTTGAATGCTTTTCTCTGAATTTGACACAATCTCAAATGGAGCTCTAGGTGGCTATTTACGAACCAGGATGCAGTCCCCCACCAGACATTATTAACTGCCAGTGCCTGGATCTTCCCACTTCCCAGCCTCCAGAACAGTGAGCAATAAATGTTTCTTATTTAAGCCACCCATTTTATGTTAGTTTGTTATAGCAGCCTGAGCTGACTAAGACAAGACATAATAATAGTATCTACATATAGAGTTATGGAGACAGTTAAATAGATTAATATTGTACACATAACTCAAGTGACATTGAGTCTTCTGCTTTCAACCGGTCTGAGCAGGTTGTCACAAAGAACACACACACACACTCACACACACAAGATAAAGGAGAAAAGGAGGCTACTTCCTTAAAATCTTCTTTAACCTAAATTTCCTCTCTCTTCAACAAATGCCCCATCTCTTTCCACAGCCCTCTTTGCCAACCTCCCCTTTTGCCACCAGTGAAAAATAGACTAAAGAGGTACAAGAGTTGATGTGGGCTGACTGCAACCTGTTAACCCAGAAGAAGTGGTTTGTTTGGATGGACTGAGGTGTGGAAGGTATAGATAAAAAGAAGTGGACCGATTTTAAAGATATAAAGGATGTAAAACTGATTAAACTGGTGACCGGGAATGGGGTCAAATATACAGTCAATCTTCCTTATTTGTGGATTCCATATTTGCAAATTTACCTACTCACTACAATTTGTTTGTAACCCTAAAATTAATACTCATGGTGCTTTCATGGTCATTTGCAGAAATGCACAGAGCCCTGAAAAATTTGAGTTGCTCAATGCACACATTCCTAGCTGAGGTGGAACAAGGTGGCACCCTGCCTGCTTGTTTCAGCTGTCACACTGCATCAAGTATCCTTTTCAAGGTCTGTTTAGTTACACAATATATTTTTGCCTTTTTGTGCTTTTTATTGGTGATTTTGCTGTTTTAAATGGCCTCTCAGAACAGAGCTGAAATGCTGTCTTTTGTTCTAAAGTGCAGAAAGGCTATGATTTCTCTATGGAGAAAATACCAGTGTTAGATAAGCTTTCTTCAGGTGTTAATTATAGTGCAGTGAGTTCAGTGTTAATGAATCAACAATGTGTATTGAATAAGGTATCTTTAGACAGAAACAAATACACAGCAAGGTTATGTATTGATCAGTTGATAAAATTGTGACTAGTTTGTGCACAGGAACTTAACCCTTTATTTCCTCTAGGAGCGATGGTTTGGTATTCACTAACTCAGTGTTCATGGTGACTTTATAGAACATAACTACTGTGAATAAGGTGAATCAACATAACTTCCAGCCAGTGTTCTGGCTTGAACAACTGGGTGGATACAGGCGTCATTTGCTGAGCCAAGGCTCACTAGGGGAGGACAAAGTTATTATGCAGGAAGACATGATAAAATCCTGGAATTTTCCCTGGGACTCCTGGACTTTATTTTGGTATCATAAACACCTTTGTAGCTGGAAAAGTCCCATCTTCTTCTGTGATGTTACCTGAATGATGTAAATCAAGAGATACATTCAAGATACAGTTGTCCCCCCTCAATTAATTTATGGAGAATACATTCCAAGACCCCAAGTGAATGCCCAAAACTTCAGATAGTACCAAACCCTATATACTACATATATATGATAAAATTTAATTTATAAATTAGGCACTGTAAGAGACTGGCAACAAGAAGAAGAGGAACAATTATGATGATATACTGTAACAAAAGTTGTGTGAATGTGTTCTCTCTCTCTCTTGAAATATCTCATATTTTTCTCATCTATTTTTGGACCAAGGTTGACCATGGGTTACAGAAACCATGTGTATTAGTCCATTCTCACACTGCTACAAGGAAATACCTGAGACAAGGTAGTTTATAAAGAAAAGAGGTTTAATTGGCTCACAGTTCCACAGGCTGTACAGGAAGCATGACTGGGGAGGCCTCAGAAAACTTACAATCACTGCAGAAGGCAAAGGGGAAGCCAGCACGTCTTACATGGCTGAAGTGGGAGGAAGAGAGAAAGAGGGGAAGTACAACACACACGCTTTTAAACAACCAGATCTCATGAGAACTCCCTCAGTATCATAAGAACAGCAAGGAGGAAATTCACCCCCATGATCCAGTCAACTCCCACGAGACCCCACCTCCAAAATTCGGGGTCACAATTTGACATGAGATTTGGGTGGGGACACAAATCCAAACCATATCCCCAGGGAAAGCAAACTATGGATAAGAAGGGACTACTGTACTTCATTGAGTCCAACATCTAATATCATTATCCTACCTGCCTCTATCTCATTGAGCTCCCCAATTTAACCTTCCAAATTCAAGAGGATGGAAACTATAGGGAGATGCCTTCAACAAAATGGGAGCTTTGCACATATAATTTTGTAATGATCCCAGAGTTCACTAACAGCAAATTAGATAGCAGAAGGAGAGGGTGACAGAGATGTGTAGAAGACTGCTGGGTAAGATGAAAGAGATGAAACTGTCCTCAGCCAGGCCACCATCTTGTGGAAATTAACACAGGCTGAGTGCCTGGAAGACAGACCAAGAGAAAGGATTCCAGGAGAAGGAAGCATAAATTTGAAATATTAAGGAGAAGAGAAAGGGAGGAAACAAGGGAGAGGGATAAAAAGAAAGAATAAGAAGAACTTATAAAGAGAATTCAAACCTGCCTGCTAAGCTGAAGGGATATAGTTTTGTCATTTACCTGAAACTTTCCTGACCACTGTGAGGTTTATCACCTTGGAATTTTTATTTTTTAATGTTCTTATTTTTATTTTTTCTAAGAGACAGGGTCTTGCTTTGTCACCCAGGCTGGAGTACAGTGGTGCGAACACAGCTCACTACAGCCTCAAACTCCTGGGCTCAAGTGGTCCTCCTGCCTCAGTCTCCTGAGTGTTTGAGAATACAAGCATGTGCCACCACACCTGGCTAATATATATACATATATATATATATATATATTTTTTTTTTTTTTTTTTTTTTGGTGGAGAGAGTCTCACTTCAAACTGCTGGGACTGCAGGTGTAAGCCACCATGCCCAGCCACCTTGGGATTTTTCATACTATGATAAAATAGAGCAGGGGTTGGACCAAATCCATGGGGCGAATCTGGCCCACCACCTGTTTTGGTATGGTCCATCAACCGAGAATGTTTGTTACATATTTAATAGTTGAAGAAAAAAAGTCAAAGGAAGAATATTTCAGGACGTGAAAATCATGTGAAGTGTAAGTTTAAGTGTCCTTAAGTGAAGTTTTATTGGAACACCACCAAGCTCATTCCTTTGCCTATTGTCTACAGCTGCTTTCAAGCTGCAACAGCAGAGTTGGGAAGTTGAGACAGAAACCACATGGCCCAGAAAGCCTAACGCATTTACTATCTGGCCCTCTACAGAAAAAGTTTGCCGACCCCTAAATGGGAGCTTGCCTTTTAAGCAGTACACTAAGTGTATGTTTGGATACCACGCCACAGGAGAAGAGAGAACAGGCAAGGGGAGTCAAGGGCAGGAGCTGCGTGCTGCGTGTACAATTGAAAGGCAGGGAGTGTGTGCGTAAGGGGGTGTGCATTGGAGGGGTTGAGGAGGATGGTAGGTACAATTCCTTAGGTAAGGTCCACAAAGTCAACACGGACTATAAGAGTGGGTATCTTTGCCTTTTTTTAATGATCAAATGTTAATTTTTTAAAAAGCTACAAAATAAAATAGAATCTCAGAAATCAGTGCAACATGGTAGAATGATATCCAGCTCTAAAAGTCCTTCCTTGATTTCTCTTTTAAAGAAAGCTTAGTCATTCTTTCATCATCCCAGCTGGGAAGGCTGAGACCCCTGCCTGACGTCAAAGCTGGAGGTCATGCTTCTCCCTGCCTACCTTGGAGTGCAGGCTGGCTCTGCCTGGCCACAGCCGACTCACTAGCTTGGGCTCCTCCAAGTCAGGTAGGCCTGTATTGACCCTTGGCCCTATGGACCAGACAGACTCACTCCCACAGGCCTGCACTCCACTCTTTCCCATAACCCGCTTTCTGTTATTTGACCTTTTGTTTCCTTGCTGCTGAGGTCTAAGTCTCATATAATTCATGCTACGGCAATAAACAGCCCATCAGTGTCCCCTGCAAGACAGTGTCCTCTGTCCTGACAGTCTCTGCTCACAGAGGTGGCTGCAAAATCCCCTTTGATTTTCCACCTTGCTCCTCCTTGGCCTAGGGTTAACTTTATCTGGCTCACCTGTCCACGCCTTCTCTGTCTCTCACACACATCTCCCTGCAGCCACACGCTCACACGTGGATCTCCCTCTTCTTGGAGCTGTTCCTACAAAAGGTTATAATTTTACAAAATGAGCCTCTCACTCCACACTAAAACACTACCAGGTTAGTGAAAACTTTATCTACAGATACAGGTATATATATCTGTGTAACCAAGAGTCTGTGTGTGTTGGTGTACACATACATGCATGTCCACGTACACAGACTCACATGGATATATGTGGGTCTGCCTGCAGGTATGTGCACAGCCCCAGCTAGCTCACCTGTCAGCTCAGTGTATTGGATCATGCAGTCTCAGCACCCAGGCTCAGCTCCAAATGCCCATGACACAGGTTTATGATTGATTCATATTTATAGCAAAAAGAGACCTTAAAAATTACCCTATAATTTTTACATTTTTATAATAAAGATTACATCTTTAAAATGATATTTTACCAAATTCCCTTTCTGAATGGTTGGCAAGGTTGGTGTCCTTCCCTATCTTCAAAAAGGACAGAGGGGTTACAGAAAGCAGAGAGCTGGCAACGTAAGTAGGGCCATGGGTGAGGGAGGAAGTAAGGGGCAGAGAGAGATGTGAGTTTGAAGAATGTTCATGGTTCAGACTACTGAGGGCTTTATAGTTTGGAGCAACTGGGTTTTTGTTCATTTATGAGTTTCCTGTGCCAAACCACAAATGGGGTAACTTAAAACAAGACAGGCCAGGCGCAGTGGCTCACTCCTGTGATCCCAGCACTTTGGGAGGTCTGAGGTCAGGAGTTCAAGACCAGCCTGGCCAATATGATGAAACCCCGTATCTACTAAAAATACAAAAATTAGCTGGGCGTGGTGATGCATGTCTGTAATCCCAGCTGCTCAGGGGGCTGAAGCAGGAGAATCACTTGAACCCAGGAGGCGAAGGTTGCAGTGAGCTGAGATCATGCCAGTGCACTCCAGCCTGGGCAACAGAGGAAGACTCTGTCTCACAAAAAAATTTTAAAAAAAGAGAAATCAAGCACTTTAGTTCCTAAGAAAGTAAGTAGAGGGAGAAATAAGAATTATTCCTTTCTAGACCTATTTTTTAAAAAATAGATAACAACTCATTTACAAATATAGGCCCACATGCAAAGAACATCTCCTGTAGCTAGCATAGTAGTGCACACAGTTATGAATAAGTTCATAAGTTCATCAGTGAAAGTGCATGTGCATTGGAACACCCAAGGCATCTTTCTTTCTTTCTTTTTTTTTTTTTTGAGACGGAGTCTCCCTCTGTCACCCAGGCTGGAGTGCAGTGACGCAATCTCCGCTCACTGCAACCTCTGCCTCCTGGGCTCAAGCAATTCCCCTGCCTCAGTCTCCCGAGTAGCTGGGATTACAGGCGTGCACTGCCATACCCGGCTAATTTTTTTGTATTTTTTAGTAGAGACGGGGGTTTCTCCATATTGGCCAGGCTGGTCTCGAACTCCTGACCTTGTGATCCACCTACCTCGGCCTCCCAAAGTGCTGGGATTACAGGCGTGAGCCACTGCTCCCAGCCACCAAGGCATATTTCTTATGCGTCAAGTCTGTTTTGTTAGTACACTTTGTTACTTGTTAGTTTTGCTAGCTAGTACACTGGCTGACAAATAGGAAGAGCTCACATAAAAATTTTTAGAACGCATAGTGGATAGCACTGGCCTTGGAATCAGTCAAAACTAAGGGGGGCCTCACAGAAACCAGTTTGCATTAGAGCATTTTTCTAGTGAAGAAGAGTATGGAGGATGGGGGGAAGAGGAATTTGCACCCGCTAACAACAGGTTGGGGGATGGGATGGGGAGGATCCCTGGTGTCTGTTCAGACACTGGTCCTCCAGCTCTGGGCCCTGGACTTAGATCTCAGCCCCACATGGAGAAGGGCTACAGGCAGGGAGAGAAGCCACCAAGTTTCACCAGATGTGGCTTTGGTGCCAGGAGACACAGAGTGAAGGCTCCTGCACAAAACAGAGCCTACCCTGGCACTCTGAGGGCCTGAGGCAGACAGTGCCCAGGAGGAGCCAGCCTGTTTGGGAAAACAGCAGCTTCACTCAGCGCACCGGCCAGTTGGCAGCCAGGACAGGGGAGGCAGCATTCCTAGGAGGCAGCATCATTTGGGAGGCAGGAGCAGAAGACGAGGACTAGATACGACCAAATTGCCATTCATGTGACCCCTTTGGTACACAAAAGCCAATGAACCTGCAGAAACTCAGCTATCCTGTGCCTGTATGTGATGGAGATGCAATGCTATACGATTTTAGGTACAAATGACATGGCCTTATCAGGCCCCAAGGTTACTGCTTGAGTCCCTTGAAGCTAGAAGTCTGGTATTTGCACTCCCGTACTGTCTAGGAATCCCTGGACCCTTAGGGTATCTTGAGGGGTGGGGGTGCTGGCAGCTCAGTCCTGGCCTGTGGCACTGGCTGGAGGTCTTGGTGAGTCCAAGTCACCTGACTGCGGAAAAAGCAGAGCTTGCAGAAAGCTGTTCCTCCATTCCTACCTTGCAAGTGACTTTGAGATCTAGATTGCCTATTTCAGGGCCTATGTATAAGCAAATTTCTTAGATGGAATTTTTTATGCCTCAAAATTTCAAAGGATTTTTAGTCAATTAATATCTTCCACCACCTACTAGATGGTTTCTGGTTGCAGTGGGAGAGAGACAGAATGACACAGCCCACAGTGGATTTCTTCAAAGATGCTCAGGAATTAGAGAATCTGTTTCCCCACCTCCTTTTCCTATCTGGTCCTGTTTTCAGAGCTCCTTCCCACGCTATCAGACACATGCTGGCTTATCATTGCCTTTGACAACTAGCTCAGTACCCAGTAGATGACTGAAAAGAAGTGAAATCTGCTGTCGCTTTCGATCTGTGTGGTTGGGCTTCTGTCCCCAGGACTCCGCTGAGACACTGAGAACCACCCAACCCGACTGGAACTTTTCCACTGAGATCTCACTTCCATCCCCGCCTCCACTGCTCTTTTAGTTCAGGTCTCAGTCACCTCTTAACCTGTATGTCTTCTGTAATCTCCAAAGTGATGATGTTCTTGACTCTGTTATGGGTCTCTCCAATCCATTCTGTCTTTTACTTCCAGGAAGGTATAACTAATTGCCAACCCTGACTGTAGCAAGCTGAATTACAGCCCCCAAAGATATGCAGGTCTTAATCCCTGAAGCCTATAAATGTTACCTTATATGGAAAAAGGGGTTGTGCAAATGAGATTAAGTTAAGAATCTTGAGATGTGGAGATAATCTTGAACCATGGCCCTAAATGCCATCACAAGTATCTTTATAAGAGGGAGGAAGGGGGAGATCATAGTGAAAGAAGGAGGCGATGTCATCACAGAGGGATAGTTTGAAGTGTTGTGGCCACAAGCCAACAACCACCAGAAGATGGAAAAGGCTAGAAACAGATTCTTCCCTAGAGCCCCCAGAGGCTATGCAGCCCTGCTCACACCTGGATTTAAGACTTTTGACTTTCAGAATTGTGAGAAAATAAATTTCTCTTGTTTTGAGTCACCCCATTTGTGGTTTGGCACAGGAAACTCACAAATGAACAAAAATCCTGTTGCTCCAAACTACAAAGCCCTCAGTAGTCTGAATCATAAGCATTCTTCAAACTCACGTCTCTCTCTGCTCCTTACGTTATCCTTCATCCTTGGCCATACTTACTTTACTAGGAGCTCTGTGGGAGCTCCTAGTCCTTCCTCTCTCTGAAACTCTCCGATGGTTCACCTTGTGGACACCTGCACGTAGCTCCTGTCTGGTCTTGAAAGTCATCACCTCTCTGAAGCCATGACAGTCTGTTCCCACCTGTTCAATATGTTTGATTTTTAGTTCCCTGTGTATCCTACAATTTATTCCACTTGTCTATTTATGTTTTTATCTTCTACTAGAGAAGGTAAAAGAGGATCCTTACAGGCAGGGACTGAACCTTCTTTACTTCTGATAACCCCTATTCGTGGTATAGCAATTGTCATATAGTAGAAGGCTAGTAAATGTTTTAATGTTTAATGTTTAAATAAAATCACTTCTGTGCAACAATTTTATACAGATGTTCATTCCTCCTACTTCTTCTTCAAAAATCCTCCTCTGACTCTAGCACACATTCCCCGCTTGGTCCACTATGACTTTTGTGATTGTCTTTCCTCATTGTTCTTCTCTGGCATTTCATGTCATATCCACCTCAAATGGCATTACCTATAGGTCAATTTTCAGTTTTGCTTCTCTTTTAGCTGTCCCATGTATGGTCTTTTTGAGCAATTTTGGTCATTCTTCTATGTCATCGGCTTCTAAACATGGTTCCTTCCTCTCCTCTGAACTCTTTCCTACCTGCCCACTGGAAATCTCTGCACGGATGTCCCACAGACACTTTTAGCCTACCATGTCAAAAACAGTTTTCTCCTCTTCTTCCCTCCCTATTAATCTGGACAAGAAGGGCCCCTGGGCTAGAATTCTGAAAGCTGAGGTAGGAAATAAGAAGAGTAGGATGAAGCAGAGCAGAAGCCGAACGCTTTGGAGTCAAGAGCACCCAGTGCCAATGTCATGGGATTGTTCAGATTAAACTTTCTTTGAAAGGCCTCAGCAGAGATGCAGAAACCAGACAGGAGACCACAACCAAGACACAAAACCGGGCCACCAGGGAGGGCTGTGCAAGAAGGAAACAGTGCACAAAAATGTTCTGCAGAGACAAAGCCTCCAGGGTCTTCTTATGGGGCACTCTAAGATGTCAGTTGGGGTAACATCCACTTCTACAATTCCTTTTTCCTTTTACTCAGCCGTTCACATTAGAAACCTCAAAGTCATTCTTTCTCTTACCTCTCCTTTAACCCACCCTGCTTAGCAGATTCTAGGTTAAAGGGAGCTCCTATTGTTTGTCCTTGGCCTCTTCCACCCCATTTCCGTTGTCTTTTCCTGTCTCCTGCCTGGGGCACTCAAAGACCTCCAAAGGCCACCCCTCACCCTCCTTTACAGCCTCTTCCCACATCAGTCACTTCCAACACAGGTGCCAAAATTCAAGTGCATTAAAATTGTTGGTGGTGTCCTGTTGCTTCTGGGATGAAATCTGAACTCCTAAGCAGGGCACTCAAAGTCCTTGAAACACACCAACCCTCTCCTCTCTTCTACCTGGTCTATTGCTGGTTCCTGCTCTTACCTTGAACCCCTGCCCAACAACTTGCAAGCACTTTTATACCGTGGCATATACCCACCTCCTTACCTTTCCCACCTGCACATTCTTGCTCATCTCTCAGAACTCCACTCACATGCCACTCCTTCCTTGTATCCCTGCTGAAGGCCTTCTGGTTCATCTCCATTTCTGAGTTCCTGTGTTTGCAGTCACCCCCAATCACTTATCACACTCTGCAGGGGTAGTTATTTCCACATCCATATGCCCCACTAAACAATGGGCTTCTTGACAACAATAATAGTTTCTTATAAACTTTCAAACTCCTAGTAGTTGGTGTGGAACCTGGCACATTGCAAACACTTCACAATACTTATTGTGAACACTTCAATAAATATTTGTCAAATGAATGAATATGATATAAGCAAAGATGACAACTAAGAACAGAAAGAAAGAGAGCATGTTATTTGTTAGACAGGCCTCAATGGCTCAAAGCTTCCCCAAGAGCTCCAATTCACGAACTTTTCACTCTCACGTAGAAAGGTTTCCATAGCTTTTACTGGCAGCTAAACAAGAGATCAGGGAGTAAATTATTCCTGCAATTTGTCCAGGGCTGAACATCAGGGATGATGCCAAATAGACCAACAGAAGGTCAATGAAGAAAGCGAGTGTTGGTCTCAGATCATCAGAGCTGGAAGATTTTTACCTCTCACCACCCTTAACTTACAGCTGAGCAGACAAAGTCCAGTGAGGCCCTGTGCCTTATCCTAGCAAGTGACAAGGCTGGGGGACAGAGGTGGGGACACAGCCACCGGAGAGGGGAATGGATGGAGATGGAGCCAAAAGGAAAACAAAGTGGATTTAAGTGAACCTGAATTGCTTGAGTATCTTTCCTCTCTTTGGTAGTTATAGATTCCTCATGCACACAAATATTAAACTGTGTGTTTGTGCTACTTTATAAAGAGCTTTTTTCAGCCAGGCACGGTAGCTCACACCTGTAATCCCAGCACTTTGGGAGGCCGAGGCAGGCAGATCATGAGGTCAGGAGTTCAAGGCCAGCCTGGCCAACATAGTGAAATGCTGTCTCTACTAAAAATACAAAAAATTAGCTGGGCGTGGTGGCAGGCGCCTGTAATCCCAGCTACTTGGGAGGCTGAGGCAGGAGAATCGCTTGAACCTGGGAGGCAGAGGTTGCAGTGAGCGGAGATCGTGCCATTGCACTCCAGCCTGGACAACAGGTGCAAGACTCCGTCTAAATAAATAAATAAATAAAAGAGCTTTTTTCATACATCTATTCAGTAAACAAGTGTTTCTCTGTTTCTCTGACCAGATTAGGAGCTCCAGAGGAAGGGGGCTTCTCTTTTCTTTGGGTTCCCATCTCGCTACTCTACAGACCTGTACTACACACACACACACACACACACATACACTCACACTCACACACACACACACTCACACTCACACACGGTCCTAACATTGGGTCTGCTTTGGCATCTAAGAACAGGATGTAGACTTACAGATGACTGTCATTGCCACTTTAGATAGCCCATCTAATCCTGTCTGGTCAAAGGACTTTTCTTCTGTTCCTTTTCTAATTTTAGTTCTACTGATCTGATTAGCCTAATCAATTTTCTGCAGGCTCGCCCTCATTTCCTAGCTTCATTTTGAGCATAATTTCTCCTGTCCCCGCCCAAGTCTTCTCTTGAGTCTCTAATGTTGCCTTAGAACAATGATACTTTTCCACCACTGCCTAGGCCTAGATAACCATTCCTACGTTCACACGTTTTCATATCCCCACTACTGCAGAAACTTCCCCCAAAACAGATAAGGTCTGCGGCCAACAGGCTGCACGGCCCGGTGCCTGGGGTGGTCATTTGTCTTTTGCTTTCGGGTCCACCCCTCATCTTCCTCCTGCCAGCTCTGTCTCGCAGGGAGTTGAGCAGGTCTCCAGAGTTGTGTGTGTTTTTCTGCCCACAGAGGTCTTGGCATAACTTGGGCACTAAGCCTTCTTGGAAGATGTCAAGAGCCATAATCAGCTATTTCATGGCTCACTGATGGGATAAAAGGCACGGCACAGGCCAGTGCACAGCCTCAGAAACCACCCCAGCTTTCTCCAGCCATTCAGCCCCCGGCCTCTGGACCACATGGACACAGATGTCCTTTCTCTCCCAAACTCTAAAGCATAGAGACACAGACAGCGACAACCTCCCCAGAGTGTGACCACAGCAGCAAACCACACCCTGCCAATGCAACACTATGCGAATGTGTCCAGAATCTCCATCATGCAGGTTAAGTTTCCAGAGTGAGAATGATACCACATGGCCAGCACTAAGGACTTTGTGTGGACACCCAGCTGGAGCTGCTCAGCTCCTCTCAGCAGGCCTCTTCAGCTTCCCTTTGGAGGGAAAAAAGTCAAAGACCTCTCCCTGGATTGTGCAGATTTTCTTTGTCAGCAACCAAGACTCACAGGTACTCACTCTGTGAGATGTATACCTGCCTAGTGGGGCTGAAGAAGAATCCCAGGGGCCAAATGGAGTGTGCCCCTCCTTTACCATTCCAGTCTACCTTCGCCCCAGCAGGAGGGGAACCTCACCTTACTGTATTTTGAAAGAATTGAAGAACTGAGGAGGGAAACACTGCCTCAGAGGCTAAAAGTGGCGATTTCATCTTATAATTGCATAAAGTTAAATAGCTTACAGAGGGCTTTTGCACATGTCATTTAACATGATCTTCCCACTAACCTGTGAATAAGCTGGGCCGGTCCTGTTATCCCCACCTGATATGTAATATGCCAAAGCTCAGAAGTAGGTGACTTGCCAAGGACATCGTCCACTTCAGCAACAGCTCGATAAAGGTACAGTGAAGGTCTACTAAGTACAGGTGACCCTTGAACAACACGGGTTTGAACTGTGTGGGTTCACTTACATGAGGATTTTTTCCAATAAGTAATTGGAAAATTATTTGGAGATTTTTGACAATTTGGAAGAACTTGCAGACAAAACATGCAGCCTAGAAACACTGCAAAAATATGGCTGGCTGTGGTGGCTCAGGCCTGTAATCCTGGCACTTTGGGAGGTTGAGGCGGGCAAATCACTTGAAGTCAGGAGTTCGAGAGCAGCACAGCCAACATGGTGAAACGCTGTCTCTACTAGAAATACAAAAACTAGCTGGGCGTGGTGGCACGCGCCTGTAATCCCAGCTACTCGAGAGGCTGGGGCACAAGAATTGTTTGAACTCAGGAGGTAGAGGTTGCTGTGAGCTGAGATCGCACCACTGCACTCCAGCCTGGATGACAGAGTGAGACGCCATCTCAAAAAAGAAAGAAAGAAACATTGCAAAAATAGACAAGGGGAAAAAAATTTAAAAATAAAAAATAATTTAGGAAGTTTTTTTAAAAACAAAAAAGAGAAGCATTGCAAAAAGTAAGAAAAAGTTAGGCATGTCATGAATGCATAAATATATGAATTGGTCAACTGTTTATGTTATTGGTAGGGCTTTGGTCAGCAGTAGGCTATTAGTCATGAAAATTCTGGGGAATCAAAAGTTATACTGGGACTGTGCTGAGGGTCGGCCGCCATAACCCGCATGTTGTTCAAGGGTCAACTGTACTCAAAGTACTGAGAATGCAAGGATAAATAGGACAAGATCCCCTGTCTGGCTGGTATTTGTAGTCCAGTCTGAAAAAGACACACTCATAAATAGGTCATTTGGCCACTGAGCAACAGGGGCTGTGAGAAAGGCTGTGCTGGGCAGTGGGGCTGAAGAGTGGATGGAGGATGGGGGAGCAGTGGAGAATCTGCCCTGGACAAGGAGGCTCCAGGACACAACCTAAAAGACCGGGGAGATGACTTGACAAGGATGGCCTGAGAACACGTGGCGCCCAAGACACAAAGTCCAGAGCAAAAGGATCAGAGCGGGCCCCATTGGAGCGCTGTGGAAATGGCGGTAACAGCCTGCAGCACAGCGGAGCACAGAGGACAGAAGGCAGCTGAGCAGGCAAGTCGGCACCAGGCAGGGCTGCCACAGTAAAAAGTTTGCTCAGGAACAACATTAAGGCTTCAGCAAGGGTGTAACTTGGCAGATTTTATTTAAGATACAGCCATCATCACTCAGATTAACTATTGGGAAAATGGAGTTGAACAGAGTAAAACAAGAGATAGACCAGTCAAGAGGCTAAATACCCTAGACAGGAGAGAGATGGCAGGAGCAGGAGGGTGGGAGAAAGGGATGGAATTGGACTGAAAAATATTTAGGAGGTAAAGAGTGAATGTGAGAATTAAAAAAAAAAAAAGAAATGGTTCTAGATGACCTGAGTTTATGGTCTGGGGCCACTTTTGACGGAGGCAGGTAATGTCGAAGGAGGAGCGGGTCTTGGGAAAATGGTGACTTGGGTTTTGAACATGTTGCATTTGACAGGTCTACGAGACATTTAAGAGGTTCAGGACACAGCTAGAAATGTGAGTATGAAACTCAGGGAAGATACATCCGAGATGGAAACTTAAACTGAGAATGGGCACCATTGTCCCACAAGACAGTACAGTGAGGAGAGCTCATGCCACACTCAAGGCCAGGGAGAAATGGCCAGAAATGTAGAAGCAGAGATGGAAGCCATGTCAGAAGCCAGGGGAGAGGAGTGAATGACAAGGCCAAATGTGGAAGAGAGGACTGAGAGGCGTCCCCTGGACTGGCCAAAGGGAGCTCACTGGTGACGTTGGACAAGCAAGGTTGAGTGCCATGACTGAGTGCACTGTGGGTAGATGGTCTTGAGCTGGAGGTGATGAAGAGGGGAGAGCAAGGACAGATTCATTGTTCTTAATGCTGGTAGAGAAGGTAAGACCACAAATAAAACAGTAGCAACAGCGGACATTTCTGTGCTGTTGTACTTAGGATTGGAGAAATTTGAGCCTCTGTTGATGCTCCAAAAGAATGCTTCAAAGCTAGCGCAAGGAATAGGTGGTAGGGTTAGGGCTACAAGTGAGAACTTTGGCTCCTAAATCCAATTTCTTATTCATATTCCAGAATGAAAAAGAATACTAGGAGGAGAATGGGACTGAAGCAGGCAGATCATCTCAAAGAGGAAATAGGATTGTACATTTCAGTAAAACACATCCTACGTAAAAAGGAGGCTGCATAATTCTCTGGAAAAGTTGGCAGTTGTCTAGATCTGGGTTCCCAAGGAGTGGGGCATGTCTACCCCAGACGGCGGCTGAGTGCCATGCCAGTTTCTCATGGCGTGATCAAGAACTCCCTGACCCTACCCCATGCTTGCTAGCATGCAACCTCCTGCCTGCTCCATCTGCAAGGATGTTGACCTGACCAAATAATTTTCCAATTACCATTTCAAAGGTAACTGTGAAAATGGTTTCTTTTCTTAATACTGAATACCTTTTTTTCTCACTACCATTCCCCTCTCCCCCTGGCCTTCAGGGCAAGTGTCTTTGTGGGGTGCCCTGAAAGAACAGAGCAGTTGAGCATGGTGTCTAAGAGCCTGGGACCTGCAGCTAGAAGGCTCCACTGTCTATTGCTGTGGGACCCCAAGCAAATCATTTTACTGCTCTGTGCCTGTGTCCTCAGGGAGTATAAATACTACCGGCAAGGCACTTAGAACACTGTCCAGGACTGGGGCTCATAGGAAGTCCTCTGTCTGTGTTAGGCTGTCATTCTGCCTCTGACCGGGGGATCTGCAAATCTGATTCAGTCCCTGCCTGCCTTCCAAACCAACACCATGAACCCTGGTTAAAGTAGAAATCAGATACCAGTTTTCAACTCCAGTTTGATTTCCCAGTACAGACAGTTCCCCACTGAGATGCCCGTGGGTGAAATATAACCAGGTTCCTCCATAATTAGTTTCAATTATTACACCATCTTTCTGGGTAATGAAATTATTCCTTGTCCTTATGGTTTTTACCGACGGCAATAAAAAATTATTTTCAGTCTTATTGCTAGAATTCTTTGGGTTCAGTCATAGAAATACAATTCCCTAGAATAATCAAATTAATTCATTATCTTAGTATTTTACATATTTTTTACTCTGGGGGATATGAGATTGTTGCTATTTGACTATTTCTGACTGACAAAATGAGTATTTCATATGATTCAACCTAATATTTTCAACCACTGATGGAATTTCTATTTATGCGGGCGGGGTGGGGAAAATGAATTGTTTGCTGTCTAAGATAACAATAAAATTCCTTTTACAGAGGGAACTATTTTTTCTTTGGGGAAATACGTCAACGGGTATTTCGTTTTTGCAGAAGATTACAGATGAGAGAAGACTAAAGGGAGCAAAATCACTCTGCTCTATCTGAAGATCTCAGGAGTTCTTGTTTTGCTTTTGTGATGGGGAGAGTGAGATAGGGAGGCCTTGTTAAGCTTCACCTAAATCTACCTCCCAACATATTTTAGGTTTGGCCTAAAGGTTTCTCCGTACATATGAACTGCAACCTAACTGGATATGTAAATGAACTGTAACCTACTCTTGTGCCAATCACTGAGTGTTGGTCAATCAAAGGCAACCAACTGTTCAAACCAGGATCAAATAAGGCAAACACCAGGCTGTAACCAATCTGGCTGTTCCTATACGTCACTTCTGTTTTCTGTACATCACTTTCCTTTTTCTGTCTATGAATAATCTTTGATCACAGGGCAGTGTCAGGGCCTCTCTGAACTCCTCCTGGTTCAGGGGCTTCCCAACTTGTGAATCGTTCTTTGCTCAGTTAAACTCTGTTAAATTTGTCTAAGGTTATTATTTTATCAGCCTAGGCTGCGAGAAAGTGTAGGCCCTGGTGCTAAGGAGGAGGCTGAACAGTGATGCGTGGTGTGGCTACATCATGGCAGAGGCTCTTGACGGGGAAGCCTCAGAGCAGCCACGTCCCCCACACACTCAGCTCCAAGTTGCACTCTCCATCTCCACACCCACCCAGCTTTCCTTACTGGCTTTGTAGCATTTCAGGGACGTCAGTACCAGAGTACTGTCTACACTGCAGCTGAGAGAAAGGGCCCTCTTATGGGATGGGACAGGACAGGACAGGAGGGGCGCGAGAAGCAGAGGTTCACACTCAAATGCAAGCCTTCCTTGGGGCTGCTCAGAAATAATGCACGACCTGGCAGGCGTTGGCTGTCCTGAAACTTCACATGCAGTTCTAGGAGTTTGGGAGACTGGGCAACATCTGGAACTATTCACTCTGAGAACGCAAATCATCTGCACCCTTGAAGCTTACTGTCTACATTAACATGACTTTGCTCTTACATGAAACACTTGCCCAGGAAAATAAAAGCTGCAAATAACTTTGTTTGTTTCAGGAACTTTCTGGAAGAATTCATTCAAGTGATCATTAAACGATGAGACTTTTCAATAGATAGCATCAGTGACTATTTATACCTCAAGGTTCTTTGAATCCCTTGCCTCAAAACCCTCACATTACTGCATCCACCAATCCTCATACTACAAACCCCTCCCCTGCTGCACTGAACAACCTCTAAAACCCAACCCCAAAGCCTCATAAGTACCCCAACTTGGATGCCCCATCTGAGATGCTGCTATTCAGACTATCAGGGCAGGGCTCTCCCAGACCACAGTAAGCAATGAATAACTTCAGCTTATTGACAGGTTGTAGGAGGGTATTTTTAGGGAGCTGGATTTTCCTTGGAGTAGGTAGGCCAGGTGCTAGGGATACAAAGGCAAACAAAACTGAACCCCTGACTTCACAGAGCTGATGTTATGATGCAGCAGACACATTAAACAACTCATCACAAGTAGTTCAATAATTATTTAAGCACGACTATGGTACATGCTACAAAAAAAACTACAGAGCCCCAGGGGAGTGCAGACTTGACTGGTGTGGTGGGAAGCAGGGGCTTGGGAAGGAGCAACAGGAGTGCCTGCAAGGGAGGCAGAGGAGGTTACAACACAGTCCTGTACAGACTACGTCGCTCATTTCCATGGTGCGGCAGGGGAGGGCCTTAGGCTTATTAAAAGGGAGCCTGAGTTTGTAAACTGGGAGAAACACTGCCCTAGCCCACAGGGAAGGGAATGCAAAATATGAGCTGTGCACCAGAGTGCCTCAGATGGGAGGTTGGTGCATGACCAAGGAAGGCCTGGGGAACAGGGTTGATGCCACCGCCACAGGACTCAGCAGAAGTTAGCCACTGAGCACTTACCTGGTTGGGGGATGCATGGCTGAAGGGGGATTCTGGAGCTAAGTGAAAATTCATATGGGCCTAGGCTTTGGAGGAGGAATCTTGGAGGGAATGTAGAACAATTGCCATATGGTGCCCTGGGAGGAGATGGAAGGTGAGGGCAAGGGAGGGTGTGGTTTTAAGTGGCCTTAAGTCATTCCTGAATTCCAGAGTCTAGAAGATCATAAAGGTAGAGGCTGGTGTCCTGGGGTATGAGAGATTACAACCAGTTTCGTCACAGAGTGCAAGAATTGGCCTTGGAAATTCAGGGACAGCCCGTGAATAGAACTGGGCCACTAGGTCTAGACTGACTTGGATACAGCAAGGGAGAAAATCCTACCTTAAATGTGGGGTTCGTTCATGGAATAGTAGGGATGAGGCAGGGAAAGTGTGCTGGGACTGGAGGGAGGAGAGATAACCACAACTTTCTGTGGACCATTCGGTTGGGGCAGGTGAGGAGCATGTTAAAAGCCATGTGTTAGCAAGGGTTATTTGGCATAGGAGGCAGCTCTGCTCTTCCCCAGGCTAAAACAAATCACATCTGCAGCAGGATGGGTTGCAAGAGGACTGCAACAAGCAGGGAGACACTCCATGAAAGGCTGAATCCCTGGGGTCTCCCGATGGTACAGAAAGTGTTAAGTAGAGGAGGGGTTACTGAGGCCACATGTGGAGCCTGGGTTCCTAGGAAAGTGAAGATATTGATGACACAGCAGGAAGCCTGGGCGAAGCGGGCTTGGGGAGGTTACAACATCCTCAGCTTGGAATGTGCTGAGTGTGAGGTGGTGGAGGATGTAAAGTCCAAGCAGAGATGGACCATAATGAGGCCCAGAGATGTACCTGCTTCTCCAGTGGACAAGATGCTGACAGAGCCCCAGGACTGGCTGGCTTGCTCCTTGGTTCCCGCAATACCCGGCACCTGGTCTGTGTGCGGTGGCCTCGGTCAGTGTCTAATGTGGCTGCATTGAGCGTCCAAAAGCGGCTGCAGAGGTAATCATGGCAATCTAGTACCACCCACCACATTAGATGCTTGTGTGCATCTCCCCCTCATTGGGAAGTAATAAGCACTTACTGTCAAGCCCACTTATGGACGGGGAGCTAAGCAGTTTATCAGCTAGAAAGTAGCAGAATTGGACTTTGAACCCACTCCCTCTGATGCCAGAGGCTGCTCCTGGCTGTTGGCTTCCTGGGCTCTGTGGACACGGAGCAGAGAGACTGCAGGTTGTAAACCACTAAAAGAGTGCACGAGAAAGGGAGGCAAGACCTCACCCACTCAACAGAGGCGGAAAACAAGAGGCAGGAGGCCCTCACACACATCCCCTCCCTGTTATGGGGTAAAAGGAGTGGGAAAAAGTATAATCCTTTCCCTTCTTCCTTCCCACCCTTTATCTGCAGGACAGAACTGAGCTACCACATCTCTTAGGAAATAGATCCTTAAGGGGCCCAGAACCTTGGAAGCAGTCACCGTGTTCTGAAGCTGGATGACTCACCTGGACTCTAACAACAGTCAAAAGTCCAGGGTGCTGAATGCCAACTCAGTGTTGAGCTCTGAAAGGAATCACAACACAGCATCATCCCTATGGAGGTGACCTTCCAACACCTCTCCTCTTCCCACACACCACACCCACACACACACCCACACACACACCACACATACACATCACACACACACACACACACCACACAGTACACTCTACACACCACACACACATGCCACACACACATCCCAAACAACACACATACACCATGCATCACACACACCTACACCTACACCACACCACACACATGCCCCACATGCTACATTGTCACATCATGCAAACATATACCACACTCCATAAACATACTCCCACACACATCACACACCACAAACACCACACACGGACCACACACACTACACTACACACACAGACCACACACACACAAAGACCATACATACAGACCACACACACACAAAGACCATACATACAGACCACACACACACCCAGACCATACACACAGACCACACACACACACTACACACAGACCACACACACACAGACCATGTACACACACAGATCATACACACAGACGACACATACACACTGCACACACACACAGACACACACTACACACACAGACCACATACACAGACTACACACACGCAGACCATACACACAGACCACATACACACACACATACTATACACAGACCACACAGACCACATACACACAGACTACACACACTCAGACCATACACACAGACTACACACACACACACTACACACACCACACAGATCACACACAAACCACATACACACCGACTACACACACACAGACCATGCACACAGACCAGACACACAACCATACGCACAGACCATACAGACCACACAGACCACACATACACACACATGCACACAGACACACAACACACAGATCACACACACACACACAGACCACACACAGACATACAGACCATACAGACCACACATACGCACAGACACACACACACACCACACACAGACCACACACACAGACCACACACACAAACACACACAGACCACACAAACACACAAACCATACACACACACAGTCCACACACACATCGTACCACACATGTGCGCACACACACACACACACACACCCCTACGTAAAAGAATTCTGGGAGTAATTACAAAGCCTCCTTGTCCCTGGATGCTGTCTTCTATCTGAAACTTAAGCTCTGGCCCAGGATTTCTAATTAGACCAATGTTTTCCTCTACCGGGAGACACTGAGTCATTAGATAATTTTCTGATGATCTGCACGTACCTCTGAAACAGATGTCCCCTGCCACCATCAGCAGCACATAAGCATTTAGATGTAGCTGAATTCCCCACAAGTAAGGAGATTAAGCAGGGTTAGGGTTTGGGATGTGTGAGCCATATCCTATCAGAACTAAAGATAGAGATAAAATGTATCTAAATCTCCCTTCCCCCTCTTCTGTGCTGCTTAAATCATTGCACAGAAGCACACTTAGAACTAAGCGGTGACTATCACCATTGTTCTCGCTCTATTTCACCCGTCAAGTTAAGCACCTTCTTATCGCAGCTGAAGTGGTGGTACGAAGAGGCTGGATCTTACACAGCCTGCCCCTGGCGGGATACATCCCCAGGGAGTTGACATACTTAAAGAGTAAAGCAGCTCATTTCATCAGATTAGTTTACACAGAAGAGAAAGGAGACTTCAGAAGCCAGTAGGCAAAGAGCCTTTTTGTTCTTTGTAATTTGTCTCTGTAATTTGGTTATTATTTTTGTTTAATTCTACAAGCAGCCTGTGAGAGGAACTGACTCTGCATGGGGCCATCTTGTCAATGTTAACAACTCCCTTATTTATTTGCCTGGGAGAATCCTCCCATTTTGAAATACAGCATGAGATTCAGGGCTTATGTCTGCCAGGCTGCTGCCCAAGACCTTCCTCAATTAAGGAGGCACTTGTCATGAGACCCCCCCACCTCAGGGCAGGGTCCTGCATCACGAGATAGGGACACCAAGGCCCAGAATCAGGTCATCTACTGTCCCCTTCTTCCCACCTTCCCTCCTCTTCCCAGGACATTCTGAGCTATGGACACCAGACATTCACAGTCCTGTCTCCCATGTCATTTTTTAACTATCTTACTCTGTCTTGATTCCTTTATGTGCATTTGACATGCCCATGCAACCATGTAAAAAGACTTGCTTCTGGCCAGTCTCAGTGGCTCATCCCTGTAAACCCAACACTTTGGGAGGCCGAGGCTCAAAGATCACTTGAGGCCAGGAGTTTGAGACCAGCCTGGGTAACGTAGCAAGACCTCATTTTTATTTTTTAAAATTTAAATTAGTCAGGCATGGTGGCACACATCTGTAGTCTTAGCTACTCAGGAGGATAGCTTGAGACCAGGAGTTTGAGACCCGTGAGCTATGATCATGCCATCGCACTTCAGTCCGAGTGATAGAGCAAGATCCTGTCTCTATTTTTTAAAGACTTGCTTCGTTTCTGTTCATTTTCTATTCT
Source organism: Pongo abelii (assembly GCF_028885655.2). Lineage (NCBI taxonomy): Eukaryota > Metazoa > Chordata > Mammalia > Primates > Hominidae > Pongo > Pongo abelii. The sequence goes on from NC_071985.2 coordinate 20,563,971, forward strand.
TCATTATTCCGTTTGTTTGGTTTTGTGTGCTTTTGGCTCCTACTTTTGTCTTATTCCTTAGGTGGGCCACCCAACCTGGCCCTTAGTCCCCTGGGGGCTCAGCATTTCCTTGGACACCAATCACTCCCTAATTGGACTCCACCCTGATTCTCTACCCATGGGGCTGGAGGGGGAGATCTTTTGAAACACCATAAGATGGACGAAGCACTAGGTTTTTCTCGAGTGCTTGTGAAAATGCAGATTCTGGGGCCACACTCCAGACTTCCAGAATTAGGATCCCTTAGGAGTGGAGCCAAGGAATCTGCATTTTTACAACCTCCCCAAGTGTGTCTTACATCTCCTGAAGTTTGAGAACCACAAAATCTAGATTTTAGAGGGACCAACTTCTCCAATTTATATCAGATAGGATTTGTGTTAAATGCTTCAGAAGCCCAGCAAAGCCTTGATTGAGATAAGACTGTCCCCTCAACATCACTGCAGGGGCTTTCTCTAGTTATTTCTGTTCAAAAATGGCTCATATATTTTGAGCAGTTAACATGCCAGGTTAAACCCCAAATTAATCTTTCCAAAAACCCCATGACATAAGTATAAGAAACTAAAGCTGAGAGAGGTTGAATGGCTTGCCCAAGGTCACACAGTTCATCACGGAGTTAAAATCACAACTAGATTCTGCCACATACAAATGTAGGAAAGCTGGATCAGGTGGGTAGTCTGGCTTGGGTCAGCCTCCAGTGTCTGCAAATACACAGAATTCTGATTCCTAACTTCATACAGACAGCCCCTTAGCATAGTGCTTAAAGCAAGGGAATGACAGAGAGGGAAAGGATGGACTCAGAAAGATGCTCATGTGGATAGTGTGAGTTCTAAGATCAGCAAAAGGGACTCCAGTCAATCTATGTGGGGATTCCGGCTGGGCTGGGCGCTAACTCTATCGCAAAGCTCTCAAACTGGGCTACCAGGCAGGGAGAAGTCAATGTCCAGTGATGTCCAGTAAATTTGATTAGGGTGGAGACCAAAATCAGGAAACTCAGTTCAAATAACTGCCCCTGCCATTAAAATATTGCATGTTTTTAGCTGAATTATTCAGAATTTTCCAGATAATCACCCTACATTATTAATGACCTCAGTATATGTCACTTTTGGCTCTCAATACATATCTAAGCAACTCTTTCTCAGTAACCCTGTGATTCTGAGAGAATAAAAAAGTGGACTCAAGGAAGTCCATGGGGAAACCTGGAAGGAAAGCATGAGCCAGCTTTGTTTGGCCTTACCCTTGGCTGTCCCAGGGAGAGTCATGCGTCTGCTGTGTAATGCCACCACCAGCCATGCATTATGCAAGTCTGACTTACATTATGGTATTGAGACATAACTGCTATAATAGCAGGCAAAGTTTAATGTTCCTTGAAATTTTTTAAGTTATATTTTTATCAGAGAAATACATATATAAAGGTTTTTTGAAATTTTTTTCTCTTAAAAAAAATGAGATGGGGCCAGAAGGCAGGGGTGGGCAGTGGTCATGCTATGTTGCCCAGATTGATCTGGAACTCCTGGGATCAAGGAATCCTCTTGCCTCAGCCTCCTGAGTAGCTGAGACTAAAGGAACACTCCACCAAGCCCAGCTTTTACATAAAGGTTTTTACACTCAAATATATCACAAGTCCTGGAAATTAAAAAAAGGAGTTTCCTGACACCGGTTCCTCTACCCTGAATTCCAACCCCCAGAGGTGACTCTTTTGTTTTGTTTTGTTTTGGAGACAGAGTCTCAGTCTGTTGCCCAGGTTGGAGTGCAGTGGTGTGAAAACGGCTCACTTCCTGGGTTCAAGCAATCCTCTTGCTTCAGCCTCTATGACTATTGGCATGTGCCACCATGCTCAGCTAATTTTTTTTTTTTAGAGACCAGGGAAGGGGGGGGTGGGGAGGGAGTGTCTCACCATGTTGCCCTTGCTATCTTGAACTCCTGGCCTCAAGTGATCCTCCCATCTCAGCCTCCAGAAGTGCTGAGATTATAGTTGTAAGCCACCACATCTGGCCTCTTTTAGCTTTTCTTTGGAATTTTTAGGAATTTTCTTAGGACTTTTCCTTTGTATTTTTAAATGATACACTTATATGGTTGTGGGTTTTTTTCTTCATTTTAACATTTTAAGCATCATCTACTGACTTCCTATTACATAAGACTGGAATCTAGCTCTTACGTCAACATATCCCCCTTCCCACCCACCACCTTACTTCCTCACTCCCATCCTCTTAACGTAGTTATGTCACAAATTTTGGCCCAATCAATATGTAATGTTTACATTATTTACTACCATGTGAATATGGCTCAAGGCTGAGCCATATAATATACTATAAATACATTTAGTTACCGGCACAACATTGTTTTTCTAGAGATAGTATGTTCTTTTTGTTTGTGTAGTTTTCTATGTACCTATCACTTATTCCTAATCAAATTCTTCAAACAAAGCTACAAAATTCCTCTGAATAAAATACAGACAAAGATATCAGATAATACACCTTTTTTTTTTTTTCTTGGAAACATCCCTCCTGAAGCCTCCTATCTTCTTGACCCACCTGCACAGGCTATTCCCCAGGCCTGCCCCACACACCTGGGGCTCCACCCAGCACAACCTGGGAACTTCATGTGACTCTCTCCTGTGTGGGACCTGAATCCCAAATCATTTTTCTCAATTTACTTCTTCCTTTGATTAAGTTTATTAAGAAGTGTGCATGGAAAATACATGTTTTTTAGACCTTGCCTATCTGAAATTGTCTTTGTCATACCATCTGACTATACCCAGTTAACTGCATATAGAATCCTAGGATAGATGTCATTTTCCCTCAGAAATTTGAAGGCCTGCTGCTCAGTTTCCAAGCTTCCAACAGGACTGTTGAAAAGTCCAACAGCATTTGAATTTTCATTCTCTGTATATGAGCTATGTTTTCCTCTGTGGAGCATTTTTAAATCTTTTTATCTCAGCCTCTGAGAACACATGCTGACATACCTTGCCGCTGGTGTTTTGCACTCATCGTGTGCTGGCATGTGGTAGATAGACCCTGAGGCCTTGTGTCTTTCATTTCTGAAATTTTTACTTAAATGACATCTTTGACAAACTCTTCCCTCCATTTCCCTCATTCTCACTTGGAATTCCTTTTAGTAGGATGTTGGGCCTTGTGGATAGACCATTTAATTTTGTCTTTTTCTCCTATTTTTAAAATGCCTTTGTATTTTTGTTCCACTTCCTAGAAGATTTTCTCATCTTTATCCTACGGTATTTCTTTTTAAATTTTTTCCACATTAAATTTTGTTTTAATGGGCTGAAAATTCTGAGGCCAATTTTTGGTCACGTTGTTTCCATTTTAAAACATCGATTTTAAAATCTAAAAATTTAATATTACTGTGAAACAACTAGTCCACAAAACATTCTTTTCCTTTTGAAGCTTTTATGGTCCATTGTACCAATAGCTGATGTTTTATTCTTGAACACAAATGACTCAAATTGTCCATCAGGACAAATGGTGCCGAGTCAATTCTGGGTCAGATTGAGACTAGGGCACAGATGTGGGATGGAATATTCTTTTAACCTCAGATTTCTGGATGGACATTTTGCCTTGCTGCCTCCATCAGCCTTCTTGTTAACTGTCTTTATGACACCCACAGCTGCAGACTCTGTCATATCTTGGACAGCAAAACTATCTCTGGTCTGAGAAGCTCTTTACACATGTGACCCTGGCAGGAACCACACCAACTGCAATATCATCACCAGACTTCCAGATGTTGTGCCTTTTCCAGCTTCTTGTCACATCAAACTTCTCCTTGCAAACAACAGAGCAGTATGGCCACTCAGCCTGGGGGTTGGCCAACTCTGATTAGGCCTGGATGGCCCAGGGTTCTCACCTATGCAGCAAAGTTGGAAGCTTCCACAGGAGGGAGAAGCCATTTCTTCTGCAATGAACATCGCTGATGGACAGGTTTCTGATGCTGAAGCCTATGCTGTCATGAGGCAGAACTTTGCCATAAGCAAAGCATTTCAATAGAAGTTGCCTCGGTCGTTGTTTTGACTTGGAAAAAGTGACCACCAGATCTGCACCTAGAGTACCAGTCACCACTTGACTCATGGGGACAGCACCAATTGTCCTGGAGGAGTGGACAGAGGCCCTGTCGGTTTCACGCAGTCGGTGGTGCACTCCCACAGCACCAGCATTCTCATGGTGATGTTAGCACACAGCTCCCGCATCTTGTCACCTGAAAGTGATGCCAATGCTACTGTGTGGGTTATGGTAACTTTTTTTTTTTTTTTTTTTTGAGGCAGAGTCTCACTCTGTTGCCCAGGCTGGAGTGCAGTGGCACAATCTCGCTCACTGCAACCTCCACCTCCTGGATTCAAGCAATTCTCTTGCCTCAGCCTCCTGAGTAGCTGGGATTACAGGTGCGTGCCATCATGCCAGCAAATTTTTGTATTTTTAGTAGAGACAGGGTTTTATCATGTTGACCAGGCTGGTCTCGAACTCCTAGCCTCAAGTGATCCACCTGCTTTGGCCTCCCAAAGCGCTGGGATTACAGGCGTGAGCCATCATGCCCGGCCCTATGGCAACTTTTTAAAAACACACATGGGACTGCTTTGGTGGCTTCCTCATGTTTCTCCTGGCTCAGTGGAATCTGCATTCTAACACCAGCAATGAATTGTTTCACACCCAAGGTGTAAGACAAAGAGCACACTCTAGGTCTGCTAATGCTTTGCATTACCTGCTGCAAATTCTTCAACGCCACAGCTACAATCAGGAGGGCCGGCCCAAGATGTGCGTGTGCTCATGTTTCGGGTAAAGTCTCTTTCGTATAGTGTTCTGAGATGTGGTAGGCCAAATAACAGCCCCCAGAGATGTCCATGCCCTGGTCCCTGGAACTCTTTACTTTATACAACAAAGGGGGCTTTGCAGATGTGGTTAAGGTTATAGATCTCAAGTTGGGGCAGTTATCCAGAATTAACTAGGAGGGCACAATCTATGAGCTCTTAAAACGAGAGAACTGGCTGATGTCAGAGAGATGAGAAGACGGGAGAGATTCAAAGCATGAGAGGGACTCCACTCACTGCCGCTGGCTTTGAAGATGGAGGAAGAGGCTAGAGTCAGGGAATATGGGAGTGGCCTCTAGAAGCTGGGAATGACCCCGCTGATGCCAGCAAGGAAATAGGGACCTCAGTCCTACAATCACAGAGAACTGAATTCCACCAACGATCTGAATGTTCAAGGAAACAGATTCTCCCCTCTTGAGCCTCCAGAAAGGAATGCAGTCCTGCTGACACCTTCAGTGTAGTCCAGTGAGACCCATGAGAACACATTTCAGATAACACATCTGTAGCTGGGCGCAGTGGCTCGTACCTGTAGTCCCAGCTCCTGAGGCAGGGGTTAGGGAAGAGGGGCTGAGGCAGGCAGGAGGATCGCTTGAGCCCAGGAGTTTAAGTCCAGCTTGTGCAACATAGAAAGACCCTGTCCCTAAAATAAGAAAAAAAAACACACACAAAAGATAATATATTTGTGTTGTTTTAAGCCACCAAATTTGTGGTATTTTGTTACAGAAGTGATAGGAGACAAATACACAAGGCATCCGTGATGGTCGCTTAGTACTTGCTGGTCTCAGACTCCCACATGGAGCCATCAGTGGGGATCCATGTTCCTGTTTAGCCGTTAATTTATAAACCAAGTGTGTTTGGAAGCCCTTTGCACATGAGGGCTTATGAGGACCCTCCTGGGTTTAACTGGCTTTTAAAAACTGCAGACCTCTGATCTGGGTTTTCTCCTTACTAATCAGAGTACAGGATTCTATGTGCCTTTCGCTTCTCCTCTATATTAGACTCAGAATCAAGAGGGCTCTGGCTTCGTCCATCTCCCCTGATTTTACCCACACATTACAATGGGTGAGCCCCGCCAGCAGGCAGTGAGGTGCAGGGGAGGGGAAGGGAGCACACTGGACCCTCTTTAGAAGACAGGTGGGTCAAAAGCACTTAGTTCTCCAAGACCCACAGCATCTCAGGGGGTGGGGCCCTCACATCCCCCAAGCCTCCTTCACAGGTTGTTGTCAGGAAATTAAATGAGATCATTTATGTAAACATTCTCTCTCTCTAGCTTTCTCACTCTCTTGCTCTCTCTCCCCCTCTCTGTCTTGTGTGTGTGTGTGTGTGTGTGTGTGTGTGTGTGTGAATTCTCTTTTTATTTGTTTAACTTTTTAATGAAATGCAAACTATTTACAAAAAAAGTATACAACTTGCAATGACCTATTTCAAAGTGAATAAACTCAGTAACAAAAATAGAACATCTTCAGCACCCCAGATGGCCCTTTCCTGCCCCCACATCACTACCCCCAACTCTAACCGCTATAACCACCCCCCATCATTACCTCCAATTATAACCACTATAACCAACCCCCATCACTACCCCCAACTATAACCACTCTGGTCTTCTAATGCCACAGATTGGTTTTGTCTGTTTTTGTTTTGTTTTGTTTTGTTTAGATAACTATTACATAAATAGAATAATAATATATAATCTCCTGGGCCTGGATTCTTTTGCTCTACTTCATGTTTGTGAGGTACATCCATGTTGTTGTGCATATCTGTCATTATTCTGAATGTTTTAAATACAAAACAATAGATAAAATTGGGTTTTCACTATACAGTTCAAATGTCATTTAGGATAATAATTTCTTCCACTTATCTTAAAAGCTACCAGCAGGAGCAATGAATTGTTTGTGTTTTAAACATATTCATGTAATAGATCTAAAATTCTTTCCTTTATGCAAAAGAAATGGCAAGGGAAGCATGATTTGTCTGTATCATCATAGCCTGTCAAATTCTCCAGGTGCCTAATGGCCTTTATCTGAATGTCTCTTGCCTGCTTCCCTCCCACAAGTCCCGGGGAGGGCCCCTTTGCTCCAGGCAGTCCCTCCCACAAAGAAGCATCCCCTGATTACCCTAAGAACAGACAGGAGAACAATAACAGTACCCAATCTTAGATGCTGTTTTTAATCTATATTTATATAGCTGCGAAAATTAGCAGGGCCATGCCATCCATCTCCAAGGGAGATATAAAGATTAAACTGAATAGGAACAGTGTAACTACCTGCTCACATCAGAGTCTACCATCCCGTATAGTTATGAGGTCACTAAAATTAATGAAACTTTTCTTTAGCTAATGAAATAGCCTGTGGCCAGATCAAATACCAATGAAATTCATTAACTTCTAATCTAGGGAGCAGGAGAGCCAAATCAAATTTTACATGCTAATGTTTTCTGAAACAAAGCAAAATCAAAAGCCTCGGCAAAAAGAAATGAGACATTTGGAAGCTTATCAGTAGGCTGCCAACATTGCCTTTCCCCCCCTTTTTTTTTTTTTTTTTTTGAGATGGAGTCTTGTTCTGTTGCCCAGGCTGGAGTGCAGTGGCACAATCTTGGCTCACTGCAAGCTCCGCCTCCCGGGTTCACGCCATTCTCTGCCTCAGCCTCCTGAGTAGCTGGGACTATAGGCGCCTGCCACCACGCCCGGCAAATTTTTTGTATTTTTAGTAGAGACGGGGTTTCACCGTGTTAGCTAGGATGGTCTCGATCTCCTGACCTCGTGATCCACCTGACTCGGCCTCCCAAAGTGCTGGGATTACAGGCAAGAGCCACCGCGCCCGGCCTGCCTTTCTCTTTACCCTCACATCATGCACTGTGCCTAACTGTTGTACCTTGTCATGTTCTGTGTTAGCAAAGGAACCCCACAGACAGTATAAAAAATTCTGTAAAGGAGTAAAGTGCCTAGGACAGATATAGTTATTACCTAGCTGGCAATTCATAAGAATAGCAGACAGGTTTTCAGCAGAGAGAAGGCAGATTGATGACAGCTTGGATGAGTGCAATTCACAGATGCTGTGTTGGGTACCCAGGAGCAGGACACCGGCAGCCAGCACTTTCCCCAAACACTTGTTACTTTATTACCTAATTTCTACTCACCTTTTATTATATTTGCTCTAGAAGTCAATGCACTCTTGTGGCAATGAATCCAACTCAGTGACTATTTTATAAAACCAATTCCAATCAGTGGCAATATTTGAAGAAATGAGAATGTAACGATACTGACTACAGACCTGACACTAGAGAAATACAAGACTCTCTCCCAGGAGCATAGCAACACATACTGGGGCCCGCTGGCCCCACAAACTGGTAATTTAGCCCAGCAGATGCAACAAGGCCACTTGGAAACACAAAGTTGCATGATCTTGGCTCCCGGCCCAGCTGCTAATTTGTTAAAGGCAGAAGTGACCCTGTGAGCCATTCAAAGGTGTATGTTACTTTGAGAGGAGAAGTGGAAATATGGACTATAAACTGCTCCAAGAAAAAAAATCAGATGAGAGAGATGGAAAACTTCTATGCTGTGACAGTTTATTTGTAAACAAAACATCTAAACATATGCCTCTGGGAGCTCCCTTTCTTGTGCATCTCAACCACAGATAGTGTACAAGAGATAAGTACATATTGGAGTTAAAACTGACAGCTTCCATCTCACACCTTTGGACCTCTTTTTATTATTGTTTTCCATTCCAGAATGTTCATGGTAATTTGAATGAACATGGGTTCTGGCTTTCAGATTTTGATTTCTGATGTCTGCCACCATCCCTCCTGAGCACTGTCACCAGATTCCTCTGTGGAGAACAAGGCAACCTGCACCCAACACTGACACAGTGGAATCTCTCCACTCGGAGAAACGCAAGCTTCTATGGGACCGTTCGCAACCCAACACCACATCTCCCTCCGGTTTCCTTAGTACACCCTAACATAAACCCTCTAGCCCAGCCAGCCAGGCCCCTTGCTGTGTCCCCTGCAGATCATGCATGGTTCTAGGTCTGTTCCGTTCCACTCTCCTCACTAGCCTCAATTCTACTGCATTCTGATAACCTTTTGTGTTGTAATGCAGATGTTATTCTCTCTGACCACGGTGCTCCTGGGGCCAGGCAGGCAGTGTAGAAGCATGATACACAAAAAAGGACTTTGTGTTTAAGGGTGTTCCAGGGATCAGATTGGACCAAGGGAGACAGTCACCCAGGATGAGTAAAGAAAAAAAATCTAAATCCTAGCCAACGAGTCGCACGAGGGCACAGGAGTCTGGGAAGTGGCACTAAGCTTCAGGTCCAAAGGGTGGAAGAGGGCACAGCCACAAATCTCCTAGATGCGTGGTGGGACTGCACACTGCCACCATCTGCCACATGGGTTAGGTGTGGCCACAGGTCAATGAAATTGGAAGTGGTAATCCTGAATAAATATTCTTCCTCTTTGCTGTTTTGCTTTGTTTTACAGAATATTGGTGCATACCATTTCACTTGATTTCCTTTCTCTGTCTAACTACAGTTGAAAAATTTATTTAGTATTTGGTCACTCCTGGCCACAAGCTATAGACTTCCTTTATTTTCATAATCTCATGATACTGAGTGACAGTACTTGAGAGGAAGAATCTGGTGTGAGCAAGGAGCTCCAAGTTCTTGGGTTAATTTGTGAGTGGAAATGGCATGCGCCTCTTTTTGTTTAATTTATATAAACACTTTTCTTAAGAATACTTTGATTTGAAGAAAAGTTGCGAGGACAGCATACAGAGTTTCCACATGCCCCTCCCCCAGTTCCTCCTACTAGTAACACCTTACATTTTCTGGCTACCTTTGTCATAGTTAAGGAACCAACTTTGGTGCATTAACTAAAGTCCACATGTTACTCAGATTTCACTAGGTTTCCCCTAAGGTCCGTTTTCTGTCCGGGGTCCCATCCAGGACATCACATCGCATTTGTTTGTCATCTTTTTTTTAGCCTCCTCTGGGCTGTGGCAGTTTCTCAGACTTTCCTCATTTTCGATGACTTTGACAGTTTTGAGGATTCCAGGGCAGGTATTTTGTAGAATATACTTCAATTTGCGTTTGTCTGATGTTTTCACCATGATTATTAGACTGAGGGTATGGGGTTGGGGTGGGAAGACCACAGAGGTGAGACGCCCTTCTCATCACATCCCATTAGGATCATGCTACCAACATGTCTCATCACAGATGCGTGTAGACCTTGGTCACTGGGCTGATGTGGTGTTTGCCTGGCTTCTGCATTGCGAAGGCCCCACACTTTATGAGGGGAGTACGGTACGGCACAGCGCATTCTGAGAGCTGGACAGTTAACCCATGCTGCCTTTGTATCTGTCCGGAATCCTTCCACACAGGAGGTGTGTCTCTCAGCGCTTGGGCCTCTCTGGGATGAAAGTTTTAAGTGCACACGAAGGCTTTGCCAAGCTCTCTCTTCCTGATGCCATGATGACTATAAACAGCAGCTCCGTGGCCTGGATCCAGAGGGAGGACAATGACACCATGATGTATAATGTGAACAAGAAATAAATCTTTATTGTTTGAGCCGTTGAGACTTTGGGATATTTTTTATGGCACCATAACTTACCTTCCCCAAGGAAGGGTAAAGCAAGTTTATATTCTGAAGGGCAGTAGTCAGGAGGGTGGGGGCCGTGAAAGGGCCAGTGTGTCTATTAATGGTTTACGACTAATGCTGGAACACAGCCATACATGGGAGGTCTGCTCTGACATGACATGGCCTCCACAGACTGGGGTCCAGATGGCACTTAACCCTCTTCCAGAGTGCAGCTTCTCCTTCCAGATCTCTCCTAATCACTGCAACACACATTAGTTTTCTCACACTTCAAATCTAAAATAAAATCATCTCCCCTCAATCATAGCCAGGGCCTCCTCCTGACTTTGTATTTCTACCCCTGGTGCAGTTATCTTCCCTTTCCTGGCTTAAAATCTTAGTGTGATTGTTGAGCACAGCTTCTGCTGTGGTCAATCATTTCTAGAGATTCCACCCACAATGTGACACTGGCACTCACCTTTTCATTCCCATGCCCCCCTCTCACGAGCACAGAGCCTCCTCCCCTTCTGTCTACACCGCGGTGACAGATCCTGACTAATCTCCTGCTCTTTCTTCACCCTTCTCTTCTCCTCCAGGTATCTGTTTCTAAACTAA